>NC_140770.1:272517295-273144113 GCF_044657685.1 Stegodyphus dumicola | reverse complement strand
GGAAGTAATAAATTGACTAATAATTATGAAAATGTATGTTTAGTCATGGACTCTTCTTCCATTTTGTGCGATTTAAAAAAATTTTGGGAAGTAGAAGAATTTCAGTCAGACAAACAAAACTTTTCTGAATGGGACAATCAGTTGATTGAAAAATTTGAAAATTCTCTGGAATTTAATGGGGAAAGGTACGTTTGTAGATTGATGTGGAAGGAAAACTTGGGACCTGCAGTTTTGAATTCTAATTATGACGTTGCGAAAAAGCGTTTTGATTCGTTAAAGCAAAAACTAAATAAAAATCAAGAAATTTATGACCAGTATAAACAAATTATATCGGATCAGTTAGAATGGCAGATTGTGGGAAAATGTGTTAATGAAGATAAAAATTCAGGATATTATATGCCTCACAGAGCGGTAATTAGTTATGACAAGGAAACAACTCGAGTTAGAATTGTTTATGACTGTAGCAGTAAAGCTAATGAAAATAATAAATCTCTTAATGAGTCTCTAGAATCAGGAGTAAATCTTTATGCAAATTTATTGGACATAATTCTTAAATTTCGAGAATATCAAGTTGCATTTTGCGGAGATTTAGAGAAAGCTTTTCTTATGATAGAGATTGCGGAGGAAGATAGAAAATACCTTAAATTTTTGTGGTTTTCCGAAGAGGTAGGTCATTCAACCGAAACTCTCCATTTAAATCGTCTCCCATTCGGTTTAACTACTTCGCCATTTTCCTTGGCTTGCGTTTTGAAATTTCACATAAAGAAATTTAAGGAACTTCATCCAAAATGTTATGACATGTTAAATTCTTTTCTTTATGTTGATGATCTCTGCTATGGAGCCAATACTGTTCAAGATGCTTATTATTTGACGTCTACGGCAATAGAGATATTAAAAGCAGCGGGATTTCATTTGAGGAAATTAAAAACTAATTGTCCGGAATTGTATAAACTTTGGAATGAAAACGGATATGAGGAAAATACTGACTTCGGGCAAGGAACAGGTTTCTTGGGATTGAAGTGGGATCCGATTGAGGATAAAATTAAATTAGATTTAAGAGATGTTAGGGATTCCATTGATGCTAGAATCACCAAGCGTCACGTTTTGAGAGTTATTTCAAAGATATTTGATCCGTGTGGACTGATTAGTCCCTTTGTAATCACTGTGAAAGTTCTTCTGCAAGAGATGTGGGAACGTGGTCTGAAATGGGACGAAGATTTGACAAGTGACCTCCAAAATAAATGGAGAACCTGGTGTTCTGAACTTTGTGAACTTGAATCAGTATCTATTGAAAGAAGGTTTTTTGAAAGTGTAGAAATAAGTGAAGTTTCTCTTCATGTGTTTTGTGACGCCAGTCCCAAGGCATATGGGGCTGTTGCGTTCCTAAGGTACGTGAATTACAATGGCCAAATCAAAGTGAGCTTTATAATGTCAAAAAGTAAAGTTGCTCCTTTAAAAACTTTGACTCTTGCAAGATTAGAGTTAATGGCAGCTCTCCTCGCTGCACGTTTAGGAAATTATTTACAAGGTCTATTTCCTAATTTCGCGAAACAAATTTTCTTTTGGAGCGACTCTCAAATCGTCCTTCATTGGCTGAAAGGATCTTCTAATCAATGGAAACCATTTGTCGCCAACAGAGTAGCTCAAGTGCAGTCGCTGACTCTACCAGAGTGTTGGAACCATTGCAGTGGCTCCGACAATCCCGCAGACCTTACTACTAGAGGAGAATCGGCTAGGAGGATTCTTACAAGTTCTCTGTGGTGGTCTGGC
Source organism: Stegodyphus dumicola (assembly GCF_044657685.1). Lineage (NCBI taxonomy): Eukaryota > Metazoa > Arthropoda > Arachnida > Araneae > Eresidae > Stegodyphus > Stegodyphus dumicola. Next base: position 273,142,343 of record NC_140770.1, on the reverse strand, counting down.
CCTGTTTGGTTGTCTAGACCACTTTACTCGTGGCCTCTTCAAGAATCGCTACAACATTTTAATGACATCTGTGATGAACGCGTTATAGTGAAAGAGCGACGGACTGCACTGATTATTTCCATGGTAACCAATTCAGCTAATGGAAACTTACCTATGTCGTCGTTACTGGACGTTAATGACTTCAGCGAATTAAGTAGATTACTACGTGTTACTGCTTGGATTAAAAGGTTTGTGCACAATTCTAAACCTAATTCTACAAAATTAAATGGACCTATATGTGCTCCAGAACTCGAGCAAGCTTTGCGTTTTTGGATCAAAGCTACTCAATTCAAACATTATAGTACAGAAGTTACCCAACTTCTTTCTAAAGGAACTATCGATAAGAGTTCACGCATATTTAATTTGAATCCTGAACTTGATGATAATAACTTACTTTGTTTAAAGGGACGTTTACAGTTTTCAAATAACGATATGCGAGCCAAACATCCTGGGCTTCTTCCATCTAATGATAAATTTGTTGAACTACTTATCTGTGATTCTCATACTAAAATGTGCCATTTAGGTGTCGATGTAACTTTAACACATTTACGAGAACAATTCTGGATTGTTAAAGGTCGTCAATTTGTGAAAAAAGTGTTAAATAACTGTCTGATTTGTAGACGATTCAGAATGAAATCTGGAATGCAGGTGGTTGCCCCTTTACCGCCTGATAGAATTCAAGAGCATCCACCATTTGATGTATGCGGTGTGGATTTTGCCGGACCATTTTTTGTTCGTGATTTTAATTCAAAGTGTTATTTACTTATATTCAGCTGTGCAGCTATCCACTTAGAAGTAGTTCTTAACATAAGTGCTGATTCCTTTTTGTTAGGATTCCGACGATTTGTTTCTCGTCGAGGATTATGTTCCACTATATATTCTGATAATGCCAAAGCTTCTAAAAAAGCAAATAGTGAATTGAAAAAATGGTGGAATCAGATAGATAATGATCAAGTTAAAAATTTGTTTGCTTCTAAAGGTATAGTTTGGAATTTTATAGTTGAAAAAAATCCATGGTGGGGAGGTTTCTGGGAGAGACAGATACGGACGGTTAAAACCTGCTTAAAGAAAATTGTTGGACGATCCTCTCTATCTTTGAAGGAATTGGAAACTGTTTTTTCGGAAATTGAAGCTCTGGTTAATTCCAGGCCTATCACGTATCTGTACAACGAACCCTCAGAACCCTCTCCACTCACCCCATCTCATTTTCTTATTGGTAAAAGATTGGTGTCTTTACCTGTAATAAAACATAAAAATGAAAATTTAAATGTTAATAAGAATTCTTTGGTAAAGAAATATAAATATCAGCAAACACTTTTGAATCACTTCTGGAACAGGTGGAGAAAGGAATATTTACTTAATCTAAGATCAGCTTATATTTCTCCACAACCAGGTAAAATAGTTTCATTTAAAGTGAATGATATTGTTTTGATTAATGATGAGCGTTATCCCAGAAATATGTGGATGATGGGAAAAATTTTAGAGCTATATCCAGGAAGAGATGGAAAAGTTCGTTCTCTTCTTATTCAGACTCCTAAAGGACAAATAAAACGCTCAGTACAACTTGTGTATAATTTGGAAATTAATCCTTAATTGTGTTAGTTTAATTGAGTTGCAACCTGTTAATGTTCTATCTGTGTATTAATTATAGTTTAATTGTGCTTATATTTTAATGCTTGATATTTGAACAATTTTCTTTGGAAGTTAAAAGTGTAATTGGTTTTTGTATGTTAAGTCACTGAATAATTTTGAAGCTTCGTATTTGATATAATATGCTATTTATTTTTATTCTTGTAATTTTAAATGGTTCCTGAATGTAAATTTAGTTGAAATTCAATGGTAAGTGAACTCAAGTGAGTTCAGGTGGGGAGTATTACGTATTTCCAGCGTCATTCTGACTAGAGGGCGCTGCGTTCGTCCTAATAGTCAGTGGCAGGCAGGATACTAAAGGTGTAAGACGTGGAAGGCAGAGATGCCTAATAATATATCTCTAATTGATTGAAATTTTCGTATATTTTCTTGTAAATAAATGTTGTTATTGTTAACAAAACCTCTTATTATCTCTTGGATGCACCTTTAGTCTCACAGAACCATTAGATGCAAAAAAAGTCTTGCCATCTTAACTGTCTTGACATATTTGCATAGCCCCCTCCTAACTCAGATGGAAAACACCCCATTACACAGTTTTTGGATGGTCAGCTTACTATCAACTACTATTACCAAGAGAAAACCCATCAAAACCCTCCATTGGTAGGTATCTACTACTTATTCAAATAACTGAAGTTGTGTTACTAACTGCTTTTGTCCCATAAAAGCCACTGAAACTTAAAATAAAACAAAAAGAATGTATGAAAAGATGGCGATGCTGCTTGACAGGAGGACTGTTAATAAGCATGGTTGGCTAAAGGGTGTCTGGAAAAACGCCCACAGGAAAAATGCTCGCAGAATAATGTTCACAGGTATAAAGCTCACAGGAAAAAAGCCCACAAGGAAATATGCCCACATAGATAAAAGCTCACATGGAAAAATGCTCACTTAGAAATATGCTCACACGGAATAAAGCTCACATGAAATATGTTCACATGGACAAATGCTCACATTAATCTTTTCAGAGGCGGTAAATAAAAGCATGAAAACTGTAGTAAAATTTTGCATGAACTGCAATATTTTATACCACTGCCTCTGTACGACATTTTTTCCTGTAACTGCCAATAATTAATTTTGTTTTTCTCTATTTTTGCATTCTTTCGATAAGTATCTATAGAAATTGTTGTTTGAATGTTGTTATTTAAGTTTGGAGCCAAAACAGTTATAAAATTTCTGCAGAAATTTAAAATTTTAGAAATAAATGAACATTTTTAGGCACTTTGATGATGCCTCTCATTTGAACATTATAAAGCAGCGTTTGAAAAATCTCCTAAAACCACAAATTGTTGAGGAAGCTTTCATGTTGCACTTAATTCATTATTTAATTGAAGCTATCCTAGAATGTGGTTTTTATTTGACGGATTGAAAAAAGATTTAGCCTGTCAACTATTGTTATTAGCTAATGTAAATACAGGATGTACTAGAGTAAAAAAAAAAAAAAAAAAAAGAAACCTTAACGTTTGGTAATCGCGAATCGTGTAAGAAACTATGATGAAATCGACGGTAAAATTAAATATTTTACGTAATTTAAATAAAATAATCATTTCCATTTGCTTGTTCTTCTAAATGTTTATATTATAAAATGTGTAAGTTTTATTTGTTATTTTATTTTTTAACAAATAAAATTGTAATAAATTTTCACTTAATCATGACAAAGATTAGGTCGAAATTGGGAGAAAGTGCAGAATCGCCCACTGCTTGCCCCGCTTTTAAGAATTGCACATACACGGTATCCATGTACACGTCGACCTATTTTTACTTAAAAAAAAAATCCCAGAATTGCACAAAAGTGGCATTACGCACACTCTTGACTTTATCCATATACACATCGATCTATTTTCACTTAAAAAGTCAAAGAAAATTGACAAAAATCCAATTCTTCTTATTCTTGTAAAAAGTGCCAAACAAATAAGTGGGCCATTCTGCACTTTAGAAGCGAAATTGTTTCTAAGTGCTTATTAGCTAAAATAACAATCGGAATTTTCCGGAAAATGTCACATTACATGTCTCATGATCTTTCCTTTCTCTGAGACAAAATAATCTGTGATTCGAATTGTGTACTTCTCAGATTATTGCTAGTAACTTTTATCGCCTTACCAAAATGTCGCCAAACTACCTGTTACCATATTCTAAAGATTAGCCATTTGTACTATTGTCTAATTTAAAAGGCCGTCAGTAGGCGAGTGACAAATTCACCGAACACTGGTAGTTTGACCACCATTCTGTTAAAGGAATACGTGGTGGCTAATACGAGCCAGTTACACCTTAAAAGCTCCTCCGCGAAGGCGCATTCTTCTAGGCAGATGGCTAGTCGGTTCTTTCGGCCGTACCCAAATTACCAAACGATCATATAAGTGACTAAGGAATATCTTTTTTATGAGATGGGATCTAGCAACCAGACTGGAGGCCTCCGTGTAAATTTTTCATGCTAAATTTTGGTTTGATGTTATAGCAAGAAAAGATTTCCAACAATGTCGAAAATGTGTAGTTCAAAATAGAGTGTGAAAATCCATCTCAGTTGAACTGAAAGATAAAATAAAGTAAATGTACGTTTAAAAGATTTTCATTATGAAGATTTTAAACTCAAGTAATAAAATCAGTATACATTTTAATGGAAAAACTCAACCAAAGAAAAAGTTAAAGTTAGGTGAAAGGTAATCTTCGTTTGGCAAAAATGCAGTATTGAAAGCTCATCAGTGACCGAGTGGATAAGACTGTTGAACACTGTTATTTCAGCCTGAACTCAGAAACGTCTTAGCGATTGATTGTCTTCGTGGATATTTATATGTGTAACGTGAATTTATGAAATTTGCCACTAAAAAGTACACCACGGAGACATCCCTTCTCTCAGTGTGGTTACCAAAAACGCAAATAAACTGTGTCGACGACGAGAGCTATCAGATATAGATAATATTTCCATTTGCTGAAGCAAAAGCCTTTTTGTTTCTAAAACAAGTGGGATTTATAGCTTTATCCCGTTCGAAATCACTAGAGATTTATTAGAAATCTACTCCAATGCAAATGTGTACTATTGTCTATTTTAAAACGCCGTCCTTAGGGGAGCGATAAATTCACCGAACACTAGTAGTTTGACCTCCATTCTGTTCAGGAAAATGGAGTGGCTGTATGTGGGTTTCGTGGCTTTTGTCATGTTCAACAGGTATAAAAGACAATTCCCTCAGAAAGACCTCCATTAAGACAACCTTCCCCTTTAGGCGAACTGCCCTCGAGTGCTTTGTGATAATTAAATAAACCCAATCTAATTTTGATTAACACATATTCGTTGATAAGTTGGTGTACAAGACACTATTAGTTGTTTTCATAAACAGTTAAATCGTCACATAACTTGTCTTCAAAAGCTGGATTTTACGCAGATATTAAAATATAGAATTTGTTAAATAAGGCAAGAAAATAAATAGAAGCTATAAATACCTCCCTAAATTCGTTTTTACGTAACGAACAGCGCATGATTGGAATGTCTTTTTAAAGTGCGCTATTCATTACTGGAGAAAAGTAGGATAAAGCTAATAGCTTTTCCTACTTTTTTTTTTCCCATCGAGTTAAGTGACTTTTAATATTTTCATGTTTTCTTTTACTGTTCGAGGAGAAATGCAAATTTTAGTTCCTTTTATAAACATTTTCAGAGCCTGATAGTGCATTAAGATATTTTGAAATTTTGAAATTCATAATTGTTCTGCGAAGAACTGCAGTGTAACTGTAAATAAGCTTTATCATAAGTTTAGTGGGTTTTTAAATTGAGTAAAATATTTATATTTATCTTTCCGGATTATATAGGATAAATTGAAATGGAGTTATTTTAAAAAGAAAATTTTTAAATTATTTTCTAAATTTTTTTTGAGGAACATTAGTTCGTAAGGAAAAGCTTAAATGTGAAATCATTTAATTTCACCTCACTACGTTTGACTGCAATCCTCTAAGTGACAAGATTTACGTGTTCACATAATTTACACGATAAGCCAGGGTATGAGAGGCCTCAACCCTTCTCCCTTTCCTTAGGAGGAGGAGCAATATTTATGGCATTTAAAGAACTTGAATACATATATTATATTACTTTAACTCTTTCTGCTACACCGCTTCCTAGCAGTCGACCGGTAAAGTTGCTGAACACTAGTAGTTAGGTACGGGGTTCGAATCCCGGCTAAAAGGCTGGCTGTATGGGCATTTTCGTGGTTTTTCCCATGTGTAACGTGTATATGAGAAAGTTTCTTGTAGAAAGTCCTCCCATCAAAGTCGAAAGCATCGCTCATGTGTTTTTGCCCAAACCGAAAATTTCTCATTCGCCCATCAGTGGCCAAATGGTTAAAGATGACCGAATGCTAATAGTTCGATCTGAGTTCGAATCCAGGCTAACGGACTGATGCAGGGTAGTTTTCCGTGGTTTTCTCCATGTGTAACGTGAATATCAGTTAGTTTCCCTTAACGTTTGATGGTTATTAACGTGCTTAGCTCACATTCAAGGTACGCTATGTAGGGGGCGCAAACAACACAGCACGCATTACAAATTTACGACTGACAGATATCGCACTTATTTGGGAAGAAAAAATAGTTTAATCTCTCAATTACCGATTTCCGTTTGGTGAGAGATAATATATATAGACATGTCTCTTTTCATTATGGTTTGCAGATACTGGATTTTTTTCCAAATCGAAAAACACGAGATATTCATTCATCGGACCATCACACATAGCGAGTCCAAAGGCTAACCATCGAAATTGTACCATTTATAGAAATAAATGAACTGATTAAAATAGTTATAATAACTAGGTACTTTAATTACTTTCTGTCTTGAGAAACAGGGATCCTAGTTTTCAGTAACGAAGAAACCAATCGCGGTAGAATAACTTTTCCAATGCTGAAATTAAAATCGCGGTAATACTTAAGTTTTGTCAGGGTAAAATCTTTTGTTTTGGCTCAGTTTGACTATGGTAAAGGACCCAAGGTCTATTAACTTAAGACGATTGATATCTTCTTGGACTTTACAAAGGAAACAGACCCGTATTTGTGTTGCATAACGGACAGAACCGAGATAAGGACACAACCAAGAACTATCCTGCAGGCGCCTGGGTTTAACCCGGTCTGAACTGTCAATGGGGAGGTTTTACCTCTCGTCCACTGGTGGTCATAGAAACTACAAATAATGTTCTAATCTTTAAAAGCAACTTCCTGGTGACCCACTAGCGGCCGAGTGGTAAAGTCGCTGAACACGGGTAGTTCGGTCTCAGTTTCGAATCTCGCGAAGGGGCTGGCTGGATGGGCGTTTTCTTGGTTGTCCCCATGTGTAACGTGTATACGAGCCAGTTTTCCTTAGAAAGTCCTCCACGAAAGACATCCCTCCCTTTAGGTAGGTAGCAATCGAGGCTTTGCCGTAATTAAATAAAGTAAACCAATCAAACCAATGTCCTAATGCTTTTACCTAAAAATCTTCTGTTGATTAAAAACTGGTGTGACCTTTGGGCGGGCGGCTGACAGAATTATGGGACTGACCGGGGGAGGGAATGCATAGAAGAAATTCGTTAAAATTTTACAATCAGAAGAAATTTAGATGGAGTTTATTTCTTTCGTTTAATATTTGCAGTTCTTGTATTCGTTTATGAAATTTTTAATAAACGAACTTTTGTTTTAAGTGAAAAAAAATCTTGTGTTTGTTATTTAATACAAGGAGAAAAATTATCGAGTAATAAAAGAATTTGTTAAAATGTATATAATTGTATCTATACACTTATAAAAATTTCAAGTAAACAATATCAATAAAAATAGTTATGATTTCAAAGTTAGTTTTTGTCGACCGGGTTTTCAATTTTTGATGAGATAACAGCTCCAAGTTACTTTCAGTAATCAAAGTTATACTGTACTTTAAAGTAGGAACAAATCAGATTCTCACTCCTATCCTCAGGATGTCCTATTTAAGTCGCAAAGTTCGGGATATGCTGAAAGCCCTGTTTCCCATATGTCCTAAGATTCCATAATTTAACATTCTGATGATATATTGTGTTAAGTCTATTTGTCTTAGGATATGCTCGGACAATTACGTATACGTGTATTAGAGAAAAAAATGAGTCGCTGGTTCTGTAAAAATTACTAAATAATTCCTTTTATTATGCAATTTTGAGTACAGGTTTATTGAAATAGAAAACTGATTTTATAGTTGAAGGTACAGACAAAATAAGTACATATTGTGCTGCCTGTTTAAGTTATCGCAAGTTTTTTTTAAACTTAAAATTGACAAGCTACAAAGTTTTTTCGGAAAGTTTATATTTTAGGCTACCCCTTGGATTATCGCCGAGCTGTTGTTTCATTTATCCCCAAACCGTTTCATTTGTCGCCAAGATTTTGTTTCCCTTATCAAGTTTTTGTTTCATTTATGGTAACTTGAGTATTTTACGGTGAATATTTTAGAAGCCGTATCATGACGTGATTGGTAGCAATGCGTAATCCCGCTGACTTTGGATTTGGGTGAATATTTCTCAGGGCTAATTTATGCGTTGGATGTCAGCTAGGAAGTACGTTGTTTATTTTGTGCTTTACCACTGTAAAGTGGCTGCTGGTGGTAAGATAAACTGAAATTTTTGTACGATTTGGAACTAGTAGGAAAGAAACCGGAGGTCCTATTAACACTGTCGAAGGTATGGGGGATATAAAAAGGGATTTTCGAAAGAAACAACCACTGACAGTCTGGCACCACGGAGGTTAATTTTAATTGTTACTTTTGTGAATTTATGTCGCTACGGCAGTATACAGATTCTAGTTCAAATAATTTTAAATTTTTTTTGGATGCTGTTAAGGAATTCTGTGTACCGCAAGTAGGAAGATACAGAAATTTCTAAATAAGATATTAAGTCAATATGAGACAATATTTCCTTTTTGTACTGCGCTGATTAAATAAAATGTATTTTCATTTTTATGTATTGTCATTTTCAGTTTATTGACCTTGCAATTTTTTTATGTTTTCTTGCATTATGTTGGGATTGCGCGTAAACAGTTTTCGCTTACAGATTACTTACAGATTTTTTTACAAATATTACTTGGAAGGGCGTTGCACGTAAACAGTTTTCGCTTATTTTAAAAATTTCAGGTAATTTTAGCCAAGGGCTACTCAGAAATATTTTTTTTTTCTAGCTACCGTTTTGTACTGTAGATTTAATTAAGTTTTGTGCACTTTTGTAAATACGTTACGGTGAAACACCGAAATCTAGAGAATGTCGACTTTTACCGGTGAATGTCAACATTCACGACATTCTCCAATTTCGGTCTTTCACGGTAACAAATATAAACTGAATTAGGTATTGAAATTCAAGTTAAAAAATTACTTAAATTGTCATATATTCATTGATGTTTCATAGTTGATCATAGGAGAATTTGAGCGTAATCCTCGAGTTGAGTTGCTAAACCCAAGAACTTGGGTTGGTAAGTAGGTCTTTAAATCTTCAGAGTTCGTACACAGTAAAGGAGTATTCACGGGTGTCTTCAGGATATCTTAAGTAGGAGTGCCAAGGGAATCAATTTAATAAGGACCTATTCTGAATGTATTGAAATGTGCATTCGGGAAGGTGTTCGGATGATACATTCGAAAGTCCTGAAGATATACGCTGAGGCAGAACCATTCTCTCAGAATAACCCGACCAGTTTTCTGGATTGGATTATTCAATTATGGCAAAGCTCACGAGGACTATCTGCCTGAAGGGAGGGATGCCTTCGTGGAGGACTTTCTAAAAGAAACTGGCTCGTATAAACGTTACACATGGGGAAAACCACGAAAACGACCCTGCAGCGAGCCCATTTGGGGGATTGCAACCTGGAACCGAACTACCAGTGTTCAGCGTCTTTACCGCTCGGCCGCTGGTGGGCCCAGTTTTCTGTATTATGTGATTATTAATCGCTTACAAATATTCCTTGCTCTTAATGTATTGCTACATGCTAGACCTATGTCCACGGAAAGAAAACTTGGACCTTTATTTCATCTTGAGAAGATAACCATTTTTACGAGTTTTGTTTTCCATGAACTGATTTTACATGTTAACTGAAAATAACAACTTTTTCTCGAAATGCTGATAAGAAATTTACTACGCATTTCTATGAAATGAGATAAATTTTAAATCGTAAACCATTAAAGGTTACAGTGTATCTCCAAAAGTCAATAGCGCTTTTCAGGGGTAAACGTTTTTAATGTATTGTTTAAAGTGAGCGGAAACTTACAACGCAACACGCTTTCGCGGTTATAAAAAGCTTTTGAAACTTCTGTCAGCAAACCACTTTTACTGAAACGAACTATGAATGTAAATCTGTTGGTTTGGTTTATTTAATTACGGCAAAGCACACTAGGGCTATATGTTTAAGGGTAGGGATGCCTTCGCGGAGGACTTTCTAAGACAAAACTGCCTCGTATACACGTTACACGTGGGGAAAACCACGAAAACGCCCATGCAGCCAACCCGTTCGCGGGATTCGAACCTCGTACCAAACTACCAGTGTTCAGCGACTTTACCGCTCGGCCGCTGGTGGGCCGGAAATCTGTTGCGTTTGGTGATTTTAACCAATCTGGCAGTAGTAAATCGAAGAAAACAAATTACGCAATATACAAAAGTTATACATTACTTGGATACTATCATATCGGATTGATTCAATGCCAATCGATCTATTGGTAAGTTTTAATCTTCAAATATATTTCAGATTTATTAATTTTTAAATCTTCATCAGATATTGTTTCACAATAGGATACTTACGTATTATCCCACCAATATTTGGCAGTAACTTCATCAACGCTCGCCAGTCGGGAGTCAATACATCGAAATTCTAAAGGCCTTACGCTATTTGGGGCTAAAACGCGCTACTTGGTTGGCCAATGGGAAATTACGTAAGTAAATGTAATCGTATTCAAAATCGTATTAATTGAATTATTCTTCCCCTCAGCCGATCTGCATTTCCGTACGAGTTGTGCTTAAGTACAGTTGCATAAGAAGATATCAGTAGCGAGTTTTGCACACTGCGAAATCTCCAGATATAATGGAGTGCGTTTCCTTCATTTTTGGCATAGCAGAAAACTTGTTGCGATATGTAATAAAGTTAATGAGGCCCACAAATGTCCTTTTCCGAGTACTGAATTTCAAAGCGCTTACCTAACAAAACGTAGCAATGTGAATCCGCGCTTGATCTAGTGTTTCAAATTTGACATTAAAATAAAAAAAGAAGTAGTCGCCCTCCCTTCAGAACTTGCAATGAGGAAAACTTGCATCTATCCATATAAACTCCCCAATGGCCAAGTCGCTGGTATTTCGGCCTGGGTTCGATTCCATGCCTGATTGTATGAGCGTTTTCGTGGGTCTTTCCATATATAATGCGGATAGGAGCCGAATTTCCTTAAAAAGACCTCCTCAAAGGCATCCCTTCTTTTAGGCGGATAGTTGTGTTTTCCAGTAATCGAAAAAAACCAATAAAAATCTTTCCAGAAAACGTTCAGAACAGCATTTAAGGTTGCCATAACGCTTTCGGGGAAGAAGTCGTGGATTGTTGGATTGTTATTACAATCCACGACTGAAAACAACATGCTAGCGGTCTGTTGGCACGTACCTACCCCATAAGACAGCTGAACACTGGTAGTTCTACCTTTGTTCCCCCTCCCCTCGAACGGGCATGCTAAATGAGAGTTTTTGTGATTTCTCCATGTGTAATGTGGGTACGAACTCATTCTTTTTAGAGATTTTCCCAGGAAGGCATCCCTCGTTTTAGGCAGTGGCCCTCGCGTAATTTGCATATAACACAAATAATTCTAATAATTCCGTAATATAATTAAAAACTGCCTTCCGTAGGTAAAAAACATATTTGTAGTACAAGAAGCTAAAACATACAAATGTTAAATCATATTTTATCAATTTTTTTTAGAATATTCTTCCGGGGGTATTCTTAGGCAGATAGTCCTTGCGTGCCTCGTCATACCAAATAAGCCAGTTATTGCATTTTGTAAGTATTTTTGTTTATACATTAATAATTTGGCTTTGAATTTTATTTAAAACTAGCAGCTTAGCTGCCACCCTTCTTCTGGCTTTTAAATGTACCGGAAAAATGGCTGAAGGGAACACCAAATGTTAAATTTAAAAACTACGTAGAACTTTACTCTGCAGAACAACTTCATAAAAAAAGTTATTACGTATAACAAAATTACAATGAAATAAGCAATATCCCTTAATACAAATATTAATTATCCTAATAAATAAATTAACCAACTTCCCTTTGCAAAATCTTAAGAACTCAAATGGTATAAAGGAGGTTAAGGACTTTGTTTCCTAAAAAAAATCACTCAAAACTTTTCAATATCTTAAAAACAGTGAAATGAGCAATAAATAACATAAAAGAATACAAAAAACAAAAAATTCTGAAAAGCAAAGTTTAATTAATAATATTTTATCTCACATTTTCAAGAGAAAAAAATTACAATGAAATAAGCTATATCCCTTAATACAAATATTAATTATCCTAACAAAAAATTAACCAAATTACCGTTGAAGAAAAAAAATCGTGCGAAACTTTTCAATATCTTACAAATAGTGAAATAAACAAAAATTAACATGAAAGAAACTAAAAAAAAAAAAAAAAAAAAAACCAAAAAATTCCGCGCAGAATTTTACTCTGCAGAACAACTTTATCAAAAAAAAATCAATAAAAATTTATTATATATATAAAAAATGACAATGAAATATGTCAATCTCTTAAAAAGAGTGACACAAGAAATACGATGAAAAATTGTTGCCAAATCCCATATTTCTAAAAGAATGAAACTATTCAAAATGATGCGATTTCATCAAAAATCTATCAACAAGAATAAGAAAGGAAAATCGTTGCCAAAATCACATTTTTAAAGATGTGAGATGTGTACTCGGAAGATTCATTTAAAAATTTTTTTAAAAATACAAAATATTATCATTTTTTCAAAATTCGTTTTGTAAAAGCAGTCGCAAGGATGAAAGTTTAACGTGTCCAAAAATCAAAGAAAAATAAACTGTACCTTTTTAAAAATAAACTTTTTTAGAAAAAATCCCATGGAAAAGGTGTTAAGCTCCCTTTGTTAAATAAATTCGTATTTAATCAATTTATCGAAACACGAAATTTATTTTAAGTTCGTAAAATAGCTAAGTGCCTACGTTTCATGACGATGTGAAAATGGAATGCGTAGAGTAAAATCTCGCTTTCCTATAGCCCATTATGTCTCAAAATGACGCGATTTCGTCACAAAACATAAAATAAAAAAAATTCGAATTCGAATTTCGGAAAAATCGCTTCGAGGTGCACTGGCTCTTGTCTAGATGCACCTATGTACCAAATTTCGTAGTCGTGGGTCTATTAGCTTACGCGCAGCGCAAACGAAAGACACACTCACTGAAACACAAACTCTTTCTTTTATTATATGTAGAGATTCCACGTAACTAATTGTGTTTACAAGTGTCTGTGCAAAGTATTAAGTTATAGAATTTCTACAGCTTTTAAATCTGAAATAAATGAAACTGGAATTAAAGAAATAACACTAACAGAACATAAGACATAAGTTTTTTTGGTCAGCTGGGGACATTTGAAAAGTTTCGCTAATTCAATGAAATCCTGGTATATTTATGAAACTCATATCCTTAGCGCTTGAAGTCCTTCACTTAGCTATCACTTCCGTCAGGCAGATAATCCTCCAGTACTTTGCCATAATCGAAATAATCATGAAATCGAACCCAAGGGGCACCTGAAGCGAATTTTCCAAAACGCTCCAAAGGTGATTACCCACCTTCTAGAATAGGGGTTCTTAATCGTTTCAGTGTGGTTACTCCCTTAAATCCCTCCCTTAAATCCCTCCCTTAAATCTTAATCCCTTAAACCGGTATTCTCCGGTTAGAAAAACTTTGATATTTTTTTATTTAGTAAATTACATTTATTGCAATTTATTTATTGAAAATAAATGTATGCAATGTAAATAAATGCAAACATTTACATATATATGCAAAACAATATATCACATTTTAATGCTACGCTTTTGGTATTTATTCACAATACCCTTGCAGGGAGGCTCCTTTTTTAAAAGGACCCACCAGCGCTCGAGCGGTAAAGTCGCTGAACACTGGTAGTTCGGTCTGAGGTTCGAATCCAGCAAACGGGCTGGCTGCATGGGTGTTTTGGTGGTTTTCCCCATGTGTAACGTGTATACGAGCCAGTTTCCTTTAGAAAGTCCTTCAAGAAGGCATTCCCCCCTTAGGCAGATAGCCCTCGAAGCTTTGCCGTAATTAAATATTCTAATCTTTTTTAAAAGAACCACACATATGCCAACACGTAATGATTTCTAGATTTTGTACGTGCGAAATTGATGAAAATCCTATTTGACGGAGGTTGGTGGTGGCAAAATGTAGGAGTTTACAATGGTTGGTTTGCAAGGTGTGGCTAAGGTTTTAACCGTGTGAACCAGAATTATCCTAAATCCAGTGTTTCAAATTCCATTTGAATACGTCCGTTGGCTCCATATTTAATTAAGATCGTCACCAAATCGATGTCGACAAAAAATGGATCTAGCGCGCAACTCTGAAATTTGCTAATATTTCTCTTGGTAAAGTATTCTCAAAACGATTCACTCCGTTTTTGGAAAGTTATTGCAATTTCGTGTATAATTTTTTCTCATTTCCCAGAATGATCGAATTACTCAAATTTACCCCTTTCACCTAGAAGTTTCAAAATTTTGTTTTTTTAATACATGAAGATAATGTTTCACTGGTATTGCGGCCTGTGAAATAAGCTAGACTTTCCAAAAGCATTAACTAAATTACAATTTTTTAACTAAATTTCAAGCATTAACTAAATTTCAGTTTTTTAATTAAATTTCAAGCATTAAATAAATTAGTTTTTTAAATTAAATTTCAAGCATTAACTAAATTACAATTTTGGTTATTAAGAAGCTGCAGAACGAAAGATACAATGTGTAAACTCTCGTCCTCCGATAAACTTCACTATATTTACTGCAGTGACCCACCAGCGACCGAGCGGTAAAGTCGCCGAACACTGGTAGTTCAGTCCGAGGTTCGAATCCCGCGAACGGGCTGGCTGCATGGGCATTTTCGTAGTTTTCCCCATGTGTAACGTGTATACGAGCCAGTTTCCCTTAGAAAGTCCTCCACGAAGGCATCCCTCCCCTTAGGCAGATAGCCTTTGAGACTTTGCCATAATCACACACACACATTTTACTGCAGTAGTTCGATGTTTTTTTAAATGACTTGGCTCAGATTTTGCTATAAAAGTCCGAAACGTTTGCCAAATACTGCAGCACTTGGAGACTAGCTTTGTTATCTTCTAATTCTTGCAGCAAAATCTCGGCACTGCGATCTGACTTCGTCGTTCAATATGAAAGATGATGATTTTCTTTCGTGCTTCAGACTCAACTCAATTTTGGCAATTTTACTCCACATTCTTTCATAAATTCCTCAGCTACCTTGTTACTTTTCCTGCCTTAACATATATGTTTACCACTCTATAAAAAGATTCTGCTAGGATTTTTGAACTGCTGCAACATTAAAGTTTGTAATTGCCACTGGTCCTTTTTCTTTTTATCTCGAGGCCCACCAGCGGCCGAGCGGTAAAGTCGCTGAACACTGGTGGTTCGGTCCGAGGTTCGAATCCCGCGAACACCAGCCAGTTTCCCCTAGAAAATCCTCCATGAAGGCATCCCTCCCCTTAGGCAGGTAGTCTCGTGTGCTTTGCCGTAATTAAATAAACCAAACCAACTCATTTTATCCCGCCCAATTACAAATCGAGAACACTACGAATCTGTAGGATGCACCACAGGGAAGAAAAGCAATTAGTCACTGCAACCATGAAGCAATTACTAAATACTAAATGGAAACTTATTTAAATTTTATTTACGTATAATTGCGATTTCCTTAACGTTCGCTTCAAAAATTAAGGAATGTTAGACGAATCGTATTATTGCCTAGATAGTAATTTTAATATAGTTTTCGTCATTGCGTTAGGAAAATGATGTAAATATTTTTAATGAAAATTTTTATAACTTTGAATAAAATTTGCAAGGCATTTATAAGTTGTTTCTTAAACGTAAGTTAAGACCCAAGACTGTACACGTACGTATTGACCACCGTATAAATGAATTTGAAAGGTTTTGTTAGGTTCAAGGGAGTGCAAAAATCGGTAAATTCATCCTTAATCAATCATCATTTTTGTCATTAATCTTTCCGTCTGTTTTAACAATCTCATTCTCTACCACAATAATCAGAGCTTCGGTCGATATATCATTAATCAAACTGAAAGCTGTGTACTATCATAAGGATCTTCTTTGGACACGTTTCAATCATTAAGCATTTTGGAAATCGTTGACCCAAATAAATTATGGAGATTATAATAATAAGGAGACTTAAGCTCTTTGCAATAAATATTCAAAATGAAAAGCATTTGATAAGATTCGCTTCACTAAGTCTGTGTCACAGTCTTTAAGGAAGAAAATAAATACTTCTTTGGAGTTCGGAAAATTTTCTTTAAGGTATCATATTTACTACCAACAAAAGCATAGGATTTTCTTCGATTTACACGCAGTTTTCTTTACAAAGTCGAAAGAGAAGAAAAGTTTACATAAACTAGTATTAGTAAGAAGGTCTTCAAAAGGATTTGATTCAGAATTTCTAAAACTGAATAGAGTATTCGTCCATTTTTGAAAGCATTTTAATGCAGCAGGATATTATAAACTATCATCGCTGTTATATCATGCATTTTGTTCTTTATTATTTTAATTTTCTCATATCGCTTCGTTTTGCACTTCTGGTTTGTGATGATGACTTTTTCATTTCACAGTGAGTAGCCTTGTAATTCTTTTACACTGGGAGCTGTTAAACTTCAAACTTCGTCTCCTGCTAATAGAGTGTTGACTGTTCATTTTGAAATTATTACTATTTGACTACCAATCTGAATCTTGATTTTCGTGAAAAAACGGATATTTCTTAATTTACCACTAGAATATCTTCCTGTTTCACTTGAGTTGCTTTATATAGCCTGTCTATTGTCTATGGTCAGCTTGCGGAAAATAACATGAAATGCTTCAGCTTCACAGCTCTCACGTAAACTAATACAGACGTCATTTTAATCAAATAAACGTTGTTTAATTAATAGGCATAAATAAAGAGCCGTCTTCAAACTCCAAGATGTATTTTCAGAACTTGTTTCTAACGAATCGATTTGAATCACATAAGAGGACTTCCTTTTAACTGTGAAGAAAGTGCTTTATGTGAAGGCAAAATTAGTCATGCAACATCCGTGTTCTAGCAACGTGATAAGCTCTCGTAACATTAATACACCGCACTGAAAAATTTTCAAAATCAGTATTACCAATTTGATAGCTTTTACGAAGTTGCAATTCAGTAGCTTTCACAGTTGTTGGACGTAACTTTAAAATACATTGTTATCAATAAATTTAGTCGTAGGAATTTTCCTGATGATGAGGAAGGAAATTATCAGCTGATAATTAACTTAGTTAATCTTGAATGATAATCTCTCCTTTAAGACTACACTCGAGAGAATTCTTCTATAACTATACATTTCTTTATTTAAAGGGATAGATACATAAAATTGACAAGGGCAAAAAAGTGAGGATTGAGGGTATAGCTCTCGTGCTTGAAACGTTCTGGTAAAGAATTTCTCAAGCAAAAGCAAAAGAAATCTGAAATACTCAACGGAGAATTTTTATTATTATTATCAACGGTTAATTTGGTTTGTTTGTGTGCCTGATTATCACAGAATTTATGGACATGAAAGAGCCAGTTTCTTAACTAAAGGTACTTAAATTTGGCCATAGAAATCAGTATTAGGATACCAAAATGTTATTGGAAATTATTTTATTACGAGAAGCTTATATCTGAGAGTTGTGAACAATATATTTTATCTTGTTATACCGAGCGTACTAAAAAATTCTTTCCGTCTATCGATCACAGAATATATTCCAAGTCTTTCCGCTGTACAAGTTTTAAAGTATCTCAGGTTTTATCTGGTCACTTTAAATTTGCAAGTTACCCATTTTTTTTGAGACTCGGATCAAGTAAACATGTATATTGGAAAAAAAGTACCTCAAGATATAGAACATTTAATTTTTTCCCGTTCTACTTTTGATGCTTTATATTATGCTTGCAAAATGATTTTAAAATGCTAGGTGTGACTTGTCTGATGAACATATCTGTTAAGCGTAGACAGCTGTTCTCTGTTTGTGTTTATTTTATTCACGCATGTAATATTTAATGTTAATTAATGTACTTTTTTTAAACTCTTTGTTGCACATTTTTGGTACTTGTGGAGTCCGTATATGTTCAAAATAAAAAGTAAATAAAAAATGGCTTATTCCCGAAATTTACTTAACTAATTAATAAACGCAAAAAGTCTGTATGTACCTGCGACTCGTGAATTTTTTCCGTTTCGAATGATCGGTAAAATATTCAAATTAAAATCCGCTTTAAAGGAAAAAAATAAAAATTGTTGTTAAGAATGTACGGCATTATCATGCGGTGTTCTTTGCTACTAGAATAAAATGCCCGGGAAGCTGAGCTTACTGGTAAAAGAAATGCTTTTTTTTATTTATATTAAAAAAAGTTAAGCATTTGCGAAATTCGAAGCGACTGCAGTAGAATTACAAATACTGAATTAGTTAATTTTGCTCAATTAATTATTCCTGTTGAGTTTTGGACTTTGCAAAAACATAAACACGAATTCGATGCTAATATTGGGAGGGGGGGAGTAATTTGAGATAATTAAATTTAAGTCACTGATTTTGCTATTTATTTGCATGTTCCTTGAGGATTTCAATTAAAAGAATGTATCTGGAACATGGGTTGTTTAATGAAAAACCGATAAACTTCGCAACTGGATTCCAAATTAGTATACGAACAGCACACGAAATTCAAATGAGTATAATGAAACGGAAGTCAATTTTTTTAAATTATCAGAATGTACTTAGATTTGTTAATGCTGCATCCCTCCGTTTTTCTGGGAAATTTCATAATGTAGGATTTCATTCAGAGTTGCAGATACGAAAAAGATGAAATAAAGTACCTCTAAAACTATAGTATTTAAACAATAGTAAAGACCAAGACTGCTTGAGAATCTTTATTCGCTTTTTTTTTAAAACCATACAAAGTGGGTACAAAGTACTTACCTTAGTAAGACCTATAGTGTTGTATGGGAAGTGAGTGTCGCACAAAGAATGAAGATGAGTATAATGACATTTAAGCGAAATGTTTTATGAAACCTTCTTGTAGCAGCAGCAGAAAGGGAGAATGGAGTGTGGAGGAGAAGAAAATATTTTGAACTAAAACAAAAATTTAGAAAACCCGATGTAATAGAATTTATTCAACATAAATTCAACTTTCGTAAATATTCAACATTGTTTTAAGTACTTTATGTGCTCTTCTATCTTTTCTCTCTGCGTCAATGAAAAAGTCCCCCTCCAAAAAACTGTATATTGCAGAAAAAATAACTGGAAGTTAAACTATATTAATATTTCCTTTTCACTGCTGCCGTCAAAGTTGAGTATTTCAGATTACTCTCTCCCAATTTTGCAGCCCGAATAATTTAACAATGAACGCAAGATATTTTATTTAACTAATATGCGAACGTAAGTAAATAAATAAATTCAACTTTCTATACGCCAAAGTTGAAAAGATTCTTCATAAGCATAAAACATCAGTAAAAAAAATGGTTTTTCGATTAAATTTTTTTCCCTCCATCAGAAATGCCTTTAATAATTTTTTCATGATTTCAGAAGGGGAAGCCTTATTGAAAGATGCAGTCCGAATTTAAAAAGGAAACGTTTGCACAACATTTCTCGGATAGAGACCGATTTGAATTATTCAGAGAGCTAGGATTAGTTTGAAGTTCATACTCCCTTTTGTTGAATCATTATTACCACAAATTGAGAAAACAGGACGCTTCTGTAGCACACTGCCTTATTTTTCTATCAGTCTAGAAGCGAAATTTTGTCTATGTGTTTTGATATTAGTATTAATAATAGTTATTTGGCTAATTGCTGAATTTATGCAATTGAGTTTTTCGCTTTAATGTTTTAATATTCTCCTGCGTAAGTAATACCAATTAGCAATAACTAGATATATTTTAGATACATTTTATTGTATTAAAAGGAATCTTATTACGGTCCCCAGTGCACAATAACTCAAGATGACTTGATTATCTAAGTAATCTTTGATAATGAGCAAAACCAAATAAAAAATCAAACTAATCCGTCGGTAATTATGAAGAAAAGATGATCAAAGCTTCCGAAAACACTGCATGCAAATTTTTACAGACCTCTCACAAGAGAATAGGATGATTCTGTACAAGGTACTGCGTTAATGTTCAGTGTTACCAAGCATATGAAAGCTTAAAAAATACATTTATGTTTTTTATTTAACAAGATAAAAACATGATAAAGTGGGATATTTGGGCCCATTTATCTGACAGCAGTTCGCTATCTCATCCTGCACACAGATATGGGTAGAAGTGGGCGAGACACTAGAAATTCACCTTTGGTACATTGTACAGGTATATTTTAATCGCTCTCAATTTTGAGGGACATTTTCTCGGCGTTGGAGCAAGGGTTTCCCCACCCCTTCTTCCTTACCATCAACTTCTCAAGAAGACTTTAGTCTCGCCGTATATTTGGCGTGCCCCTTTGCCGCATAGATATTACACGCTGAGAAGCATCCATGCTCCGGAATTTGAATCTTAACCACTTTTCCTGATTGCATGATGCAGTAATAAAAGACCTTTCAGGCCCGGGATTTAAACTATTTCCCAAAGCTGTTCTAGAACGAATTTGCAACTGGGATTTATTTCAAAATACTTGTAAAATAACAGAGTTTTAAGGTAAAAGCATATAAAAGAAAATTTGTTTTTGTGTTTAAAGACACCTGACTTGTTTTAGTGCTCAGGTAATTTGATTAATTAATTTGCGTGGGATATGAACTTTACAAAGTTGGACATAAAATTTTCTGAATGCCTGTTGATGAATTTGATGATCTTATAAAAAAGAATTATATAACTTTGATTATAATTTATCACATCATTTTATGCAGCATTATTTTTAACATAATAAGTGAAGGAAAGTAAAAGTCGTAGTGCATCCTTAACTTAATTAATGAAACAGAAGTTTATCTTCGTTTTCTTCATTAATATTAATTGATAAACTACTCCTATGACAAGATAAAGATGTTAAGAATTTGGTTACGCCTGTTCTGTCGTAGCATTTTTTATCTTTCAATTAACCATTTTCTGATGGTACATTTAGTTTTTCTTTCGGTGTCCGATACATTAGTATGGCTTGTGTAAATCAAGGAAAATAGGCGAGACACTCATCTATTCGCCTCAAAAACTCGTCATTTATTAAGAACTGTGGCTAAAAAAATTACGATAACATGTTAACAGTCACATTTTTTTGTCATGAATCGACGTCAGATAAAAATTTAACAAATCATTATTTTTTTCGTCTTATCTCGCATGCCGTTAGTCTTAAATTAATTGAATTAAGTTACGAAATTAATTCTGTTGCATTGTGTTTTTTCAATGCGTTTTTAGTACACCGTTTTTTAGAAATTAGAATGTATCCTATAACTGCCTGTTATTTATTGTAGGAAAACCATAATTTTGGAAAAGATAAACAAATTTAATTTTATTTAAAAACTAATACGTCTAATTTGCCCACCAGCGGCCGAGTAGTAAAATCCACTGGTAGTTCGGTCTAGTTTTCGATTCAAGGCGAACGGGCTGGCCGCATGGGCGTGTTCGTGATTTTCCCTATGGAAAACGTGGATGCGAGCGAGTTTTCCTTAAAAAGACCTCCATGGGGAATCTCTTCCCTAAATAAGTGAGTGTAGTGCCTAAGGGCGGAGCGTATCTAATTTGCTTTTTTGCAAATATATGAAGTTCATTTTGGGAGCATTCTGAAGTAAAGGTGTTACATTTGTAATGAAATTTCTAGTTACCGAAATTACTACAATTGTAGGTAAGCAAATACTGTTGATTATGTCTTAACTCTTGCATAATACGATTTGGTTAGCTATTTTTGAATACATTAGTTAATAGTTTGAAGACAAAGAATTCGGATAGACACATTTAAGATTTATTAATGGAACACTTTAAAAAAATTGCTCTGATAAATACTGATAAGATTTCCCTAGATTTTTCAATCTTTCAGAGATTATTCGCAAGAAAATTATGCGCATATGCAAAAATTTATTAAAAGTGCGCATGTTTAAATGTTAAACTCAGCAAAAGATGTGCATAATTTAATAGTCAAAGTAAAATCAGTCTGTATTGAACAAAACTAAAATCACTTTGAGAATAAAAATGATTTAAGATTAAGCATTGTGATACTTCTTTGGCGAAATGAAGCAACTCCAATGATAGAACACAGCAATAACTTTTATTTAACACTCAAAAAAATGGCGACATACAAACAAGAAGATAAAACATATTCTATCATTTTAAAATAAATTACATTCTTCGTGCGAGAGTCGCACGAGGCATTCGAGTCTGGTTTCAAATATTGCCATTCACAAATACCTTAATGTTCATCTATTTAAATTATTTAAACTACAAGATTTTAATATTATTTATATCTGTTACAACCTCTCCCCCAACGAAGATACTTTTACCGAAGGGAAAAGTTCTGTAAATTTCGAAAGTTTATAAGCTCGGCTTGCTCAATTGCTTAAAGAGAAAAGATAACTTCTCTCATAAGTTTCCAAATTTTCAGGCCGAAAATTTTAAGTTTTAAACAAATATTTATACACCACATTTAAATAGGAAGAAAATGGACAGTGTTCAAATTACTCTTCTTTTTTTTTTTTCTTGACGGCGCCTAGATCTCTTCTATGGTGGACCAGTTCCTCGGCTATAATTCACAGCAAAGCCTTTCCTCAGTTCATCTGTGCCTTTCGGATAATATTAATTTGTCATTTGCTTTCGACAATTGTTTTCTTCGTCTATTAGTAGCGGCTTTGATATTAAATCAAAAGCCGAAAGATGATGATAACGCTGCATTGCAAAATGATTCTCAATATTAATTTTTTTATCGTTTTTCAAATTTTCGTGAACATCTTCCACGTTTAATTCTGGTATTTTAACTTCTTCTTCAAATACATCTCTGGATGCTTTATTTTCTTCCTTCATTGGTTCCAAGATCTGCTCTTCAGCTATTTTTCTTTTCCTTTGAGCTCTAGTAGAAATGGCATTAAAATGGTATCAGTAAGTTTACGTTCAAGTGATAAACTAATAAAATAAGGCAGTTCAGTGTTAACAGGAAGTAATAACCTGATATAACTAATATTACGTTCAGTGATGAACTAATAAAATAAGGCAATTCAATATCAACAGGAAGTAATAACCTGGTATCACTAATATTATGTTCAGTGATGAACTAATAAAATAAGACAATTCAATATCAACAGGAAGTTACGTTCAGTGATGAACTAATAAAATAAGACAATTCAATATCAACAAGAAGTTACGTTCAGTGATGAACTAATAAAATAAGGCAATTTAATATCAACAGGAAGTAATAATCTGGTATCACTAATATTACGTTCAGTGATGAACTAATAAAATAAGGCAATTCAAAATCAACAGGAAGTAATAACCTGGTATCACTAATATTGCGTTCAGTGATGAACTAATAAAATAAAGCAATTTAATATTAACAGGAAGTAATAATCTGGTATCACTAATATTATGTTCAGTGATGAACTAATGAAATAAAAATATGCACGATTATTCGATCTCGTCGTTGCCTCCAAAATAATTAAGACTGTGATACTTCTTTGGCGAAATGAAGCAACTCCAATGATGGAACACAGCAATAACTTTTATTTAACACTAAAAAAAATGGCGACATACAAACAAGAAGATAAAACATATTCTAACATTTTAAAATAAATTACATTCTTCGTGCGAGAGTCGCACGAGGCACTCGAGTCTGGTTTCAAATATTGCCATTCACAAATACCTTAATGTTCATCTATTTAAATTATTTAAACTACAAGATTTTAATATTATTTAAATCTGTTACAGCATGTGTTCAGAGAGTTTTCAACCAAAGTATCAGAAGAAAAATTATGAAAGTCGGAAAAGTAGCACATAACGTTAGAGATAAGGTGATGTTTTGCGAGGTCATAGTTATGCATGTTCACATGACCTGGACGTCATCACAAATTCTGTCTCCATCGGTTCCGTAAGTTGCAGACTTTAATTCGATTCTTAGAAATTTTAATTACTTATCTCAGTTTGCACGAATATTTCAAAACTACATTACTAGTTATCCGCTGCTTAAACATTAATTATTTTATTATTAAGTTTTTATTTTTTAAAATAATTTGTTCGTATCCATTGTTAAGCGCTTCCTCGCGTTTGGATTGTTAGCGCGTTTGTGCTAAATTATTTTGAGTTAACAGTTCATTTTTCCTGATTATATTGGCTAAGTATGAGTAGCCAATATGTTGCTGACTGTACTGCAGTGGTGTGAGGATAATCACAAAGTACCAAACTGAATTTTAATTTTTATACGTTCCTCAAAGGGTTGTGATAAGAAGTGTCACATAAAAGAAGAAGAGACTGAAGATTAAAATGGACAAGGATGTCTCGTGAGAATAAGCTGAAAATTATTATTTTTTAACTTACAAACACGCCTTCAATAGTTGTTAAAATAGTCTTTATTAAAATAATTAAATCGTTGGCAATGTTAAAAAACGCAAGCTCGAGAGCCACGAATTACTCTCGCACGTAAAATGTATAGAATTTGATTTTTGAAAGAGATAGGTTTTTCTCTGCAGAATTGTATGTAGCCATTTTTTTTAGCATTCAATAAATTTTATTATGCTGTGTTTTGTTTTCAATCTGATGTCACAACCCAGGGTTTTGCATAACGGTTTCGGCCACTACACCACAGCAGTAAATATTAAAAGTTGGGGGCAGCTTTTAGGGATTGTTCCTGAAAGTAAATTTAGGAACGGACTTTTTCGCCTGTGAAAAACGTCAAGACGTTCTTCTCTTCAAGAACGATCTAATTTTGCGTGCAAGGACAGTTCGCGTGGTGAAGCCTCTTCAGTGACAAGTCACAGTGTGTCAGACGGTAACGCCGGAGGAAGCGTGATCTAGTGCCGCAAAATAGTGAAATTTCCCGGAAGAATATCCAAGTAGTGCCAGGAGAGTCAATCGAAGGCGTCTTCAAAATTGGTGAGTACCATTTTTGTGATTTTGGAGAGGTTATGCCAGTTATTCGAGACTAGGCTTATTTTGGATATAGAGCAGGAAAAGGTAGCCTCTTAATTAGCATTTTTTTATATACGCTTTATTTGTAGGCATAGGTATTATTATTAAGTGTTGTAAGGCAATTTGTGTTCAGATTAGGGAATTATTCAGTTTTGGAGAGATAGACCTGCTGTTGTTTTTGTGTTATTGTATTTCGGGGTAGGTTATTTTTCTTTAATTTTCCATAATAGGTGAGTTTATGAGGAAATTTACTAAAGCTCTGCTATTGGGATTAGCGGAGGAGTTTGAAAAAAATGTGTCTCAGGCAAATAGAGTAAGAGAAATTAGGCAGGCTATTCTAAATGCTGAGGACTATGAAGAAGAAGCTGCGAAAGAATACGCGGCAAGAATTTGGGCTGCGGCTGAGCAGAGAAAAGCAGAAGAAATAGCCGAGCAAGAGAGAGCAGAGCGGGAACGTGAACAAGAGAGAGCAGAACGGGAGCGTGAACAAGAGAGCAGAACGGGAACGGGAACAAGAGAGAGCAGAACGGGAGTGTGAACAAGAGAGAGCAGAACGGGAGCGTGAACAAGAGAGAGCAGAACAGGAGCGTGAACAAGAGAGAGCAGAACGGGAACGTGAACAAGAGAGAGCAGAACGGGAACAGGAACAAGAGAGAGCGGAACGGGAACGGGAGCGAGTTTTTGAATTGGAAATGTTAAAACTGATGAATATGGTTCAGACTAATAGCCTAGCTTCCACGGTTTCGAAAGTTGAACAATTTAGAGAAAAAAAGGTTAATTTGAAAGATCTAGTACCGCGTTTTGAACCGAGTAATATAGATATTTCATTATTCTTTATGCTATTTGGGAAACAAGCTCAAAAAGAGAACGTTAATGAGATTGATTGGGTCTCGCAATTAATTCCTTTATTACCTTACCATGTAGCCCAGTTAATAGTGAAAGAACCAGCGGATAAATGGGATGAAGAAATTACTCATGCAGAGATTCAAGCTTAGTTCTTGGGCACTAAAAACAAAATTTGAAGAACATTCTAGAAAAAACGGAATGTTATGGGTGGATTTAGTGTATGAATTGAGAGTGTATTTAGAGAATTGGTTGGATTCAGTAGAAGTTCAAGAATTTGAAAGTCTTAAGGAACTTATGCTCACTGAGCAAATTAAGCGACGAGTCCCTCTAGAAATAAGAGAGCACTACTTAGACAATTGGGAAGAATTTAAAACAGCTTCCATTTTAGCAGAGAAATGCGACAAGTATGAGGCTTTGCGAAGAGATACGAGGAAGTTAGAACATAGAGTTCCCTTTAACTGCGAGGAAGTTAAAGAAACCATTTGAGAAAGATAGAGAGCGGTATGTAAATTCTAACTGTAGTTATAATCAGAAAAGTAGTGGTCATCAAAGAATTAAATCAGAGGAGCGTAGAAAAGTGGAGGCTCCTAAAAAAAAGCAAGTTTTCAATGAAGCAGGTTTCGAGAAACAGCGGAAAATAAGGTGTTACAAATGTGGAAATAACGGACATATCCGACCAACTGTCCATCGCTGGAAAAGAATAATTCTAATCTGGTGAATAATCTAGGAACGGAGAGTTTAGGAAAATGTTTTGAGCCGTATTTCAAGAAAGCAGTAATTAATGGGATAGAGAGAGAATGTCTGAGAGATACTGGAGCTGGTATAGATCTGTGTAATAGTACTTGGATTAATACTAGTGACTTATTAGGGGAAACTGTATGGGTGAAACAGCCTTTGGACACAGAGTGTAAATGTTTACCTTTGGCGAAAGTCACCATTGAAGGTGATTTTGGTGTGGTCACCACAAAGGCAGCGGTTACTCCGGTAGAGTTAGTTAAAGAGTACTATTTGTTAGGGAATAAAACTGCACAGTTGATTGAGGAAATTAGGGAACGACCGGTTCTCTTGAATGCTGTGAAGACTCGTAGTCAGGCGCATGCGTGCAGGAGTTTAGAAAGAGCGAGTGCAAAAGACTTTGATTCCACATCGGAAGAAAGAAAGAGATAGAAAATGAAAGGGCCGTCAATAATGAGCATTCGGAAGAAAGGAAGTTAACCATTAATACGGAGGAGGCAATTAAAATTGCAGACATCAGTTTAGAAGAAAGGTCTATCCTTGCGGATGTTTCGCCAGCAGAATTCTTGGAAGCACAAAAAACTTGCGCTAGTTTAGCGACCCTGTGGAATAAAGGGAAAAGTGAAAATGAAAAAGAGTTTATAATAGTCAAGGAAAGACTATTCAGAGTGGCAGGTTCTAAAAAAGGGGAAGATAAGCGTCAGCTGTGTGTGCCTCTCGTTTTTAGGAAAGGGATCTTGAAGTTATGCCAAGAGGAAATCTCTGGTCATTTATGGGTAACAAAAACCAAGGATAGAGTTTTGACACACTATTTCTGGCCTAATTGCTACCAGGAAATTGAAGAATTTGTGAGGACGGGCGATATTTGTCAGCGTGTAGGTCACAATAAGGACAAAAGAAAGCCCCTATGAAGATTGTGCCTGTTATATCAGAAGTGTTTACCAGATTAAATATTGATGCATTAGGTCCTCTGATCCCTAGTTCGCGTGAAAATAAATACTTTATTACGTCTATTTGTGTTGCTTCCAAATATCCAGATGCCATTCCTGTACAGAATTTAAACTCTAAATGTGTGATTCAAGCCTTGATACAAATCTTTTCTTGATCAGGTTACCCTAAGGAAATTCAGTGTGATTTGGGTAGATCGTTTACCAGTGAACTTACATCTGAGTTTTTTAGCAAGTTCGGAATTAAGGCGTATCATTCTTCTGTCTGTCACCCTCAAAGCAATTCTGTTGAAAGGTTGCATTCCACCTTGAAAAGGGTATTGAAGGCTTTGTGCTTGGAAAGCGGGAGGGACTGGGAAGAATGTTTGCTATGTGCTTTGTTCGCCCTCAGAACTGTTAGCCATGAGAGCACAGGTTTTAGTCCCTGCGAGTTAGTACATGGAAAAAATTTGAGAATGCCTCAAACGATTGTGTATGAAAACTGGCTAGAGGAAGAAAGTTCAGACCCCACTCTGGTCGAGTATGTTCTAGACTTAATAAACAGATTAAAGAAGTGTCAGGAGCTGGCTGTAGAGAGGATGAAAGAGTGTCAGGGTAAAAGTAAACTCTGGTATGATCGCAACGCTGTTACGAGAAGGTTTAAGGTCGGAGATATTGTGCTTGTTTTAGCCACGTCTAAACCACACAAAATGGCTCTGAACTGGATAGGGTCAGGTAAAGTAACTAGTGTGATTTCCGAAACCAATTATACGATAGAGATTCCGGGTAAGCGTAGCAGTGATACCATTTATCACGTAAATTTGATGAAACCTTATTATCAGCGCCCTGAGTTTGTGAATCTTGTGATGGAGGAGGTCATGGAAGATATTGAGGGAGAAGTGGATATTAAATTGTTGGATGAGACTCCGGTTAGAGTCAGGCCTTACCGAATGTCGGCGAGACAAACCGACATCCTAAAAGAGGAAATTAGGCGGTTGCTTGAGTTAGGAATCATAGAAGTCGGGCAATCTGATTATGCTTCGCCTATGATATTAGTAGAGGTCCCAGGTAAAGATCCTTGTCCTTGTATAGACTACATAAAATTAAATTCAAAAACTATGACCGAAGTTTTCCCACTTTCCAATTTCCCTCCACCCACAGAACAATGGGAAAGAGTAGATTTTTTTAATTCATATATTATTTGTCTCTAGGATCATAATATTCAATTTCTAGAGTTTTTAGTTAAAAAAATTATAAAAATAATATCGCGCGCGTCAAAGGGATAATACTTAATTTTTTTTAAACCTATGAGCCTGTATTTTAATCCTATTATTTTGTAACTGTATTTTTGCATCTGTATATTTAATTTGTATTTTTATTTGAATTTTATTACGAATATGCAAAATTACCATAGCAAATTGCAACAACCTGCTGCAACCTAGATAAATACTCACTGCTCCATCCCTTCCAGAAATGTCGAAATAACCTTTGCACGTTCCTCCAACGATCACTGCAGCTCATGGTTTCTTGAATTTGGTTCGATTCTGGAATAGCGCTTAAAGCCGCTCCGGTTAAAAAGTGTCCTGGTGTTATCGCCTCCAAGTCGTTACAATCACTTGAAGCTGGTACCAAAGGCCTAGAATTAAGACAGGATTCAATTTGGGTTATTAATGTCAAAAATTCCTCGTATGTTAAAATAAGTGTTCCTAACCATCTTTTTAAGTGATGTTTCATAGACTTGATACCCGCTTTCCAAAGCCCTCCAAAATGAGGGGCAGAGAGAGGATTAAATAACCATTTAATATTTTCCGAAGAAATATAACTCTGTAGATGTTCATCACGTTGAACAATAGAAAAGGCTTTCCTCAATTCTTTATTAGCTCCTATAAAATTCGTTGCACAATCACTGTGAATTTCACACGGTTTGCCTCTACGAGCTATAAACCGCTTAAGTGTCGCGAGGAATGATTTTGTTGAAAAATCTCCAACTAATTCTAAGTGTATTGCTCTTGAAGTAAAACAAATAAATAGACATACGTAACACTTAAAGATTTTGACTTCTCTACCAGGACGATATTTAACGTTAAATGGTCGTGCTAAGTCAATCCCTACACGAGAAAAAGTTCTACTTTAAGTAACTCTTGAAGCGGGTAAATCTGCCATTAGCTGAGTTGCAGTTTGTGCTCTAACTCTACGGCAGATAACACATTGGTTTATACACTTTCTTATAATATCTCTAGCATTCACAATCCAAAATCTATGTCGTATGACAGAAGTGAGTAGCTGCGTACCTGCGTGAAGATACGTGTCATGATAATGCTTAATAATTAAACGCGTAATATTGTGATTCTTAGGTAAAATCATAGAATGTTTCTGATTATTTGAAACTGTAGAGTTTCTGAGCCTTCCGCCTACACGCATTACTCCCGCGGAATCCAAGAAAGGACTTAAAGACAGTAATTTACTTGATGTCTTCAAGGGTTTACCAGAGTCTAAACAGAATAATTCTTCTGGAAATTCGGCTCTTTGTACAATCCTAACAATCATAGAAGTAACTTCACAGAATTCTTCAGTAGATAAATAACCCTTTATACGCTTTGTAGGTAACTTACTACAATTATTTCTGAATCTTAAACACCACGCTAACACTCGACATAACTTTAACCATGATGAAAATCTTGAAAACACACTAGGCTCTTCAAATTTGGAAACATTTGAACTGAAACTCTTTTTTTAATTCCTTCAACATAACCTCACCCTCTAATTCTACACTTACACTTGTACTCTACATGAATTAGGGATTTTTTGTTTGCTCTACATGAATTAGGGATTTGTTTAACCACTGCTGTCCCTTCATCCATAACTCACATTGTAAGAATTCTGATGGAATAAAACCTCTGGTCCCACAGTCTGCAGGATTTTGTTTCCCAGCAACATAATTCCATTGAATACCTGGAACAGCTTCCTGGATTTTTGCAACTCGATTTGCCACAAAATGTAGCCAACGGCGAGGTTCGGACGAAACCCATGCCAATGTAACCCGCGAGTCGGTCCATGCGTAAATATTGTTAATAGGCAGTTCTATGCATGATAGTACTGCATGTAAGAGGTTAGTTAAAAGTAACGCAGCACACAACTCTAGTCTCGGAAGAGACTGGGTTTTTAAGGGCGCTACTCTGGTTTTCGATGTCAGAAGGCTGACCTTGACTGACGAATCAAGGGTGATTGTTCGGAGATAGATGACTGCACAATAAGCCTTTTCTGAAGCGTCGCAGAAAGCATGGATTTCTATAACTACTGCCTTCGGACTCAAGACATACCTCGGAAATTGTAAGCTTGAAAGTAAGGGCAATTCTAGATAGAATCGCTTCCATTTTCTACTTGTTCTCTTATCAACGAGTTCATCCCAACCCAGCTGTAAGTTCCATAACTCTTGTAATAATATTTTCGCGTATATTATTGTTGGCACTAACCATCCCATTGGATCAAAGATTTTGGCTACCTTTGATAAAATAGTCCTCTTAGTAAACTCTTTATCACTTATTGCATACCGAAAAATGAAATGTATCACTAGAGTTATCACTAGAGTTTGCAATGCAAAAAAGAGGTAATGTATTCAAAAGGTTTTTCTATAAAGATCTACCCCAAAACGGTTTATTAAAACACGATAACATCCCAGTTATCCGCAAATAACTTCGGTCAGAACTGAAAATTTTATGCCCTACAATTTACTTGAGATGCAGAAAAAGGAAATGTTAACGAAATGTTAAGTTACTCATGTGTGCTTTCCTATGTGAAATGTGCAATACTTCACGAAATATTCACTTCTTTTTCCAACTCTTTTGTAGCTTTTTAAGATGCCATTTGCCATTGTAATGAGCATATGGGAGATAAGAAACGCATTAGGATTCGAAATATAACAAACACTTATCTATTTGGAAATGAATTAAATTTCAATTCAAATGAAATGGTATGAAAAGTAGAAAAATATACCTGATATATCTTGACGACAATTTGAGTGTATTTATTACAAAAAAGAAATAGATTTCCCGATTTGTAATAAACTCCTGAATTCTATCAGATTTCATTGAAAATGCAATAAAAAATTCTACTTACTGCTAAAATATTGTTACGTTATTTTCTTCCTTCACGTTCGTATGGGGTTCGTAGATTTGGGGTGAATAACGACGACACTTGATGAAGTATCTAAACACGCATTATTTAGCAATATTAATCAGGTAGCTCCAAAATCACTTTTACAGTCGTTGAAAAACTACTGTAAACACGCTGACACGATCAGCGACACAGCCTTCAGGTTTTCAGGCTATTACGGTGGAGACAGCTTTACTACAAAGCACCAGAGTACATCTCCCGACTCTGCTCGGTCGTTCTAGGAACTCGACGTACTGTCGAGACTCTCCACGCTACAACTCACGACGCACTCGACAACACACAGAGCACGGCTCCCGACTCTTCGGTTCAGTCTTTCCCGGAGTTCAACACGCTCTCTCGACGATGCACTAAGAGACTCCTTCGTTGAACTCGACGACACACTCGGCACCCGCTGCCCGGCTGTCAACTCAATCGACTCCGCAGGGACTGACTCGCTAGACGAGACACCAACTCGATACTGACTATCTTGCACTCCAGACGAGTCACTCTGACTCGCCCTCTCGACGAGGCACACACTACTGACTGCGGACCAGCAGGGTTTATATAGCTTTCGGCTTGTAATCGAGAACATTCTGGGCTAAACCGGTAAGAAATCGTTCCAGAAGGTTTCTCCATCCGTCCATGGGATACCGCCAATTTTGTCGCCAAATGTGGCATCCTTGCCTACCCTTGTCATTTTATGGCAACCCTCAAACTGCTTTGCGGGGAAGCTATCTCACCGCGCCTGGACATTTCGTAACAATATTACATAAACTTTCTAGCAAGTGATAGATGACTCACACATTGGCAAGAGCAGAGGCTTTCTATGCAATACAGTATAAGTGTGTGTTTAATTGGTTTCATCAAAGATAAAACAGAAATAAGGCTTGGAAAAAATATGGGCATTTTCGAAAAAAAAAATTCTTATGTTCTATCCGTACTACAAATATGTAAAATGCAAAAAATACTAGAATAAATCTTATGAGAAACGATAAATTAAAAGGGAAAGTTTTCCTTTGAAAAACATTTTCGATTTATACATGAAGCCTTCCTTTCTCCTTTCTTTAAGGAAAAAAAAAAAAAAATAACAAAATCTGAAATGTTTCAGATTTTAAATTACGTCCAAAGGGGCGTTTTTTAACATTTTGTGTGTTACCTTTCTTTATTAAATATCATGTTCCTCGCACTTAAACCATAAGATCCAGTGCAACAGCAATATCGCAAAATAGTTTTAAAACGAGCCTATCTTTAGAATTTCCGATACAGAGACTCACGCGCTGGAGATAAAAATGTTTTTTCTGCACAACGTTGCCATTGCTCGCTTTGAAATCCTTGAGTTTGTTAATCAAAAATTCGTCAAAGTTTTAAAAAATAGGAAATCGATCATAAAACAAATTTCAAATTTCAAATTTGGTCTTCCACATGCTCATATTCGTTGGAGGATTACGTTATTCAAAATTCGATGACTCTATGTACCGTTGTTTTATCACAATACGAGAAATATACATACATTTATGCAGATTTTTCATTATTTAATTTCTTCAAATATAATGCAGGACTCTAACATTTTGTGGCAACAGTTTGAAAAGTGAACCGACATTTATGAGTCCGGCGCAAAATGCCAAAACGAAACTAATAGTCCTTCGGGATTCAAATCCCTTTGGACTAAAAAAAAAAACGTTTTCTGAAAATAAAATCGTTTTTTCGAAAGTCAGCGGGTGAGAAAGAAAAGAAAGGGGAAGAGAGTGAGTGATGTACAAAATTTTTAAAAAATGTTGATATGAAATACATTATAATTTTGCTACCGATTTGTGAATTCATAAAAAAAATGGAAAAATTACATTTCTTGTAATGTTCGCTTGTTTACCCTATAGAGTCATTGTTTTGAAGAAGGAGAATATAATGCCCTCGCCGGGACTCGACTCGTGCATCTCTCGAATACGTACGAGTATGCATTCCAGTTACACCACGAAGGCACGCAGAAAGTAGGGAGAAAATACCTTATAAAATCTGAAGCTACAGAAGACGGAATCACTGATTTAGGAATCTCTGCTTAAATACAAAACAGAGTCCTCGACAGAGTCCAGTGCTATAGACCAAAAAAAAAAAATAAGATTAAAAACGATTCATTGTTTTTTATGCACAGTGCCTGAAACGGATGAAGGTTCTAATCCCTGTTTTATCTCATTCAAAATTATATAAGCAGAAAAAACATTCATATTCCCCACCCCTTTTGATTTTGCTTAGACTGGGAAGAATTTTTCTAATGGATATCGCATTAATCCTCCTATACGCCTAGGACTTGTTTTCATAATTTACATTTACATATCTACATTTCAGTTGATTTGGCTGGTTTCAAAGCACGGGTGTATTTTAATCAATGTGTGGAAAATGTGAAACACCAGCATCATGTGATTCCCAAATACTCGTACCGACTGTCTTCTTCTTAAGCCCGAAAGAGGAAATTGTGTTTCATACTTCGTAAAATGCATTTTACTTACTTATAAGTAAAAAGGAATTAAATTTTGTATATGTTCACAGAACAGACTGACTCCCGTTTTTAATTAAAATATTGCTTCTGAAAACATGGCCCTTAAATTAAGTCATACTAAAAGTGTGTGAAAATGTTTCTAAGTTTGTTGGATCGTTGTATGCTAATAGTATCTCTTATGTATGATTTTATTTAATACCCATGATAAATTAAATGCGAGTTTCTGTTAAAGAGCTGCAAAAGTTCAAACTTAAATACAGAAAGTCAATTTGAAATGCACGTATCTGGTTAAAATGAGTTTAACTCCTATATTGGATCATTATTTAGAATTCGAGTCAACATTTCTTGTTATGCATGATTTTATTTGCTAAGTATGATAAATTAAATGACATTTTCAAAAAGACAGTATTAAACAAAATCGTGCCTAAATGAATCACGTATCTTTAGCTGAAATTTAGAACGAATGTATTAAAGGTTTGATATTCATGAAAAATAGTGATGATACTATTTTAAAAAAACTGTTTCGCATCGGGAGAAAGGACACAAGCTTTCAATTCCTACGTGAGTATTAGTTTCATACGCATTAGAGACTCCTTTTCTAAGTTCCCCGTCACAGATCTAGCCATAATTCGAATTTAAATAATGTTATGTCGCGAATTTCAGTTACTAATATGTGTTTTAAGTTATTATTATTCTAATATTTTTATTTGTATTCATGTGTATTTTAATCTGAAAAAAAAAAGTATTCTTAGGCTCTTAAGGTGTTGTTTAACTTGTTGTTCTTGAGTAGGAATTGTAACAATGGCGAGAGACGGTTGCGAGGACACACATCTGGTTTATGGCCTTTTCACTAACAATGTCGCCCTTTTAACTCTTTGCGTGGGAAACGGAAATCGCTTTGTTAAGTTTGCAGTTTTCTTACTTCAAGACAGTGGGGGTGGTTGGTAATTGGATTCTCGTAAAAGCTAGTTTCGTTTGTTAGTTGGGGGGTCTATTTCTTTTCTCACGTTATATGTGCAGATGTTTTTCGGAGTGCATTGTCAGATTTTCTGGTGTTTGATTCGTCATGGGTGTGTCATTTTCTCAATTTAGATAACATAAAATTCCGGGATTGGTAAGATTTAATTTTATGATTTATTTGAAAGCCTATGAACTCACACAGGCGGAGAAACCGAGATTTCCTGGGTGCTTGCACCAGGCTAGAGATCATTCTGTTTCCTGATTCTTTCAAGCTATGAGTAAGAAGAGGAGTGGGGGCTTGACCCCTTGCGGTCTTGCTCTCGCGGGCGCCTGCTATTGCGTCGGATTTGGAGACATTTGAGTTGCGAAGATGTAAGGCAGTAAAGAAAAAGTTCGGTGCGGCTTTACCTCCTGCGGGCGGCTTGCGACTCGGTCTGAGGCGAGGTTTCTCGCCGCTTTCCCGCTGATGAGAATTTGTTCGCACGGAGAAAGTGCTCTACGCACAATTTGATTTTACCGTTTCATCGTGTATTTAGTGATCTTTGAATTGTCATGTTAGAGGCTTTCCAGTTAGAATTGTTCGTCATAGACAGGAGAGATTGGTTACAACTAAGAAGTTTGTGCCAAAAGTGTACCCAAAATTTAGTTTCGCCGCTTCTTCGTGTATTTTGGAGAACTTGAATAGTCATGTTTGAGACATTCCAGTTGAAGAAATTTGTCATGAGATACAAATTTGTTCCAGAAGGAGGTATCAGAAGGAGGTTTTGTTCCTGAGATCAATGGACGCTTCTGAAAGTGTTTTGACAGAAAAAAGATTGGACACTAAAGATCTTTAATTTCGGAAATTGTCTCTCACTTAATGGACATATTTAAGGCGGTTCCTGAATCAATGGATGCTTCTGAAAGTGTTTTGGAAAAAAAAAATGTTTTAGCTCATTTCCAAGTGGATTGGACACTAAAGATTCTTCAATCCAGAAAAACTGTCTTCCATCTGTGAGTGATTTTTAAATTTGTCTACCTCTCTATCTTTTCAAATTACTTAAACGGAAATTATTTATTTTATATATGTAAAGTACTAAATGATTAGAATATTTTTACAATGACTAATTAATTTAAAGTCTGTAAAGGAAGGTTTAAAGATTTGTTTTACCGGCTTAATTAGTGAGCTATTGAACGTCAAAAATAGTAAACTTACAAATTAATATGAGTATGTTAATTTTGGAATGAGATATGTGTTATTTT
The DNA here is from genome assembly GCF_044657685.1 of Stegodyphus dumicola. Lineage (NCBI taxonomy): Eukaryota > Metazoa > Arthropoda > Arachnida > Araneae > Eresidae > Stegodyphus > Stegodyphus dumicola. The sequence continues at coordinate 273,106,022 of NC_140770.1, read as the reverse complement.
CCATCTTAAGGTATATTAATTTTTGTAAGCTGTAAATGCGTGTGACATTATGTATTACTTTACAGAGTAAAAATATGTTGTAGGATACTGATCAGTTATCCATTATTTAATTATATAATATATTCAAGAATTTAATAAATGTGTGTTTAAAATTTAATTGCATTTGTGTATTTATGTAGTGTATTTTACTGTGGTCTGTCATGTCCCTCCATTAGTTTGAGCCGGGAGGCTTTTAAGAAACATGGAGTTTAATTGAATTTGGAGTTATTGATTTTCCCTTTACATAGGTTACTCACAACGCAAACCTAAAAGTAAATTGTACTGTACTACCACTATACGATTGATTGATAGATATGATGTACGATTGTTTATTTGATTTATCTTATGAATATTATGAATTAGATTTTGAATGTGAATTATTTGATATTTGATTTGATTTTTATTGTTAATTTTATCCGGCACAACCATCAGTTTAAATTAAAGTTTAACATAGTTACAACAACTAAAATTTTCTATATAACAATGGTGCCGTGACCAGGATAAATTTTTTTTCTGTATAACAATAATAAGCTACAGAGTGAATATTGTTAAAAGTAACGATATCCGCACTGTAAATCACTTTCCATGTAGCTTGTGAAGAAAATCAAGACTATGATAAGTTTGAATACAGTAGTGATTAGAGACTATAATTTTTTGGTTAAGAGTGGTGGCATCATGTTAAGAATACGTGTGAACCTTTCTCAAGATGTAAATCAAATTTTAGCTCACAAGTAGTATGTTAAGGTAGAATATATAAAAGAAAATCATAGTAAATCATATTTGGTAAAGTGTTTCAGAGATTTAACAGAATATCTGTCAGTAATACAAATGAATTCTTCTGCTAAATAAAAGACGTTCTGAAGATATTCGCGTAAGTGTATGCATAAGCATAAAAATAATGAAAAATAAATCATTTTTTCGTATGCATATGTATTGATTGAAGAATAATATTTTTTTTTAAAGAAAATTGATTAGTCTTGCATGATAAGATTGTATTCATTTGAAATCGGTTGATCTTACAAAAAAGAAACGTGTAAGTCTATTTTTATTTTTGAAAGTGAGCAATTAGAAATGTAACGTGAAGGTGCTTTAAAAGTAGGATAAATGTTCAGTTTAAGGGAAAATGTATGAATGGAGTATATAAATATCAAAATTTGGCATTTGCTGAACACAGTTTAGTGAATCCTTTGAATGAAAGTAAGAAAGTTTGCTGTGTGAAAGAAAATTTCTGATGTTTTGCGCGGAGTTTTATGAATGTTCTGAATAAAAATAAGAGAATCCGTGATGTTTTGTATAGTAATTCAAAAAGTTACTTCTGTCATAAGTAGTAGGTACAATACATTATAGAGCAAAGTTCTGAGTAGCTCTGATTAAGCGTTATTAGCATGGAAAATTAAGAGATGATATTTTGGTTTTGCATTCGATTCAAACTATGTAGAAAAATTCTGTACGCATGGGCGTAAGTCAATTTTAAGGTGCAGATAACATGATCCATGAATGCCTGCAGTGTGAAATAGTATGCATGTAAATTCCAGTTTAAATTTTGTAGACCGGAAAATATATGTAAGTGTGATTTTGGAAAAATAGAAATGTAGCATAAATATGTATTTAAAGCAAGAGGAAAGTATTAAGTGTAAAATAAAAAAAAAATGGGAGAAGAAAACATTTTAAAAGAATAAAAATTTATTTTTGGGAAAAAAATGAAAATGAAATTTAAATTTATTTTCGATGGAAAAGATAAAATTAAATTTATATTTGTGTAAAGAACAAAAGAAAAAGTTACACTTACGAAAATAAATATTACTTTCGCAAAATAAATAAATTGAAAATTTAAAAACATATTTTTTTTAAGCAAAATGCGAAGAAAAAAGATAAACTTAAAATAAATATTTCTTTTATTAAAAAAAATTAACTTAAAAATGTTTTCATTAAAATAAAAATCTAAAAAGGAAAAAAATATGTGAAATAAAAAAAATGAAAAATATAGGAAATGAAATTATTTTTGTAGATGTCAAAATGTGGCAATATTAATTATTGAAATAAAATTTGCGTTTGAAAAATGTATAAACGAGGGACAAAAATTTGATAAATTATATTAAGTAAGAAAAATGGAAAGAATATTAAATATGCTTGTAAAGAAAGAGAAATTTAAAATCTGTGAGAATCTTGCATTTAAAGCACCAAAGCAGGAACTTAAGATAATGATTGAGAAAGTCAAAATATATTTCCACGTCCAAGAAACGAGCATATTGATTAGTTGAAACACAAAGGAGTTGGAGTATTTAATTATGGCAAAGCACACTAGGGCTATCTGCCTAAGGGGAGGGATGCCTTCATGGAGGACTTTCTAAGGGAAGCTGGCTCGTATACACGTTACACATGGGGAAAACCACGAAAACGCCCATGCAGCCAGCCCGTTCGCGGGATTCGAACCTCGGACCGAACTACCAGTGTTCAGCGACTTCACCGCTCTGCCGCTGGTGGGCTGAAACAGAAAGGATACTGTTAGCGAAGAGTGAATTGGTCTTAAAGATTATATTCATTCGCTTTCGCGGTTGTGCATAGGTGTCATGGACTTTTGGCACATGGGAACAGACTGGCGTATGTAATCCTGCGCCATAGGATGCTTACTAATTTTTTATTTTATTCCAACAAAACTGTGCCTAAGAAATTTACCTCAAACTTCGATAACTGATAAGATTCGAAAACTGATAAGTTCCATCAGGTGTTCAAAAAGGAATGTCCACTAAAAAATTGATTTTTGATAAAAACTTGGAGATTCTTCAGTTGCAGCCCTTCTTCAAATACGCGCCATGTCTGTCAGAAATAAATTATTAATGGGAGCTGCGTCCGCCATGTGCTCACTGCTTGAACGTCCAAGAGCTATTTGACGACTATCTAAAGGTTAAGTTATACTTAAATGCAACACACTGTAGCCGTATCTTTAAAAGAAATTTCATAAAGTGCAAAGGAATTCATGTTTTATTACATAAAGGTAACAGTAAAACAGTTTAACAGTAAGACAGTTGCATCCAGTGAATAATTTTTCTAATAAATACGTAATATATGAATAAAAAATACAGGTTGTTTATAAAGTCTCGGATCCATTTTGATGTTTAATAACTCATAAAACAATGAAGATATAAACAAACTTATGGCATTTTTTTGATGGAATAACCTATCTATTTTCCTTTTCAGGTTTGAATATCTTTACTTTTGTAAATATCGTCTGCGCGTGTGGTTAATTTCAGATAATTTCATTTTCCACTCTAAATATCTGTACTTTTCTAAATATCGTCTGCTTATTAATTGAATTTTCCTCTTTCTGGCATTGTTAATCGATATAATGTGCGCATATGGGGATCTGACAAACCTTCATGAATAACGTGAGTCACAAAGGGATTCCCCAAAGGTTAATGTGTGGTGTGAACTAATGCACGACCGAGTCATTGGGCCTTTTTTTTTTTTTTTTTTTTTTTTTTTTTTTTTTTTACAGAAAAGACGGTCTCATCAGTCGTATACTTAGACAGGTTGGAAAACTTCGTGTTTCCACAACTAGAAGAGCTTCAACCACATGTCTTTTTGTAACAAGATGGTGCACCACCTTCATTGGGATACCATCGTTCGTAGTTCTTTGAATGACCATTTTACAGAAAGATGGATAGGACGAGGAGGTCCAATTCCTTGGCCACCCAGATCACCTGATTTAACGCTGCTGGACGTTTTCCTGTGGGGATTTATAAAGGACAACGATTACAGTAGGAGAGTGTTGAACACTGATGACCTAAAATTACAAACGCAATAGCGTCTGTGGATGCCAACATGCTTGCCGGTACCTGGCGTGAAATTGAATATAGACTTGATGTTCTCCATGCGACGAAGGGGACACACGTGGAAGTTCATTGACAAGGGTTATGAAACTTATTGAGTCTATCTAACCATTTATGTTATTAAGTTTAATCTATCTTTATTATTTTATGGGTCCGGGATTTTATAAACACTTTGCATTATTGTTATACTTCTTATTAGTAAGAATCTTTTGAAGTGCTGCCAAAAAGGAGACGTTATTTTTTTTCCTCTAACAAAAGATATAATTTAGCATAACGCTGACGGTGCTGAAGAAAATATTTAGGTTTCATAAGGAATTCCACAAATGAAAGATTTTTAAGAATTATAATACAGTTATTTATTAAAAAAATGCGACATGATCCATCAATTTGAACACATTAATAGAAAAACGTATGAAATCAAGAAATTAAAGAATCAAGAATGCGAGTATTTTTTCATACGGTATATTTTAGTTCAAATTTCCAACGACAGATGGTGCTGTTCCGGTGCTGGAAAACATTCTAATATATATCCTATAAAGGAAGACTTGCAAGTGATACTTCCTACTAAAACTGATTATTGAAATTACTGTAATGAGCTTGAAAAGGAATAAATGCTGTATAATCCTAGTCATTCTAGTCTTATAAATTTAAAGTTGTTGAGCATTTCACGCATCGCAACTCTCTAATTAATATTGAGAACACTTCTTGAAATTTATTAACACTTGCTAATCAATGGTTCTTTGGTTTGAAGAACTACTGTAATGAAATTTTTTCAAAACAACATTTAACTGTGAAATGTTTAATTAGACTTTAATGGTATTATGTTAAGTAACTAATAATTTTACGTTACTAATCGTTACTGTTACTTCTTCAATTCCGTTTTTCTGCCAACATGCAAATTTAGCTCGCGTGTATTTAAGTGAGTGTTTCAGGTTGTTTTACTCAGAGGGTATTTCGAAGGCTACACTACTAGTTGGTATTTTATGATAGCATTCGTGAATACGGTGTTGCTTTATTCTTGCAGACTATACTGTCAAGTCGGTGTAGGCTAAGAGCCAATTTGCGCGTTTAAATACCGGCTAATTAAGCCTTAGATTTCTTTTTCATTTAAATTTCTACTTTGGGGTTTGTGCCATAATTGCTGGCTGGTTTGTAAGTACCGGCAGTGCCCTCTGTTATACAAATTTGAATTTGAGTTCTTAATCAAAGCTCCTTTGGCACATTTCTATTTGCTTATCAAGGCAAAAGATACGTCGCTTAAGTCTACATCACAATCCTTAACTTAGTGTATGTTACCAAACCAAGTGAGGCTGTACAAGCTTCAGTCAGACAGTACATTCAGAAAGATGGCACCCGAGAAATAGAACCAATTCAGAAATCTACACAATATAGAGTATTCACACATCATAAATTTTACTAGCACCCAGCGATTAAGATAGGCAGGTCACCTTAATTACAATGACCGAAAACAGAACTACCAAAAAGATTCACGTACGAGCCAACAGGAACTCAAAAGACAGGGAAACCGAAACACAGATAACTAAGACTGCTTGCAGAAATAGTTGTCTAAGTCATTTACTAGAAGATTAAGGCCAAGAGTAGAATAGCCTCAAACGAAATGTTAAAGATGATTTATCATGGGATGCTGAATCCTTGACAGCCGATCATATGCTATCGAATCGCTGAAGTTTTATAAAAATGCAAAACTAATACCGCCATCTGTCGGCGGAAATTTGAACTAAGGTATATCTGAAAAATCTGCTCCGGTGATAAATCCTTAGGTGGAAAGAATATTCTAATTCATAACTTTGTTAACTTTACATACTTTTTAAGTGCGTCTAAATTTATAGATAGGAAATCCATTACAAAAACATTACTTTAAATATTCCAATTTTATTATACAATCGGCTTTCGTGATTTATTTAATTATGATAACTACATTACATTAATATTAAAAACAAAATTAAAAACAGATGGTCCTCGACTTTAACAATGGTTCAACATTGGTTTCAAGAAGAAGCAAAACCTTGTACATTTACGGCTACACATACGTCATACAATATGATATGAGCGCTGCCTAGGAGTATATTGAGAAATATAGCATGTTTCTATAGCAAAATATACTTAGCTTATAATCCTTCTGCAAAAGAGTATGTCTTATAAAATCTGAAAAAAATGTTGTGTTATTTTGAATAGGCTCAATACATGATGTGTTGTTATTAATACATACAATAAATGATATACTATTAGTGCTTTCCTAGCAGTCTTTTGAGACCGACTACCAATGTTAATCTGATTGATTGTTAGACATCATTCATCTTCTTTTCCGATGTGTATGTAAATGGGGGAAAAAGTGTCCTCTTTCCCTTAATTATTTTCAGTTAAGAAGTAGAAACACGTTGCTGCCATTAATTATTTTTGTACCAAACTTCGTAACGATGTGATTTGAAAAATGATGCTTCCAGCTTGGCGGTAAAATCCCCGAGGGAGTCATAATTGATCCTGTATTAGCAAAAGGTTGAATCGGTGTAAAATATAATTGCTGAAATTATCAGTTCTGATATCTTACTTTCTGTTTATTGCTTCGTTCTAAAATAAATAACAAGAAAGACCATCATCGTTTCCATCATTAATGCAGTCCATTGAAAATTCAGTTTTTGCTCCTGGACCTGGTGCAAACGTAAGCCTCATCTTGAACACATCAACAGAGATTCTCCCCGTCAAGTCGGGGACAACTTCTTTTAAAACGTAAGGTCGCCAAGTTTGGCAGAATTACAATTAATTACAATTAAAAGAATTACAATTAAAAGTAAATTTGAATTACATTACAAAGGCAGAATTACAATTAAAAGCAGACGCGCATGTCTTGGAAAACTAAAATCCTTAGAATCGATTACGCTTCGGAGACTAGCAAAAGAAGATTTTAGAAGAAATATTTATCATCCAAGCATTTGGAAAGTTGCCTCGGCGAGAAAGGTATGATATTTAATTATCTTCTATACGGTCTTATTCCGTGGTTTTCGCCATCTGTAACGTAGATACGAGCTAGGTTTTCTTAGAAAGTCTTCCATGAAGGAGTGCGGCCGAGCGGTAAAGTCGCTGAACACTGGTAGTTCGGTCCGAGGTTCGAATCCCGCGAACGGGCTGGCTGCATGGGTGTTTTCGTGGTTTTCCCCATGTGTAACGTATATACGAGCCAGTTTACCTTAGAAAGTCCTCCACGAAGGCATCCCTCCCCTTAGGCAGATAGCCCTAGTTTGCTTTGCCATAATTAAATACACACACACACACACACACACACACATCCATGAAGGAGTACCTCCTTCTAAGCGGATAGCCTTTGTGTGCTTTGCCATAATCAGATAAACCGTCTAGAAGGTCTTATGTATATAATATTTTCGATTTTGTTACGTATTTTCTCCCAACTTATCGTACGGCTTCATAGTGTAAATTGGAAAGCACACCCGGTTTTCATGGGAAGTCCGAAATTCGAACCACGGCAAAACCATTGCATACTCTCCGTACTTCCTTCTTCGAAAAACCTAATGAAGCTTCAAATCTATTCCTTAAATGTTATTAATCTGTTACTAATTAATAAATGAGCGATTTAAAGGCAATAAACGCACATCCTAATAATTTAAATTTTTATTTCACGTTTTTATAGAAACCGATATAAATTAACTCCTTGATATACAATGACGTCCGGGAGACATCATTGATTTCATGTGCCATTGTAAACTATTGACGTCTCTGAGAAGACTTCGGCGAACGCCGCGCAGTATATTATTATTGTTACATAGCAAGTGTCAATTTGGAAATAAAACGTTCTGTTTCTAAGCTTGCACATGAGAGTTCACATTAATGGTATTCTTCGGACGCGTATTTTATTTGTACGTTAAGGGGTTAAGATACATCTAATTAATACGAGTAATACATGAAACAGATAATTATTAGAAATATTTGACCGTTGTTACATTCTTTTAATAAAAAATGTACCTAGCGTCTTATGTAACAAGTGGTATAACTTTATTTGTGTCGTTTGAATATTGATGTGTCGAGATATTGAATTGTAATCTGAAAATTTTTTATTGCTTTCTGTAGGTTAGGTGCCTTAGATAGAGTTCCATCTCACATTTTCTTTTCAATTTACGTTGATTTATTAGGTATTAATCCCATCTAAGTCGAGGAGCATCTGAACTGCGATAAATGTTTATTTCTAATTAATTTTTTAAAATTTAGAAGTATATGTTTTCATGCAGATTTTTCATGCAGTAGACGCTTCTTCGAGATATGGATAGTACGAAAAATTATCACTTTACAAACTGCATTACAACATTCAGGTATTTTGAATTTTAACACAAATAGAGAACACTTATACAATGCAATAACAACAATGCCCTTAAAATCCGCATTATGTAACAACTCTCTCTAAAATATTCGATGAGATCTGTCATCTCATCGAATATTAATGACAACTGAATAACAAGAATGCAACAAATTGCATTTTAACGTAAAACAAATATATTAACAATCATTCTTACTAATAATTACATTATATTAATTGCATTTATTTTTCTTGTTTATAATGCTGCAGATGTATCTGAAGGGCAAATCAATTCTTGCAGCTATTGTATGAGCTTTTTAATTTGCTACTTATATTACGAATATTTCCGAGATTTGGGGGAATGCAGTTTTTTCTGATAGTTTCCTGCTGTAGAATTGAGTATAAGGGATGGGACTTTTGACTGGTCCGTGTGATTTATTTTTGGAGCTATACACTTTTTCAGTAATGGCACAGTGATTGCTTCTAATTTATGGCCGGTACTGGAATTATAGCATCAGATGAAAATATCACAAAATCGAATTACATGAATAGAGAATCAAACATACTCATAATTAGAGTAACACGCTTCCATTGCTGGTTAAATTTTTTCTGTTATTTATCTTCTAATAGAAATATTTTTAATTCGTTATGTAATATTTTTAACTTAGTTTTTCTTGTAGTAATATGGGTACCGATTTGTAAGGTAGTCCAAGATAATAATTACATTTATATTTGGAATTTTTATTCATTTTGGTTTATAGAAATACCATTTATTGGAACAGAAATAAGAAGGTATTCTTTTTTGCGTGTCTGATTTTCTGATGTGTTTTTGAGTGAAACTCCGCAAACGAATGATTGGAAAAATAACCAAAAAAATGGATTACTTCGCACATCGATTACTTTTTTTTACTTTTAGATGGTAGTTCTCTTTCTCATTCCTTAATTTTATTTTTTGAATAAATCTTAGAAATTATAACAGTAAAATATTCAAATGCGTAACTCCATTTCAGTTCGATGGCACATTGTTTTTTAATTTGTGATGACGAAGACGACATAATGCAGATAACAAAACACATCTACTTCCAATAAAACTGTATGTACGAACTGACACTGGTACGAATATATCACAGATATATTTAGTCAGCAAAAGTACAAAGATATTACACTACACTTTCTTCTTTATCGCTCTCTTTAACTGTCTGAAGTGCCCCGACAGTTGATTGTTGCCTTTTGACTTCGAGGTCAGAAACTTGAGCATTGTGGGAAAAAACGTTTGTGAACCATTCCTTCAAAGACACCTTTGGCAGGTCAAGCTCGTCTGCAGACCACGACCTCTTCCACGAAGGATTTTTTTGTTTAAATTTTCTCAAGTTTTCAACCTGCTTCCTCTTTGCATAAATAAGAGGTTTGTTTGCATCGTCTGCAGCTGCCAATGATGCTACTTCGGCTTCTTTGATAGTAGGTTTGTAATTGCTAGAAAGTCTTTTGGGTCCTCCAGAAGAATAATTGCCATAAAACCCTTCGTCTGGATTCTCCAAGCTGTCCGGGTTGGAACCTTCAAAGGCCATATTAAAACCCCATTCATTGCCATCCCATGGTTCTGATTGCGAAGTGTCCCGTGTTGCAACAGCAGCGGATGGATTTAGACGTTTTGGTATGCGGGGACTGTCTTGGGATACTCGAAGAAATAACGATTTCCCAGGAACAGAGCCGTTAGGTAAAGGTACGCCGTCGTCTACAGAGCGATAGATTTGAGCTGGAGCCGTCCGACGAGGAAATTCCGTTTTGGGACTTCGTCTTCTATTTTCTGATTCACGTATATTGAAAAGCGGCGGTGGAAGTATGATTCCGCGAACTGCGTTCCGCTTCTTACCGGATGATGGATCGTGGCCAAGTAACCAATAGGTCTTCATTTCCCCTTTGCCCTGAAAAAGAAGTTCCAGTTACTGAAAGCTTAAGTTAAAAATAAGACACAGAGAATATTACGAGAACTGAGAATGAAAAGAAGTAAGAAATAAAAGAAATTTTATATAATAAAAATCAATAATTTCTTCAACTGACTCTATTATCTTAGTACTGTAGGCGGCGGTTAACGTGATCGAGGTTAATGTTTTCATTCGAATATTGTTATGGAATCGCCGAAGTCCTGCTCGTTTGTATAAGAAAACACAGAAAATACTTCGTTTGTTGTGATTAACAGTTCAGTAAATGTGATGAAACTGTTAAAGAATATATTTTTTACATAGAAGTAAAATCTCCAAATAAGGTCAAAATAAGTTAAAAAATTTGTCAAGTGACAGAAAATGTCGCTTACGGAGGGATTCAGTGTTAAGTCGCCGAAGATCTTCGTTTAGATTTTAATCAATCATTTAAGATTAGGCCAAAAAAAATCTAGGTTTGATATAGATTTTCAATAATTATCGATTTTGAAGGTGATCAGATATAGATTCCTCTTCATCAGTAGAAAGATTCTGGAAATTCTTTTATTCCCTTAAAATGTTTTCTGCATGCATGTACGTCAAACTAAGATTGCATTTTCTGCCTAATTTTAAATTTTGCATTGGCATGTTCTATTCCAGTGGAAATGTTCTCTGACTATTAAGAGCAAGGTCACGGGATGCAGAATCGGTCTGCTTCCAAGAAATATTATGAGCATTTCATAAATGAACTTTTACATTAAATACACTATGAACAGTTCCAAAGCAAACTTCTACGTTTCCTAATTAAAATGCTTTGAAACTTTCTGTTTATATGTTTCTTGGTCAATTTATATTAAATTAGTTTATTTCCATTGCTAGTTTGAAAGACATTTTAATGTTAATAAAATAGCCGTGGACAAACATTACTGCACTGTAATTATAGTATTTATTTTATTAAGAAATGTATTGAAATAGCAGACGATGCTTGATAAAGTAAAAAAATTAATAGAAAAGTAAATTGCCTCAAGATATATACGGATTACGTAGTTATAAGAATTTCTTCAGAAGTTCATAAAAATGAACGAAAAAACTATCGCAAACATTGGAATTATTCGGTCGATCCACTCACGTTTGCATTACACAATGATGCACAACTAAAAATAATTCAACAGAGGTTTTTTGCAGAAATTGGAAGTTTAAAACTATCGAAATGTAAAAGCTAGCTTTAGATAAGTTAACCCTTTGCGGCACAGTGTGTCCGGTGTGGACACACCTAAAAATTTCCTTCTGTACGCACAGATAAATTAATTGAAAAAGGATTTATAAGTTAGTATAGGTTACTCTGAACCTTCTTTATTTATAGTAGATGGCATCTCAACACAAACCAGTCCATATATTTTAGCCATGTTTAGTTTTTTAAGACCCTCATTTTTCAAAGAAATCTTCCAAATATTTTTAGGGTATATAAAAAGAATTGCTTGAAAAGAAACGTCTGTTATTTTTTTTTGGCTGCATGCTAATCTCCTGATTCTATATTAGTTTTAAATTTTTACACTGAAATCTTGCTTAAAATCAAAAGGCGGACCCTAGGTGTGCCCATAATCTCACCCATAATCTAGGACAACTGAGAGTCTGTATTCTTTGTTTCTACGCATGTCATCGGTCAGTTCATTGACAACAATGCTCGTTTCAGCACTCTTTTCGAAGCTCTATCCAATCAGTGGGCCCACTTTGGGCACATGCACAGAATTAAACAATAAGTGCTATCTTCACAAAATTTTATTTGTGTACTCCTCTAAACCTAATTAGACTGTCTACCTTTTAAAGTTAGAGTTTTGATTTAAAAAAAAAAAAAAAAAAAAAAAGAAAAGGTAGCGTGCCGGAAAGGGTTAAATGTTAGTTAGGCTTTTCGGCTGAACACAAAGTTTAATGCATTTTGAATAAGTACACTGGGGGGGGAGCTTGAATGTAGGGAGTCTGCTGAAGTCTAGTGTGCCTGAGTATGTGGGCTGTCGGTCAGAAGGAGAAGCTGTTATTTAAACACTCCATTTTCAATTGCGTTTAAAGATTTCAGTACACTCATATGCTGGAGAGCTACGGTTGGAAAATTAAACTTCTGAAAACGAAGTTTCATGAATAGCCAAATGCATGCATTATCTAAAACTTGTACTAATTTTGGTTTTCCAGACCGATTGGAAGGACATGAGATTCAACACGAATATGTTAGTCGAGATTCCAAGTTGTGTTTCTTGAACTGTATTGTTTAATTTTAGAACTTGAAGTATTGAATAGCATTAGATTGTAAGGCTAGCTCTTCAATTTAAGTTAAAATTGAATATTTTCGAATAGGTCGTTTAAAGACCTTATTTTCAAATATTTTAAACATCTGAAATATTGTAAAGATTTTATTTTATTCTAAACAATTATTTTTTTAATTTCAGGAACTTTCCTTTCTCTTCTGATTTCAGTTTTCTACCACAATGTAAATTTTAATGACGTGTGTGCAAATTCGAAGTGAGTTCGGAGTCCCTATTTAAACGGCGGTTTTAAGAGTTCGTGAGTAGTAGTAGGAGAGTGAGTTGTTCCGAATTTATGCGGCGTGTTTAAAGTAGCCGTGATCGTGAATAGTTGGTGGTTAGCCACACTGTTTAGATTATATTGAAATTCTCGATTCGGCTTTGCTAGGTGCAGTCGATTTAGAGGTTTTAGATAAATGAATGGCTAGTTGCGTAGTCAGTGTTACTTTATTGCGATTTTACATTTTTATTTTCTGTTCGAGTTATTTAGCCACAAAAAGTGGTAAATTGTGAGCACCGAGTGAGTGCACGTTTTGTTTAGTTCAAATAAAAGGGTTATTTAAACTTTCTGCAGTATCTGTTCGTCAAGGACATAGCAAGAGTCCGCTACTTTGTGTTTCCAGGGTATATCCTGGGATGAGTCGGAAACAGTTCAAGTACGAAAAACGAGCATTTTGCACTTTTAATATATGCGTTACCGTGGACAAAATCAAAGGTCGTCACAGAATCACGCAAACAGAAAAACTCGATCCTTAAAATAGTCAAAAAAGTGTTGTAAGGACGTTAATTCGTACTTATTCAATAAAAACCTATTATCGAATTTTTCGGCCAAAAACATTACCTCTCCTACTTATGTGTATATAGGTTATCGAGAGCTTAAAACAAATTCAGTTTCGAAAATAAGTTTTCATTAATTTACAAGAACTGAATTCAAAGCTGTGATATGTATATTTCTAGAAATAAGAATTTAAATATTTCGGCAAGTTCGGTTTTGGGACGTAGAGAGAAGTAATACTCTTATTCTTTAGCTGCCTTTTCTCCTAACCAATGACGTAAAACTATTTTTGAGACTCTTTTGTAAACGGGGAAAACCAAATTATTTTCTTAAATTGGCCCGAAGATATCAAAATTTCGCTTTGAGTTCTTTATAAAAGCCCATATACCACACGTTTCTTTGGGTTATTTGAAAGAGAAATCCAGAAATATTTCCTTCGCAGGCCGGTCTCAAAGTAAATAACTGTCTGCAGGATGTATTTGCTTTTGCTTCCGACTTCACAAAATAAATAAAGTTTTCCATGTTGAAAGGAAAAAGAGACTTTTACAACTGCAGAGGAGTGACACGAGAGATACTGAACGTGTCAGAAACATGTTGCCCGTCAAATACTAAAGAATACTTCGGAAGTCTAACTCTGAGTTTATTAAGTTCGTGCCATAGAAGGCTTGGAGCAAAATCATCAACAGAAAAGATTTTTTGAACAGTAGGAAATATTACGTATCTGTAGTACATACAGCATAATATTTCATATATGTATATATATATATATATATATATATATATACAGCATTTCACTATATAGAATTACACACAATTTTCTAAAAAGTGACTACAAGTTTCATTTCCTTAGTGACTGGTTCTAAAGTGTTACCAATTTAAATCAATTCGTGGTTTAAAATATGACATCTTTTACTTTCTAAATGTAAAATGAATGCAGTTTCGCGCCTGAATCAAGTGAAGAAAGCGTGATAAAAGCTATATTAAAGCGATGAAAACGTTTTAAGATTTAACTATCAAAAATTAAGTTTTTGATTTAATATTTTAGCTATTGAAATTTATCGTTTTAATCTTAGAAAAATGTTCCAATATTTACTATCAAAATTACTGAATTCAAATTATCAAAATAGCTATAAATTTAGATATCAAAATTTCAATATTTAGCTATAAAAATATTACCGTATAATTTACGTATTATAAATACAAGTACGAAATCTGGAAGTTATAAAAAGGTGCTTTTTATGTGGTTTTTAATCGTTTATCCAACATATTAGATCTTCTGCATAATGTTTATTATAAGATGTGTAATATTTTGGGATATAAACTATACAAACGTCTACAAACTAACTACAAAGAAGTCTAAATAGCAATCATTAATGCTAGTGGTTTAAAACATGTTATTTAAAGCCTTTTGTTAAGCTGTAAATCGTTTAAAATATATACAGGTTTCACTATAAGTAAGTAAGGAAATATATAATTAAACATGTATTACTGTCTGTCTGTGTGTGTGTGTGGGGGGGGGGGAGAATAGTCTCTTTAATGGAAATAAAATTTAATTATTAGGTTTTCATTCTGAAATTTATTTATAACTCATTAAAGTAATGTATAACTGTTAAAACGGGACTAAAATGAAGTGTAATGAGTGAATCTGAAATATTGAACACATGGCTTTGATTTAAATCGATTATTTTTATGTTATAGAAACACATCCGTAAATTTCATTTCTTTGCCTAAGCTTTAGGGTTAGTATTTCAATACACGTTTTTCACGTAGTACACACAAACACTTTGCCTAAGCTTTAGGGTTAGTATTTCAATACACGTTTTTCACGTAGTACACACAAATACAGCTTCAAATACAGTTATGATTCCTCCGTTTATTTTGTTGAAAGGATTTAAAACTTAAGGACAAATGCTGTATGATTTAGAATATTTATAATTTAATAATACAAATCAATGATTCGCTTAAGATAAAAAAATGATTCCTGACCTTCATTTTTACTAAACCTCTTGATTGTATTTCATAACCACCAAGTCTTTCCAGAATCTTCCGACAGTGATCGCTGATGTGGATTTTCAGAGCTGCAAACAAAGAAAAACGAGTGCGTAAAATTAGACGTTCGCAAAAATAAATGGAATTATCCACAAATAATTTAAGCAAAGAATGTCGGATTTCGGATGCCTTTATGGAAGTGAAATAATCAAATTCGTAGTGAAGCATTAAACGAAAAATGTACATCCGGCAAGTTTTAATTGGCCAGCTATATGAAAGAACATTACTTAACTTTGTAGTCTTTTAAAAAGAAACCTTTGCTGTTTCTATGGGAGATAAAAACAGGTCATGCAATATATTAGCTATAAAAGAGTCTGCATCGGAGAAGAAATAGGAAAGTTAGCTGTGAAAGATAAGGTAGAAACCATCAATTAAACATACTCTTCAACTGGTCTTATCAAAGGTGAAATTACTCTCATTTTTTGCACGATGACAGTTTATTGGTAGTTAAGAGCACTGATAGCAGTTTATAGAAAAAAAACTGTTCCCCTAATAAAAATGCATTTAAATTATTGAAAAAGGAAGTTATGAGTACTCTATTTTCTCTCCTATTCCCCCCTTTCTAAATTCTTTTTATCATTCGAAAATTGAGAGCGAAAATTTTGTAAGTATTTGAATTTCTGAAACACTAGTTATAGAAGGAATGCAATCTTGTATAACCAATAAAAAGTTGTAAAATAGAAAACAATTGAAAAAAAATTAAACGACGAATGAAAATAACAGATAAGAAGTAGTTATGGATAAACGATCCGTAGTTATTTATGGGAACTATCACAATGTTATTCCTTAAGAAACTATATTCGAATCAGAATACATTGTAGTATCAACATTGCAATATCCGACGGGTACAGAGGGGGGGGGTGTCTGACTGAGCGGCTGAGTTATCTTGTAGCCTGGGAGCATCTTACGTGAATGAGAGTTCCACGCAGGCTTCCACGAGAAAAGAAAGTGAAGGGGGGACGACTCATCGCATCTTTTTTCAAAGTGTATTGATTTTATTCACGCGAATGAAAATGATGTTTTCTTTAAATTTTTATTAATTGGAGTATTAGTCAATTATATCGGAATGCTGGATTTATTCTCATTGTTCAACATACATATGAACTTTGGTATTTCAAATCTTTCACGTAATTGTAATTTTTTATATCAGCACTAAGATGCAGAATAGAATAAATGCAAGATATGCACACATAAGGTAAAAATTTGGAAGTAGAAGAAGTTCTTTAGATCTAGGAAATTCAACAGAATGTGTAAATTATTCTTCCAATTCGAAGCTTTTTTTTTTTTTTTTTTTTTTTTTTTGGAATGGCAGAGTATATAAAACGCAAATGTACTATGAGATATAGTGAAGATTGCTCACTTATAATTTCAGAACCACATGTTCTCTGCGCTGGAACATTTTTTTTTATGGAAATCTGTCACGTAATTAGTTTTGCATAATTATCGTCCAGATAATTATGCAAAACTAATTAATCCAGACACATTTTGCAGCGTATTTGTTCTTCACTATTTCTCTTATTAGTAAATTTACGTTTTGTATACTATGCCATTCCCAAAATAAGCTTCGACTTGGAAGAATTAAATAGAACAAATGTTAAAAAATAAATGTCATGTTAAATCAAATAATAATATAGTAGCTCTTTTGTTTTAAGTTCAGTATTCACTTTGATCTAAATTTGTGCAACAATTGCGATAATGTGTATTTTCCAAAAATTATTCTTTTGGTTTTAAAGTGCTTCTTTTTTGACCGCTTAATAGAGAAATTTCTTTTGAAATCAATATTTAAACAAATTCAGAATATTCTGGAAAAGAGTTTAGTAATGCTTTGGCAGGGGGAAAAGTGAATTTTGCCAAATAATATTGCGAGAAATTTAATTTATGTAAATAAATTGAAGCTTTGAAAGTTAATTTGTAAAGTGCAATGAAACGTTTCATAGCAAGCATTTGAAAAGTGATTTCTACATATATTCACTGAAATCTATTAAAAACAAGAGCAAAAGTTACTACTTAAAACTGTTAGACTGATACACAAAATCAGAAACCCCGGGTTAATTACAAGGATAATTTATATAGAATTCAGGATCATTCAAAATACTTTGCATATTATTTAGATAATCAGTTGAGAGAGCTAAAAATTCTGGCTGCTTTTCCCATAATATCTATCATATCTAACACCATTTAATAGTTCAGATGTTGGTTTATAAACTATATGTTTCAGATGCTTCATAAAGTAAATTCAGCATTGACGGTACTTAATAAATCATATTCAAAATTAAGAGACAGAATAAATCATATTCAGAAATTAAGAGACAGTTGACGAAGGACGATATATTTGCTTTCACATTTTTAGGGTCAATATTTATAGGGTCACTTCCATCACAGATGCCCTCTAATTTAAAGTGTAATTTCATACTTCTTCTGCCTTTAGTAGATAGATGGCGTTTTCATAGAACTTGTAAAACTATGTATGCTTGAAGTTTGAAATACTTACTATGACTTTGGTGGCCGCTGTTACATACTGAAATTACATACATACATATGTTGTTTTGCAATAAAATGTTTTGTGCCGTTTAATTATTTAATTACTTTGGATTACAATCTGTATTGGTGATTATTAATATCTTCGACTGTTCTATGAAATTTTAAATCGATACTAATGCTCTCCCATTTGAGATATAGAATCTCATGACATCAATACTCTTTCCAAATTCAGACTACAGTCACTAACACACGCATTTTTAAGAGCGATGATCTTTCGTATAAGTACAGGCATTCAGATTTTTATTAATTATACTTTCTATAGAAACAGAACTTCAATAGAACAAAAAATAACATTTTATTCATTATATGCATTATAAAATTAAATTTCTCGCAATATTAATTGGCAAAATTAACTTTTTTTCCCCTCCCAAAACATCACTCAACTTTTTTCCAACAACTTCAGAACACTTACAGTTGACTACAGTTATTTTGTTTAACTTGAAATATAGTTGATATTTTAAATATTGGTTGCAAAAGAAATTCTCTAATAAGCAGTCAAAAAGGGAGCACTTTAAAAACCAATAGAATTATTTTTGAAAAACACACATCATCACAACTGTTGCACAAATTTAGCATCAAAGTGAATACGTGAACTCAAAACAAAAGTATTAGTGTATTATTGTTTGATTAAACATGACATTTATTTGCTTTAATATTTGTTCTGTTTAACGAATGTTCTTCCATTTCGAAGCTTATTTTTGGAATGGAATATAAAACGTAAATTTAAGCTTTTTTTTGGAATGGAATATAAAACGTAACTAATAAGAGATACAGTGAAGTACAAATACGCTCCAAAATCTGGACGGTAATTATACAAAACTAATTACGTGGCAGTTTTCCATAAAAAAAATTGTTCCAGCGCAGGGAACATGCGGGCGGTCTTCTGAAATTCTAAGTGAACGCCTCATCTTCACTACATCTCTTCATAGTAAATTTACGTTTTATATACTGTGCCATTCCGAAAATAAGCTTCGAATTGGAAGTATATTTACACATTATACTGAATTTCCTATCCGAAGAACGTTTACTTCCAAATTGTTACTTTATAACTGCATATCCTGCACTTATTCCATTTGTCATCTTGTTGGTGATAGAAAAAAATACAATTACGTGAAAGATTTGAAATACCGAAGTTCATAGGTACGTTGAAAAATGAGAGCAAATCCAGCATTTCGACATAATTGACTAATACTTTAATTAATAAAAATTTAAAGAAAACATCATTTTCATTCCCGTTAATAAAATAAATACATCTTGAAAAGGTTGAGATGAGTCGTCCCCCCTTCACTTTCTGTCCTTGTGGGATTTGTCTTCCATTATGATTGTGTTGAAGTTTTAACTCCAGGTCATTTTAAAATTTTTAGACATGTTACAGCGATTACTATTACAGAACCAGAACTTCTGCAGAAGCCTGAGAACACATTAAGCCACTGGCAAAAAATTACCAAATTTGTCCAAGGATTTTGGAAAAACGCAATAATGGGCACTTAAATCATTTTCAACAAAGAAAACAAAAGTCAGTTTAAAAAAAAGCGTTAAAATTAATTCTGGGATGTTGATAAAGGAGGACCGTTAATAAATGGTCCTTGGTCGTATTGTAGAGGTTTTCCCTGTAACTGATGGCAATAGAGTAGTCACTATTCGAACTTCAAAATGTCTGTTGTAATGAAGTTATCTATTTTGTTGTAAACAGTTGAATTCTTGTGAACTTTAAAATAACGTAACAACTTGATATTTCTGTACTATTTAGTTGATTGCAATGTCATTATCATAAATGTGTTTTGCTATATTTTACAATCAATACCTAATATTATGTATTTTTAAAGTATTTATTATTATAATGTAATTGATATTTTCTTGTACATTATTTGTTAAATAAAATCATTCAATGAAGGAAAGAATGTTGATACCTTTAATTGTAATTGCGACAAACATGGCGATCTTGCACTTCGAATTTAAACGCCGCCAATTTAGGCGGGAAAATGTTACTTCGTTCGTCTCCTAGCACTAAGTCGTATCAGTGTCAATTGTTCAGAACTTCGGTTCTAAGCAATGTATCGCATGTATTATTTTGTGTTGTTTTTAAACAAAACTAAGGAAAGACTTTCGCTCCATACAGTCCACAATTAGACAAAACATAGCTAAAATGACGGTATTTTAAACAGAAACTATACTTACGTTCCCCGTTGGATTCCATTCGCGAAGCAGTATTTACAGTATCGCCGAAAAGACAGTACCTGGGCATAGTTAAACCAACTACTCCAGCAACCACAGGTCCTGTTAGAGAAAAGGTAGTTCACTTTAATCAACTTTTAATTCAGTTTGTTGAGGAAAAAACACCTCATATTTTACTTTTAAGTTGGTCATTAATTTTCATCATCATTAATCTTCATCAATCTTCAAGATAGTCAATTAGACTATCTTCGGTACATTCAAAATTTTGATAGCAGCTATTTCTAAAGGCGGATTCTATAAATGTTGCTTTCCGTGTGGTTGACACAAAGAAATTATTTACTTCCTGACCCTTTGTCGTGCTACAATATTTTACATAGCAATCACAACTTAGTTCACGTATGTTTGTATTCCTACATGTGGATTTTTTTCTTCCCTTGAAGAACTGGCACTGAAATTTAACTATCTGCTATTGACATATTTACTTGTCTTTCAGGAAATGATAGTTCAGCGCTAAGGAATGACTCAAAGTACAAACGAACATATATGTACTTGCATATTTTGTTTACGAAGATGTATTTAATTAAGCTAAATTCTACATGCTAGTCAATAGAATTAAATGCGAATTAGATATAAAACAAGGAATCAATAACACTATTATCACGTGATTAAGAAGTGGGGATATTGTATCGCCTGGTTTCCGTAATCTTTAAGAAATATATTGAAAAAAAAATTACTGAAAGAATCCCTACGTATTTTTGCTTTTTTACTCAGCCAGTTCGTTGTTAAAATCACTGAGCAAGGGCATATAATAGCCTAACATTATCTCTGTGGGCGGGGGAATGAATTTCTAGCCATCTCATCGGAACATCAAAAGTTCCTATCAAACAGTTCTTGTTAAACGTAGTAAGAAAATTCTTTCTTTTTATCTTGTATATCATTTAAAGAGATGAACTGATAGAAAAAGTTTGCTTTTGTATTCTTTCATACATTTTAAGAAAGACATCATTATGCTTTCGTCAAACCTTTGTAACGTGAAGTATGTTCGTGACAGAATTGTTATCTGAAAATATGCTTTGGTAGCAATGTTTTTGAAAAAAAATTCTGACAGGCGAAATACTTTGCTTTCGCAATAACAAAACATAATACCAAAAATGACAAGCGGATGAAATCAGATCTGTATGTCTGAATTCATACCGAAAAAATAAATCAAACCAAGATATGTGCAGAATATTTATGAGCACTACTGTGTTCAAAATGTCGCATTTCAATCGAACTGAAAGCGATAATTATTATTTTGTATTTCGAATAATTAACTTCTTTTAAGATCAGTGGTTAACCTTCTTTTTTTCCCCTGAATTCTCATTTTAGAAAACACATAGGTAATTCTCTACATTAATTTTTTTACTAGATGGCATCACAGACATAAATATCGAATAAACACTGAAATCCGTTGTTAAGAAAATAAAATTTAACCCATAATAATAAATCATTATGGGTTACTAATGCAGCATAAAAAGAGTCCTATGAGAACTTTGTGGAAATGAAATACACTCTGCCCGAAAAAAATTGGGATTAGAAAGATCTACAGGGTGAATGTGAACAAATGGGCAGAAAGTTTAGAGGGTGATAGAATGCAGCTTTACGAGCAGTATTCGTTATAGAATGTATGGTCGGAACGCAAATGACGAGCCTCTAGATGCGTTGTAAATGGTATAAAATTGGCATATTTCTAAATCATCCTTTACAATAGGTTACATAAAGCTGTTTAGTTTGGTATATATATATATATATTCATAACGAAAATGAATATATATATATATATATTTATAACAACAATGTAACAAATTAACATTTCAACTTCTCTCATATAATATTTCTTTTTGTAACCCTTCAAAACTGCCGTGGCATGAGACAAGACAAAGAACAGAAAGAGAGGATGCACTTGTAATCCTTTTAAGTAGTACATTTCCTTACGAACCTGTAGTAGAAATCATAAAGGAAAGATTCAGGCAATCAAACAGAAACACACTATACAGGCAATCAATTAAACGATCAAGGCATGAAATGAGCTTCCTGCTGAATAGTCACATTCCATTCATTTCGTACCTTGACATATCAGGCGGACTGCTTCTGACGTTTAAGCGTTCGAGCATATTAAGTATTCCTCTCAGCATCAATTCTAAGCATCATGCATATACTAAAGTCATACAGAGTTCATTTTGGCATAATTCTAAGTCCAGTAACGCATGATACCTGTTTAAATATCGTATTTCACAATTACGTCTTTAAAAATATTCTAACAGAAAATACTTTTGTTTGCTTGAATTTCAATTCTGAAATTAGTTCGAGTTTAGTTTCTTCAATGCTAAATCCTATAAACTAATTCTTATCCATGTCTTATAGTTAAAAAGTTTTAATTTAAAAGCAGAAAGAATATTTACTTCTAAAAATATGGTAGAAGACAATTCGCTGACGTCTTTAGATATCCGAAGGGTACAAATAATAATAAAAAATCACATTTTGAATGCGATGAGCATTTGTTTGAAATATCACGCATTATTGTGAATATATAACAATAACAACAAAACGCAATTTTTCCCTCTTTCTGAAAAGTGTAATTTGATTTTGTTTTAATGAGTGCAACCATCTTTATCATCCATCGCAGCACGTCCTTTCGTTTGTTGGTCCAACGGATTTTCTTTATCCAACAAATCGCATATGCACGCGCTGAATCTTCACATACACGTAGATTTCATTTTTATGTTTCATCGCCATGATTTAATTTCTTTTTCTGATGGTTTTCCTCATTCAGAACGGAACGTGCTTTACTTCTAAATTAACGAAAGCATAAATCTATGCTTTTTAATACTACCTAGTAAGCTGTTCTTGATAAAATACTCCTTAGCAAATCGGTTCGGATTCTAATGATCTGTGAGACTTTCCAAAGCATGGAATGCTTACCACTTTCGTGCCGATTGTCACGCATACGTGCCAACAAAAAACGCATTCATTTCCCGGTTGGCGTACACTAGCGTTCCAGAGCGTTCTCTCGTTCACCCCCGGCCGTCACAAATTTGTGCCAGTGTCTTTGAACGTTTTAAAAGATGAAACTTTTGCTCCAACATGGCATTGCATGCCCATAGGATTTGAGATACTTGTAGATTTGACCTTCTACTAAAAATGAGAGAAAAACATGACTCACTCAGGGTGGGAAATCAATTAAAATTTATGCACCTCTCCTGCGTCCTAGATGACACAACTGAGGGAACTGTCTCCTTCTGAGACACCCCCATATTAGGCATAGGGTGGGTCTCAGCAGGTGAGCCACAAAACGAATTCTACCCAGTAGGCTGGAGTACCGGGCGACAAATTCCAAAACTTAGCCACAGCCCTTTTAACAAATTCAACTTAGGAGTTTTGAACTAATTCACTTATGTCTGGAGAACCGGGTCTCACACTGGCTCTTAGCCTCAGACGAGATAACTCCCAAAACCCTTCGCTTATTAGGCCGGGCTCGAGGGGTCACCACTCCCTGTTCTTGGCTTTTCGGCGGAGGCATGACCTGATTACCTGATGGACTTGATTGATCGTTTAATGCTCCCTTCAGTACTACGTGGGCAGCGCGTCTCATAAGGACTGCCGTCCCACACTAAGCAACAGAACCGTATGTTCTACGACTTACGCTAAACCTCCGAGATCAGACCGTATAAAGGACCCAACCTCGGGTTCTGAAACCGCCAGGTTCTTGATGTTATACCCCTGTGGTCCGTACCTAGGTACAGATCCTAGCCAGTAGCTTCACAGAGTTCTCTACGTCGACCCCGGGGGGGAAGTTTGGGAAAGGAAAGCAGAATGTAAACAAATAGGAGATAGCTTATCCCGTGTCGTCAGAGGTTGAGCTCTATGAGTGCTGCCTTCCACTCTCCGTTAAAGATTCTCTTACTTCTTGTAAATAGTCTTTCTTGTACTAATTTTTAATTAATTTTGAAGTTTATTAACGTGTTTTGTCAATTAAAATTTAATTAAAATTTAAAATTATTTTTAAAGTAAACAGTTTTTTTTTAACATTTTTCATGTAAATTAAAGGAAAAACTATTAAATGTTAATTTTAAAGTATATGATAGCTTAAGAATTTTTCTTCTCGCTCATTTTTCAGAGAAAAATAGAATGGCACAGAAAATAAGACTGGCACACATACCACAGACCATATATAAGACAGCAAATGAACGATAAAAATGTGTTAGCTTCAGGTAAGGTTACCACCTATGCCGGATTTAGACTTGATAAATCTGTTATACTATATTTTAATATTACATTTAAACTATATTTTATTTGAATTTTTTTAGGCGGGGCCAAGAAAGTGGAGACCCGAAGCTATATCTTGTGTAGTATGTACGTAAATCCTGCACTGATTACCAAAATTAAAACTATCGTCATTGGCGTTTGGAGTTTTAATCTAGACCAGGGTTTCTTAAATTTTTTAGTCTGGGGACCCCACAATATTAACGATAATTTTGTGGGACCCCATAATTATTGAGAAAATTCGACACAAGCATGAGTGAAACTATCAGTTTCTTCACTTGTACTGTAATACGCTATTGCAGTTTTGAGTCATTAATTTTTATTTTTAAAGTAAAATGAACGTTTCTATTATAAAAAATATGTCAAAACGTTTTCGTTTTGTCTCTGTATTGTCTTATCTTTATCAATTTTCAGAGACATTATGTAAAAATATTTAATAATTGTAAAATTATTATAAGTTAAATAAATATCAAAATTGCTAAAATTTTCATTTTGTGGGACCCCATAATTATTGAGAAAATTCGACACAAGCATGAGTGAAACTATCAGTTTCTTCACTTGTACTGTAATACGCTATTGCAGTTTTGAGTCATTAATTTTTATTTTTAAAGTAAAATGAACGTTTCTATTATAAAAAATATGTCAAAACGTTTTCGTTTTGTCTCTGTATTGTCTTACCTTTATCAATTTTCAGAGACATTATGTAAAAATATTTAATAATTGTAAAATTATTATAAGTTAAATAAATATCAAAATTGCTAAAATTGTCATTTTGTGGGACCCCATAATTATTGAGAAAATTCGACACAAGCATGAGTGAAACTATCAGTTTCTTCACTTGTACTGTAATACGCTATTGCAGTTTTGAGTCATTAATTTTTATTTTTAAAGTAAAATGAACGTTTCTATTATAAAAAATATGTCAAAACGTTTTCGTTTTGTCTCTGTATTGTCTTATCTTTATCAATTTTCAGAGACATTATGTAAAAATATTTAATAATTGTAAAATTATTATAAGTTAAATAAATATCAAAATTGCTGAAATTTTCATTTTGTGGGACCCCATAATTATTGAGAAAATTCGACACAAGCATGAGTGAAACTATCAGTTTCTTCACTTGTACTGTAATACGCTATTGCAGTTTTGAGTCATTAATTTTTATTTTTAAAGTAAAATGAACGTTTCTATTATAAAAAATATGTCAAAACGTTTTCGTTTTGTCTCTGTATTGTCTTATCTTTATCAATTTTCAGAGACATTATGTAAAAATATTTAATAATTGTAAAATTATTATAAGTTAAATAAATATCAAAATTGCTAAAATTTTCATTTTGTGGGACCCCATAATTATTGAGAAAATTCGACACAAGCATGAGTGAAACTATCAGTTTCTTCACTTGTACTGTAATACGCTATTGCAGTTTTAAGTCATTAATTTTTATTTTTAAAGTAAAATGAACGTTTCTATTATAAAAAATATGTCAAAACGTTTTCGTTTTGTCTCTGTATTGTCTTATCTTTATCAATTTTCAGAGACATTATGTAAAAATATTTAATAATTGTAAAATTATTATAAGTTAAATAAATATCAAAATTGCTAAAATTTTCATTTTGTGGGACCCCATAATTATTGAGAAAATTCGACACAAGCATGAGTGAAACTATCAGTTTCTTCACTTGTATTGTAATACGCTATTGCAGTTTTGAGTCATTAATTTTTATTTTTAAAGTAAAATGAACGTTTCTATTATAAAAAATATGTCAAAACGTTTTCGTTTTGTCTCTGTATTGTCTTACCTTTATCAATTTTCAGAGACATTATGTAAAAATATTTAATAATTGTAAAATTATTATAAGTTAAGTAAATATCAAAATTGCTAAAATTTTTGGCGACCCCCTACTTCAGGTCCCGCGACCTCAGTTGCGGTCACGACCCACAGTTTAAGAAACTCTGATCTAGAGCAATTTAAATCGATAAAATCTCAGCATTTCTCAGTCTAGCAGCATTTTCGCTCTCGTTGCGACATGCTTGAATATTAAATAATTTTTTCCCGCTTTTGAAAAAAAAATTTCGCCAAGTTATCACCGTTTCCGTGCTCATTCAATCTATTATAAACCCATATTCATGTAACAATTTTTCATTTTGAAGCAAAAGTAACGAATAAGTCTTTCCCGCAAATTTTACTAACAAACGAGTATCAATATGCTTCGATTTCGCAGCCCTTTATGTATAAAACATTTTATCATACTGTAAAAATAAAAATTTATCTTCCAGAAGAACTTTATCTTTTCAAAAGTGATATCATAACATCAAAGCCGTGGTTATAAGTCAGCTATCCCATACTGCATAGGTATTACTATCCAATGTTGGCTTTATTATTATAATAATTCTTTATGCTTACCTGAATGTATTCCTATCCTCAATTTCAGTGTCTGATTCGGTTTATGACGTATCTTAAATGTTTTCACAGCTTCCAGTAGATCCAGAGCCATGCTTGAAATTTCTCCGGCATGCTGCTCGCCGTTTCTAATTGGTAGTCCACTGACGACCATATAAGCGTCACCAATAGTTTCTACTTTATACACATCATAGTTACCGATAATGGAATCGAAGACAGTGTACAGGTCATTCAGGAACGTCACTACCTAAAATAATTCACAAGAAATTTCATGACCATACAAGGTATTCTCAGAATTATTATGTCTTACAGAAAACAATTTGATAGTAATGTTATATTCCCTACAAAATATGTATGATAAAAAACAGCTACTTCGGAATAAAAATTAATATTGCGCCAGAAACTGCTATCACACATAAATCTTGGAGGTAAATGTGGCCTTAAATAGTAATGGCTAATCTAAACGATACATTCAAGGATGGGTACATCACTGATCGAAAATATTACCGTACAAAAATATTTGAAAAAATTACTAAGTTTAAGAATTTCTTGAGTCTGGCGAAGCGTAATCCTTTATATGTTTATCTTTACTTAGTATGTTTTTGCTTACTTAGGTGAGTTGCTGTTATTGTGTACAGCTAACAATAGCGTAAAAAATCTAAATTAATACCCTTCGTTTTCAACCTCACTGAGCTGGTGCATCATCTTTTTTCCAGGTGTTGATATTGGACACTGATAACTGATCTATATTATTAACTGTCATATTGTACGTACTTGTTGATAAAACGTGTGACATAGACACCATATAACCTCCTTCTACTAAACTATACACAATTTTTGCTACATTTCATTTAATCGAATTCTCTCGCGTTATTGTAACTTAATCAGCCGATACTTGAAAGCAAGTTGAAAATGACATCAAAAATTGAAAATTTTGAAATCTCGCTCAATTTTTATCTTACTAGAAGTCAAACTTTGTTTATTTTTTTTTTTTTTTCGTAACGAGTATAAATCTTTCCAAAATATAAGTATAGGAACATACATTCAAAGAGATCACATTAAAAGTTACATTTCTTTATTAGAGCAAATTTAATTTTATTAAATCTGACATTGCAAAACATATACATTTTTGTCATTTAAAACAAAGTAAGATAGTAGATCCGATATTAAGTGATGATACTAAATAAGACATTTTAAGTTAATAAAGCGCTAAGCAAGAAATACCTTAATTAAGAACCAACGCAAGAAAGACACCTATCGGAGGTAAAACGCTAAGCAAGAAAGACAGATAATGAGCAAATGCGAAAGCCAGAAAGCAAAAAAGTCATTGAGCAACAGGCAAGACTCAAAGCAAGAGAGACAGTAAATTAAACGCTAAAAAAGACAATGAGAAAGACACTGAGTAAATAAAACGTAAAGAAAAACAGTAAGTAAGGCAGCAAGTAAGTACGCAAGACACTAATTAAGGCACTAAGAAAAAAGACAGAAGACACTGCTCTTCTGTCTAAACGTTTTACGTCGGCCTTCTTCAGTTAACCTTCAAATAAATATATTTGGAATTTCGTTTCGTTTGGTTCAGCGATTAGGCCGCTAGAGATATATCTCGGACTCTGAGAGAACGGCGGAACCTAGAACCTCGAATTTCGAATGTTCGTATGTATATCTGTAAGCTGGAACGGAATATTCTTCTTTTGACATCCCAGATTGGCAACACCTTTACCAACAAAAACACGTGACTGATTATCAGGGAGACGCCATTCGGGAGATTGAGACGAGAGAAGGGAGCGAAGACAGCCGCGATGTCATCCAAAAACAGAAGCGATGATGCAATTTGACGAATCAATGGAACTATGGTGCATTTTAGTGATACCGTTTGATATGACGTCCTCCTCTGTCTGTGTATGAGAAGAACAGCCCCGCCACAGTGTCTGGCGGGTGGCGGTCGCTATAGCAACAGGACTAGTATATTTCAAACAGGGCCGAGCCAAGGGTTGCTTTATTGTTATTTTGTTTTTGGTGACTGTTGGCTGAGGGTAAAAAAAAAGGGTTATCATTTATCTTCAAGACACACCTACGGAAAATGGGTCAAGGCTCGTTTCTACCGCAACAGACAGCTGGTAGACTAACTGGCGAGAGATTTTCTTATGATAGACAGACTGTATGGATTCATTTTTTCATCTTACTTCTTTTCAATTTGTACATATTATCTTCGTGTTAATTGTTCCGTCATTAAGAGATCATAAAATACCTACGCTGTTCTTCACTATTAAGACTGAGCACAAACCACATCTCAGATATCTGTAGATGTGTGCGCGCGTATACATACGTACGTTCGAGGCTACATAGCTAGCTACACACGCATGTACATTTCAGAATCCGCTCATTATAACAGAAAAATATCCATATTTTATTCAAATTTAAGAAACTTTTGATTAAAAACTCAGTTGTTTAAAATTTTGTTTTACCATTCTTTAAAGAGTATGAAAGGATTCAAATGTAATCCGAAAAATCCGCGATATGAAGGAAATATTTTGCCATTCGCCGTAATGAAATATGTTTGCTTTTCAAGTTTAATCAACAACCTTACCGACTAAAAGGTTTTGCCACAAAGTTGTGTAGTAACACACAATCTAGTTGTGTTACTACATGGACTCGGGAAATTACAAAAGCTGAATTTATTAAAGTCATTATTTTTTTTTTAAGTTTTCGTAACTAGCTATGAGAATTCTGTTTGTAGCTACTGCAATGGAAACTCCGGCGTAAACATAAGTCAAACGGCCTTGTCACAATTTTCAAAATTCTTATCACCAAAATAAAACTTGTGAACCCATTCGATATACCCATGAGTCGCCAAATTCCTTGTGTATCGTATACTGGGATAAGACCCAAACAGAAACTGCTTATATGAAGTAACTTTGATTTAAAATCAAGTTACCTTTCACAAGCAAATAATAAAAGAAGTGTCGAGCTAATTGCAAGTCTAATTAAATATGTATGATTTAATATTAATAGTGTAAATAAGTATGTTGCAGACACAATAGGATATTTGGAAGCGCGAGTGTGTGTGTGTGTGATTATGGCAAAGCCTCGAGGGCTATCTGCCTAAGGGGAGGAATGCCTTCGTGGAGGGCTTTCTAAAACGCCGTTCCCACTGGGGTTTATCTGAGCTAACGGAGTCAGTTCCCCGTGTCGACTAGCTCCGCTGTGCCTGCAGTTCAGATTTTACAACTTGCTGCTCTATGGGGAAAAACTGGTTTTGGGGATGGGTCGACTACGTTAGTTGTGTTCGTTAGCTCAGATAAACCCCAGTGGGAACGGGCCTTAAGGGAACTGGCTTGTATACACGTTACACATGACGAAAACGCCCATGCAGCAGCTCGTTCACGGAATTCGAACCTCGGACCGAACTACCAGTGTTCTGCGACTTTATTGCTCGGCCGCTGGTGGGCGGATATTTGGAAGCAGGAGATGTGAAAAGTGAGCAATGCCCTCGCCGGGACTCGAACCCCGGACCTCTCGATACGCGCCGAGTATGCTGTCCACTACACCACGAAGGCACACTAAGAAGGCGGGAGAAATACCTTATTGGTCGAATTTTGAATTTCGCATTGGTTTCCGATTTGTTTTTCAAACTTTGCTTGAACGAATTTTTGATAAAAAAACTCAGCGATTCGAAAGAGAGAAGTGGCAATGCTGTTCAACAACAACAACAACAACAAAAAAAACATTTTTACCTCCGTCGCACCACACTATTGCCATTCGACAAAATGTAAGATATGTATCATTCAATTTTTAATTCACAAATTCGCTATTTGAAATACAATATTTACAATATCCATGCACCATAGTATTCCCAGTCAGTAAAGCATAAGATTTCAAATTTAATCTTTCTGTTATTGAAAAGCAAATTAAGTGATTGAAAAGAAATAAAAGCAGTTCTTCGATATTTTTTTCGACTTTTTAGATTTAAATAAAAATACACTTAATTCATGAGATATATTTAGAAATATTAAGTATTTACAAGCTAACACTACCGGGTCCATCAAAAACATGCACTCTCTTTTTAAGATAAATATTTTATGGTTCAAAAGGTACTTTTGAAACAAATATAACAAATATATAAAATATGTATGGCAACCGCTCTATTGGAAAATTAACGACATTCTGTTTTTAAATATTTTGTCATTTTACTCTACAATTTTACGTGGCATAAGCGCGAAGAAAGCGATGCTTAACAATAAAAGTAAAAAAAAAATCTGAAATCTTTCAGATTTTACATTACGGCCAAAGGGTCGTTTGTGTAACGTTTTGGCCTTTATTTATTAAATATGTTCTTCGCACTTAAACCATAAAATTCAGCTCAACAGCAATATCGCAAAATAATTTTTAAAAGAGCATATCTTTAGAATTTCCGAAACAGTCTCGCGCGCTGGAGATAATTTATGTTTTTCTCGTAGTGTTGCCATTGCTCGCTTTGAAATCGTCGAGGTTGTTAATCAAAAATTCGTTAAACTGTAAGAAAATATGAAATCCATAATAAAACAAATTTCAAATTCCAAAATTGGGCTTCGAGATGCCCATATTCGGGAGGAAATGTACGTTATTCAAAATTGGATGGCTCTAGGTACCGTTGTTTTATCGCAATGCGAGAAACATACATATATTTATGGCGATTCTTCATTATTTAATTTTTTAAATATAATACAGGACTGTAATATTTGGTGGCAACAGTTTGAAAAGTGAACCGACATTTATCGTGAACCAACGCAAAATGCTAAAACGAAATTAATAGCCCTTTGGCCTAAATATGTGTTTGCAGAAATGAATCCAAGAACACATCAGTAACTTGAGATATTAAGTGACAGTATAAAAATCTCACCAATCTTAGGTGCGCCGTTAAGTTCCGAGTCCTTTCAAATTTTAGGCCCACCAGCGGCCCACCACCGAGCGGTAAAGTCGCTGAACACTGGTAGTTCGGTCCGAGGTTCGAATCCCGCGAACGGGCTGGCTGCATGGGTGTTTTCGTGGTTTTCCCTATGTGTAACGTGTATACGAGCCAGTTTCCCTTAGAAAGTCCTCCACGAAGGCATCCCTCCCCTTAGGCAGATAGCCCTAATGTGCTTTGCCATAATTAAATACACCACACACACCTTTCAAATTTTCTTCCATTCTTTAAAATCTGCCATTAGGAAAGAAGAAGAAAATACGCTTAAACACCTCCAATGAACAAGTAAATCTTCTTTCATGCTTATCATTTGATATTGTTACAAATGTATTTCTAAGCTCAGAGAATAAGTTGACATCGGACAAAGCGTAAATTGAAGTCAATGAAGCGCGGACTCACGTTTGGCGAAGACACTAAAGCTAAAAAAGGGACACGCTCCCGCAGAAGACTGCTCTACTAAGTTCACAGCGAGCAATATCAAACATTCCAAATGAAGAAGCGAAATACTATCTTACAACTCAGCATGACTTTAATGTACTACTTCTTCCGCTAAAAGATATAACTTATGCCAATGGTCATATGTCTCTGAAAAAGTGATTGAATTTTCCAGAATTCAATTCTCGATGGGATGTTCTTTCCTTTCGACTCCACTGGGGATACAAAGAAAAAAAAAAAAAAAAAAAAAAAAAAATCGATCCATCTGGGAAAAGAAGTAGATCTGTTGCAAAAGTTGGCATATTTCTTGCCACCTGAATGAAGCAGATATCGTTCAGTCGGCAGTTTTTCCCGTTAAATGAGAAAAAATATTTTATCTAGTAGAGGTAGTAAGAGTGATGGGGAAAGGTATATAAACTCAAGCAGAAGTCTGAGCATTGATTTTCAAGAAATGCGTTTGATAAAGTAGTTTTACAAAGAGTATTCAGAAACATCAAATGCTACAAAATTTAAAGAAGGTAGAATTTGAAAAAGCAAGCAAAAAACCACTATTTACCTGTAACCCAATTTTAAGCCAGCGTAATTTGTGTTTATAGTTCAGTAGTTGTTAATTAACATCTACCCTTAAGCATAAAACATCTGTATAAGTAAACAAAAGTGAACCTACCTTCGTATTTCATACGAATCTCCAAATGTTTCAGATTTTGTTGAAATTTAGCTCACTTGACCGTGGAAACAAACGAATGGTGTCCTAAGGTGTCCACTCTCTTTATGCACTAATATTCTACGTTAATTTAACGAACTGTCGCTTAGCAACTGTTAAATAGCTTAAGTTCACGCTGGGAAATAATGTTATGAATCTTACTTCACGGCACCAATGTTATATCTTAAATTCATATAAAAATGTTAAATATGAAACTACTTGCCGTTAAAGGTAGTAATCGTATAGTGAAACGTGTACAGCATTTTTGCGTTGTAAAAAAAATGCATTCCGGGACCGCGCCGTGAGAGGATCGAAAACATAAAACATATACAAGATATAAAGGAAAAGTTCATATTAAATATATAAAGAAAACATACTGTAAGAGGTTCCAGATTAAATATCAGTTTATTCAATTACAACACAATAAGAAAAATCTTAACCTCATCTGAGAGTCTGTTCATTTAAATTCATAAAAAACTTAAGGTTTGTCTGGTGATTTAAAAGAAAGGAAAGGGAAACAATTTAAGGCCTGAGAGTTAAATTTTAGATTTGACGTTGTTTTTTTTTCTGCTAAGGACGTTTTTGAAAAGCTTGCCTAAAGTTCAAACACACCAAAAAAAAAAAAAAAAAATAAAATAAAATAAATAAATAAAACTTATCTTGAAGGGACATCTTGAAGCGGAGGACTCTTATCTTATCCCGCGTTGATGTCGGCCGGGCTCATCTTGACACTGGTTCTAAAAATGTAGACTCCACTTCACTACTGTAGAACAGAAACAGGAGCACTGCTGCCCAGGACGGCTATCCGCTTGGTCCTGAAAGTCCTATGTCAACACGCAGGTAACTCGTTCAAATTTCGCCGGTCAGAAACGTTGTTGCTAGGAAATTACTGCTCGCCTGTTCTTACTCATCCCAAGAGCAAGCTTCACGGGTAACGTCCCAAGTAAGTTCCACCCACCAGTCAGTAAGGGAGAGAATCCAACTCCAATTTTCTTCAAGCCAGTTTTCAAGAGCAACGTCCACAAGTCCAGCAAACCCGAAAGTCAGCGAGTCCAAGAGTAAGTGAGTCCAGAGAAAGTGTGTCCAGAGTAAGTGTGTATCCAACTCCAATTTTCTTCATCTCCTTCACAAAAACGGGCTCCCACTATGGCTTCACTTATCGCCCCCTTAATTATGGCAAAATCTTCGTTTTCAACTCCAGAATGCGGAAATAAGGGTGATCGCGCATGCGCGCCCTTCTTCACTTAGCCAACAACCGGACCCTCAATCGCCAAAAACATGAATGACTTACATTGAAAGACAAGTAGCAACCTTTGACCTTTCCGTCACGTACTTTCCTCTCTTAAGGTCAACTAACAATGAAAATTCTTTCTCGAACATTCTAAAGCGCGCGAAATCATGACTTGGCGAAAATTGCCTCCCTTTCCCTACTTCTTTCACAATGAATAAAAGTTTGTACAAGATTTGCAAATAAAAGAAAATAAATAATATTCATTTATACTAAATAATATTTCCAGAAGCATCTGTTTTTCCCCAAAATTAAAGCCTTAAATTAAATAATTCAGAATCAAAATAAAATTTAAATTTCCATAAATCGTAAAATCATTAACCTAATTTTTTATAACGCTATCAGATAATTTCTCTACATAACACAACTCGGAAATTTACAGGCTTTGCGTTGCCGCTCTGAATACTGCGAGATACTTATGTATCTAATTTAATCGAAAAACTTGGCGATATAAAAGAAGTGTGTTGCCATTCTACAAAACGCAATATATTTATTTCTCTTTCAAATTGAATAGACAAAATCAAGGGTTCAAGAGAAATGTGCTGCCAATGCCAAAATTAACGTTTAGCGAAGCGTAAGATAATTTTTCTTTCGTATTTATTCTGTAACTAATTAACAAAATAAGCGATTTAAAAGCAATAAACGCATATTTATTTCTATTCGTATTAATTACACTAGCTGGGTTCATTAAAATCATTTTTATATGTTAAAAGAATGTCTGTTTGTTTGTGACCTTCAAAACAAGAGAAGGTTCACTGTTTACACGCGATCTCAAAAACCCACTGCACGGAGTCCGCTCATATCGTATATGTAACAACATTGTGCATGCGACGCACACCTTAGGTTTAAGTCACCGTTGTTGCGTTCTCGTTATGAGTGGGAGTTACACATCCTAAACAAAGAATTTATAATTGTGTTTTCTACAAAAAATGAAAATTAATATTTTTGCACAACTTCGAGTTTGAAGTATCGTCACCCGTCTTAGGTTCACATCAGGCATTGTTGTGTTCCACTTTAAAACCCTGTAATCATCAGAATTTTTCAGCTAGTTCCAACTTCCGCTGTATGCCAAGATTAGGATGAAAAGTTCATGCTGTCAGAACTTCCTGTGCCATAG
Source organism: Stegodyphus dumicola (assembly GCF_044657685.1). Lineage (NCBI taxonomy): Eukaryota > Metazoa > Arthropoda > Arachnida > Araneae > Eresidae > Stegodyphus > Stegodyphus dumicola. The sequence continues at coordinate 273,070,883 of NC_140770.1, read as the reverse complement.
GGGGCGCTTCAAGTACGAGTAGAATGAGTGCAGCACAGGAGGACAGGATAGAAGATGGATTTTCAGATAACCTTTAAGTGCGCGCTCTATAACGTTTTCGCGAATATTTGAAAACGATGAAGAAATTAACTCTCCACCTAGCAAACTAAATATCTGTGCTTACTGAAATCGTTACATGGCGCCAGGTAAAGGAAGTAAATAGCTCTTTACCTGAGATTTCGAAAAAACTAGTCCCATTTCCCTAGGCCTGATCACTTTGCGTTAAAGCCCAGGCAACGTCGGCTAGTTCCTAATAAAATAAGTAACAGAAAAAGTAAAGATATAATAAAGTGAATAATAAAATAAGCTAGTATAAACTAATAAAATAAGCTAAGAGAACAAAGCGAAATTCAACAAGTTTGTCAAATTCATGAAATTGAATCATGGTATTTTCCACCCCTTCGATGAGATCGTTTTGTACTTGTTGTACAAATTGAAAGTGACATTCAAAGTTGCAGATTTTGAAATTCAATATCTCGGCTAATTTTTCTTGTTCGAGAGTCAAACTTCTTATAATTTTATTTTGTCAAAATCAGTATAAAAGTTTCCCAAATAATGAGTATAATGTTTGTGTAGGAATCAGGAGAGATATTAGATTTTGTTATTTGTCAAAAATTAACTTTTATTTAAATGCGACATTACCAAAACATGAATATTTTCGTCCCTTCTGTAACAGGAAATATATCACTACGACCAACAGTTTCGAAAATAAAGGCCGTATAAAGACTTTTAAGCCGAGCAAAGGACTTGGCGTATATGTATGCAAGACCTAAGAAAATACGGTTGGCGAAAATTGTTTAAGACAGATTTGAAATTCAAGTACCAAAGAAAATTTTAAGTGATAGAAATGTAATACCAAATTTAAAATAGTTAGTTTTGAGGTCGCCGATCTTTTCTTAGTGCAGCCATCGTATTTTCAAACCTGTAAGAATTCGATTTAGAATGCTCTCGTTCCGATTATGGTACATCGCCAATTTTATAGCAAAATATCGCCAAATGGACGATTTCACGCCAAGTCGGCCAACCCTGCTCTTCCTTGCAATTTTCTGGCAACCTCAAACGCGCTTTGCGGGGAAGCTATGTCAACCGCAGCTGGGCTTTGTTTGATAATGCCAACAGCAACAAAAAAGTGTGTTTCCTAGCATTCGTTTCTTGTTACAATTAATCTCATTCCTAATATAGTAAACCCTAGTCGGAGGAGGGGGTAACGTTATTAACACAGTGTGCATACAGCAAAGCTGCGTTTCCCAAAATTAACTGTGCGTAAAACGGTTTAAATATAGTTCAGATTAAGAAAGTATTTACAATGTATACAAACTTAAATATTATTGCAATTAAAAGGGGAATGTAAATGAAATGTTAATTGAAAGGATTTCTATTACTACTTGACGAGTAGGTACATGGTACAATTATTTTTTTAATAACTGGTGATTTTTGCTTGGGACAATATCTCACGCAACTCATTAAACGCTTCGCGTTAGTGCGATCACAAGTTTCTCAATAACCTCTCTTCCAAATTGCGTCTACTTTCTTCATTTGGGTCGATTCTCATTACAAAGTTAGTTAATTACGTTTAACTTCTTTGTGTTAAAGGTTCTTTATTTTCTTCACTATCGCTGCTTTCACCGTCTTAGTGTTATAAGATTATCCTTCATTCGTGACTTCAAGATCGTCATTCAAATGAAAGGGAAAAATACTACAATGATAAATATTTTACATCTTTTTCATAAGAACAAAACGTGGCTTATCGAGAATCAGCCAGAGTGGCATCAAACCAAAGCGCAGATGCTTTGCGTTGTAACATCACGCTTATCCATAACTGGAGCTAAATTTTGGTGATTGGCAATAGCTTTACGGTCGATGGAATAATACGTAAGTACCAGACATATTTCTTATGAAAATGATTATTAATATTATATTCCACGACGTTTATATTGTAAATCAAAAAAGAAAACGTTTTGTAACCTGAAATGGCCGTGGACACTTCTGCACTCATATGATACAAAAACTTACCTCCATTGGCGTACTCGTGGCTGACATTTCCGTAAAACCTACAATGTCACTGAAGTAAATGGTAACTGCGTCGAACGTTTCTGGAATGACGGCTTCTCCCCTCATAAGTTGCTCTGCTACTGACCTATACATATATTGTATAATTATTATCGACCAATATTTACACTGCTATAATAAATACACACCGATTTGTCAATAGTTATAAAAATATTGCCTAATTCTTGTGCAGTTATTCAAAAAAATCGTCAAAAAATATCATGTAAATATGATTAAAAGTGCATTAAAATATATACATACAATAAGTTATTCAAAAAACATGACGTGGACACCACGTGACGTCTTTATACGGCTTACAAAATTATACACATTTTTTGATGCGTTTCATTTAAATTTATATTCTTGAATTAGTCTAAATTAATTAATCGATTCCTGCAGACAAATTGAAAGTGACATTCAAAGTTGCAAATTTTGAAATTCAATAACTCGGCTAATTTTTCTTGTTCCAGAGTCAAACTTCTTATAATTTTATTTTGTCAAAATGAAAATAAAAGTTACCCAAATAATGAGTATAACGTATGTATAGGAATCAGGAGAGATATTAGATTTTGTTATTTGTCAAAAATTAACTTTTATTTAAATGCGACATTGCTAAAACATGAATATGTTCGTCATCTTAAACCCTTTTGTAACAGGAAGTATATCACTACGACCAACAGTTGCCGTATAAAGACTTTTAAGCCGAGCAAAGGACTTGACGTATATATATGTAAGATATAACAAAATACGATGGCTGCGCTTAGAAAAGATCGGCGACCTCAAAACTAACTATTCAAAATTTGGTATATACGATTGGCAAAAATTGTTTAAGACAGATTTTGAAATTCAAGTACCAAAGGAAATTTTAAGTGATAGAAATGTAATACCAAATTTAGAATAGTTAGTTTTGAGTTCGCCGATCTTTTCTTAGCGCAGCCATCGTATTTTGTTATATCTTAGACACACACACACACACACACACACACACACACACACATATATATATATATATATATATATATATTGTTGCGAGCCGCCTAGTTGGTATAGTGATCAGGGAAGCTGATTGCGATGCCGAAGGGCCTCGGTTCGAATCCTGGAGAAGGCATTGTTGTAACTGTCCGTCCTTTCATAGGAAAGGCGACGGTGGCCCACCTATTAGGTGCCTCCATAAAAAAGAGACCACCACATCCGGCCTTGTGTAGATTAATGGACTGGGTTACATTTGTAAATGTTCACAATCTGTCATTGGACAACAATACTTGAGGCAAGATCAAAACACAAGTTATGCGCCATTATTACACAGCAGCGTTCCGAAAACACGTTTACTGTCGTCGAAGACCTACGATAAATACGCTGAAACATCCAGCAACACAGGCTATAACGGTGGAGAAAGTTTCACGGCAAAGCACTCAAATACATCTCCTGCTTTCCAGAACATTCTGGGGCAAACCTGTAAGAACTCGTTTTAGAATGCTCTCGTTCCGATTATAGCATATCGCCAATTTTGTCGCAAAATATTGCCAAATGGACGATTTCACGCCAAGTCTGCCAACTCTGCTATTCCTTGCAATTTTCTGGCAACCTCAAACGCGCTTTGCGGGGAAGCTATCTCAACCGCACCTGGGCATTTGTTTGATAATGCCAACAGCTGCAAAAAAGGGAGGTGCAGAACTAAATGTTACAGCAGCCCTATATACAAAATTTCAGTGTTCAACGGTTAATTGTTTCTGAGTTATGAGATATACTTACATACATGCGTCCGTATATACGGAAAAGACGTCATGAAAAATTAACTTTTGAATCCATTTTTTAATGTCTTTTTGGAAAAAAAAAAAAAAAAAAAAAAAAAAAAAAGAGTCTTTATTCTGCCTGTACATACGCTGCACTAGAGAAGCAGCTAAGACCTAGGCTTTTATGCTTTTACACTAGTTGCGTTCCAACTTCAGAGGAGATTCCAGGAGTGGAAACCCCCAAACATTATTCATTATTTAATACGCAGCGATTACACAGCTCGAGACGGACTTATTTAGCCTGTTTAGCCTAAACGGACCACCGTAGAAACGGTTCTAGTTCTGTGAAGACAGATAAATTCCACCACCACTGTCCACTCCCAACATATGGACGTTACAAATGACCAGCTCAGGGATGTCCGTATAAACAGACTTCACGTAAAAAATGAACTAAGACGCCATGCAAAAAAAGAAATCGTCGAAATGGAATCGAGAGCAGACGAAATGGATATTTCCTTCAAAATACGATAATCGAAGTTTATCGTGGTTACAATATTCAATTTATTTCGTATAAGGAATTTAAAAAATATATCATGTAGACATGATTATAAATTAAGACTTTTTAAGCCTCTCACTTGGCAATATTTTTTGCTTATTATGATCTCATTTAGCGAACTGATCTCTTATTTGGCGAAAAGTTAAAACGTTAATGTAAAAAAAAAATCACTCTCGAACAGTTCGATAAAATTCATTCAATTGTTCAAAAATAAGAGATGTGTTTTCTATATTTTCGTACAGAAACGGCGGGACATAGGCAAATCCAGACGATATCCGAATGATAACATTAACCTCGATTAAATTAAGTAGCGTATATTATATACAGTTGCGCATAAAGATTTCAATGACAGTTGTATTAACTTCTTTACATTTATGACAGAAAAGATAAGCAGAATGAAGATTTTTCGAATATGTTCCTTACTTAGGCAACATTCTGTGCAAGAGGGCTTCCGTTTTACTCTGCTCTTCAGCTAGCTGTGATGTTCTTTCCTCAACGAGCTCTTCTAAGTTATTAGCATACCGCTCCATCATATCCATCATATTATCCATAATGTTTGACGTTCTGTAAGACAATTGAATTAAATCATATTAGTGCTATCATATAATTTTTCATAACACACTTTAGACATGCATATGCTAGAAATACAGCTGTATTTCGAGGCAGGTAAAGGAAAAAAATATGAAAGGATTCAGATTTTAGCGTTGCACGAGATAGTTTGTTATGATTAAATCATGGAGCTTCTACATTCCAAATGATCCCACCAGCTCCCGAGCAGTAAAATCACTGAACACTGGTAGTTATAGTCTGCGGTTTGAATCCCGGTTGTTTGCATGAGAGTTTTCGTGACCTTCTCCTTGTGTAATGTGTATATCTATACACATTACAAATTCCCTTAGTCCTCCTTCCCCCTAGGCAGATAGACCAAGACATATTTTTCTTTACACGACTGCATTATACCTTAACGTATTATATTGATTTAAAATAATAACTCTATTTAGTTTATTAATTTAATTAATTAAATTTTTTTGTGTACAGTTTTATACAAATGTATTGTTACACATGAACAAATTAATTTTAAGAGAGTAAGGTGCTGACAAGAATTAAAATTTCAAGCAATTTTGACGAATCCTGAATTTTCACGAAAAATATGTCTATTTTAAAAAAGAAAAAAATTACCTATTTTAAAATAGATAATATAACCTCTGTATATCAGAGGTTTACCACAGTTCTTTTTGATACTGACATAATTTTCCAACGCCACAGGAAAAAAGCCACAGGAAAAATGCTCACAGAATATTTATTGCTCAGAGGTATAAATGCTCACATGAAAAAAGCCCCACACAGAAATATGCCCATATAGAAAAATACTCTCATGGAAAAATGCTCACTTAAGAAATATGCTCGCACGTAAAAAAGCTCACATAGATATATGCTGACATGGAAATAAGCCCACTGATAAATAAAATACGTAAAAATATCCTTACATTAATTAATCAATAAGTTAATCGATTTGAACATCGTACATCTACTTGAATTTTTCAAAGAAAAATTACTTAAATTGAGGAGGAGGGAAATTAGGAGGAAGGAAAAAAATACAAAACAGAATATACAGCGAAAAATTATTACAATTTTTATTGTTAAAAAAATAAAATAATAGTCAATAGTAAATATAAGTTACACATTTCATAATATAAACATTTAGAAGAATAAGCAAAAAGAAATAATTATTTTATTTAAATTACGCAAAATACCTCGTTATATATAAATCATGTATATTTCACATAAACTTATAAGGTATTTCTTCCGCCTTCCTAGCATGCCTTCGTAGTTTGGTGGTCTGCAAGCTGGGCGCGTATACCAGAGGTCCGTGGTTCGATTCCCGACAAAGGCTTTGCTCACTTTTCGCATTTGCTTCCAAAATACCTAATGTCTCTACAAACTCACTGAATATTAGCTAATATACGTAAATATCTAATTTCATCATAGTTTCTTACATGATTCAAGATTACCAAATGTAAGTTTTCATATTTTCTTTTACTTCAGTACGCCTTGTATTTACAATAGCTAGTAATAAACGTTGACGGGCTAAATCTTTTTTTCAGTCCGTCAAACAAAAACCACATACTAGGATGGCTACAATTAAATAAGAATTTAGTACCTTATGAAAGCTTTCGTAATAATTGTTGCTTTAGGAGATTTTTCAAAGGCTGCTTCATAATGATTCCACACTTCGATTGGAAACTGTGGTCTTCTAGAACTTTTTTGTTTCCAAACTTAAATAACTACATTCAAACATAAATTTCTATAGATCAAAAGTATGCAAAATTAGAGTAAATAAAAAACAAAATTAAACTATTGGCAGTTACAGGAAAAAAAGATGTCGTACAGGGGGCAGTGTCAAAAATATTACAGTACATGCAAAATTTTTCTATAGTTTTTATTCTTTTATATACCGCCTTAATATTAGCATTTGTCCAATAATTTTTTCAAATGATCAAATAATTTTTCTTTAAAAAATTCAAGTAGGTGTGCGATGTTGGAATCGATTAATTATTGATTGATTAATGTAAGGCTATTTTTACGTATTTTATTTATCAGTGGGCTTATTTCCATGTGAGCATATATCTATGTGAGTTTTTTTCCATGCGAGCGTTTTTCTTAAGTGAGCATTTTTCCATGAGAGTATTTTTCTATATGGGCATATTTCTGTGTGGGTCTTTTTTCCTGTGAGCATTTATACCTGTGAGCATTATTCCTGTGTACGTTTTCCCTGTGGGGGTTTTTCCTAGAACCGTTTTTTTCCAACTATGTGTAATTTCTTTATATCTCATATTTGTAAATAACTATATAGATTAAAATCAATCTTTACTAAGCATACAAAAGTTAACAGAATTATTAAACTAAATAAATTCAATACGAGTATAATACTGGAAGATAAAATACAATTACGTAAAGAAAAATATGTGTTGACGGCGAGACGGTAACCGTGAAATGGCAACGAGGAAAAGTCCTAGACCCGTGTCCTTTGCCTTAATTGAATAAAAGCAAACCAAAACATAGCTCAGTCGTACACTGACTACCAATAAGTATTTGGACACCTGTGATAGAAAAGAAAAACTAACTTTATTCAAAATCAATAGTTGGTAGAGCCTCCACGAGAGGTAATTACAGTGTGGACCCTCCGGGGCATACTTTCCACAAGTCTTTGTATGACAGCTAGTGGTATTTTCTTCCACTCGGCTTGGAGAAGACATAGAAGTTCCTTCACTGATTTTGCACGGGTAGTGCACCCCTGAATTCGGCGATGCAACTCGTCCCAGAGGTTTTCGATAGGGTTCAGGTCTGGACTCTGGGCAGGCCAGTCCATTCGATGACCTCCATTGGCACCATACCAAGCCTAGGTTAACGTCGAAACATGACAACTGGCATTGTCGTCCTGAAAGTAACAGGGGTTCAACCCGTAAAACTGCCACAACGTAGAAAGCACATTGTCATCCAAAATAGTGCAGTAGGCATCGGAGTTGAGCTTACCATGAATGGGGACCAAGGGTCCCAGCCCATACCAGGAGAAACACCCCCAGATCATAATTCCACCTCCGCCGAACTTGACTGTTGGCACAATGCATTCTGGCAGGAGACGTTCTCCAGGTAGACGCCAGACCCAGACCCTTCCATCCGAACGGTAAAGGGTGAACCTTGATTCGTCACTCCAAAGAACCCATTTCCACTGATCTACGGTCCAATTTCGATGTGCTTTGTACAACATTAACCGAGCAGCGCGGTTGGACTTTGTGATCAAAGGCTTATGGGCAGCAGCACGACCATGAAAACCAAGCAGATCTGCTTCCTTACGGATGGTATTCATTGAAACAATATTCCCGGATGCCTGTTGAAACTCCTTGTGGATGAGGGCCATCGGTTGGGTGCGCTTCTTCCGAATTTCTCTGGACAGCACTCGTCGGTCTCTATCTCCCAGTTTCGTTGGTCTGCCGACTCGGGGCACATTCCGACAATCACCGCTCACCTTCCACTTCGTAATCACATAGGCCACTGTCGATTTTGGGTACTTCAGATCGCTAGATATGTCCCTTAAGGATCGGCCTTATTTGTGATACCCGATAATTATATCGTTTTCGAAATCAGAGAGCTCCGAACTGCGAAGCATCTTGCATGCGCCTAAACCCGATGCTGTTTCCTACACGATATATACCGGCGAAGTCCGTGACGTACCTTAGGACCGCAGATATCGTCATTGGCATAGGTGTCCAAATACTTATTGGTAGTCAGTGTATTAGGATGAGAACGATAAACATAAGACGAATTACATTTAATTCGCTTGAATTTCTTTTTAGGAAATTTTAATAGAAAATTCTTCATTATCAGGCATATTAGGCACATTTTTGGCAAATTTAAAGGCACATTTTTTTGTTTCCATTACATATAAACAGGATTATTGTTGTAGTTAAAAGTATGTTTAATTGTTTAATGTGTTTGATTAAAACATTTATCTATTATTGGGGGCCAGGTTTTTACTTTTATTCGCATATAGCCAGAAGTACATTGCCCACCAAAAGTTAAGGAATAGCATGCTTTTCAAAGCTCACCATTATAAAAATGTCAGTAATAGTTAAATTACCAGTTTATATGCCTGATAATAACAAAGTTTAAGAAAATATATCCAAAAAATAGCTACCACTTTTATTTTATAGAAATGAAATATAGAAGGTGAAAAAAAATGCAAAAATTGTAAGTTTTACTCAAAAGTTTATCTTCAGTTGCTATTAGAAATTTATTTGACAATATCTAGGAGAGTCTATCAATGTTCTGGAGCAGTTGTTTGCTCGATTATTTTAAGCGTCTGGCGATCGGATTTAAGGTAATGGGGTTGTCACAGACTGATGCTGCTAGACTTCACAATGTCTCTCGTAACGTGGTCCATCGACTATCGAATCAGTTGGAAACTGAATATTCTGTGGCTAGAAGACATGTTACAGACAGACCAAGAGTTACAACACCTCCGGGAGACCATCATTTAGCTCTTTTGGTCCGAAGGAAGAACAACAATATGGTGCTTCAGCTCATGGCGGATCATTTAGTGGCAACAGGTATGAGATCTCAGCTACTACAGTACGCAGATTCCTGCACAATACAGGTCTTTATGCAAGACATCCAGTTGTTTGTGTCTCCTTGACCGGAGGACACAGAGGTGCCCGTGTATGCTGGGCAAGAGAGCATTTCTCCTGGGCCAGTCAACAATGTGCGTCTGTTCTCTTCACAGACGAGTCCAAGTCCTCATTGGAGAGTGATTCAGGTTGTCAGCTGATCTGGAGATAACAACGCACCAGATGCAACCAATTCCACATAGTCGAAAGACACAATTACAGAGCTGGTGGAATAATAGTTTGGACTGGGATCTCTGTCGGCGGTTACACTGGCCTGCATGTGTTCCATGGAGGAACTTTGACCGGTGTGAGATATCGAGACGAGGTTCTTGATTAATATGTCATTCCATATGCCGCTGCTATTGGGCCTGGATTTCTTCTGATGGACTCCAATGCGTGACCGCTTCGAGCTCCGCTTGCTAAAGAATATCTTGAGGGTCACGGTATGGAACGTTTGGAATGAGCAGCTCAGTCCATGAATTCGATAGAACATCTTTGGAAATACCCTGGGAGGCAGGCTGCTGCTTTTAGTCCTCCAAAGTTGCTAGATGAGTTTGAACAAGAATTTCTCCATGTCTGGTCGTTGCTTCCCATTTTACGAACTGACAACTAATTTACAGTATGGAACGTCGCTGCCGTCAATGTACTGCAGTACGGGTGACACATCGCTTATTAGAGTCCATTTTTGCAATGTTACCACCACATTGTTCGTAAAAAAACTGTGAAGTACTGTTTCTCCAAGACTGAATTTCTCTGACCAAAGAGCAATTTTTTTCTGTAATTCATGTATGTGTTGAACTTTAAAAGCATTCTAAGTCGATTTCATTAAAGAACTGTGTAGTGATCTTCCTGTAATTTTGTCCTGTAAATTTCTAGTTTCTATATTGCTTCATTCTCAAATAAGGTACAGAAACATGCCGTTCCTTAATCTTTAGAGGGCAGTGTATTTGGAAAAGTTTTCATATATTTATGTCATTTTCCATTTCTGTTATTCAGAAAAATGTTTCAAAATTTTCCTTAGTATCCGAGTTATTTAATCTTCTGTTTATCCTTTGAATGCAGTTATCTTGAACTTCAATTTTATCAGAATATAAGACATTCATTGTCGATTAGCATTCATGGGTAAAATTCAGAAATAGTTACAAATTCGCAAGGAAAACACGAATATTTTATGAGCAGAAAGAAAAAGAAATCAAATCTTGCATCTCTGTCATTAATAGCTCCCAACCATTCTTTTAAAAAGAAACTTTATTAACTCTTCGAAAGTTATTCCAAAAATCTTTTGCAAGTTCTGAATTAGCTTTTCACAAATCTATCATATTCATCAAAAATTACTAATGAAGCTCGAGATTTTAATTCACAAATCTTATTTTTGAATTTTTAACCCAAAGGGTTAGCTCATGGCTATAAATTTCGTTTTGCCATTTTGCGTTTATTCAGTATAAACGGGGAATCACTTTTTAAATTGTTGCCACCCAATATTAGAGCCTTGTATTATATTTGAAGAAATTAAATAATGAAGAATCTGCATAAATGTAAGTATGTTTTTTTGCATTGTGATAAAACAACGGTACTTAGAGCCATCACACTTTGAATAACGTACGTCTTCCCCCCGAATACGGGCATTTGGAATTTGTTTTATTATCTACTAGCCGCTACGCGGCCAGCCTTCATCTGGATTTTAAATGTTCCGTAAAAGTGACTAACATTAAATTAAAAACCTGCACAGAATTTTACTCTGCAGAACAATTTGATAAAAAAATCAATAAAAATATATCACATATTAAAAAAATTACAATGAAATATAAGCAATATCCCTTAATACAAATATTAATTAGATTAATAAATAAATTAACCACCTTTCCGTTACAAAAACAAAAATCATGTTAAACTTTTCAGTATCTTAAAAACCGTGAAATAAGCAATGAATATTTTATCTCATATTTTCAACAGTCAGCAGTCCAGTATACAGAGCATTGAATGGAAAACTGTTGCCGAAACCACATTTCTAAAAGAATGAAACTATTCAAAATAATGCGATTTCATCAGAAAATGTAAAATAAAAAAAATGTGATTCGAATTTTGAAAAACTCGCTTCGAGATGCAGTGGGTGGTGTCTAGATGCACATATGTACCAAATTTCGTAGCCCTGGTTCTATTAGCTTACGCAGAGAACTAACGAAACACACAGACAGACTCTTTCTTTTATTATATGTACAGATTTCATATTTTGTAAAGCATTTATAAGTTTTTGATTAAGAAACTCTACGATTTCAAAGCGAACAATGGGAAAACTGTACGGGGAAAAAACATTTTTATCTCCAGCTCGCGAGACCGTGTATCGGAAATTTTAAAGGCATGCTCTTTTAAATATTTTGTGATATTGCTGTTGAATTGAATTTTATGGTTTAAGTGCGAAAAACATGATATTTAATAAATAAAGGTAACACAGAAAACGTTAAAAAAACGCCCCTTTTGGCGTAATATAAAATCTGAAAGTTTTGAGATTTTAATTTTTTTTATTCGTTTACTTTTGATTCTCGATTCTAATGTTTCGATAATTGTTATTTCTTTGATTAGTGTTTTCATATTTTATTCCAGGTCGAAATCTGTAGGTTGTTAAAATGCGCACATTTTATCCATTAATCAAGACTACAAGAGGTTTTCCTTTATTGTTTTCCTCAAATGTAGCATATGCAATCCAGTTTTTTAGAAAATTTTGCAATAAAATATATTTTTTTTCCACAGCCGTAAACCCCTTTGCCAATAACTGAATAAACTAAATTTTTTTTCTGTTCATTTAAATAACTTGGTTATAGCAAGAGATGCAAAATTATATTGCTGTCTGACGAAGAGAGACACGTGACGGTTTCCTTCGAAATGCATGGAGATTATCTATGTAACCAGCATACATCTAAAATTAAGAATTAGTTTCAAACGTGCGCTATTATTTAAAAACTAGAAACACTTTGGAAGATCTTACATTCCATCTTTCATATGTTTGAGTTTTTCCTTCACCTGTCTGAAGTCAGGTCTGCTTTCGGGAACTTCTGTCCAACATTCTGTCATGGTCTGCAAAACGTAATCCTGCATGTCCGTCTCCTGCAGAAGGGGTCGAAATAATTTTCCCGAAGTCTTACCTGGTCCTTCTTTCACCCTTCTTACTATTTCTGGAAAGGATAGAAAAAAAGCATATTATATCTTGCTGTGCAGAACTCTAAATTAAATTAGGTTTCGTTTAAGCGGATTGGACGGAGTTTTAGTTCACTAGTCAGAAAGCTGATCATTACGTTCGTGCCACAGTGACAAAAAATACACCTTTCTGATATAATATAAAAAGAAAGTCTCATGTTTCGCAGATACTGAAGCAGAATTCCTTACAAGCTACTTTTGTGAGAAATGCTGATAAGAATTTTCTTTCGAATCCTGTATGTACTGAAAGGAAATAGGAGTCGAATATTTCGAGGCATGAAAAAATATCCGTTTTTTCTTATTCCGAATTTGTTTACCTTTTGTTATGATTATTGTCGAGCTTTTTCTTTGCTTTTTAAGGTGTTAAGAAAACATAGCTCGGATGCATTTCCTTTAATTCTACACATAAACATACGTCTTGGAGATATACAAGGCTTTAGTCACAGTTCGTTTAGCTAATACTAAAGAAAGTGTCGGGTGAAAACTAATGTTTAATCGAAGTCTCTCAACTTGATTGTTTTTAAATAATATCGCTATTTTAGCACCAGAGGCGGTTATCAGTCATGAAATCCACTTTTTGTCCGCATTAATTTTGTGTCAGAATCTCCTGTGACTTTTCCCTCTTCTTACTAAGAAGAAGTCAATAATATGCCAAGAAAAACAAGGTATAGGTTGAATATTTTTGAACGAAGTGATTTCAGAATTAAGTTAAGTAATTTCGTGCTAAATATTTTTTAAAAAATGCATCAATTTGGCGATCATCACATTAATTAAAATTGAAACTTTTCGCCATTAAGATTTATGATTTTGTTTCTGAACACTCGTTTACATTTGTAAAATACATAAAAAATTAAACCTATAAAATCTGATTTACAATCCTCCCGAAAGGCATTTTTTTAACGTTTGTTTTTAACCTTTATTTATTAAATATCATGTTATTCGCACTTAAACCGTAAAATTCAGTTCAACATCAATATCCCAAAATAATTTTAAAATGAGCCTATCTCTAGAATTTCAGATATACAGTCTCGCGCGCTGGAAATAATTTTTTTCCGTGCAGTGTTGCCATTGCTCGCTTTTAAATCGTTGAGTCTATTAATCAAAACTTCTTTACAGTTTAAAGAAATTCCTAATTCGGGCTTCCAGATGTCCATATTCGGTGTAAAGGTACGTTATTCAAAATTGGGTGGGTCTAAGTACCGTTGTTTTATCACAATGCGAGAAACACATATACATTTGCGCAGATTCTTCATTATTTAATTTCTTTAAATGTAATAGAGGGCTGTACTATTTGGCGGCAACAGTCTGAAAAAAGATCCGAAATTTAAAGTTTTCAACGCAAAATGACAAAACGAAATTAATAGCTCTTCTGGGCTAATGCCCTAGGGGCTAATAATTAAGAATCTATATGTATGTTCCTCATAGTAGGAAAAGAACTAGTGTTTCTCATACTAGGAAAAAATCCATGACACCTACGTTGAACACACGTACTCCTCCACCCTAACAGCGGCTCTTCGAAGCCCGAATTTTGAATTTCGAATTTTTCGTTTATTTCATATTTTGTACAAATTTAATGAATTTTTTATCAATACTCAGCAATTTGAAAGTGAGAAATGACAACCCGTTCGAAATATAACATTTTTATCTCCAGGAGACCAGATTATAGACATTCGGCAAAAATTAAGATACTCGTCTTTCAAATTTAATTTACAAATTGGGATACTTAAAAGCAATGTCCTGCCACTACCGGAAATAAAATATTTTTTCCACGCCCCACCGTACTGCAATTCAGTAAGAATAGCAAACCAAGTGATTAAAAAGAAATGAACACAGTTCTTAAGAAATTTTTTCTACTTTTTAATGTGATCGAGTTAAATAAAAATGCATTAAAATCATGATATATCTTAACAGAAATTTTAAATATTTTTATGACGTGAAAGTAGCTGAACTCATTCAACTAACTATACTTTTTTCTGTATTAAGCGTTTGGGCGTTTTAGGTGTTTGACTGCACGAGCGGCACGTTGTCAAAGAAATAATATAGCGAATATAAAAAAAAAAGTACGGCAATCCTATCGCTCTATGGGGAATTCTAAGGATACGCTGTTTTGAATAAAAAAAGTGATTTTGTTGTTGAATGTTATGTTGGGAAAGTGCCAAGAAAGTCATATTTAATAATAAAGCGAAAAGACAAAAAAGTGTGTTTGCAAGAGGGAGTCCAAGAGCAGCTTGGTAAACTGCAGCACGAAAAGGCCCACCAGCGGCCAAGCGGTAAAGTCGCTGAACACTGGTAGTTCGGTCCCAGGTTCGAATCCCGCGAACGGGCTGGCTGCATGGTTGTTTTCGTGGTTTTCCCCATGTGTAACGTGTATACGAGCCAGTTTCCCTTAGAAAGTCCTCCACGAAGGCATCCCTCCCCTTAGGCAGATAGCCCTAATGTGCTTTGCCATAATTAAATACACACCGCAGCACGAAAAGCCTTAAATTCTCAATTCTTTCAGTTTTTCTTTCTTTTTTCGATTTTTTTTTTAAATTTGATATCCTTCTTATCGATTCGAATACTGAACAACGAGAATGAAATGGCAGACGGTAGTCGCAGGTTTTAAAAAATCGAATTTTTAATTGGTTATATGAAAGTGTGACCGTAACAGAAATGATTTGATAAGTTCCCTGATCTCTGATGAAACTGCATTCGCCGATATTTCTGCTTATTTTGGACATTTTTTATGTTAAATTCCCTCATTTATTTAACTATTTAATTTTACAAAGCCACTTTTCTAAAGCATGCTTTTGGCTACGTTCAGTATGATGAATTAATTAAATATTCTTATTAATCGTTGCGCGGGATAAAATAAACCCTGTTCGTACCATACCAAAGCACTCGAGGTCTATCTGCTTAAGAGGAGGGATGCCTTCGTGAAGGACTTTCTAAGGGAAACTGCCTCGTATATACGTTACACATGGGGAGATCCACGAAAACGCCCATGCAGCCAGCCCGTTCGCGGGATTCGAACCTAGGACCGAACAACCGGTGTTCAGTGACTTTACCGCTCGGCCGCTGGTGGGCCTCCCAAAGCCAGAAGGAAAGGAGGTGAAAGGAGCATTTCAATATACGATTCTTGGAAGAAAAAAAAAGGACTGCATAACAACTTTTTCAATCCTACGTCTTTAAAATCAGTAGCGCTTGCAATCCGTAATTGCAAGAATATTTAATACTACTTAATATAAAATAATAAAATATAAATTTAATATAAAATACTTTGCATGACTTAAATGTACTTTTATTTAAATAATCAGACTGAAACACAGAAAAGTGTTCTTAAGAACTACGTTTATTGTTTTCAAATCGCTTAGTTTATTACTCAATAGCAGACAAATTAAATTTGAAATTTAAATATATTACCCTTTGTAAATGGCTGCATGCTGGCGAGTGGGAAATAAAAGTATTTTATTTCAGGCAATAACAACACATAGCTTTTAAACAGTTGGTTAAAATTGAGAGATAAATATCTTATGTTGTAGTAAATGGCATCAGTTTCGAGCGCCTAAGATAAAAAATGGTTTATTTCGAACAGTGTTGCTACTTCTTGTTTTTCAATCACCAAGCTTGTAAATCAAGAATTAATTAATTTTGTATACAATATGAAATAAATGATAAAGGAATTCAAAATTTGGCTCCGCGTATTCACAGTTTGGATATTTGCTCTTGATGCTGATATTTTTCCACGAAGCGAGGTATATATATGCATACCGATTCTTCGCTCTTTAATACAAGAAATAAAGATATAAATCTTTTATGTTCACTGAGCAAAACAAAACAAATACGACAGTTCTGTATCTCTCGTTCTACTGGGTCGATTGACGAAATTCAACTTAAGTTTTTCATATCTCGAAAGCGCGACTTAGAATATGTATTACATTTATATATCGCATTGTTCTGATATAGGTATTTTGACACAATATCGGGATTTTTCTGAAATTGTTTTTCAATATTTCGATTTTACGATTCATATTATGCCAAACTAGCAAGTTTTGTAAAAATCGCATGAGTTGTTTCTAAAAAATGAGCTCTCAGAATTTTAGCTCCTCCATGTGAATTGAATATTATATACATTTACAGTCAAAAGTCGCTAATTCGGACACCCATAATTTGGAATGATCTATAATCCGGACCTCAAAGCTACAAACTTTCTGCGCATGCGTCGCGTTGACACATGCGCGTAAGACCTTTACGGCTGCGAATATGCGTGTGCGCGTGTGCAAAATACGTTTACGAATGCGCGTTTAATGTATAACGGACGGTATAAGCTAAGCTAAAATTATCTAATTCAGTTAATGTTGCAGATTGCGTTGTTCCTTAATCTTCGAATTGGATTCGTCTTATTATTTTTTGCAGACTGTTAGAGCAATTTTATAAAAGTAAGCTTGAACTTTCGATTATGTCAAATAGAATTTCTGATATATATTTACTAATATGTAAAGGATCTACAAAGCGAAAGTATGTTTCGAAGTCTATTAAACAAAAAGTGGAATTGCTGCAAAAAATGGATAAAGAAATATCCTTTGTTTATCTAAACTTTAACGTTTGTTTATCTAAACTTTGTTTATCTTTAACGCCGCGGGGCGCAATGAATTGGAAGTTGATCTGTCAGCATTATCCTTATCTTCAGGGCAGATGTTTTTATTTTATTTGGCTTATAATTCCTTACTAAATGTAGTATTTCATCTCGATGTACTCCGTCTTTGATATGATTTAAATCAAATTCCTCGTCATTATAATTCGCTTCCGATAGCGAAGAAAGTGACAGAGGCTATTGAAAACGAAAAAATTTCGATTGACAAATTAGTCGGTATTCTCGACACAGCAATTATAGGACTTGAACGGCGGAACTTTGTAACTGAACAAGAAATTATGTTATAGAATTAAAGAGAATGTATTATCACATAAAAAACGAAGCAACTTAAACAGCTTACATTGAAAGAAATGTTTAATAAAGTAAACAAACAAATATTAATTTTTGTTTGTAAATTTTGATACCCTTTGGATCATAATTGTTCTTTATTTAATAAAGTACGGTTTCATATTTTTAATTTTATAATTTCTGCATGCCATTTTACCAGATTTAAATTGATGATCTATAATCCGGAAAAATCGATAATCCGGAATCGCCGAAGTCCCGACGAGTCCGGATTAACGACTTTTGACTGTATTAGTGTCTCTTTTTTTATTAAATTTATTTGATTCTTCCTTTCCCATTTCGAAATTTAGGTTGATTAAAAATAAAATTCGTACATTTTTTTATGACTTATTTTTAAATAGCTTTTATAAATATTTCGAAAACATTTGAATTATAACCTACAGAAGTTTTACTATCATCTAAAAGTAGATTTATTTCTAAGCATACCTGCAAAAAACTAGAGTTTTTTTATTCAAAATTTCCTAGGATAGACGTGAATTTAGAGAGCGACGCGTTTTGAAATTTGGCGTATTTGTTATAAGGGATAATAACGCCAAATGCGATTTGCGCACTTTGTTAAAATTATTTAAATGTATGAACGATGACTTTTCTCCCTTGTGTACAGTGGAAAAAAGGAAAATAGGTTGCTATGAATTAAGAAGCTCGCCAAATCAATTAGTATTGGCGCAAACTGAAAAAAATGGGCCAAGATAAATTTTATATTTCTTCGTAAATTTCGCACCAAATTTTACAAAATTTCACATTTAGGCATAAGTGGAGTCATAGAATCAAAATATGGAAAAAATTGGCATGCTATTTCAGAAAAAGTCCAATTTTGCGACAGAATACCAATGTTAGGACAATACTATATATAAATCTAATATATATATAGTAAGTCACGCTTTCGAAGCATTGAAAACGTAATTTGAATTTTGTCAATCGGTCCAGTAGAATGGGAGATATAGAACTGTCGCATTTTTTGTTTATTTCATGTACATTTGAAAGAATATGTATTTCCTCGTTTGGAAGGATCTAAGTATCGGGAAGAGTGTGTTAAATATATTGAACTTATAAAGAATAATATTGGAGATTCGTCGTTTGATGTGGCGCATTTTAAATACCTTGTACGGGTGCCCGATCTTTGCAGAATTTAACTCTTTCCTAAAACAAATATTCAGAGTTTTATCAGTGAAAACTCCGTAAGAAGCGAGATCACTGCTCATGCAACTACACGTGCAAAGAGTATACAACAACATCCTTCTTCGCAAACTTCATACAGCCTTAGATATGGTCTAAATAGACTCTAGCTCGATAAACCATGATCTATTCTTTACTTCGACCGAGAAATAGAAAGTACTTCTTGGTTCTTGACATTTAAACGTGATTGATGGAAATGCATTTCCTTGAATTTCGTCTCTAACACATGGGTAAGTTTCCCAATTTACAATTAAGCCCTATTTGAATTAATTACAACGTCTCCTTAATTGTCGGTTGAAGCGCACTATTAATTATATTAAATTTATTTGCTTCACGGGGCTTTTCAGCTTTTCGCTTACGAACGTTTTGGCTCCATTCACCGCAGTTGTTTCGTTGTAAACTTCTTCACATTTAAACCTAGTAGCTTAGAAACGTTGGGCTCAGTTCTTCAACCAGATGATGAAGTTGCGATTTTTGTCATGTGTCATGTCCAATTTGTCAATGTCACAATTAATGTCAGCGACAACACATTCGGCATAACTTGAACGTATTCAGCTCCTCCAGTTCCAAACAAATCTTTTCATCAACACATATACTCGCTTTCAGCACACGTTTAGTTTAAAAATGACAACACAAATGTGTATTCGACTAGAGTGTACTCAATCAAAAATTTCTTCGGACGTTTTTGAATTACGTTACATATTGAGAACTTCGAAATCATATTTTGGACTTAGAGCAGAAAGTCATTTTATGAGTTACTTGATTTTTTAAACTTCCTTTTGTAGCCCAGAAGGGCTATTCATTTCGTTTTGGCATTTTGCGTTCAAAACTTTAAATGTCCTTTTCACTTTTCAAATTGTTGACACTCAATATTATCGCCCTGTGTCATATTTAAAGAATTTAAATAATGAAGAATTTGCATAAATGTATGTATGTTTCTCGCATTGTGATAAAACAACGGTACCTGGGGCCATCCAATTTTGATTAACGTAATCCTCCACCGAATATGGGCATCTGGAAGCCCTAATTTGGAATATGGAATATCTTTCATTATCTATTTCATATTTTGTAAAACTTTAACGAATTTTTGATTAACAAACTCAACGATTTCAAAGCGAGCAATGGCAAAATTGTACGAAAAAAAAAAAATTATGTTAAGCGCGTGAGACTGTGTATCGGAAATTCTAAAGATACGCTCTTTTAAATATTTTGAATGATTGCAGTTGAATTTAATTTTATGGTTTAAGGGCGAAGAACATGATATTTAATAAATAAAGATAACACGAAAAACGTTAAGTCCCCTTGTGCGTAATGCAAAATCGGAAAGCTTTCAGATTTTTATTTGTTCGTGTGCTCCCAAATCACTATTGTAGCTTTGGAAAATTTAACGATTTGAAGTAGTGATCTTCCCCCCCCCCCTTATGTTCCCTTTTCTGCTCCTTTGATAAAACTTTCATTTACTATTTACATTAGCCCTAATCATATTAAAAAAAAAAAAAAAAAAAAAAAAAAAAAAAACACGCTTATGCTAACACTGAACTAGAAATAAAGACAGTCGTTGAGAGGGGTAAGAATGTAAATTCATGGTTCCATGCTCTATTCTTGATGTAGAACGTTCGTAGATGAGTCGTTATGTACCAGGTACATAAAACTGAGCCGACACTTTTTTTAAAAAAACCAACATTTATTTTTCACACCATTTCTTATTCTACAAATTTTTAAATGCAACTATTTTTAAAACGGAAAATAAAACGTAGACGTAATGCACCTGAGCACGTTGATCTTCGTAACAGACGAATTCCTTCCGATTGCCACCACAATAATTGGTTAGTTAAATAAAAGTACTTTACAAACCACAGTTTCGATAATTGTATGACTCAACGTCGTAAGTGGAAGTTTATTTGTCTCTTTTTGAGCAATACGTCTGAAATAAAATAAAGCTAACAGTAGCACAGTAACCTTTTTTTTTTTCGTTTTCCATATGCTTTATCTAGCGAACGTAACCACTATTTTTTCTAGCATACACAGTTCCACAAAATATCTTAAAAGCAGAAAATCGAAAAATCTGGTAAAACAAAACAAAATTGCCTTTAATGGCGATAAATTTGTCGTAATTTTTGTCTATCTTTGCATTAAAAATCTTTTTATACAATATTTTCACTTTTTGCCTCTTCGCTCTTGCTTGGATTTCTTTCATCAAGGGGTTCTCCAGTTTCTGGGTAGTTAAAACTGCTGAATGATGGTAGTTTGATCCACGTTCCATCCCAAGTAAACGGGCTAGCCGCATTTCTTATTTTAGTGGTTTTCTTCCATGTGAATAATGTAAATTTAATTTTTTTAAAAAAAGTTTTAATAATAATTTAATTGCAGTTTTTTTTTTTTTTTTTTTTTTTCAGCAGATCCTCGAAGCCAAAGCCCGAACATTTAGTTGAATGAAATAAATTAATTTTTGTACGGTTAAGTAATTACTTTATACATGGAAGTAAACTAAACGACCATGACAGAAATAAATAGATCTTGAAAGGAAATTTGGTGGTAAGGCAAAGAAAACAAATTACACTTACCTTCTGCTGGAAGATTACTCGCTCCAAATGGGCCTTTTCTGACAAGAATTTCGTGAAGAATGATCGCAAATGAATAAACATCGCCCTTCTGTGTTCCTTTCGGATGAGCAGATGGACATCGCAACACCTCTGGCGCCTTCCATAGCATTTCTGGAAAATAATTATAATAATTATAACTTCGAAATTATCGAAGAAATTTACAGAAACGAATGATGAGTAGAATACGCAAGGGATCTCATGAGAAGTCATGCTGTGAGCAAGTGGGGCATACAGAAACACTAGCTGCACTTAGATAAATTATCACAATTAAAACATAATTAACATCAAAATTATCAAAGAGATTCACAGAAGAGTGTTAAATAGAATATGCTTAAAAATAAGTTTAGCAATTTAGTTCAATCAGTTATTTTAAGATAGCAAGATCATTTGGTTAGAGAATTTATATTAATGTTCAAAATTAAAGAACACAATATGAATAACCACAGAATAAACACCGTTTACAAATGAAGAAACTAAATTATAAGTGGCATTAAAGAATAATATTTCAAGAGAACTTCAGCAATATCATACAGTTCAACCTAGTGAAAAAAAAAATCGATTCGAATTTCCCGGCGAACGGGCTGGCTGCAAGGGAGCTTTTTTCGTCGTTTGTCCCCATGTGTAACGTGTATACGAGTTTGATTTCTCTAGAAAGTCCTCCAAGAAGACATCCTTTTCCTAGGCAGATAGCTCTCGAGTGCATTGCCATAATTAAATAAACCAAACCAAACAATCCTGAAAACTGTTTACCCGAGGTGAACTCCATAAGGAATAGTCGTGAAAATGGCGTAGAGAAGAACAATAAATGGCATAGATGCATTCAGGTTCCTTTAATAAATTTATTAAAAAAAACCTTTTGGTTATAAGGTATTGGTCCTTTGGGAAGTATTTTCTACTGTTAGGATATTATATTATATAAGTATTAACAAAGAATTCCTGAAATACCTTTCTTCTCTGTCCTCAATCTGGACACCATTCTTCTCCTTACGCCATTAAATCTTTTAAACTGAAAACAGTTCATTTCTTCCACGATACTTCACTTTCTGCGTCTTAAGGTAAAAATAAAAGATTTCTTTTGCCATCATGCACTCAATCTCACCCAATGCAGCGCTCAACGAAGAAGAAATCCTTCGAATACGAGATTTTTCTCTTTTCTCTCCCCCTCCTTCTTCTTTTTAATGGCTCAAAGATTCCTGTCACCTCCAGCATGTTCTCTTTACCTCGCTCCCATTTCCTTTCTATCAATGTCTTGATCAGTCTCGGAAGGATTTAAAAAATCTATTAAGGGGTAATTGCCGCGGGTATTACTCGGAAAATATGTCTTTTAGTATGGATTTCTGCGAGAGGTTCTCCGTACATTTGAAAAGAGGCTCCCTAATGCACAGAACAAAATGATAAAAAACAAGTAAAATGAAGAATAGAGTTTTAATGATGTCTGTAAATTCACGGATATCTCGTGTTTCATCATTATTAAGCATATTCATTTTTTCCGGAAAAATAAGCCGAATATTTGCAGGACATCTAATACGCAGCAAGAAGAAGGTGATTTGGAAAGAATTTGAAAATTTCGCAAGTACAAAAAAACGCAAAACAGTTCATTAATGTTTTGAATACGTTTAGCATACATATCTCAATTATTTAATGTAAGAAGGACAATTTGAAAAGTTTAGAACCTAGAGCAGGGCTTCTCAGCCAAGAGGAAATTGCCTCTTAGGTGAGAATTTCATAGCTTAAGGAGGATGTGGTGAGCCTCTTATTTAGCCGTTAAGTATTTAGTTTTAGTTTATGAATATAAAAAATTATTCAAATTTTGGTATTTATCAACATTTTCTGTAGTTTTTGGTTTCTGACAGTGCCTCAAGCATTTAAACAATAGCTGGTCATAGTCAAACTCCTTTGGTTCAAGATATACAATATTTATTTGCATATTTTCCAACAGGACAAAAACCTTAAACTACATTGGATACGTGCCCATGTAGGAACATTGGGCAACGAAATGGTAGCCCTGCTATAAATGTCCCATATAGAAACCAGTAAAACGTTTTATGGGTTTCTATTGACTTTTACTGGTTTCTGTTGGTATCTGTGGTTTTTTCTTATTAGTTTCAAATTGCCCTATAGAAACCAGTAAAATTTTCTATTGGTACCTATATAATTTTTGTTGGTCCCTACTGACTTTTACTGGTTTCTATTGATCTCTGTGGGTTTTTTTTTACTGGTATCAATTGACACCCATAAAACCAACATTAATGTCAGAACTTTCTACTGGTTTGTATTGGTTTATACTGACTTTTACTGGTTTTCTGATTGGTAGCAATATAGGTAATAATGAATCTTCCGTTGGTTTATATGGGTTTATGCTAATTTTCTATGTGACGTTAATAGACTTCTTGTAAACAATAAAATTAATAGAATGAAAATATGATCTCTTTAAGACCATCAGAGTAGCCTGGAAACGCAGGTGGTCGTTTTAGAGAGGGTTTTTACTAAATATGCTTATTTATTTGATTACAAAAATGTTTTTTTTGGAAACAATAACAGCAATCGTATACACCACACACTACGAGGTCTCTATAAGGAGACCAGCCGCAAATAAAAATGCATCTTTGCAAGTGGTCGCCTTAGAGAGGTGATGCTCAATACCAATATATACTCACGTTCTCAAAAATCATTTATCTTTTAGAGGTGGTCGTCTTAGGGAGTTTGTATCTACGAAATGAATCTGTCTAAGGCAATATTATACAGGTATACGGGTTTTTCTGTTTATGGGTTTTTACGGGGATTTGGCATACGGGTACTCATACAGCTGTGCGGGTTTCTTTCCATGGGTTTTTACGGGTATTTGGCCTACGGTTCTTTCTATGAGTTCTTACTGGGATTTGACCTACGGGTACCTGTACAGTTGTACGAGTTTCTGTCTCTGGGTTTTTACGGGGATTCGGCCTACGGGTAGAATCCCCGTAAAAACCCACAGACCAATTCCCCGTAAACATTTTATGGGTTTCTACGGGGCATTTTTAGCAGGGAGATAGCTTGGAAAAAGAGGCAGCAAATGGTACTACAACAGCAATAACCTATTTACCAAATCCAATATCACTTTTAAAATCAAGATTTAATTTCTGAATGCAAACTCATGTGGTCGCAAGATAATACGGGCAGACGAACGTTTATGTTCCTACCAAAACCAAAACGAAATTTAGCTATAACAAATAATGCAATAACACATCTTCTAACAGCACATGGACCCTTCATTTCATATCTTTTCCGTTTCGGCTTGTATCACAGACAACTGCATATGTGGATCAACAGGAACAATAGATCATTACCTGTTTGAATGTACAATCACTAAAGACCTCCACTTTCGTCCTTTCACAAGTGAAAATGTCCAAGGATGGTCAAACAACTACGCAGAAGTAAACCCTCTTCGCAAAAAAACTTCAAAATTTAATGGAATATCTTATAGAAAATTGTGATAATCTAAAGTTACCATAAATTAAGGCATCACAATTCCACATCAGTATTATTTCGACATAATTAGCATCACTTCAAGGCAACACAATTTCA
The DNA here is from genome assembly GCF_044657685.1 of Stegodyphus dumicola. Lineage (NCBI taxonomy): Eukaryota > Metazoa > Arthropoda > Arachnida > Araneae > Eresidae > Stegodyphus > Stegodyphus dumicola. The sequence goes on along the minus strand of NC_140770.1, from coordinate 273,045,828 downwards.
ATCAACAAATATGAAACATACACCAGACTAACTATAAACTTTATCAGAACTTTATCAGAACTTACTTTAGACTAACTATTAACTTGAACAGATAAATAAACTTTAACAGACTTATGAACTGTGAACTTTTATGAATAGTGAACTATTTATAAATTATGAACTATTTATCAACTGTAAACTATAATTACATTTCAACATATCATCAAAATCCTACATTATTTATTATGTATATAACCAAAATTTTGTATTTAACTCTTTATTTGTATTCTACATTATATTCTATGTACGTAGCATCAAAATTTATGTCAATATTTATGTGAATTCTGTCAATCTATGTCAAGTATAAGTCAAAATTATGTATACAACAAAATCAAATTTATATTGTAATATAAAATTTTAAATAAATGTGGTCCCACTGAGTGAGCAATAAAACTGAAAGTCTTCGTGGCAACACAGCTGTTCACCCAGTGGTCTCTTGTATTGTTTTGTTTTGTTTAATTTATTATTAAACGTATTAGAGAATAATTTAAACATGTGTATTTTTTAGAAAATCATCTTAACCTAAATAGGTGTACATATATATGTATTTTTCAAGTTTTAGGAAGAGGAGGAATAATGATGAGTGGCCATAGCCGTGCAAGGGTCAAAAATGGTTGAGACACTATCCTAGACAGACAGACAAGAATAAGAACGCTAAAAATACGTAATACTCCTTTATACGTCATTAATTTAATAAAAAAGATCCTAAACCACACCATATGATACCTAAATACAAATAGAGTGGGTGAAATATATATTGTATACATAAATGCGCATCATGATACTACGCATAAATGTTTTTCTTCTGTAGAAATATCCACCTTAATGGGCCTATATTAAGAGATTTTTGAAAGAACTATAATATGGAGAATACAGTAAATAATATCGGATACACGTGAGCTAAAATAAAAGGTTCCTGGAATACATACGTACGTCACGAAGAAATCTCTTCTGATTTCATTTTAAATCCATTTTTAATCGCTTTTAGAAAAAAGAGATGTCACGCAAAAACATCATTCACATGGATTCGAGAACAGTCAAAATGGATATTTTCGTTGAAATATGATTCGCTTTACTGCTTCCTTTACTTCCTACAAAAAAATAAAAAGGGTGGTATTCAACTAAACCTCGACCCGTTAACCAAGAAAACACTTGAAAAAGCTTAAACAAGCCTCGCTCACTTAACATAACGCATATTGATAAATAAACAACATTAGTAATAAATAAATATTTTAAAATGCAATTTTTGTGTTTAATTTTTGTTCAACATTCCTTTTACTTTTGAACATTTTACATTCGCACACATTTTCAGAAAAAATTATGTATGTTATTTTTCAGAAAAAATTATGCAGGCTCAGGTAAAAGTCGAAGGCTGCCTATAAGGCTAAAAATACAAAAAAACTATGCGAGTAGATGTGTATCTAAGAGCAGATCCTATAATTCAGATACCTATTACCAATTGGTCATTTACACCGATGTCCATGCCCAGAGCAACAGCTGTCTAGGCAACTGTTAAAAGAAAAATGTGTTCATATAATTGCATAATTATGCAGTATTATTCATATCTTCCTTATTACTCGAATTTCAAATCTCCCTTATTACTCGACTAAAGATGGGATTACTCATTTTTTAATATCACTTCGCTTTTCGAATTTCGGAACTCATTTTTTCTTTTTAAAGAAAGTCGTTCTTAAAGAAGCTTGCGTTTGTCATTCCTCATGAGGAAATAAATAGGTTTAATTGATAGACGTACGAGAAACGTAAGATATAATTAGGAATACGTACCATCGGAAAGAATATACACACAATTACGTAAATAATGATCTGATCATTCTACGGTTTGTTTATTTATTTATTGAAATATACGCTGTTGCGATTCCGGTTGAGGGAATGAAAAGGCAAATCGATTAATCGACAGCTAAAGTATGCTTCGCAATGAAACATATTTTTATAAATTACCGTTCGTTACAACAAACCTATTATTTCCCGCTTATAAAGTGCATAATTCCATTGAAGTTGTATGTAGCAAGGGACAGAACAACCATTTACAACTGTTAATTAGGGTACTTAAATACACAGAAGAAGAGAAAATGATATCTTACTTTGATAATAATCATAATTCAGGAATATTTCCGCCTCGGCGGCAGTACAGAGTTCTCGAAGGCCGTAATCAGTTACTTGTAGCACCCACCGACTTGTAATTAAGCAGTTGGAGGATTTCAAGTTACCGTGAACTTTCAGGTCAGAATCATGTAGAAATATCATACCCTGCAAATAAAAGTAGCGATTATAGTCAATTTTGTATCCTTGAGCTACATTATTGCAATGATTTCATAAATAGTATTGATTCGAGTCAATACAAGACGGAAAACTAATGCATCACACAGCAAAAGGTTGGTTCATGCAACAACAGAATTAATCAACAGTAAGGAAGAAAATAATTTCAGATATTCTCTAATCGAATTCTAAATTATTTTCAAATATTTGGAGCTTCTAAATTCTAAAATACAGGGTGGCTATAATTAACTAGAAAGCCCGGCGGTCATACGAAATGGCCGCTGTTCTAATAGATATTATAAAATGTAATTAAAATGATTTGTGCAAAGGTGTCTGCTAATTCAAACTGAATTACCCAGGGCAGGGGGCGAGGACTACCTTTGCTTACTGCCCCACGGGGTTTATCCCTTCTACTTGCTTAATTATTTAAAGAAGAGTGCAGTGAAGGAAACTACTGGCGATACATTTCTTAAGAGTCACCGCTAGCTCAATAAATAAAGGTGATTTAAATAATAAAAGTTAATTCACATGCCAAAGATCTCTTAGTACACAACATTTCTTGTGTAGATCTTTCCATCATTTTTAAGCTCGCCTTGCAGAGGACCATCCATTATTTTTAATTCTATGTCCGTTCTTTTACGAACTCTTGAACAGGCAACATAAAGTTGAAGGTGTCCAAATGCAGGCTCAGGTAAAAAATTGCCAACACGCTTAAGCGTTTGGCCATGAGATTAATGGATGGTCACAGCAAAGGCAAATTTTACGGGAAATTAAATTATTATAAAAATTATTAATTGAAATAATAATTTTCTCTCAGTTGAAACGGCAACCCTGTGCCGTGGCAACTCCCCCCCATTGGCTAGTACAGTTACGCAAGCAACCAATAAACTATCGGCGACAAACAGACACTTCAGCCGCATATATATGGGGTGAAGTAACATCATCTTCTCCGAAACAGCTGGCTACCAGGCTTGGGTTTAGCGAAGCACACCGTTGGATTCCGCAGGTCCATGGCACGCCATTTTGACCATTCGCGTCTTTCTGGGACTTTAATTAGCTTAGATATTAATTAAAAACTAATTTTCCCCTACATTTTCTACCTTCGTTCTTGGGTTTTCTCTATTAAAGGAATTTGGCTACGTGCCAAAGTCTTTTTTCTCGAATATCTACGGAACGGCGCCAAGTTGAATTTCGAGACGCGTATCTTCGGATTCTAAAACATTCTCGAAATCCATCGATACCGTTCTAATCTTCGTACAACTTTAACTGGCGGAGATATTAATTAAAACTGCGGAAACGGTAATTTCCGCGCTCATTTTTTCGAGTGACAACAGTAAACTATCGGCGACAAACACTTAAACCTCTTATATATATAAAGACGTTTCACTTTGAAATGGTCATAACAGGAAAACTGCTGGACCAAATGTTATCAAACTTGGTAATCGTGTAAAGGGGGTCATGGTAATTCATTCTTCGGGGAAAAAAGTTCAAAACCTCAAATTTTGGGGGAAATAAAGCTCTACGCAATACTGTTAAACGAACTAAGGGTCGGAATCTAACTTAAAATTTCGTTACAAGGATTTAACAAATTGTATACCCTTAAAAACGTTGACCTAAATAAAATTAACATTTAAAAAGCGTTAAAGGCAGTAACGGTCGAATGCGCCTTTCGTGTAAGGGTCGAATACGCCATCCGTCTTTGAAAACCACAAATTTGGGATCAGAAAATACGAGATCGCAAATTACGCGCAGAAGTGTGCGCATTCCGAAAATCGTTTTCTTACAGATCGCTAATTTGTGATTTCTGAAGCCTAAAATTTGGCCCCAAGACAGGAAGATATCGGTTTGAAACGTTTTTAATCGTTTCTGAAACGAAAGCGTTGGTGGGGTTATACAAAATCGCACTGGCTTGTAACTGGCTTACGGCAGCACTGTTTATGTTCACCAATCTAAATAATCTGGCGAAATTGAAAGATGCGATACACCGACATGTCCGAAGCATTCCACCTGATATGCTAAGAGCTGCTGTTGAGAATGCAGTAATAGGATTTAACTAGCTTTTGGAAAATAGTGGACCCACCATTGAACATGCTTTGTAACACGTTTTGGAAACGATTAAACACATTTTAAGACGATGTCTTCAGCTTCGTCTTAACCATATTGCATACAGCACCATTTTCCCCTTGCTGGTGAGTTTTTGGTCTTCTTTCTTTTGGGAGGGGGGAAATAAATTCCAATGACCTCCTTTACACAACTACCAGATTTGATAACATTTGGTCCAGCAATTTTTTTTTTTATGATCATTTCAAAATGGAACTTTAATTATAACCACCCTGTACATCACATTATAAAAAATCAGTTTCGTTCCCACGGTCAAATCACGTAACTTCTGGAAAAAATATGAAATGATGAAGGGGGAAAAATTTCTTCATGTTAAAATTTATATATAAATTAAAGCAAAATTCGAAATCTCAGTTTAAAAAAAAATATGAATAACATTTTAAAAGATACACATACATCAAGAAACTGTCAACGCAATGCAGCAAATGAAGTATATATTTAAAATTTGTATATCGTTAAGTGCATTACCTCAATGGGATTTTGACAAAAACTTTGAGTTACAAGTCGAATTCTTTCCACTTTTCAGAATCTTTCAAAAACAAAGCATGGGCAAACGGGAGAGGCCGATTTCACGAGTTAATGCAGAGAAATACCAAACAAAGAACGATAGTATATTTCCCAAAATTTAAGATTTTGTTACCTAAGGTAAATCAAATATAAAATTGCAACAGTTGCATTCTTTATTTATTTAATGCTTCTACTGGGACGGGGCAATAACATTAGTTCTAAAATTTCAATTGGTAATTTCTAACGATCATTTTACGTTAGAATTAGAAAGATTCAAATGAAGAGTAGAGATCAAAGATTCCATTTTCCCAATATCGAATCATTTTTTAGGATCTGTGTGATTCGAATATTCCATTCCAAATCAATATAATCATACTAAGAACATTTTCAACACTCTAATAATGATTATTGGAGAAGTCAAACAACAAGAATCGGCGTAATATCATACAATTATAATAGCATACAATCATAATATCATATCAATCAATATGATATCAATCGTAATATCGTATATAATCAGCATTAATTCTTGTTATTGCTCGAAGTGTTATTTTAACCTAAATCTAATAATAAATAAATACAACTTACCTTTATTAAATCAAACACCAACGAAGCAATAAACATGTGGTCTAGTTTAATATCAGGATTTTCAAGAATATCCTATAAAAAATAAATCCATCAATGAAAATTAGAAATATTTTTATTACAAAATTACTCGATTGAATGAGTGACAGCGTAATCGCGTGCCTTGTGTACATAAATATATAATTCTGGATAATTGGTAAGGTCAGAAACCATTGCCATCCACAATATCACAAAATGAAAGAAAGCAAAAATTTGGAAAAGTGCAGGATCCAGTACAAGTACAGGTAAATTATGGGGGACACCAGCGATGTACCATGAGTCAGCTCGTAAATGATTTCTCATAGTGACTCATAAAAAAAACTAAAGTACTAAAACTTAAATTTTGATAATAAAAATTGTAAACAATTTTCAATGTAATAGTTTTTATATGTATATACTTAATACAAATAGCAAATGGCAATATATATATATTAATATTTCTATTGAGAAATTGAAAAATAATCATTGTAAAATGTAGTGGTGGTACTACAGTTTTTCAGTTTTTGTTTAGATGGTTCACGTTATTCAAAAGAATGTAGAGTTTACCTGTTATGGTTCATCGCGCAATCCCACCGTAAGTATCCAGTATTTATTAAAACTAAATTTTGGATATAAAGCAATTACATTATAGTCTCAATACAATTCGAAATTTACGAATTAAATTGAACAATTATTTTTGTGTAACAAAAATAACAGATAAACATAATTAGTATGCGGATAAGCTTAATGAAACAACTATAATAAGTATCGAAAACACAATATTATAATGAATTGTAATGATATTGCTAAATATCCACGCGTTATTTCAGTTATAGAAGGTTATAACTGAGTCCACAAGTGGAGTCATTTTGTACATATTCACAGGATGTAATAGTTCACTTAATTTATGCAAATATGAGAACGTATACTTGACAAAGATCTTAGGACGAAGGAAGAAAGTCGTTGCAAAATTTTTTGAAAATTCGGATACTGATATACGTGCCGCAGTAATATTGGAAAGATCGGTGAAAAATATAAGATATTGCCAAGACGTTCAACATTCAACAATATTAAAACAACTGAAACGTGCAGCCAGTGTCACGGAGAAGGTCTTGTTAGATGTATGACGCCTGCAGAATACAGGCACATTACACTATCGGTAAAAATAAAACGGCACACCACAGCTCAGCAGACGGCGACTGAGTTACTGTCACAGCGAATCTACCAACTGTGCTTCTCCTTACTTCTCGTCCGCGAGATGACATCCGGCCTAAGGCAGTGATGTCTAATGGATTAATGTCATTCCGACGAATAAAAAAAAGCTGCTGGCAGACACAAGTTACTGATTGAAGCGTTGCAGGTTAAATTTCTTATGTAATTTAACCGTTAGGCACCGTTAATCTATTAACACCACAGCCTTAAGCCGCATGTGATCTCAACGACGAGAAGTAACGAGAAACACAGTTGGTAGATCAGCTGCCTGTGACAGTAACTCATTCGCCTCTTGCTGAGCTGTGGTGTGCCATTTTATTGTTGCCGATAGGGCAATGTACCTGTCTACTGCAGGTGTATAACAAGACCTTCGTGACGCTGGCTACACGTTTCAGTTGTTTTAATGTTGCTGAATACTGCAGCAAGACGTTTGGGAGAAAGAGGACTGAGCGCTCACATACCTGTTGTGTGTGTGTGTCTTATTGCTGATACAGTACCGTACCTCTCGTTTCCAGTGGAGTCCCGAGCATTGCATTTGACCGAACAGGAAAGGGCTCTCATAATGAGAGTAGGTTCGTTCTGTCATCGGATTGTGGAAGCGAACTGATCTGGTGTAAGAACGGTACAGCTTATCATTTATCAAAAGGATCGATACCCGATGAGCAATATTGTAGTAGTACCTGTTAAATTATTGAAACAGTTTGTAGCTCATTATTTAACTGTGGAGTCTTAGACTACGGATCAGAGTTTAATTTGAATTGACTGTTCTTATCTATTTGCATCGCCACAAGCTGTGGTTATCTATGGAACAGCCGTGACTTTTTTTGTTAAAAATTTTGTTTAAATAAGTAGATTGTTTTAAAACCTTCGCAAGACTTTGGGCCAAACCTCGCTACATGTCTGTTAGGATTATAGAACTAAAGTCCCAGCATTGAACGATGTATAACTTTATAACTGTCTTAAACATTGAGCGGCTAATATCATTAAAACTACACAAACATTTTGCCATTTTGTTGGTAAAACAGAAACTAACTCACTAACTATAACATTTTTCTTGTGACTATAATACAAAATTATGAGATTATTTTTTGTCGAGATACAGTATCACATCTTCTAAAATAATCTTACACTAATTTATTATACATTTCTTGCGCATTATGTTCTGCTTTCTTATTTTAAAATTATTTATTGACTATCATCGTATTTTCCTTTCTTTAAAGTTTTATAAGAATTTCAAGGCATTTTTTGACGCGTAATGTGTTACCAGATATTACAACACAGCTTAACACTACTATTTTAAATCCATCATATGAAAAAACAAATGATGTTATAAAAAATAAGTCTTTTACGTAATTTATGTAATAGACATATTTTGTAATTTAAGAAATTCTAGAACTTTTGCTCTTTTTTTATTATGTATCTTCATTTAAAAGAAGATACGTAATGAAAAAGAGCATAGTGGCATTTAAAAGCATAGTGGATGTAGTCTTTCTTTAATTTTTATTGAAATTATTTTTATTTAATGAATACATTTAGCTCTTTTGGTATGAATTAAGGACTGTCTTAAAATACCTTTCGGTAGTTTTACATTCCCAAATCTCATCTTCTTAATCGATTATCTTCACGTTTTCGATCCTATTGTTAATGAATTAGTTCTTTCATTCTTATGCTTACTCACGTTCGCTTTGAAAGACAATTTAATTTTATAAACAAACACTTTTTTTTTTACCTTAATCTCTTTTTGAAGGAAATAGGGATTTAACATCATTTGAACGTAATATGTCGAATTTACAGAAAGTACAGCGATATTTGGGTATTCAAATGAGTTAATTGATTCCATTTTTTTGTAGGCCAAATACATGTTCATTATGATCATGAGGAAGAATTGTTTTTAATTAAATGTACTTTGTTTCAGCAAAGATTATACATTAAAAATAATATTTTTATTTCCATTAAATTTTTTTTGAAAATTTAGGACAGAAAAATTGCGTTTAGTTAATTCATTGCACGGACAATGGCTATTTGTTCGTACCACTAACAATGACAATTTCGACGAAAATGCAATGACTCTTTCAACGAAAATGACTATTTCAACTAAAATACAATGAACGTTTCAACGAATTTGCCACGAACAATGATTATTTCAACTAGAATAAAACAACGGAGCATTTATATATAGGTACAAAATAGGTTCGCTCAGAAAAATCCTCACGAATCCATGTTTGTTCTTAAGTAAGATGAAAATAAACCCGCCATGGACGAATTCACTTGAAAATTTGGGAGAACTCGTTCTTTGAACGTGCAAAGGAAAGGGAGTATTACGTGAAGTTTTTTAAATTTCCAGAACCTGGCACTAAAACTTTGGGGGGGGGAGTAATATGCGAAACACACATACGCGGAAAATAAAAGACAGTTATTTTCTTATAGTATGATTTTGTAAATGTACTGGAAATATATTTCAGTCAATAATAATCGGAGTACGTTTAAGAGATATAGAATTTTAAGGATGTAATGATTAAATATATTACAACACATAAAATGGAAAGCTATTAAAAGCCTATTTTATTAAATTCCTACTATTGGCTCACCCTCTCCCTATATCTTGTTCATTAGTTAATCTTGTTAATTTTCAGTCGTTAATAAAATACTTTTTATTCATCCACTCAAGTTCAAATACACTTTTTAAACTTCTAGTGGATGACAACTTGATGTCAATACAGTTTTTTTACTTATTAAAGTGGATTTCTACTTATTTATTCCTGTTTATCGGAACTAAAAATATGCTGTTTTTATTAAATATGTTATAAGACTTACAAATAATGACCGTTTATTAGGAATTCTCACGTGCCGTAAAAATTGATTTTATAACAACTTCTAAATAATAGTACACGACTGTGACCAATGGGATTGTCATATTTAACAAAAATAAGTGACAACAGTAAGACAGAAGAGTTCTAACAATTTTAAAAGTGTATGGAATTAAATTCTCATAAGCAGGAATTGACTTTAAACATTTTTTAAAAAAATTACTTGTTTCATTTTTATTCTATTTGTTGATTCAATCGCAGTTAAATCTGTCATTGTAATCTGAATTAAATTTATCTCCTAAATGATTTTTTCTTATAATTTTAGAAGGAATTGTCATATTAAATCAAACTTCAAATCAGTAATACCTTTAAGCTTCCTTTGGCACAATATTCAGTGACTAGAAGTATGTAATGGGGCTGAACACAGGCACCGATGAAGGGATTGATGTTATCGTGATGCAGTTCTCGCATCTAAAATAAAATTTTAAAAAAAAAAAAAAAGATAAAAACACATGAAAAATGAATAAATTTAAAAAATACAATTAAAAAAAAGAAAATCTCAAATGTTATTATGTTTAAAATGTTATGTCCAAAACGAAATGTTATTAGTACAAAATGTTATTACGTCCTTATGTTTTTCGTGTTTTTCTGAATGTGTTTTTTTGCGCTTAACTTTATATTTCACATATTTATTATATTTCACATATTGCGTAAACATTTAAATATTAAAAAAAAATTCTGAAGGCTTTCAGATTTTAAATTGTGTCCAAAGAAGCGTTTTTTTAACATTTTGTGTGTTGCATTTATTTATTAAATATCACGTTCTTCGCACTTAAACCATAAAATTCAGTTCAACAGCAATATCGCAAACTAGTTTTAAAATGAGCAATATCTTTAGAATTTCCCATATAGAGACTCGCTCGTTGGAGATAAAAATGTTTTTTCTGTACAACGTTGCCATCGCTCGCTTTGAAATCTTTTAGTTTGTTAATCAAAAATTTGTTCAAGTTTTACAAAATAGCAAATCGATAATAAAACAAATTCTAAATTTTAAATTTGGTCTTCCACATGCCCATATTCGTAGGAGGATTAAGTCATTCAAAATTCGATGGCTCTAGTACCGGTATTTTATCACAGCGCGAGAAATAGACATACATTTATGTAAATTTTTCATTATTTAATTTCTTAAAATATAATGCAGGATTCTAACTTTTGGTGGCAAAAGTTTGTAAAGTGAAACGGATATTTATAGTGAACCAACGCAAAATCTCAAAGCGAAAACAATAGTCCTTCAGGGACAAAGCCTCTTTGGACTAATAACATAATAGATCTTTATATTTTTTGACATTAAAAGCAGGTAAATTTTGCATCATTTGACTACAGCCCAAATTTCAAAACTCTCGAGATAACCGTCGACAGATCTGTTCCGTACATTTTCGTAGTACCAAGGTCTTTTAACCCAGCAAGATTAATGCGCTTAAATTACGTTCTGAAACTTTATTCAAATCTTATGTCTAATAATAAATCATAATATGGTCGTGGTAATAATAATAAGTCATAGTGTTATGATATAAGAGTATGATGACAATGTGTCTTCGGGTATTTTTTTATATTACACTATACAATTGAAATGGTATATTACTAGAGATGTGTATTCGCCTGTAAATCACTTTGATGATGAGTATTCTGGTCGAACATAAACTACCTCTACCAAGACTTTCTGAATGACAAGTTAAATAAATGTAAGTATTGAATCTTTCAGACATTGTGTTATAAGACTGTTGTTGTTGCTTATGCTCACTCGTCTGCTGTAGTCTGCCCGAGCCCATGAAATGCCTCGTGGCAAAGAGCACCAGAATACACCTGCCATTGGCAACAGCTTTGAGCACCATTCAAGTGACAGTGTGATCTTGCTCCGTTCTGCTCCCAATTTTGATGGAGAGCACCCCGGGGGGGCACGGGTCCGAGAATCTCCCCTCTCACCGCTTTCACCAAACCACACGAGAGGACTTTCGACTCGTCGCATATTTAGAGTGCCGCAATGCCACACCGACACTATACATTTACAAACATCCATGCCTTCTCCGGGATTCGAACTCGGGACCTTCGGCACGGCTGTCAGCGATGCGTATCAATATACCGGTTGGGGTTCTGCTCGGCACCATTTCAGGACGGCCTAAATTTGAAAATTTCTGTAAACAAACACAGTTGTGTAATAGTTCTGGTTTGTTTAATTAAGGGAAAACATTCGAGGGTTATCTGCCTAAGGAGATGTATGCCTTCGTGGATGATTTTCCAAGGAAAGCTGGCATTACACATGGGGAGAAATCACACAAACAGCCGTCCGCCTAGATTCAAATCCCGGAACGAACTACTTGTGCTCAAAGCCTTTACCGCTCGGTAGCAGTTGGACCCAGTTTTGTAACAGAACAGGTGAATTTTGATTTTATTCTGAATCAAGAGAGCAGTACACCGTTTCAGAGCTAATAAACAACAGAGGTACTATTAATCTCGAAATTTACTTTTGGTCCGTATCGTTTCTGTATCCAAATCACGTTTCATATTGTTGTTACCGAATTATATCGAAATATATTATTAAAAAATTTAAATATTGAAGAATCTGTATATTTACGTACGTTGTACGTATGTACGCTCGCATTGTTTAAAAACGACGCCACAGAGCCACCGAATTTTTAATACACTTAGTTAGTTCTCTCCGACCCGAACATGGGCACCTCTAAGCGGGAATTTTGGATTTCGACTTTGTTTTTGATTGATTTATTTTATTTTTGTACAAATTTAATGAATTTTTGTGTTACAAACTTAGCGATTTGAAAGTGGAAATGGCAACACTATTCGAAATAAAACATTTTTATCTTCAGCACGCCAGACTGTGGCCATTTGGCAAAACATAAGATATTTATCTTCGAATTTTGATTTACCAGTTCGAAAGCAATGCGTTGCCACTGCCTCAAATAAAATACCTACTATCTTCATCCACCGGCGTATTGTCATTCAGTGAGACTTAAGATATTAAAGCTTCAAATTTAGTCTTTATTACTGAATAGCAAACCAATTGATAGGGAAAAGTAATAAACGCATTTTTAAGTATATATATATATATATATATATATATATATATTTGAAATCTAATTAATATAAATAAAAACGCATTTAAATCATGACGTAATCCCCCGCGTTCGAGGCAGTATATCTTTTGGAAAGTTTTAAAGGTATTTTATCTCCTCTTCCAAAAAAGGTAGTTGTTTTGGAGGGGGAGATGCATGCTTCAACATCTGTGAAGGTCTATACTAGTCTATATATGGCAGGCCTGTTTTACTTCCTTCTAAGAAGTAAAGGAAGTATTGTAATCACGAAAAATTCCGGGTATCATATTTCAAGGAAAATATAAATTTTGTCCGCTATCGAATGCAATTGAACGATGTGTTTGCGTGACATCTGTACGTAAGGACAGAATAAAGGACTTTTTTCTCGAAACAAATTATAAAACTTATTTAAAATGGACTCCGAAGAAATGTTTTTTTGTGGCGTCTGTACATACGCACGTGTCACGCATAACTCAACAACAAGTAACCTCAGAACATTGCAATTTTGTATATTGGACTGCTATAACATGTAGTTGTGCACCTGCCTTTTTGGTGGTAATCAGCCGCACCAAAAGTATATATATATATATATATATATATATATATATCCACTCTGTTACTTGGCAGGGTGAGCTCAAAATTTTTATTCTTATATGTTATAAATTGTGCATGTTTTGCTTTAAAAATGATTGAATTATATTATTCGTATCTTCTGTTTAAGGTTTTTATGCCTTTAGTTAACCTGCATGCAATAGTTTTAGAATTATCAACAATTTAAGAGTTGTTTAAGTGAGGGTAAGCCTAATTTTTTACCATAGCAGCCATACTTGTTTACATTTGAAACTTAGCAGAATAGCGAATTAAGTCAGATTCTGCACCTTCAGTGTCTTTTTGCTGAGTGGGACCAAAAGGAAACTTTTAGATTTGTGCACCGAAAATCTGCCTTATTGCCCGCTGGCCGATGTTTTTTAGTAGAAACTGGAATTTTAATTAATGTTTTTAACTGTTTTAACTGTATTTGCCGTTTTATGTTTTTCTATATCTTTCAATATTATCTTTTAATGAAGATATTTCGAGTTTTTATGTATATTTTGTTTGCTGCGTAGTAAGAACTGAATTCATTGAAGGAGAAATATATCCCTAATGATATTAGAGGAAATAAGTTTAAATGAAATGCACGAAAAATGCGTATAATTTAATATTGCGTAGAAAGAAGTTATGTGGTGTGTTACTTCAGTTTTTTTTTTTTTTTTTTTTTTTTTTTTTTTTTTTTTTTTTTTTTTACTATTGTCTGCAATACCTGGTCAAAATTTGGAAGTTTCAGATGTTTTTTAGACATCAAAATCTTTGCGATGCGTAACACCAATTGTGACAAATAACCTCATTAGTAAACCCTTGCGTGAAAAATTACACGTTTCAGGCAAATGTTATTCCAAAAATAAACAAAACAATAAAAATTACAGAGAAATATGAAATTGCTTAAAATGAAAGAAATATAAATGCTAACACTAATTTCATTATAAGCAGATTTTCAAGCGTATTCTAGGGCAATTACTTGTATTTAATTTACAGAGAAATGAAAGTTTTCATTTTTATTAAAAAAAATTAGATTTCAAAAGGAGAACGGGGGTGAGGGAAGAAAACGCTACGAATGCCATTTTCCATATTGATCAGTTTTAAATTTCCTTCTTTGCACTGCTTCTAATTCTAAAAATAGGACCATTAACGGTTAAGTTCTGAATAAATAAGGTTGGTTGATATTATTACGGCAAAGAACTTGAGGGCTACCTGCCTAAGTAGATGGATGCCTTCTTAGAGGATTTTCTAAAGGAAACTGCCTCGTATACATCTGAATAACTAAGGATACGATTTTTTAGTTAAATATTGAGTCATATCTTTTCTCTAGTAATTTACAAGAATAGCTAAACCAGATATTCTCAGCGGGGTTAGTATTGAATATTGTTTTTTTGGGGGGTCAATGAAATTTTAAAGGTGTTCAATGGTGATCAAGTTATCGATTGGGTTGATAGTCGAATACGCGTCGGCTTATGCCGATCAACTGTTAATGCAATCAAGAAATATAAGATGTTAAAATTTATAATTCATTGTTTATTGCTATTAAAACTCTTTCATGTAATTAGGAAGAAATCATATAAAATACATATAAAGGAAAAATACCCTAAAATTATGTAATATATTTTAAAAATGAATAATATTTTTAGCCCAAAGGTCGTTAGCCAGAAAGGCTATTAATTTCGTTTTCGCATTTTCCGTTGAAAACTTTAAATGTCTGTTCACTTTTCAAACTGTTACCACCGACCAAATTGTTCGCCCTCTATTATATTTAAAGAAACTAAATAATGAAGAATATGCATAAATGTATGTATGATTGTGATTAAACGATGGTACCTAAAGCTGTCCAGTTTCGAATAACGTACTTTTCCACCCGAATATGGGCATCTAAAAACCCAAATTTGGAGATTGGAACTTTTTTTATTATCTATTTCATATTTTACAAATCTTTAACAAATTTTTGATTAGCAAACTTAACGAGCTCAAGGCGAGCAATGGCAACACTGCAAGGAAAAAAATTATCTCCACCGTGCGAGACTGTGTACCGGAAACTCTAAAGATACGCTCATTTAAAAATTATTTTGCGATATTGCTGTTGAACTGAATTTTATGGTTTAAGAGCGAAGAACGTGATATTTAATAAATAATTGCAACACACAAAATGTTAAAAAAAAAAAAAAAAAAAAAAAAAAAACGCTTCTTTGGACGTAATTTAAAATCTGAAAGCCTTCAGATTTTTTTTAAATATATAAATGTTTACGCAATATGTGAAATATAATGAATATGCGCAATATAAAATTAAGCGCAAGAAACGCATTCAGAAAAACACGAAAAAAGCAAAACTAGAAAGGAAAACACGAAACAAGTTGAATATTTTTGAAAGAGGTTATTTAAATATAAATTAAGCAGTTGTACACCAGATATTAAAATATGAGTTAAAATCGAACTTTTGCACAATTAGAAACTATGATTTTGCTTCTGAAAAATCATTTATGTTTCTCAATTAAAAATAATAACCATACACAAAATAAAAACTATTTTTAAAACTCTTATTCATATTTTCAGTCTACTTCTTATTCTTTAAGTTACTTATGTGCAATTATTTGTATTGTCATTATGTTGCATACTGTACATTATACAGGAAAGTACACGAGATTCGATTAATTAATTTAGTTAGGAATCTCTGATGTAAACACGGCCTTAATTATCTCGTCACATTTATCTACTGACTCGTGACGACGTCTTCATATAATTCGTTCGTCGATAATTACGACAGAAAATCGATATGCAGCAAAATTTCATTCAGAACAACTGAAATATCTTGACAGAATAGTGAAAGAAGAATAAAATAGTTTTCTAAATCGAATATTTCGGTTTCTTCTCTCCTCCTCCTTAAAAATAAATAAATAAATAAATAAATAAATAAATAAAAAAAAATCGGAAAAGTTTCAGATTTTAAATTACGTCCAAAGGGGCGTTCTTTTAACATTTTGAGTGTTACCTTTATTTATTAAATATCCTGTTCTTCGCACTTAAACCGTAAAATTCAGTTCAACAGAGCAATATCGCAAAATAATTTTTAAATGATCGTATCTTTAGAATTTACGATATACGGTCTCGCGCGCTGGAGATAAAAATGTATTTTTCTGTACAACGTTGCCATGGGTCGCTTTGAAAGCCGTTAACCAAAAATTAGTTAAAGTTTTGCAAAATATGAAATCGATAATAAAATAAATTCCAAATTTCAAATTTGGACTTGATTGTTCATCATTTAATTTCTTTAAACATAATACAGGGCGATAATATTGGGTGGCAACAATCTGAAAAGTGAACCAATGCTTGTAGTAAATCGACGAAAAATTGCCGAAACGAAATTAATAGACCTTCTGGGCCAATTGCCAATTTGGAACAAAAATAAAAGGCAAAAGTTGCCTCTTTCCGCCATATTTTATTTTTAAACATACAGAGACCTTTTATTTCAAGAAAACACCAAACTAAAGTTAAATTTTGAAATATCAAGTGAACATTAAGAGCTGGCTTCCGCTTGCTGCTTTTAAGCGGAATAATTTAATTAGGTACTTTTAGGATAGGGACAGACTAAAAATTACCGACATTTACGCGAAAGAGAAATATTATGCAGTTTCGGACATAAAAAAAAAAAAAATGAATGTTATTAACATCAACTGAAATTTTCGTTAAGAATTTTGAGAAAGAAGAAACCAGACGAACTTAAATTTCAGAAACTCCAAAAAAAATAACTTATAAAGGAAAACATATGATCACTTACCGTTTTCATTTCTTTCTTAGTTTCTCTAGGAATCTCAATATTCCTGCTTTTGAATTTCAGAGTTTTAGTTGCCACTAATGTTCCTTTGAAAAACGCTGTCTGCGTAAATGTCTGGCCGGTCACCTTGGACTCAAGGGACACTTGCGAAGTGACGCTCGTCTGAAAAGGAGAAATGGACGATTTTGGTTAAAGAAAAGCAAAAGATTTTAGTAGTAGGTGTAATTTATTCTGTTGTATAATTTTTAAGAATTTCGTACAAATTCCTTTTTGAGTTTACCGTTAATGGCCTAAAATATTATTACGGGTTTTGTATTTATTTAGCTATTTTTAGTAGAACTTGTAATTAAAATGGTTTTATATTCCCGTGCAATGCAGCACGAGACTTACTTGAAGAGAAAGTTGAAGGAAAAATTAAAATACAGGAGCACGCGCATTTTACAAATAGATATCTCGTAATTGTACTCTTTTGCTATCCAGAAAAATCGAAAAAATACCAGAATGTTCTCGTGCGGGATTAAAAAGCTTATAAAAGCTGGAGAAAAACATCTCAATTCAATTGCTATTTTAGTTCTTGTTGTTGAATGTAGCGAATTCGTGGTGAGATCGGATTAGCTTTCTCAGTGGTTTGAATTAAGTTCTATTCAACGTTTTAGTAGTTTAAAATATAATTACTGTGAGATACTGCGATATTGTATTAATAACTCAGAGAAAATTTCAGCATTTTGTTTTTTGTTATTATAATAACAAATTTTATTCACTTTTCATTGGACGTGAACATTCAATTTATTACGAACCCGTACGCATGCAACAATAGGATATCAGGCACTGATAATAATTGCTTTGAGCTAATTGATTTCAAATAATGATTAATAATTATTACTTGATATCAAATAATGATAATGATTATTAACTGATATCAAATAATGATGATGATTATTACTTGATATCATGTAACGATATCATGTACTTGCGCAGGTTGACTTGAGAGCAGTCAGACCTTTCATAAAGTTAATACAAGGCAGTGGCAGTACGACGAGAAAACAAAGTAGATTAAAATGATGAATGCATTCGCGGAGAAATACTGGAAACGGAACAATTGCTCAAAGTGTTACTCAAGAATAGTTCTTTGTATCGCCTTTGAATAGCTGCTCCGTTTTAGCTGTAGCATCATAGATAAAATGCATATTAGCGAGTTCTGCATTCGTAGCGAAATATACTGTTAGGCCACATGGCCAAGACATACGTCCATCGTCGCCTACGCTGACGATGCCGCATTGTTAATACAAGGAAGAACCCGCGACGAGCTTGAGAAGAATGGCACCGAGTCTTGTGCACTCTTTGCAGAACTCTGCGGCAAACTTAAACTTCAACTATCTGCTGAAAAGTCCTGTGCCCTGATCATACCGAAGCAAAGAGCCAACCTGAGACGCAAACCATGCATCAAGTTAATGCAGAGGAACATTAAAATCAATAACACCTTGAAGTACCTTGGCCTTCTGTGGGACAACAAATTAACATGGATCCCCCACCTCCAAAGTATTAAACAGCGAACTTCCGAAATAGCAAGAAAAGCCCGCCTATTTCAGGGGCGAAACTGGGGTCAAAATCCCCACATACAGAAAATTCTTTATCTCACAGTCTCAGAGAAAATAGCCCTTTACGCTTCAGCAATATGGGCCAATCCGATGAGTGGTAGAAAAGTCAAACAGCTGGGAATTATACAACGACCTTACGCCTTACTCTTGTGTAAGGCCTACAGAACAACGGCCACTAGTGCAGCAGTGGTATTATCTGGTCTAATGCTACTGCACATACGCGCAGAAACTGAAGCTGCTTACGCTACTGTCATCCATTTAAAGAAGGAAGCTACCTTCTGCGGAAGCACTTATAGTCCAGTTCAGTATGAGCATCCAAGGAATACCCTGGAGACGCACCCTGCGCACAAGGGAAGAAATATAAGGATTCACGTCAGCAGAAGTGGCGAGCAAATTACAATACAGGATCCACGGTACCCAATGCAGTACTATACAGATGGATCCAAGCTCGACGAGGGTACAGGTAGTGCCTTCGTCCTGTACCACGAAGGATGCAAGGAAATCGAGTGGAAGGAGCATCTTCAACCAATAAACAGTACATTCCAGGCTGAAGTCATAGCCATTACCACTGCGATTCAGCATGCAATTGACAGCGGGATCACCGATGCAATGCTGTTTACAGATAGCATGTCAACGCTATTCGCCCTAGTCAACCATAACCACACCTCCCCATTGGTAGCGGACCTCCAGAATATTCTACAATCACATCCTCAACTAATTGTAAATTTAATATGGACTAAGGCACACGTTAACAACGAGTGTAACGAGACAGCTGACCAACTGGCAAAGGAGGCAGCAAGCAACATAGCTGCACAGATGGTAACTATTCCAGCGCCACCCTCGTATCTCAAGAGAACTCTTAAGGAAAAAGGTCTGCAGAAGTGGCAAGCTGAATGGGAGACCTGTGATACGGGTCGCAGAACCAATTTATTTCTGCCTAGAGTGAAAATGGAGCGCCAATACTCCATACCTCCCATCACTAATTACATCTCGGGGCACGGGCCCTTTCCCACCTATTTTGAGCGATTTGGTATCTCTCATACAGGCTTGTGCGTCTGTGGGTCGCTCGGAACTCCAGACCATTACATCTTTGAATGCCCGCTCACGGAGGATAATCACCTCCACTTGCCAGCAGACAACCAAATAGCCTTCAAACGATTCAGCCAGATAACCGCCCTGGGGCAAGACCTATGCCAACCCCACTAATTCAGGGTCTTAAGTGAATGTAAGTACTCCTCTGCATCTAAGGAAATACAGTATCTTCCTTCTGCTAAGCGCATGTACCTTCTTTATTAATAGTATTTATGTGTCATGTCATGTATGTGTTATGTTAATATTTTTTTTTCTTTTTTTTCTTAAATGTGTAACCAGTATGTTATGTAACGTATACCTTGCAAACCTAAAATCTGTAATACAATATAAATAGCCAATGTATCTCTCATCTGCCCCTGTATGGCAATGTAATAAATCTTTTAAGATCTCAATAAACCCCCGGTAGATAGGGGAGGGCGCGGGACATATGCCTGTTTACCTCTGTTAAACACCAGGCGTCCCCGTCCTCCGTCACCTGTCACCTGGAAATTCGGACGGGGAATGATGATGCACGACAGAAGAACGGTTTCACCACCCGCTCAATAGCGCCTTATACCACCTCAAAGCGCGATTTACGCAAGCACATTCTAAAAGAAAATCTATTTGTTTCTGTCCTCTTTACCCGCTTTACGTTTTTTGGCAGATATATTTAAATCACCATGTACAGACAGACAGGTTCAGGTATAGGTAGGGGAGACATCAGGTATTTAATAATAGGTGTCCAGGATAATCCAAGTTGTTATCTTCGTCTTTTTGTCTCCGCAGATAGATAATTATTTGGGGATGGTGTTTAACCGCCTTTTTAAGCCCTGCCAGCGTGATTCTAATTTTGTTCACCAGTCCGAATGCAGGGAGCTGTCTTAATAGCAAAGGTCAGCGGAAATACGGTGTAAGGCGTGAAATCACCCATGCGAAATTCGAAATGCGAAATTCTGTTCTGAACCCATGCGAAATTCTATTCTCGAAATACAATAATGTTACAAACATACTCTTGCACTCCTTTGAAAATACATATATAAAACTATTACACAAAGAAAATAATACTGTACAATATAAGGTTAAGCACTTAAAAATACCGTGTACTTCTACAATACCAGAATAATGATGCACCAGTACAAGTACATACATATGACGATGCAATACAATTATGAATATTACTACAATACTATGCTACACTATTGTATTCCAATACAATGCACTTTACAACTCTGTTGTACGCATAGTAATATTGTGTTATGCATAATTTACATTGGATCTCGTCTCCGTCTACTAACTATCCAGATACGCCAAAGCCCTACAGGGCACCAGCAGTCCCTATGGCCCGCCATACCCTATGGAGATATTCGACTCAGCGCGTACACAGGCCCTGAGACCGCCAGAGACACCAGGGCTCTCTTCCTTTCGTTCTAAAGCTAAGTTGCTTTATTAAAATATAAAATTTACAAAAATACGTCAGTTCTTTGGTTCACCTGCAGTTGATTACATTTGACATATATGGTTACGTTGCATTTCACTATGGCTTCAGTAATTATAATTTAATGAAAGTATAATTAAATTTAATAAATAATGTAATGCAACCGGACAGACAGAAAGCTTGTAATTAGAAAGATAGGCAGTGTAATGTAACGAGTCAGACAGACAAGTAGATAGATTAACAGATATGACTAGATGAAGATATATTTAGAGATATAAACATAATGTGTAAGAATTGATTTACTTTTGCACGTTTCTCTTACTTTATAATGTTGTACAGAGTGGAATTCAGAAAACTCCCACGCGTAACGAGTGTACTAGACAGTTCCTCCACTAAGGCATTGCTCTTAGTCAGATAGACTTCCAGTAATTTGCCATAAACAAAATAAATAAAACCAAAACAGAGATGTTCCCAAACATTGGTTCAAAGGGCACACCTTTATTTCCCTTCCGTTTTTTT
Organism: Stegodyphus dumicola; assembly: GCF_044657685.1. Taxonomy (NCBI): domain Eukaryota; kingdom Metazoa; phylum Arthropoda; class Arachnida; order Araneae; family Eresidae; genus Stegodyphus; species Stegodyphus dumicola. The sequence goes on along the minus strand of NC_140770.1, from coordinate 273,024,175 downwards.
TTTTTTTTTTTTTGATTCAAAAGGGCTAATAATTTCGTTTTGCTTTTCAAACTGTTGCCACCAAATATAATCGCCCCGTGTTATATTTAAAGAAATTAAATAATGAAGAATCTATACAAATGTTACGTTCCTCGCATTGTGATAAAACAACGGTACCTAAGGCCATCCAATTTTGAATGATGTAATCCTACTGCGAGTATGGCCATCCATAATCCCAAATTTGGAATCTGGAATTTGTTTTATTACGTATTTCATATTTTGTAAAGCATTTATGACTTTTAATTAAGAAACTCAACGATTTTAAAGCGAGTAATGGCAACACTGCGGAAAAAGCTATTTTTATCTCCAGTGCGCTGGACAGTGTACAATTCTAAAGATAGGCTCAGTTTAAAATTATTTTGCGATATTGCTGTTGAATTGAATTTTATGGTTAAAGTGCGAAGAACATGATATTTAAAAAATAAAGTCAGTACACGAAAAGTTAAAGAAAAGCCCCTTTGAGAGTAACGTAAAATCTGAATGCTTTCAGAATTTTAGTCCAAAGGGGTAATTTACCTTAAAGGACTATTAATTTCGTTTTGGCATTTTGCGTTGGTTCACTATAAATGTGGGTTGACTTTTCAAATTGTTGCCACAAATATTATCGCCCTGCGTTATATTTAAAGAAATGAAATAATGAAGAATTTCCATAAATGTATATATGTTTCTCGCATTGGGATCCAAGATTGAATAACGTAATCTTCTTCTTTTGGGGTGTGTACCGCCAATGTATTACAATGTAATCGTCTACCGAATATGGCCATCTAGAAACCCAAATTTGGAATTTGAAATTTTTTTTTTTATCGATTCTAGAGAGAGGTTCATTTTAAAATTATTTTGCGATATTCTGTTCAGTTGAATTTTATAGTTTAGGTGCAAAGAACATTTGATAAATAAAGGCAACACACAGAAGTTTAAAAAGGTCTCTTTGGACGTATTGTAAAATCTAAAAGGTTACAGATTTTTTAAGGGTCCAGTATTGTATTAAATCACAGATGACTCACTCTTGCTGCTGAATGAGCAACGTCCTTTCTTTTTCTTTTCATTTCTTTCTTTTTCTTTTCTTTTCTTTTCTTTTCTTTTTTTTTTTTTTTAATTTTCTCTGTTGAAATCTGATAAAAATGCTGCTAGAAATTCAAATAGTAACAACGTTTCCGAAAATCGTGCTAATTATTATAATTAAAATACGCGACCTGTGAAGTATTGTAAACAGTGTATTAAAGTACAATTTATTTAAAGATTAACCAAAGTTCTCATTTCACCATCTCATTCATTATTCACCGACGTCAATCGTTCGTCATTTTTGGTTTGGAATAGATACTAATTCTTTTAGAAATGTAAGGCGATTTATTGGATTCATTCAAATTCCGAGACCAGTTGGATTAGAAGAAGAGAGGTAAGTAATTTTACTCCATTATTAGCCCAAAATGGGAGTTAATCCTGCATGGGATTTTAGTCTCGAAACGGCATTTTGCGTTGAATCACTCCAAACGGCCTATCACTTCTCAAATTGTTGCCATCAAATGTTATCGCCCTGTATTACATTTAAAGAAATTAAATAATGAAGAATTTGCATAAATGTATATACGTTTCTCGTACTGTGAAATAACAAAGCTACTTTGAACCAAGAACCATCCAGGTTTGAATAACGTAGTTCCAGCTGAATACGAGCACCTGGAAACTCGAATTTCTTTTATTATCTATTTCATATTTTGTAAAGCTTTAGCGAATTTTTGATCAACAAAATCAACGATTTGAAAGGGAGCACTGGCAACACTGTACGGAATAGAATATTTTAATTTATAGTGCGTGAAACTGTCTATCGGAAATTCTCAAGATATGATGTTTTTAAACATTTTATGATTTTGCTGCTGAATCGAATTTTATGTGGTTTAAGTGCATGAATATGATATTTAATAATGTTAACACACAAAACAATAATAAAAAGACAACAAAACATTTTGTAAAGTTATCTTAGTAAGAGAACTGAACGTTCGTATGATGAATTGAGAAATAGAAAAAACAGAAAAACATGTGAAACGTGTGAAAAAACATGTGAAACAGAAAAATATGTGCTAACACTTAACGCTGCATCGAGGGTTCTAAATGTATACTGCTATGCTGCTTCTCAAATTTTTGTAATTTTGCTGATGAACTGTATATGGCGTAAATGCGAAGAAAATGTGTTTAATAATGAAGCTAGAAAGACCAAACAAAAAAAAAAAAAAAAAAAAAAAAAACGTTAGTAGGGGTTAGTGTAACACCCGACTGGTAGACTGCAAGCTAAGGGAGGGCGTTGTTGTTGTTACTTATGTTCATTTATCTGCTTGTCAACAAACCCACGAAATTCCTCGTCCCAAGGAGCGCAAGATAGACTTGTCGTTGGCAACAACTTTGATTGAGCACCAGTGCGATTTAGCTCAGTTCCTCCCCCAAATTTGATGGAGAGCACCCCGGGGTGGACGGTTCCGAGGGTCTTCCCCCCTCTCTCCTTCCACTAAACCACACGATAGGACTTTCAGCTCGGTGCATATTTATAGTGCCGCCATGCCGCCCAGGCATATTTAAATTTACAAACATCCGTGCCTTCTCCGGGATTCGAACCCGGGTCCTTTGGCACGACAGTTAGAGACACTAACCAGTATATCGTTTGTGTGGCAGAGAGCGCGTAAAAAACCTTAACAAATCCTTTTGGGCTACCGCTAAAATCTGAAACCTTTCAGATTTTTCTTATTTTTACAATATTATAAGATTATTTGCTTATACAATAACAAAAGGATTATAAATTTACAGCAAGGTCAGCAACCAATATTCTTTTACAGAATGTGTTGAAAAATACCAGCGTGTTCTTCAATGCACGCGCATGCTTGTTATCTCTTAATGAATTTATTGAACGAAGCCACAAATGGCTGTCTACGATATTGTTTCGTACATCTTTCAACACTTCTCTAAAGCAAAATTCTTGCGTCAGATTCAAGGTGTACTGGCTACCCTTTTTTCTTACCTCCTCTCGCTGTGTTTGATGTCATGTGTAAAATGCGTACGAGCGCTTCATCTGAGATCAAACAAATGTCTCCACTTGAAAAAGCATTTCGCACTGTTTTCCATTGTTAGAGTAAATAATATTTCCATCGGAAATTCAAGATCTTCTGAACAGCATTGCATAGTAAAATTTACATTTGAATATTACGTTAGAGCTTCCTTTTACGTACTGTTTGCTGCAACAGAAAGAAAGAGAACAATAATTCGGAAATTTAGAATTTACATTTGAGTGCCAAGACATTATTGTTACTGCTGTGATTAGGTCACATAAAAGAAGAAGAGCCTGAAGATTAATATGGACAAGGATGTCTCATGAGAATAAGCTGAAAATTATTATTTTTTTTAAACTTACAAATACGTTTTCAATAGTTATTAAAATAGTCTTTATTAAAAGTTGGTGGCAGCTTTTAGGGATTGTTCCTGAGAGTAAATTTAGGAACGGACGTTTTCGCCTGTGAACTTGAGTTTTATGTAAACAGTCAAGACTTTCTTCTCTTCAAGAACGATCTAACTTTGCGTGCAAGGACAGTTCGCGTGGTGAAGCCTCTTCAGTGACAAGTGACAGTGTGTCAGAAGGGAACGCCTTAGTCAGAGGAAGCGTGATCTAGTGCCACAATATAGTGAAATTTCCCGGAAGAATATCTGAGAGATACTGGAGCTGGAATAGATCTGTGTAATAGTACTTGGATTAGTACTAGTGACTTATTAGGGGAAACTGTATGGGTGAAACAGCCTTTGGACACAGAATGTAAATGTTTACCTTTGGCGAAAGTCACCATTGAAGGTGATTTTGGTGTGGTCACCACAAAGGCAGCGGTTACTCCGGTAGAGTTAGATAAAGAGTACTATTTGTTAGGGAATAAAACTGCACAGTTGATTGAGGAAATTAGGGAACGACCGGTTCTCTTGAATGTTTTGGAGACTCGCAGTCAGGCGCATGCGCGCAGGAGTTTAGAAAGAGTGAGTGCAGAAGACTTTGATTCCAGATTGGAAGAAGAGAAAGAGATAGGTTTTTCTCTGCAGAATTGTATGTAGCCATTTTTTTTGCGTTCAATAAAATTTTTATGCTGTGTTTTGTTTTGAACCTGATGTCACAACCCAGGTTTTGCATAGCGGTTTCGGCCACTACCCCACAGCAGTAAATATTAAAAGTTAACTTTTAATAAAGACTATTTTAATAACTATTGAAAACGTATTTGTAAGTTTAAAAAAAAAATAATTTTCAGCTTATTCTCACGAGACATCCTTGTCCATATTTATCTTCAGTCTCTTTTTCTTTTATGTGACCTTATCACACTGCTATTACAGTATTGAACTGTAATCATCATAATTACGTCTTATGAGCTGTTCGTCTAGGCCTGGAGGTACCACCAATTCAACTACAACAATTCTAAGGAATGTATCTCTTTCGTAGGTGTGGATTTCCTCTAGTTTGGATTTCTCTCATGACTCGTGAGGCATATTTTTTATCTGAATATAAAAAGCAAAATTCTTAAAGCTTTCAGATTTTACATTACATGATTTATTATCATGTTCTTTGCCCTTAAACCATAAAATTCAATTCAACAGCAATATTGGGAAATAATTTTAAAATGAGCCTATCTTTAGAATTTCCGATACACAGTCTCGCTTGCTGGAGATAATTTTTTTTTGGTACAGTTTTGCCACTCCTCGTTTTGAAATCGTTGTGTTTGTTAATCAAAAATTCTTTCATGTCATACAAAATATAAAATATATAATAAAACAAACTCCAAACTAGAGCTTTCAGATGTTCGTTTTCGGTGGAGGATTACGTTATTCAGAAGTGGATGGCTCTAGGTACCGTTATTCCATCACAATGCGAGAATCATGTATGCATTTATGCAGATGATTCTTATTTAATTTCGTTAAATATAATACAGGGCTGCAATATTTGGTGGCAACAGTCTGAAAAGTGAATCAGCGCAGAAATGAATCGACGCAAAATGCCCAAACGAAATTAACAGTCCTTTGGGCAAATCATACACATGTAGCAACCTTAAAGAGCGTACTTTGTAAGGAATGCACTAGAAAGCTGTAATTTAAAAGCAAATAATAAAAGTCTTAGAACAACGATATTACCATCTCATTGAGCACTAGATCAAGCTGAAATGAAAGAAGTCTCATTACAGTTAAATAATGCATAAATTCCGATTCTCATTTCTCTCCCCTTTATTACTAAGTATTTCATTTCATATTCTTTTATTTAACGTTCCTTTACGATACAGAAGAAATGGAGTGTGTCACATCTCTCCGACGATTTTAAATTTATTTCTTTATATATCTTTCAGGTATATTCTAATTTTTATACAGCTTTCAATAAATTTTTGAATTAAAATTTCTTTCCCGAAAATATCTTTCGTGTAAAAGGAAATGATTACTTTTTAGTAATAGGGAAATTTATCATTATTATAATTTAACTAACTATTCATATATATATATATATGGGTTAGAACAGGGATGGGCCAACTGCAGCCCGCCCGCGGATAGAATTTTAATTTTCCGTTTCGAGGCAAATTAAAAGAAATATATATTTATATATTATATATCCATCTTCTTTTCTACTTTGTTTAAATATTATTTTTTTTCTTCCTTTTTTTGAAAGGACTGATGATGTTTTTACTTTATCTATTTTTGTTTTACAAAACATAAATTGACGGAAATAGCAAGCACAGACAGCTTTCAATCGGTAAAGGGTTAGAAGGGGAAGTTCCTTGTTAGTTCGCCAACAAGTGTTATCCGTTTCTCGGGGAGCAGACCTATAGGAATCCAATATAGGTGAATTAGACCTCTTAGGAAAACTGAATCTTAACTTAATTATCTTAACTTAAAACTTAATAAAACGTAATCTGTTTGCTGGGAATCTAGCTAAGTACGACTTGTATCATTTCCCGAGGTTAAATTCAATACCCTCAGTAAATGAAGAGAAGCTTAAGAATTATGAAGATGGCTTAAGAAAACTACATTTTGAGTTCGAACGAAGATAGAATTGCTTCCGGTAGTTTTTAATATTTGCTGTTGAAACAAAACATCAAACACGTATTCTTCCAAAAGGGAAACAGCTTTTAAATAACTGTTTTTTTCGTCAATTTATATGAAATAAGTCTATAAATTTTACGATCTTTATTCTGTTTCAAGATGTGAAATGCACGTAGCAGTTAAACGTAAATTTATAATATTTTCCTGGGATTGAACGGAAGTATACTATAAACTGAGCTCATAAATCATAAAATCTGCAAACTGTTGGGCGAATTCGAAAGAGAATATTTACGCGCTTCCTGGAAAATTTGCGGATGAATTTAATGTTCACAGAAATGTTTTTCCATTTGCTCACGCCTATGCTTATGCTTAGAAATACTGAAGATTCAGCACAGATTCCATGATTGAATCTCAATAATCTCCTGAATTTCAAGTATACTTCAGACATTATTATTTTATATATTTGTTTCCGTTCTACATCTTTAATACGCTCAAATCTACGCTCATTTACGTTCAAATTAACACACTCAATTTTTTTTAGTTTTATAGGTTTAACGGAGAAATTTACAAAAATATGAAAATTAATTTATCACTGTGAACGGTATAATGGTTAACGGAAGTTGATTGCAATTCTGAACCCAACAGTGATGGTTATAGTCTCGTTATAAGATATGGGTGTTTGGCGTGCGTCTCTTTACTTCTTCTATTCACCCTCGACGATGTTCTTCATGATGAAACAATTAAATGATCGATAGGTTCTAGCCATTGTAGCCGAATCTGTTCAAGCAAGTGACAGTTGTTGGGGAGAGCGAGGGATTAAATTTTAAAATTTCGCTCTTTTACCAAAATTCAATAATACTGTTTATTTTTAAAATAAAGTGCACTAAAATTTCATTTGGGGAAGACTGAAAGGCAAAATAGATAGATCCCACTTTATAATTTCGGTGATGGTTATAGTCTCGTTATAAGATATGGGTGTTTGGCGTGCGTCTCTTTACTTCTTCTATTCACCTTCGACGATGTTCTTCATGATGAAACAATTAAATGATCGATATGTTCTAGCCATTGTAGCCGAATGTGTTCAAGCAAGTGACAGTTGTTGGGGAGTGCGAGGAATTATAATTTTAAAATTTCGCTCTTTTACCAAAATTCAATAATACTGTTTATTTTTAAAATAAAGTGCACTAAAATTTCATTTGGGGAAGACTAAAAGGCAAAATAGATAGATCCCACTTTATAATTTCGGTGATGGTTATAGTCTCGTTATAAGATATGGGTGTTTGGCGTGTGTCTCTTTACTTCTTCTATTCACCTTCGACGATGTTCTTCATGATGAAACAATTAAATGATCGATAGGTTCTAGCCATTGTAGCCGAATGTGTTCAAGCAAGTGACAGTTGTTGGGGAGTGCGAGGGATTAAATTTTAAAATTTCGCTCTTTTACCAAAATTCAATAATACTGTTTATTTTTAAAATAAAGTGCACTAAAATTTCATTTGGGGAAGACTGAAAGGCAAAATAGATAGATCCCACTTTATAATTTCGGTGATGGTTATAGTCTCGTTATAAGATATGGGTGTTTGGCGTGCGTCTCTTTACTTCTTCTATTCACCTTCGACGATGTTCTTCATGATGAAACAATTAAATGATCGATAGGTTCTAGCCATTGTAGCCGAATGTGTTCAAGCAAGTGACAGTTGTTGGGGAGTGCGAGGGATTATAATTTTAAAATTTCGCTCTTTTACCAAAATTCAATAATACTGTTTATTTTTAAAATAAAGTGCACTAAAATTTCATTTAGGGAAGACTGAAAGGCAAAATAGATAGATCCCACTTTATAATTTCGGTGATGGTTATAGTCTCGTTATAAGATATGGGTGTTTGGCGTGCGTCTCTTTACTTCTTCTATTCACCTTCGACGATGTTCTTCATGATGAAACAATTAAATTATCGATATGTTCTAGCCATTGTAGCCGAATGTGTTCGAGCAAGTGACAGTTGTTGGGGAGTGCGAGGGATTATAATTTTAAAATTTCGCTCTTTTACCAAAATTCAATAATACTGTTTATTTTTAAAATAAAGTGCACTAAAATTTCATTTGGGGAAGACTGAAAGGCAAAATAGATAGATCCCACTTTATAATTTCTGTGATGGTTATAGTCTCGTTATAAGATATGGGTGTTTGGCGTGTGTCTCTTTACTTCTTCTATTCACCTTCGACGATGTTCTTCATGATGAAACAATTAAATGATCGATAGGTTCTAGCCATTCTAGCCGAATGTGTTCAAGCAAGTGACAGTTGTTGGGGAGTGCGAGGGATTATAATTTTAAAATTTCGCTCTTTTACCAAAATTCAATAATACTGTTTATTTTTAAAATAAAGTGCACTAAAATTTCATTTGGGGAAGACTGAAAGGCAAAATAGATAGATCCCACTTTATAATTTCGGTGATGGTTATAGTCTCGTTATAAGATATGGGTGTTTGGCGTGCGTCTCTTTACTTCTTCTATTCACCTTCGACGATGTTCTTCATGATGAAACAATTAAATGATCGATATGTTCTAGCCATTGTAGCCGAATGTGTTCGAGCAAGTGACAGTTGTTGGGGAGTGCGAGGGATTATAATTTTAAAATTTCGCTCTTTTACCAAAATTCAATAATACTGTTTATTTTTAAAATAAAGTGCACTAAAATTTCATTTGGGGAAGACTGAAAGGCAAAATAGATAGATCCCACTTTATAATTTCTGTGATGGTTATAGTCTCGTTATAAGATATGGGTGTTTGGCGTGCGTCTCTTTACTTCTTCTATTCACCTTCGACGATGTTCTTCATGATGAAACAATTAAATGATCGATAGGTTCTAGCCATTGTAGCCGAATGTGTTCAAGCAAGTGACAGTTGTTGTGGAGTGCGAGGGATTATAATTTTAAAATTTCGCTCTTTTACCAAACTTCAATAATACTGTTTATTTTTAAAATAAAGTGCACTAAAATTTCATTTGGGGAAGACTGAAAGGCAAAATAGATAGATCCCACTTTATAATTTCGGTGATGGTTATAGTCTCGTTATAAGATATGGGTGTTTGGCGTGCGTTTCTTTACTTCTTCTATTCACCTTCGACGATGTTCTTCATGATGAAACAATTAAATGATCGATATGTTCTAGCCATTGTAGCCGAATGTGTTCAAGCAAGTGACAGTTGTTGGGGAGTGCGAGGGATTATAATTTTAAAATTTCGCTCTTTTACCAAACTTCAATAATACTGTTTATTTTTAAAATAAAGTGCACTAAATTTTCATTTGGGGAAACTGAAAGACAAAATAGATAGATCCCACTTTATAATTTCGGTGATGGTTATAGTCTCGTTATAAGATATGGGTGTTTGGCGTGCGTCTCTTTACTTCTTCTATTCACCTTCGACGATGTTCTTCATGATGAAACAATTAAATGATCGATAGGTTCTAGCCATTGTAGCCGAATGTGTTCAAGCAAGTGACAGTTGTTGGGGAGTGCGAGGGATTATAATTTTAAAATTTCGCTCTTTTACCAAACTTCAATAATACTGTTTATTTTTAAAATAAAGTGCACTAAATTTTCATTTGGGGAAACTGAAAGACAAAATAGATAGATCCCACTTTATAATTTCGGTGATGGTTATAGTCTCGTTATAAGATATGGGTGTTTGGCGTGCGTCTCTTTACTTCTTCTATTCACCTTCGACGATGTTCTTCATGATGAAACAATTAAATGATCGATAGGTTCTAGCCATTGTAGCCGAATGTGTTCAAGGAAGTGACAGTTGTTGGGGAGTGCGAGGAATTATAATTTTAAAATTTCGCTCTTTTACCAAAATTCAATAATACTGTTTATTTTTAAAATAAAGTGCACTAAAATTTCATTTGGGGAAGACTAAAAGGCAAAATAGATAGATCCCACTTTATAATTTCGGTGATGGTTATAGTCTCGTTATAAGATATGGGTGTTTGGCGTGTGTCTCTTTACTTCTTCTATTCACCTTCGACGATGTTCTTCATGATGAAACAATTAAATGATCGATAGGTTCTAGCCATTGTAGCCGAATGTGTTCAAGCAAGTGACAGTTGTTGGGGAGTGCGAGGGATTAAATTTTAAAATTTCGCTCTTTTACCAAAATTCAATAATACTGTTTATTTTTAAAATAAAGTGCACTAAAATTTCATTTGGGGAAGACTGAAAGGCAAAATAGATAGATCCCACTTTATAATTTCGGTGATGGTTATAGTCTCGTTATAAGATATGGGTGTTTGGCGTGCGTCTCTTTACTTCTTCTATTCACCTTCGACGATGTTCTTCATGATGAAACAATTAAATGATCGATAGGTTCTAGCCATTGTAGCCGAATGTGTTCAAGCAAGTGACAGTTGTTGGGGAGTGCGAGGGATTATAATTTTAAAATTTCGCTCTTTTACCAAAATTCAATAATACTGTTTATTTTTAAAATAAAGTGCACTAAAATTTCATTTGGGGAAGACTGAAAGGCAAAATAGATAGATCCCACTTTATAATTTCGGTGATGGTTATAGTCTCGTTATAAGATATGGGTGTTTGGCGTGCGTCTCTTTACTTCTTCTATTCACCTTCGACGATGTTCTTCATGATGAAACAATTAAATTATCGATATGTTCTAGCCATTGTAGCCGAATGTGTTCGAGCAAGTGACAGTTGTTGGGGAGTGCGAGGGATTATAATTTTAAAATTTCGCTCTTTTACCAAAATTCAATAATACTGTTTATTTTTAAAATAAAGTGCACTAAAATTTCATTTGGGGAAGACTGAAAGGCAAAATAGATAGATCCCACTTTATAATTTCTGTGATGGTTATAGTCTCGTTATAAGATATGGGTGTTTGGCGTGTGTCTCTTTACTTCTTCTATTCACCTTCGACGATGTTCTTCATGATGAAACAATTAAATGATCGATAGGTTCTAGCCATTCTAGCCGAATGTGTTCAAGCAAGTGACAGTTGTTGGGGAGTGCGAGGGATTATAATTTTAAAATTTCGCTCTTTTACCAAAATTCAATAATACTGTTTATTTTTAAAATAAAGTGCACTAAAATTTCATTTGGGGAAGACTGAAAGGCAAAATAGATAGATCCCACTTTATAATTTCGGTGATGGTTATAGTCTCGTTATAAGATATGGGTGTTTGGCGTGCGTCTCTTTACTTCTTCTATTCACCTTCGACGATGTTCTTCATGATGAAACAATTAAATTATCGATATGTTCTAGCCATTGTAGCCGAATGTGTTCGAGCAAGTGACAGTTGTTGGGGAGTGCGAGGGATTATAATTTTAAAATTTCGCTCTTTTACCAAAATTCAATAATACTGTTTATTTTTAAAATAAAGTGCACTAAAATTTCATTTGGGGAAGACTGAAAGGCAAAATAGATAGATCCCACTTTATAATTTCTGTGATGGTTATAGTCTCGTTATAAGATATGGGTGTTTGGCGTGTGTCTCTTTACTTCTTCTATTCACCTTCGACGATGTTCTTCATGATGAAACAATTAAATGATCGATAGGTTCTAGCCATTGTAGCCGAATGTGTTCAAGCAAGTGACAGTTGTTGGGGAGTGCGAGGGATTAAATTTTAAAATTTCGCTCTTTTACCAAAATTCAATAATACTGTTTATTTTTAAAATAAAGTGCACTAAAATTTCATTTGGGGAAGACTGAAAGGCAAAATAGATAGATCCCACTTTATAATTTCGGTGATGGTTATAGTCTCGTTATAAGATATGGGTGTTTGGCGTGCGTCTCTTTACTTCTTCTATTCACCTTCGACGATGTTCTTCATGATGAAACAATTAAATGATCGATAGGTTCTAGCCATTCTAGCCGAATGTGTTCAAGCAAGTGACAGTTGTTGGGGAGTGCGAGGGATTATAATTTTAAAATTTCGCTCTTTTACCAAAATTCAATAATACTGTTTATTTTTAAAGTAAAGTGCACTAAAATTTCATTTGGGGAAGACTGAAAGGCAAAATAGATAGATCCCACTTTATAATTTCGGTGATGGTTATAGTCTCGTTATAAGATATGGGTGTTTGGCGTGCGTCTCTTTACTTCTTCTATTCACCTTCGACGATGTTCTTCATGATGAAACAATTAAATGATCGATATGTTCTAGCCATTGTAGCCGAATGTGTTCGAGCAAGTGACAGTTGTTGGGGATTGCGAGGGATTATAATTTTAAAATTTCGCTCTTTTACCAAAATTCAATAATACTGTTTATTTTTAAAATAAAGTGCACTAAAATTTCATTTGGGGAAGACTGAAAGGCAAAATAGATAGATCCCACTTTATAATTTCTGTGATGGTTATAGTCTCGTTATAAGATATGGGTGTTTGGCGTGCGTCTCTTTACTTCTTCTATTCACCTTCGACGATGTTCTTCATGATGAAACAATTAAATGATCGATAGGTTCTAGCCATTGTAGCCGAATGTGTTCAAGCAAGTGACAGTTGTTGTGGAGTGCGAGGGATTATAATTTTAAAATTTCGCTCTTTTACCAAACTTCAATAATACTGTTTATTTTTAAAATAAAGTGCACTAAAATTTCATTTGGGGAAGACTGAAAGGCAAAATAGATAGATCCCACTTTATAATTTCGGTGATGGTTATAGTCTCGTTATAAGATATGGGTGTTTGGCGTGCGTTTCTTTACTTCTTCTATTCACCTTCGACGATGTTCTTCATGATGAAACAATTAAATGATCGATATGTTCTAGCCATTGTAGCCGAATGTGTTCAAGCAAGTGACAGTTGTTGGGGAGTGCGAGGGATTATAATTTTAAAATTTCGCTCTTTTACCAAACTTCAATAATACTGTTTATTTTTAAAATAAAGTGCACTAAATTTTCATTTGGGGAAACTGAAAGACAAAATAGATAGATCCCACTTTATAATTTCGGTGATGGTTATAGTCTCGTTATAAGATATGGGTGTTTGGCGTGCGTCTCTTTACTTCTTCTATTCACCTTCGACGATGTTCTTCATGATGAAACAATTAAATGATCGATATGTTCTAGCCATTGTAGCCGAATGTGTTCAAGCAAGTGACAGTTGTTGGGGAGTGCGAGGGATTATAATTTTAAAATTTCGCTCTTTTACCAAACTTCAATAATACTGTTTATTTTTAAAATAAAGTGCACTAAATTTTCATTTGGGGAAACTGAAAGACAAAATAGATAGATCCCACTTTATAATTTCGGTGATGGTTATAGTCTCGTTATAAGATATGGGTGTTTGGCGTGCGTCTCTTTACTTCTTCTATTCACCTTCGACGATGTTCTTCATGATGAAACAATTAAATGATCGATAGGTTCTAGCCATTGTAGCCGAATGTGTTCAAGCAAGTGACAGTTGTTGGGGAGTGCGAGGATTATAATTTTAAAATTTCGCTCTTTTACCAAAATTCAATAATACTGTTTATTTTTAAAATAAAGTGCACTAAAATTTCATTTGGGGAAGACTGAAAGGCAAAATAGATAGATCCCACTTTGTAATTTCGGTGATGGTTATAGTCTCGTTATAAGATATGGGTGTTTGGCGTGTGTCTCTTTACTTCTATTCACCTTCGACGATGTTCTTCATGATGAAACAATTAAATGATCGATATGTTCTAGCCATTGTAGCCGAATGTGTTCAAGCAAGTGACAGTTGTTGGGGAGTGCGAGGGATTATAATTTTAAAATTTCGCTCTTTTACCAAACTTCAATAATACTGTTTATTTTTAAAATAAAGTGCACTAAAATTTCATTTGGGGAAGACTGAAAGGCAAAATAGATAGATCCCACTTTATAATTTCGGTGATGGTTATAGTCTCGTTATAAGATATGGGTGTTTGGCGTGCGTCTCTTTACTTCTTCTATTCAACTTCGACGATGTTCTTCATGATGAAACAATTAAATGATCGATAGGTTCTAGCCATTGTAGCCGAATGTGTTCAAGCAAGTGACAGTTGTTGGGGAGTGCGAGGTATTATAATTTTAAAATTTCGCTCTTTTACCAAAATACAATAATACTGTTTATTTTTAAAATAAAGTGCACTAAAATTTCATTTGGGGAAGACTGAAAGGCAAAATAGATAGATCCCACTTTATAATTTCGGTGATGGTTATAGATCCCACTTTATAATTTCGGTGATGGTTATAGATCCCACTTTATAATTTCGGTGATGGTTTCGGTGATAGTCTCGTTATAAGATATGGGTGTTTGGCGTGCGTCTCTTTACTTCTTCTATTCACCCTCGACGATGTTCTTCATGATGAAACAATTAAATGATCGATAGGTTCTAGCCATTGTAGCCGAATGTGTTCAAGCAAGTGACAGTTGTTGGGGAGGGCGAGGGATTATAATTTTAAAATTTCGCTCTTTTACCAAAATTCAATAATACTGTTTATTTTTAAAATAAAGTGCACTAAAATTTCATTTGGGGAAGACTGAAAGGCAAAATATTTCCGACATTTGGCGAAGCTCATGTAATTTCATTCATGCTTGTTATGAAAGCAAGGTTTTGTTAGTTTTATGAACTTTAGGCTTTATAAAATTGGTCACGAAAACACCTCCATATGCTTAGGTTAACTTATCAATGGCTCGAAGTAATCAAGAAACCAATCTTATAATCAAATTCTATTACGTATTTATCAAAGTCCTTATAAAATCTTGTGACTTCAGCGATATCTGAATCAAATACATTTAAATAACAGCACACACCTACTATTGATAACAATTTCAGTAGCGTGAAACCTTGGTTAAAAGTAAAGGTATGTCAGAAAGATAAATTTCATTTTGTTCTTTTAAAAAAGTTAAAATTTTCTTTTCTAAAACCCATCAAAATAATACATTGACATGCAGAGAATAGAGGAATTTATTTAGTGTTGGATCTAAATTAGCACTTTTTTCAAACTCGGGGGCTATTTGTCTAAGGAAAGGGATGCCTTCGTGGAGGACGTTCGAAGGGAAACTGGCTCGTTTACAAGTTAAACAATGGGAAAACCACGAAAACGCCCGTGCAGTCAGCCCGTTCGGTTTGGTTTGGTTTGGTTTATTTGATTACGGCAAAGCCTCGAGTGCTTTCTGTCTAAGGTGAGATATGCCTTCGTGGAAGATTTTATAAGGGAAACTGGCTACTATACACGTTATACATGGGGAAAACTACGAAAACCCGCATGCATCCAACCCATTCGCCGGATTCGAACTTCGGGCCGAACTACCAGTGTTCAGCGACTTTACTGATCAGCGTCTTAACAGCCCGGCCGCTGGTGGGCCTCGTCTATAAATTCAACGGGCAGCGGTCTGATACCAACCGACAGAAATTACAACACTTCCAATTATCATCGATAGAGGATAATAATTACAGCACTTCCAGTTATCATCGATATCACTATTTTAATCCTCTCGTGAATACCTATATAGCAAGTTCTTATAATTGTTTTAAATATATCTGATATTTCTTCAATATATTGCTTCCACGATCAATTTGCTTTATCAAAGTGATCTGAAGTTTCGAAAGCTTTTGCTTTATAAAGAGGTCAAGCGGTAAGAACTATAAACGTTAGTAGTTATAGATTAGCAGCTTGGAAGCTTTAAATTGTTTTCCTTGCGTATAACGTGGAAGCAAGCCAGTTTACCTTAAAAAGTCCTCCACGAAAGTTCCTCTTCTCTTAGCCAGATAGCCCTCGTGCGCTTTGCCATAATCGAGTAAACTTAGCCAGACTGCTCTCGAGTATTTGATTACATTTAATAATTTTAAAGCTACTCTACCTTTACTCCGTAGAAAGTTCTCACCAGCGGTCGAGTGGTTAAGTTGCTGAACACTGGTAGTTCGGTTCGAGGTTCGAATCCCGCGAATGGGCTGGCTTCATGGGCGTTTTCGTGGTTTTACTCATGTGTAAGTTGTATACCAGCAATGTTCCTTTAGAAAGTCCTCCACGAAGGCATCCCTGCCCTTAGGCAGATAGCCCCTCGAGGCTTTGCCCGTAATCATATAAACCAAACCAAATGGTAGAAAGTTACTCAAGACAAATAATTCCAAATGCTTACTCTACTTGGCGACGAAACAAAACCATTCGAACCATATCGCTGTATATCCTGCAATGGAATTTTCCATAGGAGACCAGCTATTTCTTGTTCATACTTCCACTTTCTGAAAACAAAGAGACATACATCTTATATATTTATTTAATGCATAAATTAGTGAAAACATTTATAAAACAATAATTGCTTATCCGAGAGAAAAGAATTTCTGCGAATTACGACCAACTTCGCGCAATTAAAATAGAAGAAACTGCACGCGCTAATTTTTGTTTTTTTGTCGATTAAGAGTACGATTTGTTTAACTCTTTGTAGGGCGGTGGTACCTACAGTAACCACCTTTTCTACTGAACGTCTTACTCACTCGTGTGAGTGTTTTTCAAGACTGACTGTTTCTAAATATCCCTTGTAGCTCACTAGTGGCAATCAAGAAACATAAGCCAATCAAGAAACATAAGTTGATACAGCAATTCGTCTTCAAGAAAATAAGCATCAGCCATGGAAGACAACAACACGACGATGTGCACTCTGAAGCACCAAGAAGAAAGCCAGTAAGAAGAGTGTGGGAATGCAGCACACGCAAAGTTGCACTCTGCTTGAAAAAGAAAAACTGTTTCCATGAGTACCATAGAGACTGATTTGTAGGGATGTGTTTGTTCTGTGGGCGGTGGTCGCTGACACTAACCACCAGAAGTGGTCATTTTTTCACGCGTCTTGGACAAAATATGTGCAATTGTCGTAAATAATTTTATTGTAACACCCGATAAAGTAACTAAAACAAGAGCTTTGCTGGAAAAGTTAATTGCCTTTTCCTGTCCCTCAAAAAGTTAAACGTGTAGACATATTTAGCCTATAAATAAAAGGGGAAAAGGTAATGAGTCGGGCAGACATCAAAATCCATAAACCGCTGAATTTCTCAATGGGAAATAAGAACGTCTTCGGGTGTAGGATCGCTTTTAGGTGGGGCAAAAATAATTAGAATATGAAAACATAGTATACATATCAAGTAGCAATAGACTTCACTTGCAAACTAGAGTAAATTTCAGGACAGATGAGTAATACTTCAGATAACATAAAAGATCCACACAATTCCTCCTTCTGAAACTTTCATACATGTTTTGCTCTACTACTGGAACTTTTGCATAACCTATCCATAAACTAATTAACTTCGCAAAGTTGCTTGTTAAAAGTTAAACAGATATAGTGTGTCAATTCTGCTTTTACTTTTGGTATCTACTTAATTGTTATCTACAATTCTGCTCTTTCAATATTATTTCTGTGGTTTTAACAACTTAAAATCATGAATACATCCAAAAAGTTTTCTCTCGTTTTCTAAGCCCCAACATTAGCAGCAGGGACTGACTAAGATTTGGAATTTTAGAAGTTCCATTTGGGTTCGAACCCAGGCGAATGGTCATTGGTCAGACTAATATGGGTGATTATGGTGTTTTCCCTATGTGTAACGTGAATTTGAGCCAGTTTGCGTTAGAAAGCCTTCCATGAAGACATTCCCGCCTTTAATTAAGATAAAATAACACGCCCAACAGGTATTAACATAATTCTGTTGTCATTTCTTTCTTACCATCATTTAGCTATAAAGTGGCACGTATTTTAGATATTTAACTTTCGGGTCGTTTATTCTCCTATCAATAAAATCCCGAGATTCCCATTCCGGATATGAATTTCTGCGGTATTTACAGGATTCCTTGCCAGTGGGGCATAATTTACATTGGTCAAATTAAGAGAGCCTTAAAATTTTACGTTAAGGAACATGAGGCATATGTTAGAAAAAAGAAAACACAGAAGTCCTCTGTTGCCCAGCATTGTTGGTCCAAAAATCACACTTTCAACTTTTCTGCTTCCAAAATTATTCAAAAAACATCTTCCATTGGTGAATTGGATTTTCTAGAAGCATTTCACATTAAAAAAATCTTTCTGTTCTAGTTAACGACCCGAATTCCAATTCACCTTTGCCTTCAGCCTTTAAGGAAATTATCTTATAGTTCTCGTTTCATCAATAGATGGCGCTAGCAGCTTAACTCCTGTCCAGCCATTGTTGTCTTATCATATCTAATCGCTATATTTTATCTCGTTCACTTGCGCTTTGGCAGCTGAGGATGATGGTTGGTTAAAAATATAGAAACTAGTCCTGTCAAAATTTGCAAATATAACGCTGATTTTTGTTGTTTGACTTCTAAATTAATTCCTACCTTTAGCCAAATAGTCCTCAAGTGTTTTGCCATACTCAAATAACTCATTATTTTCTGTTGTGAAGTTTAACGATTTATGAATTTTTGATACAGTAATTGGGATTTTGATACTATTCAGCAGTAATCTTTTATTTATAGGCTAGCCATATCTATACCATATAAGCAAATCTAAACATACGCTGACAAGTAATATCAATTTGCTTTTTTAATTCTTTTATGGTGTCTAAATTATGCAGCTTTTGCAGGGTTCATGTCTCATTACTTTTGTTAAGAACTTTACAGGATGGTTATAATTAAAGTTCTACTTTAAAATGGTCATAAAAGGAAAACTACCGGACTAAATCTTATCAAACTTGGTAATCGTATAATGGAGGTTATAGGAATTTATATCTCGTGTAAAAAAAAAAGTTTAAAACTCACCACCAGGGGGGGAATAGAGCTGTATACAATATTGTTAAACGAAATAAGGGTCGGAATCTAACTTAACCTTTTATTACACGCGTTTAACATGCTGTATAACCTAAACATTGACCTAAACAAAATTATCATTCAAAGGCGATGAAAGTCGAGTGCGCCATCCGTCTGTCGGAGAAATGCGTCCGTGAAAACCACAAATTAGCGACGAGAAAATGTGAAATCGCAAATCACTCGCAAAAGGGTGCCCATTCCGGAAATAAATTTTATTACAGATCGCTAATTTGTAATTTTTGAAGTCTGAATTCGGCCCTAAGACATGAAGATATCGGTTTAAAACGTTTTTAATAGTTTCTAAAACGAAACTGTTTGTCGAGTGAGGCAAAACCACGATGGCTTGTAACAGGCGTACGGCAGGAAGAAGCAAATGATTTATGCAAATTAATCTGGCGAAATTGAAAGATGCGATACACCGACATGTCCGTAACATTCCTCCTGATATGCTAAGAGCTGCTGTTGAGAATGCAGTAATGCGATTAACATGCTTTCGGAAATAGTGGACGCCACAATTGAACACGCTTTGTAAACGATTTTTCAAAAACGATTAAACACAGTTTGAACTGATGCCTTCATGCCATAGTTCTTTTAACGACATTGCGTAGTTCTTTACAGTTATAGTTCTTTTAACGACATTGTGCCATTTGCTCCCTGGTGGCTAGTTTTTGAACTTTGTTTTGCCGAAAACAAATTCCTATGATTTCCTTTACAAGATTACCAAGTTTGATAATTTTTGGTCCAGTAGTTTTCCTTTTATGAGCATTTAATTATAACCACCCTGTATATTGGAAGTGCTTTAAAATAAATTTAATTTTTGCAGATACTTAATGACAGATATTCAAACGCAGACCGTAAAAATGTGTCAACAGAGTGAGAGAGGACATGGTGAGTTAAAATATGACCTATCAAAATCGTCTTCCTGTTTTATCACAACATACGCTTTGTCATTTTTATGGGTACGTTGTTACGTTTATGGCAAAGGGATTAAGTTTCTGTCGAAATGGCACACAGCAGAACGCTAAAGGTGAGAAGAGAATAACTGAAAGAGCATAAATTCTCACTTGCAGTCAAGGTCATAAAACTGTTCTCGTAAGAGAGTGACAAATGTTAAAAGGCAGTAAAAACATAAAAAAAAAAAAAAAAAAAAAAGGAAACATGTAACAAGTTCAGAAATACAATTAATTTTGTATTTCTAACTCTTTCAATTTAATAAATGCATTTCTAACCTCAGATAAAATAAAAAAAGTAATAAATCTCTACATATAATAAAAGAAAAAGTTTGTCAGTGTGTCTTTAGTTCTTGCTGCGCGTAAGCTAATAGACCCGGGTCTACAAAGTTTGGTACACAGGTGCATCTAGACAAAAGCCAGTGCACCTCGAAGTGATTTTTTAAAAATTCAAATCGGATTTTTTAAAATTTTATCTTTTCCGATGGAATCGCATCATTTTGAATAGTTTCATTCTTTTAGAAATGTGGTTTCGGTAACAGTTTTTCACTCAATGCTTTGTATACTGGATTGCTGACTGTTGAATATATGAGATAAAATATTTATTGCTTATTTCACTGCTTTTAAGATACTGAAAAGTTTAATATGATTCTTTCTGCTATGGGAAGTTGGTTACTTTATTCATTAGGATAAATAATATATATACTAAGGGCTATTGCTTATTTCATTGTAATTTTTTTAATATGCGATACATTTTTGTTGATTTTTTTTCTTTTTTACTTCCTTGTACGAAGTAAAAAGGAAGTATTGTAACCGTGAAAAGTTTCAGGCATCATATTTCAACGAAAATATGCATTTTGACCGCTATCGAATGCAATTTAACATGTCATTGCGTGACATCTGTACGTAAGGACAGAATAAAAGAGGCCTTTCCTCCAAAAAATTATAAAACTGATTTAAAATGAATTCTGAAGAGAATTTTTCGTGGCATCTGTATGTACGTATCTTGCATAACTCAAAAACGAGTAGCCTCAGAACGTTGAAATTTGTATATAGGACTGCAATAAGATGTAGATGTGCACCTCATCTTTTGGTTGCAATCGGCCGCACTAAACGTATATATGTAATATATTCAGGAGCAGGAATTTTGATGGCGTAGAAGTGTTGATCCATAATGTCTAGTAAATTGGAGGCGAATGCAGATTAAATCTTCAGTTTTATTTTCAGCAACATGTTACAGCTATACACAAGTCGGCATATTAAATGTGCCTGTTTCAAAACGCTTACATTTTTTGATAGCTTTGTAGCAATTAAGCAGCAGCAGACAGACAGCAGTCTAGCTAGGCCAAAGCGTAGAAAGAAAGTGCGTAATCTTCAGGATAAAATCTTAAATCAAACTGCGTTATTTTTGGTTCTCAAAACATTTTGATTGGATAGTTAATATTGCTGTAAAATTATTATTGACTGCTTGAGTTTTAGTTCCAGTTACATCATCAGAATTACGTAAGAGTCAGATGACATAGAGTTTTCTCGAAACGACGCAGTGGAAATAGATGTTGCTATTTTTAGAATACAGAAGGGAAATTCATTTACGCTGCTAATTTAATCTTTTACATATTCTTTATTTTTCTTAATATATATATATATATTTAATCTGTTACCCGGCTCAGTGATCTCAGTCTCTATACTTTGGTATTTTTGTAAATTGTGTATTTGTTGCTAAAAAAAATGATTGAATTATGTTGTTCATATCTTCCGGTTAAGATTTTTATGCGTTTAGTAAGTTTGCATGTAATATTTTTAGAGTTATTAACAATTTAAAAGTTGTTAAAGTGCGGCTAAGCCTAATAATTTTTTAATGGCGGCCATTGCTTGTTTACATTTGAAATAGCAGACTAGTGGATTTGTTGCCGATCTAGAGAAAGTTAGCTTCGCAACAACAAAGATAACGCCTTCATTTATTATTGCGAATTAAATCATGTTTATTCCTTTCTGAATTTTTTCGAAGAAATAAGTGTTTAAGATTTACTTCGTAATTTTTAATATAGATATTTTGAGTTTTTATGTATTTTTGCCTTCTCGCGAAGTGAGAACTGAATTAATTAAATGAGAAATACTCAATCGTCTGTGAACAACTGTTTCTGTTTTGTTTTGTTTGCTTGATTTCTTTTATACATAGTTCTAGCTTTATTATAGTACTATTTGAATAGAACATGTGGCAGCGATTTGCTAATTCTTCAAATGATATAAATTTTGTGCATTCTGTGTTATAATATGAACGAAATGTAACGCTGTTATGTGAACCTAGCACCAGAGTGTCGCTATGGTAAACAAATATAGTGAACATTAAAGACTGCATTGATTTTATTGTGGTTTATGCGCTATCGACGAAGTAGATTTAATTCAATTCAATAAGTTTAAATGAATTGCAAGAAAAAAGTGCATTTAATATTTGATGTATAAATTTTATATTCCGTACACGAGGTCATCTGGTGTACACATCAGATTTTTTTTTGATAAAGTTTTTCTGCAGAGTAAAATTCTGTGCAGGTCTTAAATTTAATGTTTTTTAATGTTTGGTGTTTCCTTTAGGCATTTTTACGATACACTTAACAGCCACACAAAGGCTAGTTTATAATATTTTGTTCTAATGAAATTAATGCATTAAACAAAAGATTTAAAAAATACTACAAATTTAAAATACTCAAATGACATTTTTAAGGTAATTTAGTTTAAAAAAAAAAAAAAAAAAAAGGAATAAAGCTAATCTGCTAAATGGAATAGAGTAGCGATTTTCAACCAATGTTACGCGTATCACTGGTGGTAAGCAAGAGAAAAAGAAGAAACAAAGTAATTTTACAATTAAATCCAAAACTCTCCCGAAGAAAAAGAATAATTGAGAGAATTATTATGTGATCGAACTCTTTCAAAAATAACACATTTGTTAACATTTGGCTGAACCGGAAAAAGAATTTAAACGCATTTAAAAAAAAAAGCTATAAAATTTTTATTGCTTTTTTGGACAATCTATTTGTGTGAGAAAGAATTTCCTTCCATGTTATATTTTAAAAATAAACACAGAACAAATTTAAAAGTGACTCCTAATTTACGGTTAAAGCTCAGTAAAATAAGACCAGACGTACAGAAATTGATCTCGCTTAAGCAGCCCCAAATTTCACTTTAAATTTTACAACTATTTACACTAAATTACACACATAATTAGATACTTACGGAAAATTCCGTCGACCGTTTTTCCTATAAAAGAAAAGACGCCAAACTACGCGATTTTTCGCCAAAAATGGAAAAGTCTTTTTCAAACAGGCTGGGTGTGTGTAACCTTGGATTACACGCGTTCGTTATTATTCTTCAGTAAAGACTCCTTTTTTTCTCCCTCTATCACGCATTTTCGGGGAAACAAAATGATTAAAAATTGGGACTTGCTTGCTGCATAAGAATACTGATTTTTCATTATTATTTGAGGTGAAAAATAATATTTCGCGAGACTTATATTTCCCCGCGAAAATTAAAACCTAGCGAAAATAATTGCTTTTATAGTACACCTCATTATTAAAAAACTAGAATGCCCGGCGGTCATGCGAAATGACCGCTGTTCTAGATATTATAAATTGTAATTAAAATTATTTGTGCAAAGGTGTCTGCTAATTTAAACTGAATTACCCAGGGCAGGCAGCGAGGACGCCCCTTTGCTTACTGCCAATACCTTCTTAAAGGTTACTGTTTAAGAAGGTGTAGTTACTGCCCCACGGGGTTTCCCCCTTCTACTTGCTTAATTGCCTAAGGTAGAGTACAATGAAGGAAACCACTAGGGCTACACTTCTTAAGAGCCCACCGCTAGCTCAGTCAATAAAGGTGATTTAAATAATGAAATGTTAATTCACATGTCAAAGATCTCTTTGAACACTTTTCATTTCTGTGTACATTTCTTGTGTAGATCTTTTTATCATTTTTAAGCTCGCCTTGCAGAGGACCATCAATTTTACGTCCGTTCTTTCAAGAATTCCTGAACAGGCAATATAAAGTTGACCGTGTTCAAATTCAGGCTCAAGTAAAGAATTGCCAACACGCTTAAGCGTTTGGCCCTGAGACTTATGGATGATCATAGCAAAGGCAAGTTTTACAGGAAATTATCTACGTCTCAATTGAAACGGCAATCCTGTGCCGTGGCAACTTCACCCCATTGGCTAGTACAGTTACGCAAGCAACCAATAAACTATAGGCGACAAACAGACACTTAAGCCGCATATATATATGGGGTGAAGAAACATCTTCTCCTCCGAAACGGCTCGCTCCCGGGCTTAGTGAAGCACACCGTTGGATTCCGCAGGTCCGTGGCACGCCATTTTGACCATTCGCGTCTTCGTGGGACTTTATTTAGCCGATATATTAATTAAAAACTAATTTCCCCCCTACGTTTTCCCTACATTTTGCACTTTCTTTCTTGGGTTTTCGCTATTGGAGGGAGTTGGCTACGTGTCAAATTCTTTTTTCTCGAATATCTATGGAACGGCGCCGAGTTGAAATTCGAGACGCGTATCCTCGCATTACAAAAAATTCTCCGAATCCATCGATACCGTTCTAATCTTCGTACTATGTTTCGTAATATGTTTCTCGCACTGTGATAAAACAACGCTACCTAGAGCTATCCAGTTTTGAATAAACGTTTTCACTCGAATATGTGCATCTGGAAGCGCAAATTTGGAATTATTTATATTATCTATTTCATATATTGTAAACCTTTAACGAATTTTTGATTAAAAAACTCAACATTTTCAAATCGAGCAATGGCAACACTGTACGAAAAAAAAACAACACTTTCATCTTCAGCGTGCGAGACTTTCTATCGGACATTTTAAAGATAGGCTCATTTTAAAATTATTTTGCGATATTGCTGTTGAGAGGAATTTTATGGTTTAAGTGCGAAAAACATGATATTTAATGGTTTGGTTTATTTAATTACGGCAATTCACACTAGGGCTATCTGCCTAAAGGGGAGGGCCTTCGTGGAAGACTTTCTAAGGAAAACCGGCTTGTATACACGTTACACATGGGGAAAACCACGAAAACGCCCATGCAGCCAGCCCGTTCGCGGGATTTGAACCTCGGACCAAACTACCAGTGTTCAGCGACTTTACCGCTCGGCCACTGGTGAGCACTGATATTTAATGAATAAAGGTAATACACAAAAAGTTAAAAAAACGCCCCTTTCGGCGTAATGTGAAATCTGAAAGTTTTCAGATTTTATTTTTTGTTTTTAATAAAGAATTTACTGGTTATAGCGGGGTATGGGTTTCTAATCGTGGTTAGGTTTTAGAAATAAAGGTTAGGTTTCAGAAATGCTGGTTACAACGAAGTGCACATCAGGTCATCAGGTGATATTAGCTAGCGAGACGCTGTTCGGCCGCGTGTGATTTACATTTTTCGGAAATACTTTTAGCTCGCTATATAAAAAGCTTACGTCTACTATAAATTTATATTCTTCACAGTTGGAGTTCCAACATCTCTACATTAATAGATACTGATTTCAGAATTTACTGATATCGGGAAAATAATTCTGCTCGCGTCAGAATGACAAAATGTATTTCTCAGTTGTAGACTTGCGAGAAAATAAACTGAAAATATTAAATTAAAAAACATCAGTTCCGCACAGCAACAACAAAGAAACTGATCGAACTTACTTGTACATTATCCAGCACATTACGGATAACACCAAAAGTGTAAAAAATAGAACTCCGGATATGATTTCACGAATGAGACCTGAAAGAGAAAACAAGCAATGTTACTCTAAGTAGTATTATAAACACACTTTACAAGCAGTTCGCTATAGTCCAACTACAACTCCAATTATTTCATTTTACACACAATCATTAAAGTATAAAGACTGCGTATAAATCCTATGCAGTTAACACACATTGCTGTTGTAAAAGATAACGCCTCAACATAAAATTTATTAGCGACAAAATTCAAATTCTTCCTAGAGAAAAGTTTCGCTCGAGTCAGAGCTGTCTAAATTAGTACATTGAAATTTAAATAATCTTAATGAAGAGAACGGCTGCACTGTTTCCTGTATGTTTTGTTTAAGATTTGCTTAGATCTTCAAAGAAAAGATTATATTCGCAACTGACATTATTTTTAGTAAGCTATTATTTATTTATTTTAAATGTCTGCAGCTCTATTCCTTTGACTTAAATTGCTTTCGCTAATGCTAGGATTATTATTTTGCTGTGACATACTTTACGTTTAGAATTAACAAAGTAAGAACTTTGAGTCTTTTAATACTTAGTTTTTAATGAAGTGGAGTTTCTGATTTCAGTAGGAAGCTGCCACACGTAGAATATTTCCGCCTTCTGTGTAGCTGAAGTAAATGAATACAAAATCAACAGTTTTCCAAATGAATATTTGCAGAAGAGCTACTTATTTTTTTTCTTTTATTTTAAAGCTATTTTTACTTCCTTGTACAAAGTAAAGGAAGTATTATTGGTAATCGCAAAAAATTTAACGTATCATATCTCGATGGAAATATCCATTTTGAACGCTCCCGAGTCCAGTTGGACAATTTTTTTTTTGCGTGACATCTTTATGTAAGGACAGATAAAAGGACTCTTTTATGCAAAGTAGGTTGAAAAACGGATTTTAAATGGATCCAAAAGGAATGTTTTCCGTGACGTCTGTACATACGTATGTACATACTCACAACTCAAAAACAATTAGTCGTAGAACCTTTAAATTTTACATATGATACTGCTATAGTATCTACATGTGCAACTGCCTGTTTTGTTGCAATTGGCAGCAAGATATGTGAGCGTCTCTCTCTATATATACAGGGTGATCAAAAAGTCAGTATAAATTTGAAAACTTAATAAATCACGGATTAATGTAGATAGAGAGGTAAAAATTGACACACATACTTAGAATGACATGGGGTTTTATTAGAAAAGCAATAATTAGAAAAGCAATAATCTGATCAGAAAAGCAATAATTAGCATAACAAATTAAGACAAAGCAAAGATGATGTTCTTTACAGAAAATGCTCAATATGTTCACCATCATTCCTCAACAATAGATGTAGTCGAGGAATAATGTTGTGAACAGCACTGTAAAGCATGTCCGGAGTTATGGTGAGGCACTGGCGTCGGATGTTGTCTTTCAGCATCCCTAGAGATGTTGGTCGATCACGATACACTTGCGACTTCAGGTAACCCCAAAGCCAATAATCGCACGGACTGAGGTCTGGAGACCTGGGAGGCCAGGCATGACAAAAGTGGCGGCTGAGCACACGATCATCACCAAACGACGCGCGCAAGAGAACTTTCACGCGTCTAGCAATATGGAGTGGAGCGCCATTCTGCATAAAAATCGTATGTTCCAGCAGGTGTTTATCAGCCAGGCTGGGGACGATGCGATTCTGTAACATATCGGCGTACCTCTCACCCGTCACGGTAGCAGTTACAAAACCAGAATCACGCATTTCCTCGAAGAAAAAAGGCCCGATAACAGTAGATGCGGTAAATCCAACCCCTACCGTGAATTTTTCGTCGTGCAATGGAGTTTCCACGACAGTTTTAATAAAACCCTATGTCATTCTAAGTATGTGTGTCAATTTTTACCTCTCTATCTACATTATTCCGTGATTTATTAAGTTTTCAAATTTATACTGACTTTTTGATCACCCGGTATATAACTTCGCCTTTACCCGGGTTGAAAGTCTTTATACGACCTTTATATTCGGGATCGTTGGTTGCAGTCATATACAATGCTGGAAAATTGTTAAGCACCGATCTGAAATTGCAATGTACTACAACATTAAGCGGAGTTCGAGGGTAATCAGGATAAAGTACATTTGCCACACTGTTGGGATATTAGAATAAAGGGCATTAATGGTTCAGGGAAATGCAGAAAAATGTGAAACATTCAAAAGTAAAAAAGTGTTCTCTTTTGATGCTGTTGGTTGGTTGGTTGATTTTTTAAATGGCACAAAACCTAGAGAGTTATTATGCGCCAGACAAATGGTGAGTAAAATTCGAGATGTATAAACACACTGTATCAAGTGAATTGATGAAATTAACCTGAAATACTGATGAAGGCATGGAGAAATGACTTTAAAATGTCCAGGCAGAAATGATTGAAAACTGCTCTGGCAATAGGTAGAGCAGGATAAAATGGAGTTCAAATGATATGTAAAAAGAGATGTCTTTTAAAAAACTTATGAGGTTGATATGAGGGTTTCTTCCAATGAGATCTGTTAAGTTAACATTTGTAGAGTGATAATAAAATTCACGTTTTTGACTAAAAGCAGGATAGAGGTTAAAATGTGATTGACTGAAAGGGGAACGTTGCAAGTGCCACAAATAGGCTCATTATCTCTTTTCATGAGGTACTGATGTGTCAGTCTGCAATGACCAATTCGTAAACGAATCAGTAGTACATCCTCCTTCCAATTCCCTCTCGACTCCCAGTTCTCCAAATTGGGTTTTACCTGCCTTAACTTGTTCAGAATTTGGCATTCCCAGAATTCTTGCCACTTTGATGCTGTGCACGCAGAAATAGAAAAAACAAAATGCATAGAAACTTTTGAGAAAGGTGTCAGTACGAGAAGTGGTCACCGTGGATCGCGATGCTACTTTCTATACGTCATTTATACTTTGCACAACATTATCCAGTAGCTGTTGATGTACTGATTCCAGTTCCCTGTCAGTGCACGGATGACTGTCGTGTCCGCTGGAGGATATTTTTGACCAGAAATTCCGCCTTCGCAGAGCATTCGAACATTTTCAATGGGATTTAGATCTGGAGAACATGCTGGTTATAAAGGCATTGGAAATTCTCGCTGTGCAGACAATCCTGAAAAGCCATGCTGCGTTGCAGTTCGATGCCATCTGCGTTGCAGATCATGAAAAGAAATTAATCACCAAAAGTACCACGGAAAAAGCGAATACGAGGCAGTAAAATTTCATCAATGTATTGCTGACTGGTCATACTCCCAGCTGTAACCACATGTAAAGGGTGTGCGGCTCTTGATCATAATGCCGGCCGATACCATGATACTGCATCTCAGATACCGGACCCTTTCCTCGACATTTTCTGGACCATAAGTAATACCACTCTCATTCCGATTCAGTTGGCATCTACATACTGAACCTACCTCTCATTATTTGAGAATAGCACGCAAGCACTTTTCTATTCAGCCGAACTGCGACGCTCATGACAATATTGTAAATGGACGGTAAAGTGCTGTGTGGACAATGGAACACACACAGAACAGGTCTGCGGGCATTAAGTCCTACTTCTCCCGTCTCTTCAACGTAGCTGCCAAATTCGCCATTGTCACCAGTATTTTCGTAAACTTTATCACATTAGAATGGCAAAAATGGAATAAGGTTTGATATACTAGTTTTCTTAATAGCCTGGCTATTTTAAGTGTGACTTTGTTTTCAGGCTGATCATCAGCGCTACATTCTTTAGTTACCTCTTCCTTGAATACTGATTAATTAAATGGAAAAATTGCAATAGCTCTATATTGAAAGCTATACTGACATCAACATGTTTAAAACAGCATGGGACAAGTTGAGCTGTAGGGCATTACGCTTGAAGTTTCGTTTCATTAAGCATTATTATTATTTCCTTTTATTACTTTTGCGAGAGCTATCTGCCTAAGGAAAAAAGATGCTTTCCTAGAGGGCATCCTAGACTAATATTAGGTTATTAGATGTAGTCATTTATAAGCCGCCAACAACAACATAAACATGGACAAAATTTGTTTAATTATTTTCTCACATTCTATCAGACGTCACATTGTGGAGAGCCGTCTGATTATAAAAATTATATTATTACAAACACTTCAGTGTAAATTAGAAGTTTCGTACACTATAGGAAACAGTGTTTCAATAAGTTATAAG
This sequence comes from Stegodyphus dumicola, assembly GCF_044657685.1. Lineage (NCBI taxonomy): Eukaryota > Metazoa > Arthropoda > Arachnida > Araneae > Eresidae > Stegodyphus > Stegodyphus dumicola. The sequence continues at coordinate 272,994,472 of NC_140770.1, read as the reverse complement.
AATTAATATTTTAAACTAGCGGAAGTACCCGATGACAGTTAAGTTAGATTGAGAGTAATGCATCTAACAACGGAGAGAACGATACCACTGTAATAATCGTCTCTAATAGAATCGTCTCTAATAGCGATGCAAAAATACGATTCATAGTCACACATGTTTCAGTCTCATGCGATATGGAACGCACTTAAAAAATTTCGATAGAAAAGTCAGCTAATTCTCTCTCATTATATCAGCAACAATGGCGTGCAGATTTGAATGATTTCCGTCTTGCTAATCAAATGATCGTAAAAGCTCCAGTTCCATCCAATATTTCACCTATATTCAATTTTAATCAATTAAATGTGGCAAAAAATAGATGAGTTTTGATCAATATCGCGAACAAACAAACACAAATTATTCTTTACACACACACACACATATATATATAGAAAGAGATCTCGTAAAAATTACAAATTTTTTATTAACAAAGTCTACGCTTTGAAAGCGAGCAGCAGCAACACTTTTCGAAATAACGCTTTTTTATCTGAAATGGGAGAGACTGTTGCCACTCGGAAAAATGAGTGCGAAAATTAATGTTTTCGGAGTTTTTAATTAATATCTCCGCTGAATAAAGTCGTACGCAGTCGAAATGGCTTCCATGAATTTTTGGAATTGGGAGTAATGTATTGAATGTTTGGCAATGCTGTTTTTATTTCATTGTAAAACTTAGGAATTTTTATATTAACAAACTCTACGATTTGAAAGCGAGCAGTGGCAACACTTCTCGAAATAAATTTTCATCTCCAGCTTGCGAGACTGTTGCCACTCGGAAAAAAGAGGACGAAAATAATCGTTTTTCCGAGTTTTTAATTAATATCTCTGAATATAGCTACTTTTTTTGGAAAAAACTGAACTTGAACCTTTTCCAGAACCCAGAAAAGAATTGTAGAAAGTTTGGTGACGATAGGTTAAAATAGTGACTAAGTTATTAGCGAACAAAAAAAAGCAGAGTTTCTTCTTTATATATATAGATAATATTCAGGCTGTTATTTATTTTTTTACTTTCATGTCATTAACGTACTGCGACTACTACAGGATCATTATTGCTATTGTAAAACATTTTATATCCAGGATTTTTGTTTCGTTTTTTCGTTGTTGAAATATTTTGTTCACGGTGGCTTCAACATCATCATCTTTAAATATATATTGCTTTTGAATGGCCAGATTTAGGATGAAAGAATATTGTATTGTAAATAATACTGTATTTGAAAAGAATATCGTATACCTGGCGGGTCGATGCAGCCACTACCATCAAAACCACAGGGAGGTTCATCTAAAGGAGCAACCCAGTTATTATCTGCATCCAACAAGGTAAATATCTGAAATTAATGCATGCATATTAGTACACATCTGAGAACGTTACGTAAAATCCTCAAAAATCGAAAACAATTAAGACTAGTTCAGAAAATAACTATTCATGGTTTTATTTCTCATAGTTATAATTATATACACAAATATGGTTACAATCCCTCCCTTTCCGTGTAGTGCCCAAGGGCGGAGAACGTAATAAGCAAAAAAAATATGGTTACAGATAAAAATCTCTTTTTTATAGTAACGCATTTCAGAAATAGATGATAATCATGCACATAAATAATTATACGTTACCAACAAATAGAACAAATAGAATGCAACAAGAAATACATATTATCAGAAATTCACAGTTTTATATCAAATTACATAGAAGATTAAGTATAATGTTTTGCTAGATCTTTTGTCTGCAGAATGTAACTCAAATTGTATTTTAGGTGGTTTACAATTCAGTTTACAACTGGTATTGCAGAATGTATGAGATAACATGTAAATGTTGTCTAGTGAATCATTATTTTTACATAAATAGTTATACATATTTTGCACTGCAAATCAGAACACATATATATTATTCGCTACAGTAATATACATTGGCTTCCAAAAGTTAAGCTCGTGACGGTAAAATCAATCAAAATTTCCATTTTGATTAGTAAAGTTTGATTCCATTTTGAAAGTAGAGCTTTGATTGAAACTAAATTTCACATTAACATAGCTAATGTCTTTATCCATGAAATAAAACAAGCATTATACATTACAATCGGAATGCCTTCGTGGTGTATGGTAGCACACTCGGCGCGTAATCGAGAGGTCCACGTTCGAGTCCTGGTGACGGGATTGCTTATTTTTCGTAAATGCTCTTTCAAAAAAAAAAAAAAAAAAAAAAAAAAAAAAAACCTAATGACTCTACAGTGGCGCCCGAACTAAAACGTGGTGAACAATAATTTGTCACCACCACGAATTGGCGATTGGGACCCTTCATCACCAGTCGCCCTTTAAAAGAAGAGTATATAAGGTATTTTCTCCCTCCTTCCAGTCTGCCTCTCAGGTGTAACGGTTAGCACACTCGGCATGTATTCGAGAGGTTCAGATTCGAGTCCTGGCCAGGTAATTGCTCATTTTTCACGTCTCCTGCTTCAAACATCCTAATGATTCTACGGTGGCGCCCGAACTAAAAGGTCACCACCAGAATTTGGCGATTGGATTCCCTGATCCCAGTCACCCTTTAAAAAGGAGAGTCTATAAAGCAGTTTCTCCCTTCTTTCTGCATGCCACCGTGGTGTAACGGTAGCACAGTCGGCGCGTATTCGAGAGATCTAGGTTCGAGTCCTGGCAAAGGTATAGCTCTTTTTTCATGTCTTCTTCTTCAGAATAACCTAATGACTCTAGAAGATAAAGATGAAAACAATATAATTTAATAATTTACATGAACTACACGGTGACGACACATTTGGGACGTTAACAAATTGACGCTTAAAGGTAAAAACAAATAAACAGTCTTTCATTAATAATGGATATAACCATCTCAGACATCCACACAAACTTCACAGAGATTGCGCATGGTTTTAAAGAAGTGATCAGCCATCGCGTATCCCAAGAGTAGCCATTCCTTATTAGAGCACTTAGAGACTGGTTAGAGACCTCCATTAGAGACTGGTTATTAGTTACTTCATTAGGGACTGGTTATAAGTTCATTAGAGATTGGTTAGAGCTCGGGCACTTAGAGATCTCTATTAGAGAGTGGTTGGAGGAGAAAACGTGTAGCGTCAGCACGCACGAAGGCATCTCAAAGATTTTCAGTAGTTCTCAAAGATTTTTACCGAGTTATCCTAAACCATAATTTCATCTCGTTGGTTGTTTGAACATAATTTTCTGTAATGAATGATGCCTTTTCTTTGAAAAAATTCTAATGCAGACTTTTTGTCAATGTGCAATTCCCAAATTGTTAAATCCATAGCGTTATGAAAAAAGGATTTACAAATTAAACTAATATTTCAATGGCGTCTTAAGAAATATAGAACTATCCAGACTTATTTAATTTGAAATCAGCGCGTATGAAAGATTTCGCGCGCTGTTAAGTGGGCGCGTATGCTAGATTTGGCGCTTTTGCGCATACATTTTCGTTGCAATTTTTTTACGGTTTTCAACACGGAATAGTACCGATTATTTTTACAAACGTTTCTTAAACAGCCTCTTATTTAAAGATAGAGATACATTTTTAATAGCTGACGCCTGACGTTTCCCAGTTTCTTTGTAAATTTTGTGCTCAGAAGATGCAATTCAAAAGGGGAAAATCTACTAATAACTCAGGGACCGTAGAAGAATGCTGAAATTTAAGAAATATTATTATGTTCAATAGTTGATTTTTACCTTCCATTAACCTATATAGACAGGTAAATGAAGTTATGTTTTCGGCCCAAAAATTCAAAAGTGAATTTTTAGTGACTAAATACGAATTAGAGCTTCCATAAAATAAAATAATAATGGTTAATTAATTTAGTTAATTAATTATAAAATAGTTAATTATTATTAAATAGTTAAATTATTATAAAATAATAATAGTTAATTAATTAAATCTGTTAAAATAAATAAAAGGGGGTTAGCCCATAAGAGCTATTATTTTCGTTTTGGCATTTTGCTTTGATTCACTTTTCAAACTTTTGCCACCAACTATTACAGCACTGTATTATAATTAAAGAAATTAAATAATGAAGAAGCTACATAAATGTTTGTATGTTTCTCGCATTGTGATAAAACAACGGAACCATCAAATTTTGAATAACGTAATCCTCCAGCGAATACGGGCATCTGGAAGCCCTAATTTGGAATTTGTTTTATTATCTGTTTCATATTTTGTCAGACATTAAACAATTTTTGATTAAGGTGCTCAACGATTTCAAAGCGAGGAATGGCAACACTCTACGAAAAGAATGATTTTTATTTCCAGCGCGCGAGACTGGCGGATCGGAGATTCTGAAGATACGCTCATTTTGAAATTAATTTGCGACATTGCTGTTGAACTGAATTTTACGGTTTAAGTGCAAAGAACACGATATTTAGTAAATAAATGTAACACACAAACGTTAAGAAAACGCCCCTTTGGACGTAATTTAAAATCTGAGAACTTTCAGACTTTTCTTCTTTTAAAAATGACGTTTGTCCATCTGTGTGTTTGGGACGACTTTTTCCTCTACGTTAACTCTTATAACGAAACCTCCAAAAATTTATATTTTCCGTTTTTTGGGCTTCCTACATTCACATAAAGAAGAGATTAGATTTTGGGTAAAACCAGACAATCGAAAGCAATACTTTACAGGAAGCCCATAAAACAGTCTTTAAAAGCACAACCGGAAGTATTTATTTTTATACACTCTGTACGTAATAGGTATTTAGTAAGAAACTCTGAATAGTAGTTATTTGGAAAGTAGCGTTTGCGAACTTCGTGGAAAGATGATAATAAGTACACAAAATGGCAAAGACGCAGCTGTAAATTTGCAATAATTTTGTTTATTACCATAAATGAATAAAAAAATGAACAAACAAAAATAAATAAAACAAATAAATTTTCCAAAAATATCCTGTAATGTATCGTTTATGCATCAGATTATTTTAGAAATAATAGCTAAGATAACTGACATAAAGTATCAGTCAAAAGTATGGAAAGAATAATTTCACAATTAAAAAATATACAAATGTATTATTATGACACAAGTTGCGAAAACAAGCTATTGATTAAAAACAATAGATGTTTAAAATAATTGATTGAAGATTGAAGATATCCTTATCCACCACAAGCCTTGTTGATTTCCATCGTATATAGATTTTCCGTGCTAAACTTGCATATATATAGCTACCAAAAGCTACATGTTGACGATTTCATGCATTTCAAAAATTTCTAAGCCAGCCTTTGCTTGTTGAAAAGAAATGTTGCTAGAATACTCATTTCAGCATCATTTGAATTTTTTAACTATCATTTCAAAAATTATTACTTAACTTCCAAACGTAAACAAGTTCAACGGGAAGGAGAAAATGTGTACCTGATCTTTGATTCATGTATTCAAACTCTTATAGCTTTTTCATATTATTATCCAAACATAACTTTATGATATTAACAAAATACAGTACATTCTAAATCTATTGAATTCTTCTACGCATTTTTTATTTTTTGAACAATGTCTACTAAAACAACAAACGATTTTATAGTAATCAATTCAATCCAATAAGTTTAAATGAAATGCAAGAAAAAAATGCGTATAATTTAATATTTCGTACAAGGAAGTTATGTGCTGTACACATCAGTTTTTTTTTGCAAAGTACTTACTGAATGGTTTATCGCAACAAATAATAGGGGACAAAATGGTTACTTAATAACATAAGAATATAAAGCGATTCAACTGCCCATGCATGTGGGCCGAACTTCCCAATGGTGCATTACAAAAGCATTTCCTTTTCGCTCACTAGGGGTTTTGACGACAAACGTATCCCTGGTGTTTATAAACATTTCTAATAAACCGTCAACTCTCCTTATAAAGAGTTTTATGAAGATAATGAATAATTCATTGCATAATAAGCATTTATAAGCTTGACTATAAAAATAACGTTTAGTTTTAGGTTATTTCCTTCAAATTTATGATATGCAGGAAGTCATTTTACTGCCGTTGTAAATTCAAAAATGTTGAGCCCTTGGGACAATATTCAGTATTATTTATTTTTATATACTAGCTTTAGGTAAAGTCTGTGTAATATTTCATGGTAAAATCTGATGCGTACACCATATGACTTCTTTGTACGGAATATAAAATTTATGCATTTATGTATTAAATTAAATATTAAATGTATTTTTTATTGCCTTCCACTTATTGGATTGAATTAAATTTCCTTCATCGAAAACGCCTCAACCACAATAGAATCAATGCACTCTTTAAAATTCACTATATTGGTTTACCATAGTGACACACTGGCCCTAGGTTCACTTAACAACATTACATTTTATTAATTTATAAAAGATTTATTCATGTATAAAAGGAATTAAACAACCAAACACACAAAAAGAGAAACAGTTTTTCGCAGACGATTCAATATTTCTCATTCAATTAATTCAGTTCTCATTTCGCGATAAGGCAAAAATAGATAAAAACTCAAAATATCTGTATTGAAAATTATGAAGTAAATCTTAAACACTTATTTCCTGGAATAAATTACAGAATGGATTAAGCATGATTTAATTCGTAATAATAAAAGAATGCGTTATCTTTGTTATTGCGAAGCTTACTTTCTCTAGATTGGCAACAAGTCTACTATTGTGTTGTTTCAACTGTAAACACGCCCACCCATGGCCGAGCGGTAAAGTCGCTGAACACTGGTCGTTCGGTCCGAGGTTCGAATCCCGCGAACGGGCTAGCTGCATGGGTGTTTTCGTGGTTTTCTCCATGTGTAACGTGTATACGAGCCAGTTCCCCTTAGAAAGAACTCCACGAAGGCATCCCTTCCCTTAGGCAGATAGCCCTAGTGTGCTTTGCCATAATTAAATACACCACACCAATACACCAAATGTAAACAAGCAATGGCCGACGTGGCACAAATTATTTGGCTTAGCGGCACTTAAGCAATTTTTAAATTGTTGATAATTGTAGAAATATTGCACGCAGATTTACTAGGGTATTTATCCGGTTAAGGCATAAAACTTAACAACCTTAAGAACAACATAATTCTATCATTTTTAAATCACAAACTCACAATTTACAAACATATAAGAAAGAACCTGAGATCACTGAGCCGAGTAACAGAGTGTCACAAAAAACATCGTTAAATTGCATTCCATAGCAGTCAAAATGGATATTTTCGTTGAAATATGATACCCTAAATTTTTCGCGATTACAATACTTCCTTTTTACTTCGTACTAGGAAGTAAAAAGGGCCTACAATAATGAACGCAGTGAAACCACATCAAATAGTTAAACGCGGTGAATGTAGGGGCTCTTCCGAATAGGCACGTGGGTTCACCTTTGCCCAGATTCTACAGTCCTGATTAATGACTATTCCATGCAATGAAAAATGAGTCTCATTTATCCATGAAATATTGAGAAGCCATTGTGGACCGTCATCGATCATCGATTTTTCAACGAAATCGATGCCAGTTTTCGAATTCATATCGCTTAGCTTTGTCATTTGATAAGAACCGGTACACTGACTGTAATTTGTAGAAGCGCTATTTTAAAACACTGTGAAGGATGCGAAACATCCATATTTGGTATAACGATGTTTTATAACAATGTTTCGTGCCACTTCTGGCGTGCTTTCTACTGTTGTCGTTGATTGTTCCCTTAGAGTGTCGACCTGCGATGCCACATCGGCAGCATGGATGTCTCATATAGTTGGTACACCATTACGAGATAGATGACAAAAACTTCCCGTTTCTTCAAGCTGTCGTACCAAGTAAGTCACTCCGGCAAGAGTGACTGGATCCTTTCTTCCATTCCTTCTGTATCCGAAAGCTTCGTAAAGTTTCAGACGATTCTTCTCTGAGATAAAACCAACTTCACCAATAGCGTTTATCCACCAATATCAGCATCACAATTAAAACTTTATGTACAAGCAAGTAGGAGGAAAAACGAGAAATGAGCTGTTAATGAAAAATCCTGTTCATGTGCAGCGCCCTATATCGGCGGAAAAAATCTCTATTTTTTCTTTACCAAAAAAGAAATAATAACTCCCCCTTCCCGAGAATAACTTTTTTTTTGCAAATCGCTAGTAGTTATAAAATAGGGGTTCTGCGGCATGAGGTACATACATACATACCTTTCTTGATTTAATTTTTGATCTAATTATTATCTCTTGTTTACTTGCTTAACAATCTCTTTCTCTATATATATTTGCATAAAATCTTGTGTTAAAATTCTTATACACGGTTGCAATTCTTAATATTGTTGAGGAATCTCCTTGCTTTGATTCCAATTTAATTTTAACTTTAGATTGTAACAGCTTTAAATACTGTTATTAAAATCTTGCAATTTAAAATAAATAATTTAAATAGATGAACCTTAAGGTATATGTTAACGGCAATGTATGAAACGCAGGCTCGAGAGCCACGTGTGGCTCTCGCACGAAGAATGTATGTATTTTATTTTTAAAAGTTAGAATATTATTTTTAAAAGTTAGAAACTTTATTTTGGTAAATGCACGTTTTCTCTTATTGTTTATATGTCGCCATTTTGAGTGTTAAATAAAAATTATTGTTTTGTTCCATCAATGGAGTTTGCTTCAAATTGCTAAAGAATTATCACAAGATACTTTAAGTTTATATATATATATATATATATGTGTGTGTGTGTACTGAGAAATTGAGAAATGTTACTATAATCATATGTGTGTGATTAGTATAAGAAATGTTTATATATAAATAAACGTACTGAGACAGATAGTCAATTTTTCTCTATTTCTGTACTATGTTGATTCAGAGGATACACACATACACCCATGCTATCTATTCTCTGAGCCAGTGCCGGAAGCTTCCGTTTCATGTAAACCATTTCAAATCGAAAAAATATTGAAAGTTAAAAAAACAAACGGTTGGCATAAATAACGAAAAGGTACTTACGTATTAACGCCACTGCAGCAGAAGTTGCGCTGATGCGCCAATAAAGAACAATCCTGTTGTTCGCAGTTATCTTTTGGATTCTTTTTGACTTGTTGTTTGCTGATTTTTGACGCCATTTTTTAATGCTACGAAAATGCGTCTTTGGGATTTGACAAACACAGAAGTAGATGCAATTTTATTTTTTCAGGAGCGAAATATTTTACCAAAAAAAAAAAAAAAAAAAAAAAAAAAAAAAGAAAATGTACCATTTTGCATGATATGAAACTTTATTTTGGTAAATGCACGTTTTGGAAATGTAATTTAAGACTGTGATCAGCAAGTGGGACTTAGGACAACTGGTTTGAAGAAAGCAGAATTCCATTTTGTTCAGCTTTGAGATTCATGTACTGCTGGTGCGAGGAGGTAACGTCGATTAAATTTTGTGAAAAGCAACTTGATTTATCGGATAAAATTGTTATAGATTGGAATAATTACATGCATGAATTATGTGTCTTGGATATGGAGAATAATCCGAACAAGAAGGTAGGTGGACCAGATTGCACTGTGGAAATTGATGAAAGCTTGTTTACTAAAATTTAACTGTTTACAGCTGTTACTAAAATTTAATTGTTTAAAATTATTATTTTTACTCTGTTTAATAAACTGTTTACAGCGTTTAAAAAACTGTTTACAGAGTAAAAATAATAATGGTCGAGTATTACGCGAACAGTGGGTGTTTGGTGGTATATGGAGAGGAACAAAAGATTCGTTTGTTGTCACTGTTCCCAATAGAACGTCTTCTTAATAAAATTATTGAAAACATTGCAGATTCTAGCACAATTTATTCTGACAGTTGGAAATGTTACCAAACAAATAGAACAGAAAAAGAAGGATTCCTACATGCTAAAGTTAATCATAAATACAATTTTATTGCTCCTGATACAGAAGTTCATGCACAGACAGTTGAGAGAATGTGGGGCAGTGCTAAGTGGAGGAACAAGAGACAGAGGGGGACAGCGAGATATCATTTAGAACCTTATTTAGCAGAGTTCATATGGTGACAGCATCAGGTCAAAGAAAATAGAGACTGTTTTTGAATCTATGTTATAATCTGTATCAGCCCATTTTCCACCAAAATCCGATTGACTACTTTGATTTTAAATAAAGTGTTTTGAATTTTTAAAGTGTTTTGATTTTAAATAAAGTGTTTTTATGATTTGTCGTAAACATTTTAGGCGTAGATTGGCGGCACTTAAAAACTGCCAAATCTGTAGTTGCGGTGGCGTTAATACGTAAGTACCCGAAAGGTGTGTCAAACGAAAACAGACCATAGTAGTAAAATGAGTAGCCCACTTTCGGGCTGCACTCATCTCCCACGCCAGCCCTCTCTATGCAGAAAATTACAGCACATAATTCGGACCAATGAATTTTTTACTACTTAATCAGTGCTTTGAGTTAAGCATAATTTTTGATTCCCAGTGATCTTTCTCGAAACTATTCACAAGTTGTTGTTGTTGACTAGTGCTTACTTGTCTGACGTATAGTCAGCCTAAACCCATAAAATTCCTCGTAGCAAGGAGCGCAATATACGCCTGTCGTTGGCAACAGCCTTGAGCACCTTACACGTGACGATGCGATTTAGCTCAGTTATGCTCCCAGTTTTGATGAAGAGCACCCCGGGAAAGAGGGTCCGAGGGCCTCCCACCTATCTTCCCCTACCATCAACCTCTCGAGAGAACTTTTGACTCGCCGCATATTCAGAGTGCCCAAATGTCGCACGGACACTTTACATTTACAAACATTCATGCCTTCTCTAGGATCCGAATTCGAGCCCTTCAGCACAGCCGTCAGCAACGGCACTATTCACAAGTAATCATATTGTGTATGTATCGTCTTTTGAGATCAGATTGAAATATCCGAATCGTTTACTTTTACCTATACAACACCACAAACAGTGAGAGGGAAAGTTCACCACGCATGAATTATGTAGTAGACAACATGGGTTTTCCACAGTGAATGGTGGAATTTCTGGAGATCTTTTTTACCACGTGAAATAAATTGAAAGTGTTTTTGTTAACTGAGTGGCACAAAAGGATTGCGAACAAAATTAATATACTTCAGTGTATGTACCATAAACAAGCCGTCAAATGCCACCGCGAAATTCAGGTTCTGCCCATAATCTAGGAGGAACGCATGTAACATCTATCTTCGGTTACCTGGCTCAGTTACCATCAATGAGAGGTGTCAAATGTAATCTATAGATCAATATTCGCCGCAAGAATTTATAACCAAAGCAGAAGAATAATACGTTCACTTTAAATTTATTCTATCTCAGCTCTTATGCAAGGTTAAATTAAAATATAAACATAACAGCAGCTAGTCACCTGGACATGGTTGGAACACAAGCTTTCTTCAAACTGCTACAAATTCAGACAACTTAATCTAAATCGACCTTCGCCTAAGCCGCGACAGAGATTCAAACTGCTCATTTTATAAGGTATTTCTCCCGCCTTCGTGGTGTAGTGGTCAGCACACTCGGTGCATTCGAATCTCATTTTTGATTTGAGACGGCATTGCTCATTTTTCATGTCTCCTGCTTCGAAATAACCTAATCACTCTACAGATTTACCAAAACCGAATCTATCCTTTTTTCATAATATTTAGAACCCAACAGGCGGCAGAGAGGTATAAAGTCGCTGAGCACCGATAGTTCGATTCAAGGTTAAAATTCCGGCGACCGAGCTGGCTGCATGAGCGCTTCAGTGGTTTCTCCATCTATAACGTGTATAAGAGCCGGTTCCCTTTAGAAAGCTCTCCACGAAGGCATCTCTTTACCCCGAGTGTTTTGCCATAATGAAATAAACCTGACCCAAATCCAAACCATGATATTTAATTCAAGACAGCACTGGAGTTACCAATACAGAACGAAACGTTATACGTCGTGCTCTCGAAAACAACTATGCGCAGTTTTCTAGATTAATAGTAACATTGCATACGCAGCAGTGGCGGGTAGGCCAAAACTCTCGAATATAGGCTACACGCAGCTCTTCTAGTCTTATAACAAACCTGCATACGGTATGCAGTAGCGGCTAGCAGGCCAAAGCTTTTGAATATAGGTATGCGCAATTCTTCTAGCATTATAATATATCTGCTTGACACTCAAATCTGCACGAATTTTGGACGTAAATTAAATAAAGATTGATATTAAGTTGGTAAACATTAACATTAATGACATACGTTTTGAATTAATAGTGGTGGTCAAGATTATCCATCCTTTTAGCGAAAACCTCGTTTTTGATAGTGTCAAAGGGGAAATTATTTAATAGAGTGAGAATAAAACTTCTAGCAGGCAGATAGGGCTGACTGTTTAATGGTGGATTTCGTCAATCTGGTATCGTATACACTGTCCATTCGGTTAGCTCCGTACAAGACGTCGACACTCCAGTTTGTTCAAAGATGATTTGTAGTTTCAGCATCTTCCCTGACCACCTGCATGATTTCTGGAAAAAATCTGATGTGTACACCACATGATTTCCTTGTACGGAATATTAAATGATACGCATTTTTTCTTGCATTTCATTTAAACTTATTGGATTCAATTAAATCTACTTCGTCGATAGCGCATAAACCACAATAGAATAAATCCACTCTTTAAAATTCATTATATTTGTTTACCATTGCGACATTCTAGCACGGGTTCCCTTAACAGCGTTATATTTCGTTCATCTTATAATTCAGAATGCACAAAATGTATATCATTTGAAGAATTATCTAACCGTTCCCACATGTTCTATTCAAATACTGTATAATAAATCTAGAACGATGTATAAAAGGAATTAAGCAAACAAAACAAAAAAGAAACAGTTTTTCACAGACGATTGATTATTTCTCATTCAATTAATTCAGTTCTCACTTCGCGAGAAGGCAAAAATACATAAAAACTCAAAATATCTATATTAAAAATGACGAAGTAAATCATAAACACTTATTTCCTCGAAAAAATTCCAGAAAGGATTAAGCATGATTTAATTCGCAATAATAAATGAAGGCGTTATCTTTGTTGTTGCGAAGCTTAGTCTCTCTAGATTGGCAGCAAATCTACTATTCTGCCTTTTTCAACTGTAAATAAATATGTCCGCCATGTTATTTAAGAATTAGGCTAAACCGCTTTTAAATTGTTGATAATTCTACAAATATTGCTTGCAGATTTCTCAAAGGCATAAAACCTTAACCGGAAGATGAGAGCAACATAATTCAATCATTTTTAAAGCAAAAAAGTGCACAATTTAGAAACATATAAAAGTAAAGAAACTGAGATCACGGAGCCGGGTAACAGAGGGGATATATATATATACATAAATATATCTATATACGTTTGGTGCGGCCGATTGCAACCAAAGTACGAGTTGCACATCTATATGTTATAGTAGTCCTATATACAAAATTTCAACGTCCTGAGGCTACTCGTTTTTGAGTTATGCGAGATATCTACGTACGTACGTACGTACAGACACAACGAAAAATTCTCTTCAGAATTCATTTTAAAGCAGTTTTATAATTCTTTTGGAGGAAAACAGCCTTTTATTCTGTCCTTACGTACAGATGTCAAAAAACGTACGACAATGTAACTTCGTTAAATTGCATTCGATAGCGGTCAAAATGTATATTTTCGTTGAAATGTACTGCCTGAAACTTTTTGCGATTACTATACTTCCTTTTTACTTCGTACAAGGAAGTAAGAAATGTGTAATATGTTCAAGTACCCAGTGAAGGAGAAATTAGTCTCAATAAGAAAATAAGCCACACGCGCATTTCCAAATACTATATATCTATGAGTTTATTCGTGTACACAATAAATATCACAGATTACACCTGGCGTTGGTAAGATAAATTTCATTAAAACTTATTCTCAAAACCAATACAGCATTCCCCACCCCGATCGAGGCCTCTTATTAGCCTCATTTGAAACAGTTCCGTAATCCTCATTTCTTCTTAAGTGGAGAAGCACGTATATAAAGCCACTTTACAGCTCATTGACTTGTAATCATTCAACTAGAAAACGTAGACAATTTTTTTTCACCGATGTTCATTTTTCTTGTTCACGATGTTTTTATCCCTTTAGCAACGTTGCATTCCAGTTCTGTTTGTATATTCAACAAAGTACATAATTGCTTATTGTTATAGCGACAATCGATAAACGCTTTTCTTCCGCAGAGAAAGATAAAATATCGTTCGTTGTTGCTTGGCTACTTGTAAGAGGCTTATGAGTTTAAAGAAGAAAAAGACATTATTAAGAACACTTACCTGGAGATTATTAAATATTTCCAGTTCTACAAATATTCCAGTGACTGCACATGGAGATATTGATTTTCACCAATTTTAAGAAAGGAATTCTGACGGAAAATTGAAAATATAATTTTGCCACAAAGCATGTGTTTATAATATGAACAACGGAGTTAAATAAGCGTAAATTGAATCCGCGGCGTTAGAAAATATATTCCCGGTAACTGGAGTTCAAGCTGCCAAGAAAACCAAAGGGAAAAATGCCTTTTAGCAGCATTTTAGACAATATAGCTAATATTAAGAAATAAAAATTGCATGCAAACACAAGTAAAAGAATGTTTTACCAAATGTTATCCACAAATAATATTTTTTAAAAAATAATGTACCGAATATGTATTAAAAAATCTGATGTGTACACCACATGACTTCTTTCTACGGAATATTGAATTATATGCATTTTTTCTTGCATTTCATTTAAACTTATTGGATTCAATTAAATCTACTTCGTCGATAGCGCATAAACCACAATAGAATAAATCCACTCTTTAAAATTCATTATATTTGTTTACCATTGCGACATTCTAGCACGGGTTCCCTTAACAGCGTTATATTTCGTTCATCTTATAATTCAGAATGCACAAAATGTATATCATTTGAAGAATTATCTAACCGTTCCCACATGTTCTATTCAAATACTGTATAATAAATCTAGAACGATGTATAAAAGGAATTAAGCAAACAAAACAAAAAAGAAACAGTTTTTCACAGACGATTGATTATTTCTCATTCAATTAATTCAGTTCTCACTTCGCGAGAAGGCAAAAATACATAAAAACTCAAAATATCTATATTAAAAATGACGAAGTAAATCATAAACACTTATTTCCTCGAAAAAATTCCAGAAAGGATTAAGCATGATTTAATTCGCAATAATAAATGAAGGCGTTATCTTTGTTGTTGCGAAGCTTAGTCTCTCTAGATTGGCAACAAATCTACTAGTCTGCTGTTTAAAATTTAAACAAACATGTTCGCCATGTTATTTAAAAATTAGACTTAACCGCACTTAAACAGCTTTTAAATTGTTGATAATTCTACAAATATTGCATGCAGATTTACTAAAGGCATAAAAAACTTAATCGGAAGTTATCTTCCGATTAATGTTTTTATGCCTTTAGTAATAACAAAAATAATAGTAGGTAACAATAGTTGTTTAGTAACAATAACAATAGTTGTTTAGTAACAATAGCAATAGTAGTTTAACAACATAATTCAGTTCTTTTTAAAGAAAAAAATGCACAATTTACATACATAGAAAAATAAAGAAACTGAGATCACTGAGCTGAGTAACAGAGTAGATATACACATATATACTATTGGTGCGGCCGGAATGCAACTAAAATGGGAGGTGCACATCTACATGTTATAGCAGCCCTATTATATAACATTTCAACGTTCTGAGGCTACTCGTTTTTGAGCTATGCGAGATAGATATATACATACGTACGTACATATGCAAGACGCCACGAAAAATTCTTTTTAGAATTCGTTTAAAATCAGTTATTTATATTTTTTTTGGGGGGGGGGAAGCGTCTTTTATTCTGTCCTTACGTACAGATGTCACGCAGAGACATCTTTAAATTGCATTTGAGAACGGTCAAAATGGATATTTTTGTTGAAATATGATACCGGAAATGTTTCGTGATTACAGTAATTCCTTTTCACTTCGTACAAGGAAGAAATATGTGTGGCAGCATTTAACTGTTTAATTGGGAATTCAAATTATATCGGACATAAAATATTTTTAATCCACGTGCCGGTTTAAAAATTATATCCCAATTAAAAAAAAAAAAATTAAAGAAATTAAAAGAAAAAAGAACATAACAGATGAGTAATTCAATCAACTTCAATGCCACTTCATCCGGGGAAAGGAACATTGAAATCAATTGAAATCTTTCTTCTACAAAAATCCTTGGTTTTCTGTATCCAGAATTAACAGATGAACTATTTCAATGTATTTTAATTATATAACAGTTTACCCGAAAATCCTGTCCTTTCCCCAATGAGAAACTGATGAGAATTTCTCGGATTCCTCTGCAGATAGTGATGAATCTAAAAATTCAATTTCTATTGAAAACTTTCGACAGTGGTGCAAAGTATTACATTATGGAAATATTTTTATTAATATAAATGTTTTACCTTTGTATTTTATAAAATAAATCATAATTTAACTAATATTAATTTTCAAAATATTTTCCTTTTATATCATTATTCTTCAATTTCAGAATTCTGGCAACCTTTATCTATGATCTAATTCTATATTGAAAAACAACTCTTTTACAAAAACTTTTTGTATATTTTAACTCTAAAATATATGTAGATTTGAAATATGTAATAAAAAAAATACGCAATTTTTGAACCTATTTTGATAATTTAAAGTACGCAGTGAGAGGGTTAAAGAATTGACACCGAAAGTGAAGAATTAAAATATACTTCAGTGAAAAAAATTAATCAAAATTTTACTTTAAACATATATCACATAATCCACAGTATTTTAAACTTTAGTGAAATTGTAAAACTTAGGTAGAAAAACAAGGAAAAAATTCAATTAAAACTTGTACTTTAAATAAAGAGAATTCTATTTTGTTTAAAGAATTGAAACCAAAAGTGAAAAATTAAAATACTTCAGTGAAAAAGAAATAAATCAGAATTTTACCTTTAAACATAACATCACACAATCCAAAGTATTTTAAACTTTAGCGAAAGTATAAAACATAGGTGAAAAAATCAATTAAAACTCACAATAGGTAATTAAAACTTTGAGCATTTTCTATGGAAGCAAGTAATATCGCGATCGCGA
Organism: Stegodyphus dumicola; assembly: GCF_044657685.1. Taxonomy (NCBI): domain Eukaryota; kingdom Metazoa; phylum Arthropoda; class Arachnida; order Araneae; family Eresidae; genus Stegodyphus; species Stegodyphus dumicola. Next base: position 272,977,412 of record NC_140770.1, on the reverse strand, counting down.
CTGCAGTGACTTACAGGTTTGCCATTTTGACTTCATTGGCGAAACAAAAAAAAAAAAAAAAAAAACCTTGGCGAGGGAAAAAAAACTGTTTTGTAATTATATAGATATATATTCACTTTTCAAATAGCTAGCCGCTGGCGCGGCCAAAAGTGAGGTTTGAAAATAATAGCCCTTTCGGCCCACTGTAACGGGAATTCTTAAGTTAAGCTGTTTTTTTAAAAAATTGCGATTTTGTTGTTGAAATTTATGCGTTGTAAGTGCGAAAAATGTGATGTTTAATAATAAAGTTAAATAGGTAAAAAAGGTTGCGACAATCAGGAGTGGGTGCAAGAGCAAACAGATATACTGCGAGCTTAACATAAGCATAGAAACCTTCAGAAACCCTTTTCTTAGTATGCCTTCGGGGTGTAGTGGTCAGCAGACCCAGCGCGTATTCGAGAGGTCCATAGTTCGAGTCCCGGCGAGGGCATTGCTCATTTATCACATCTCCTGCTTCGAAATAACCTGATGTTCCTACAGTGGCGCTCAAACTAAAAGCTGCTAGATGATGATTCTCCACACCCAGCATTTGGCGATTGGGTCCCCTTATCCTCAGTCGCCCTTTAAAAGGGGGAGTATATAAGGTATTTCTCCACCCTTCTTAGCATGCCTTCGTGGTGTAGCGGTCAGCACACTCGGCGCGTATTCGAGAGATCTGTGGTTCGAGTCCTGGCAAGGATATTGCTCATTTTTCATGTGTCCTGCTTAGAAATAACCTTATGTATCTACACCCTTTCTGGTGCTACGTTAAAATCTGATTCCTTTCAGATTTTCATTAGTTTTCTTTGAAATATGCTTTCGGCCTCTATGTTCTTTTATGTTCTTCTTCTAAAATGCTTGTTTTTGTGCCCTTTACTACTATAAGGCGATTTTGAAATATTTTAAAACCAATTTCAAACATCGTTTGACAAAACTATGACATTTGTTTCTAAATTCCGACCTCTTGAACGAAAAAATAAACTACTGTAAACCGCAAATTTTACTGTTCGCAGGAGATGCAGCATGTTTTTCCTGCAGGAAGGAACATAAAAGGAATAACTTTTGCTTTGCATCGAGAAAGCTATTTATGGCTTAGTGAAAGTAACGCATCAAAATCTGGCCTTTCTTCACAAACGCGTGAACCTTCGAAGAATATCAGAAATGTAAATTGTTAGCATAAAAAATTGAAATCTATATCTGCTTCACTATTTGTGAATATGTAGCTATGGTGAAGAAACACTATAAAAGCTTTCGCACGAAAGGAAATGAGATGTAGCTCAAGGCATGTTTTTACCAAAGCCTTGAGTAAAGGGGGCCATTGCGAACAGTTGAAGGAAAAATACGAAGTACGCTTTATTACCGAGAGAACTTATGTTATTGAAATGATGACAGCTTATATTGCCTAGTGTAAAATATTTCTGATATAAAAATCTTTCGATGGAAAATGTAAAGGATAATAATTTTGGTTGGTAAATTTTTACGATGTAGTGCAACAACACAGCAGATAGTCAGAAATGTGAAATCTCTTCTACTTTTTCGAAACTCGGATCTAGAATGAGTGTTTAAATCAGAGTTTCTTAAACTTCTTTCAGCCACGACCTCTTTTTATCACTGAGAATTTTTCGCGATCCCCAGGACCCCATAATATTTACGAAAATTTTGTGGGACCCCCATAAGCGTTGCTCAAATCCGACACACGCGTGAATGAAACTCAATTTTTTCACTTGTACTGTAATATACTACTGCAGTTTTAGGACATTCACTTTAATTTCTAATTTTCAGACATAGAAAATTGTGAAAATTTTAAATAAGTAACAGACGAAATGACAGCGTCACGTGCAAAGCAAAGAAAATGAACGTTTATATTATAAAAAAATGCGTCGAAACATTTTCGTTTTTTTTTCTTTGTCTGTATTGTCTTATCTTTATTTAAGTTAGCATTACCACCTATCATTATGTATATCCTACGTAGTAGAGTAGGTATGTTCTAGTGCAATGTATAATCGGTATAATGTTTGTATCAGTGCTTCAAACTAATTACTGTACTTGTCCTTTTCTCAGTATTGAAATGTTTTATTTATTTTTTTATTATGCATTTTATGTACAACATCTTATGCACCTCTGTAATGCCTGTTTAGTGCAACCTATGCTTGTAAAAACACATTGTCTAACCTCACTCCTAAGCCCATTGTATGGCCATATGCAACGTTTCATTTATCTCAATAAACTCCCGAGGCTATCTCTAGATAGGGGAGGGCGTGGGACACACGCCTGTTTACCTATGTTAAACACCAGGCGTCCCCGTCCTCCGTCACCTATCACCTTATCTTTATTTTCAGATACGTTGTGTAGAAATACCTTGAATGCATCTAAAAAATATAGCCGCACTTTTAATGTGAATCTTTTGAATATTTGAATATGCCAAAGCCACTAGGGATATCTACCCGAGAGAAGGGATGAGTTTGTGGAGAACTTTCTGACGGGAACGGGCTCGTACCACGTTACGCAAAAGGAAAACCAACCAACCGATGAGCCAGCCCGTTCATATGGGATCGAACCCAAAACCAATTCAAACTATCAGTATTCAGCGGAATCGGGCACTGGTGGCACCACATATTTATGTGAACTGATGAAGAATAAGTAAAATATAACGAGTGATCGTTATGATGTATTTATAGTATACTATGGTACTTTATTTTAGAACATTGTAAAGACAGCGAAATTTGATGTGATTTTCGTGGGGCGTTAAGCTTAGACTTTTCGCGTGGTTCCAGTACAGGCGCTGAGTTAGGTAAAAAATAGCGAACATTCAGGAATGACCCGTCCTTGGCTAAGCAGTTTCTCCCGTGAATTCAAAGACAAATCCACGCATCTAGTTCGAGGTCACGAGTTGACGAATCAATTTCCAGGAGCTAACGTCACGTGCGCATCCATTGTGCTGAGAATAAAGGAGGCAGAGGACCGAAAAATTCATTTTTCAGGAACTGTTCTTTAGAAAATTACTCTGTTTATTTTGCACTATACTTGTACATATGTATCATAATCTAACTTCTCATTACTTTTCAGGTACTATTCATCTTGAATTACTGGCATTTATATTTTACCAATTTCACATTTAACCCAGATTTTTATTTATTTATGCAAGAATTATTTTTATATATCCTTATGTTTTATGTAATTATTATGTATTCTTTATTTTGTCCTTAAATCACCTTACATATCAGGATTGAATTTGTATTTAATCATCGCCACACCTCCATTGTATATTGTCTGGTTTCTTCACTGTGACGCATGGTCACCCTCCTGACATTCAGTTCCACCGCAACTCTTCAGGACTGTCAATTGCCATGTGCCCACACTCATCAGAAGCCGGTAAAGCGGCATATACTCGCTGCAAACCGGCAATAAAGACATGGAACGGACTGGACTGACCGAAAAATATGCCACGTGATCATGGACTATCTTTACAGAAGATTCTTTGTCTGCATTCAAATTTTGCATAAACTGAAGTATTACAAAGGATACTTAGAGAATGATGAGAAATATTTAACATTCATTTTGCAGCCATCAAATTAAATAAGCAACATGCCTCCGTAATGATTAACTAGCAATGTATCACAACGGTTATGAAATTCATTTATCCTAATTTATAAACAAACAAAAAAACATATTTATAAAGGATGTCTCTTTGCCCAGCTTATTTTGACAAATATAATATTAAAAAAGAAAATCTGAAAGATTTCAGATTTTAAATTACGTTCAAAGGGGCGTTTTCTTCACATTTTGTGTCGTATCTTTATTTATTAAATATCATGTTCTTCGCACTTAAACCATAAAATTTAGTTCAACAGCAATATCGCAAAATAATTTTAAAACGATAATATTTTTAGAATTTCCGATACACAGACTCACGCGCTGGAGATAAAAAGGTGCCCCCCCCCCCGTGTAGAGTGCTGCCATTGCTCGCTTTTAAATCTTTGAGTTTGTTAATCGAAAATTTGCTGAGGTTTACAAAATATGAAATTAATAAAACAAATTCAAATTTTAGATTTGGGCTTCCAGATGCCCATATTCTCAGAAGGATTACGTTATTCAAAATTGGATGGCTCTAGGTACCGTTGTTTTATCGCAATGCGAGAAACATACATACAGTTATGCAGATTCTTCATTAGTTAATTTATTCAAATATAATACAAGGCGATAGTATTTGGTGGCAACAATTTGAAAAATGAATCAGACATTTATAGTGAACCAACGCAAGATGCCAAAACGAAAATAATAGTCATTCAGGAAAAATTGCCCTTTTGGACTGAAAAGAAAAACTGAAAGCTTTCCTTTCCTCCTGAGTTATATTCCTTTTTCTCCTGATTTCAATTTCCTTCCGGAATGTAAATTTGTATTGACGTAGATGCTAATCTAAACGTGTTTCAGAAGCAGTCTTTAAGCTACGTTTCAAAAGTTCGTCAGTAGTAGTGGCGGACTTAGTTAGGAGTTCATGCTGCGTCTTTAAAATTATCTCTCTAGTCGGTGTTCGACACCTTTCAGTTTATACTGATATTTCTAGGATCGGCCTTGCCGTGTGCAGCCGATTTAGCGTTTAGTTAAGCTAAGGTATTGGATATCTTAATTTACAAGCGATTTGTTACATTCTTATTTTCTGTTAAATTTACGTTAGCTATAAGTGGTGGTGATTTGTGTGCATCTGTTTTAATTTAGTTTAAGTAAAAAGGTTATTTAAAAACCTTTCTCTTTAATATTTATTTCCAAAAGACATAGCGAGTGTATTCGCTACTTCGTCTTCTGCGTAGAATCTGCAGTGTATGGCTACCTTAGAAAATCCATAGACATATAACAGATTTTATAAAACAGTGATTTTTTTCTCTTTTTTTGACATGTAAAATAAAAGTTAATAATTAAATCTTCATCTTCAAATCTTTAAATAAGGTTATCAAGGTAAATAAGTTAAATATAATTGTAATCAGATATATGTAATATTAAGTTAATTACCGAAATTTATAGATTTTTTTATTGTACGTTGTTTACGTTTGTTTTTAATGGTAAAGGAAAATAATGTTCACTAGAATTTCAATTATTAAAATCTTGAAAACTTCATTTTGGGCTTTAAATGTAACTTGTTTATTTTTTTAAATTATATGTATGCATGCTGCAGTCAATGAATATTGTAGAAATCAAAGGATAATTAAAGTGTGTTTCACCACATGAGTTAATAGATTGTGTGTGTGTGATTATGGCAAAGCCTCGAGGGCTATCTGCCTAAGAGGAGGGATGCGTTCGTGGAGGACTTTCTATGGGAAACTGGCTCATATACGCGTTACACATGGGGGAAAACCATGGAAACGCCCATGCAGCCAGCCCGTTCGCGGGATTCGAACTTCGGACCGAACTACCAGTCTTCAGCGACTTTACCACTCGGCCGGTGGTGGGCCTGAGTTAATAGAAGAATGCAAACTGCGGGAAAAAATAAGATTCGATATCTCCCGTTCTTACTGCGCCGGATTGAGCAAATTCAACTTGCGGTTTTCATGTCTCAAAAGCGGGACTTAGGATACCTATTACATATACATAAAGGATTGTTCTAATATAGGTATTTTGACACAAAATCGAACTTTTTTTAAATGATATGTCAATGTTTTTCCATATTTCGATGCTACGATTCAAATAATGCTAAACTGCCAGGTTTTGTAAAAATAGCACGAACGGCTTTTACAAAATTAGCTCCTCAATGTCAATTGAATTTGGTATATATTTGTTAATATCTCTTTTTTATTAAACTTATCTGATTCTTCCTTTCACATTTGGAAATTTACGTCCATTCCAAATAAAATTCGCCCGTTTTTTTATTATTTATTTTTAAAACTTGTGTTTTTAAATAATTTTAATAAATTTTTCGAAAGAAATTTTGAATTATAACCTGTAGAATTTTTAACATCTTAAAGTAGATGCATTTCTGGGCACACCTGCAAAAAATGAGAGTTTTAATTTAAACTATTTTTAAGAGATACATGAATTTACATATTGGCACGTTTTGGAATTTGGCATGTAGAGATATTAGGTTTATTTCGAGCCCGGAGAGATGAAACATTACAACCGCCTTCGCCGGGAATGGAACCGCGGACCTCTGGAATACCGGCCCAGCGTGCAGAACCACTACACCACAAAGGCACGCCAGGAAAGCGGGAGAAATACCTTATATACTCCCCCTTTTAAAGGGAGACTGGGGATTTTAGGGGATCCAGTCGCCAAATCCTGGGTGAGGAGAGTCATCATCCATCAACCTTCCAGTTCGGGCGCTACTGTAGAGACGCATTAGGTTTTATTTCGAGGCCGGAGAGATGAAAAATATGTAATGCCTTCGCCGGAAATCGAACCACGACCTCTGGAATACCGACCCAGGGTGCAGAACCACTACACCACGAAGGCACGCCAAGAAGGTGAAAGAAATACCCTAAAGGCATATTTGTTATATGCGATAATAACGCGAAATGTGGTTTACGCACTTTTTAAAAATTATTTAAAAGTATGAACGATCAGTTTTTTCTACTCGTCTGCAGTGAAAAATAGGAGAGGAAATAGGTTGCTATAAATTAAGAAATTTACCAAAAGAATTAATTTTGCCGCAGAATGGAAAAAAAAAAAAAAAAAAAAAAAAAAAAAATGCGCCAAGGTAATTTTTTTTAATTTCTCCGTAAATTTCGCACCGAATTTTATCAAATTTAATATTTAGGAGTAACTTGAGTCGTAGAATCGAAATATGCAAAAACGTGGCCTGTCATTTCAGAAAACGTTCGATTATGTGTCAAAATACCTATATTAGAGCAATGCTATATATATATCAGATATATATATCAGATATAAGATAAAATTATATGAATCAGAATTATAATATAACTATAAACATTAAGTCTTACTGTCTATTCTAAAATCGTAATAACTTCTCTGCATTGCGTCATTTCTAGATCACTCTATGGCCCGCGCAGCTCTGATGACGTAATAATTGGGAACTGAAACTGCCTTTGTAAACCAAAACTTTTCTTTTCGCCGTGCTTCCATCCCTCATAACTATGCTTTTGCTCTCGCTGGCTTGCTTTCTATCTCAACAATATCAAAAATGTAAATCTTTTGTGGAAAGGCACGACTAGAGTGCCAAGTGATTGTGGCCACAAGTTGTTGCAAATAAAAATGGAATTAAAACCATCAGTTGCAAATAAAAATGGAATTAAAACTGCCTCGACTGCGAAGTTCTTTAGATATTACCAAGTTAGAATTACTAACATACTACGCAATCAAAATCTTCTTCAATATGGATCTAATCACGCATCTACAGTGTTCTGTCTTTCCTTTGCTTTTATTATGACATATATATATGAAATGTAATTTCTCATACATTATTTGTTTTGTGCAGCCGGGGCAACAGGAATGAGACAAATTTTGGAATATAAAGTGGTAGGTTTATTTTAGCATCCATCTCACAAGCGTTCTCCTCGTACCTCGAGCAGAAGCCCAATTTATACATATGTGTACGTCACGAAGCTCCTCCAATCAGCGATATTAATTGAAATCACGAGGTGACGCTATCTTCTCATCAGGAGTGTTTTTAAGTACTTTATGTAATATGACAGATTTATGGGTTTGGCGATTTGGCGGGCGCCAACAGGTTAATATATTTTATACTAAAGAAAGGATTTCGCCAAAATTTAGGAACAGGGATGCAATTTAGGTAGAGAATCGCCAACACATTACTAAGCAATATTAATAGAATTTAATTTAATCAATTGATTTAAAAATATCATTACAGATTATCCCCCCCCCATCTGAAAAGGCTTGCTGTCGCGGCCGTCGACCCAAGACAGTCCAGATAGTGAGAGCAGAAAATTTAGTTATTAGGAAATTAAGTGAGTAGGAAAACTGATTGGATTTACCTCAAGGGACACAAAATGTTTACATAAAATATGACATAAAATATTTGAATATAATTAATACAGTATATAAAATATAATAAATGATTAATGAAATTATAATATAGTAACTAAGTGCAGAACAAATAAAGCACTAATAACAGATTGCTGGTTAGCTACGCGGCAATAGGAAATAGTAATATAACTGAATTTGTAAGTTTATATCTTAGGGCATGCCATTCACAGTTTGTGTATGAGTCCATACAATCATTAGAGTTGTCATTCAGGCTCATCTTTAGTCTTTTACTGGTCTTTGGAGATCTCCGGAGCATTTAATTAGCGCTAGAATTATGGATCAGCATTGGCACTGAAAACATTTGAGTTTTTATGTCACGATACTAGAGCTCTTATCTCTTGTTGAAAATACACATTTTGCTAGGTTTTTAACATATTTTGTCACTCTATTTTTCTCTTATTAATGATAACAAAACAAAATTTAACTTCCAACATCCATACCAGTTTTTTGTACACGATGCTGCAGAAACATAAAATGAAATTCAGAAATTTCAACAACTGAAATTTAACTTTTTCAACTGTTGCTACAATTTATAACACAAACATAGGAAAACATGAGCTCAAGGAAATGTGAGGGTATAGTACTCTACTTGTAGTATAGCCTCAATTGAGTGTTTCCCACACGGAAAGTGCATTGAACCTGAAACTCAAGTTTGAAGGAGCCCAGTAAAAGAAAAGGGCAGACAAACTTTTCAGACACTGAGAGATAAATCAATTATTAAGGGGGACAACAAGATGAAAACTAAAAGAAGGGTTATGGATAGTTTATTGATTTATAAATTTTGATTTATTCATGATGTAATTTAAAGTTCTCGGGTGGATAATAGAACCTTAATTTTGACGCATGTACAATCTCAGTTGGTTTCTTCGTGTGAAAATTTTCCCTGTCGATTTCATAATTAACTTCAGATAATTTATTCATAATCCGATAAGGGCCTGAATAGGGTGAAGTCAATTTTCTAGTATTTGGGTATTCAAATTCCTCGTAAAGGACAAAATCTCCAGGTTGAAATTTAGATTCTACAAATCTGATGTCATATCTAGTTTTATTCTTTCGGTGGTATTCGATAGTTCTTTTCTTTGCTAAAGCCCTTGCTTCATTTAAGGAAGGGTATTTATTTTGATCAATTGGAGATTCAAAAGGGAGGTTACCAAATAGTAAGTATGCTGGGGTGAACTTAGTTACCGTATGAGGGGAGTTGTTATATTCGATAACAACTTGCTCTAGCACTTTAGTCCACGGTACTTTTTTAGAAGAAGAATTTACTTTACATTTTAGTCGACTTACTATTGATTGATTTACTCTTTCTACTTTACCATTTGTCTGGGGATGGTGAGATGAAGTTAAAAGTTGTTTAACATTATGCTTTTTAAGAAATTTTTTGAATCTAGAGGAAGTGAAGGCTGCATTCCTGTCACTCAGAATTTTTTCGGGGACTTGTATTTGAAATATTTGTTTTAGACAATTGGCATAGGTTTCTGAAGTTACACTTTTAGAGGGAAAAGCCCAGACATATCTTGTTGCATGGTCAATAACTATATGTAAATATTTTTTTGTAGAATTATAATAATTAAATCCTCCCACAGTGTCAATAGAGAGACATTCGAAAGGTTTGTCGGTTGGGGGTACGTCTTGCATAAGACCAAATTTTTTCTGTTTTTTCTTTTTATTAAGTTGACAAGTATGACAATGTTTAACAAAATTTCCGATATCTTCGCTAATATGAGGCCAATAATATTGAGGGGTGATTAAGTTAAGCATAATTTGAACTCCCGGGTGACCAAAATTTTCATGGGTTTTATTCAACAATTTTAATCTTAAAGATTTAGGTACTACAATTTTATAAAAATTCTTTTTCTTAATTACCATCATATCATTTATCTCTTGGTAATTTTTTCCGCAGACATTATCAGTTTTTTGTTGTTGGATTATTTCATTTCTATCAAGTAAATGTACATAATGTTGGAGGTGCTGCGAAACAGGATGTCTAGAAAGCATGTCAGCTTCAATATTGGTAGAGCCCTTCTGATACTTTACTTCATAATTGAACATACTTAGTTCGAGTGACCAACGGAAGAGTCTACCTTTTAAATTTTTAACATTTTTGAGCCAAACGAGGGCCGCATGGTCCGTATGTATAACAAATTTTTGTCCATGCAGATAGTAATAGAATTTGTCTAGGGCATCTACTATGGCCAAACATTCTAACTCAGTAATCGTATAATTTTTCTCATAATTTCTTAAAGTTCGGGAATGATATGATACAGGGTGAAGGACATCATTTTCATCTGGTTGTTTCAAAACAGCTCCAACAGCAGTTTGAGAAGCGTCAACAAAAATATGACATGGCCTACTGGAATCATACAATTGTAAAACAGGTTTGGAAATCAGTATTCTTTTCATTTCGTCGAAAGCTTTTTGACATTGGTCATCCCATTCCCACTTGACATCTTTCTTCAAGAGTCTGTTTAATGGAGCTCTAATAGTTGCATAATTCGGAATGAATCTATGATACACATTCACACTTCCCAAAACTCTTTGTAACTCTTTGGTGTTACTGGGGTTTTTAAGTTTCTTAATAACTTCTATATTATGGTTATCGGGAATTATTCTACCATTTTTTATTTCATAGCCAAGAAATGTGATCTGATCTCGGGCGAACACACATTTGTTTCGATTCAATTTAATATGCTCCTCTTTAAACACCTCAAATAAAATTTTTAAATGTTCTAAATGTTCCTTCTCAGAGGAAGAGTAAACGATTATATCATCAAAGTAACTGCAAGCGAAATTAATTTTATTTTTTGTTAATATTTGTCTAATTGTTCTGTTAAAAATTGCAGGAGCATTTTTGAAACCAAAAGGGAGTCTTAACCATTCGAATAATCCAAAATTCGTGCAAAAAGCTAATTTCTCAGTATCTGCAGGGTGAATCGGGATATGCCAGAAACCAGATCTCAAATCAATTGTAGAAAATACTTTTGCTTTACTTAATTTGTCTAACAAAGTGTCAATGCGAGGAAGAGGGTTTGCATCTGTTTTAGCCAGGGAATTCAATTTTCGATAATCTATACACAATCTAGTTTTTTTTTTCCTTCCTCACGTTTAAGTACTTAAGTCACGGGGGACGAATATGGGCTACAACTTTCTTTAATTATACCTGCTTGTAATAATTGATCAATTTGGGTCTTAATTTCCTCTTCTTCCATAGGGGATGTTCTATAAGGTCTTAATGATACAGGCAAATCAGAATTTAAATTAATTCGTTGAGGTTCAATATTAATTTTTCCTACATCATACTTATTTTTAGAAAACACAGATGAATAATCATTTAACAATTTTTCCAAGTTATACTCTTTGTTATCGACAGTATTAGAAACAGCATTTTTCACATAAATGTTAGACTGAGAAACTAATTCCTTTGGATTTGTAGTCCGAGATTTACAAGTTGGAAAATTTCTTACATCATCATTATTAACACATGGATAAACATTTGTTGTACCACCTTGAAGTTGGAGGTGTAGAGATATGGGTCGGCTGTCAAAATGGCAGTCATCATTAAGTACAATAGCTCTCTGTTTAATTTTTAAATTAGTACAATCAATACTCAACTCAAATAATTTGCATTCATAAAGTCCTAAAATTACATAATTCAAATTATTATCAAGAACAAACAAGGTAATTTGTTTACTAATCCGTCCAATTTTCATTTGTATACAACATATTTTGTTGAAGATTATTTTTCCTTTAGTTTGGGTTACTGAAAATGATCTAACTCTTTGTACTTTTAAACGTAATTGTCTAGCTGTTTTGGAAGAAATTATTGATATGGTGGCACCACTGTCTACAACACACTCTAGACGTTTCTTATTGGGCAAATATCCCGACACCTTTAATAGTCAACTACTGTGAGGGGTTTCTGGGGTTGGGTCTATTGCAAGGAGCGTAACATTATGTGTATCAGATCTCTCCCTTCTGAAAGGACAAACCTGAAACCAGTGAAAAGCATTTGGGATTCCGTTCCGGGTGCAAAGTCTACAGGGACTAGGTGGCAATGGCAATCTATTTTGAGAATTATAATTATGATGGCTTGTAAATCCTGGACCACTGAACCGATTATAAAAATTACTTGGTCTCTGAAAACGTTGGAAATTGTTGGGTCTAGGAGAATATTGTCTCACAGTAGCTGAAATTCTACTTCTATTAAATCGATTGTAATCTTGAGAACTGTTCCCAATCGGAGTAACAAATCTGGGAGGTGCACTTTTGATTTGTTGATTTTCGCTAATCTTAATAAGCTTATGGGCATGAGTAAGCCAAGAGATGGGGTCAGAGGGTGCGTTGATCGTCATTAAGGATTTTAATTCTATAGGAAGGCCATCCGTCAGACCCTCCAAGATCATTTCATGAGTTAGATTTAATTTTTTACCAATATCTAATTTTTTGCGAAAATATTGCGTTATGTCCTCTTTATGATTGTACTTGTAATTGGCAAAATCACCAAACGTAGTTAAAGTGGGGTCGAAAAATTTTTCCTTTAAAATTTGGACTAATTCCACATATTTAGTAATTTTATGGCAGTTTTTGACATAGACGCTAAGTGCACCTTTTAGATATCGAGCTACATTATTAAGCTTCCACGTTTCATCTTTATCTAAATGAGTTTTGTTAAAGTACTCAAGCCATGAATTTATATCCATATCATTCTGCGCGTCAAAGGGAATTATACTTGTTTCAGGTTCAGCGCTAGCTGCCCTTAATGAATCATCAGGATCAGAGAGGTTTTCATTAGCCATTATTCTTTTAACAATACTTTCATAAATAAAACTAATAATACTTTATAAATAAAACTAATAATACTTTCATAAATAAAACCAACTCAAAAATAATATTCTTTAAATTTTCCCAAAACAATATTAAAACCAAAATACATCCTTTAAATACCAAATTTAAAATACATTTATACCAAAATAATACTTTTTAAAATTTTCAAAATAAAAACACTATTATTAAATCAGTAATTATAACTCAATAGTAATAATATCATTTGCATCGCCAATCTTTTTACTAATTGCTTCTGTTTGACTTATTGTGACGAGAATACGAGTGATGAAATCGACACGAAAATACACATTTTTGTGCACTCTTGATTAGATTTTCGCAAAACACGATCAATCACCACACAAGCACAAAGCTCTCGAGAGCAACACAGAACGGCGTAGACGTAGGGAAAGATTTCCATCCTCAAAAGTAGGTCAACGGTAAGAGCACATTTGATGAACGACGAACTTTCGATGGAAACACAAATCACACATCACAGGGGGCACAAGGATGCTTCTCTGGACGTAAAATAATCTGCAGAATACCAGAATACAGGTAACAAAAGAATGATTCTCTTGAAGCAAGAACGCCTAGCGAAAAATGTAGAAACATAGAAGTCGCACAGCGGCAAATTCATCTAAAGTGCGTAACATTTTATCCGTATAATCCTTGGGGTATTTTCTTTTTTAGATAATCCCTTTGAAGGTGGAATCCTACCGGCTTTCTGAAATGTAATTTCTCATACATTATTTGTTTTGTGCAGCCGGGGCAACAGGAATGAGACAAATTTTGGAATATAAAGTGGTAGGTTTATTTTAGCATCCATCTCACAAGCGTTCTCCTCGTACCTCGAGCAGAAGCCCAATTTATACATATGTGTACGTCACGAAGCTCCTCCAATCAGCGATATTAATTGAAATCACGAGGTGACGCTATCTTCTCATCAGGAGTGTTTTTAAGTACTTTATGTAATATCACAGATTTATGGGTTTGGCGATTTGGCGGGCGCCAACAGGTTAATATATTTTATACTAAAGAAAGGATTTCGCCAAAATTTAGGAACAGGGATGCAATTTAGGTAGAGAATCGCCAACACATTACTAAGCAATATTAATAGAATTTAATTTAATCAATTGATTTAAAAATATCATTACATATATATGCAATATATATATCCTAATTTGCGCTTTCGAGACATGAAAAACGCAAATTTAATTTCGTCAATCGGCCCAGCAGAACGGAAGTTACAGAACTGTCCGCTTTTTTTTTCCGAGCTATGTACGTTGTTCTGTAGTTACGAAGAATTGTTTTGGCTAACATAATAGCATAAGAATGACTTCATAATTTCATTAGAGTATTCTTAAATAATATAGGAATTTAATTTTTATATAAGTTTTATTATTCCAATAAATAAACTTTCAGAGTTTCAAGCTGAGTTCTTTTCTTTTTTATCAGCTTAATGAAACTACATAATTAATACGTTCTTAATTAATTTAATAATTAATAATTTCTTAATTTTCTTCTACTTAAATAATTTCGGTGCCTCCCTCGCCACTGATAAAGTATACATATAAATATATACATGGAATTATTTATATTTTCCAGATCAAATATCTGCCTATGAGGAATTTGCTATACTTTCCCTATCGTTATTTTCTTCTTCACATAATTATTTATCTTCTGTCTGTTTGGATAAGCCCGTGAAGTATCACGAGGAAAAATGAGCTACGAATACTTCTGGTGACGGATTGTTGCCATAAACACCATTCTATGATCGAGTGAACCTAGAAGGATTGTGTTGCGGAGCCTTATATTCGTAGTATACAAGAATATTACTGTTGGCAGTAACTCTACAAAACTTCCTTCGGCTATTATACGTAATACATCTTAATATATGACAACACATTCTTATTCAAACAAACGCAGCCTGTTTCACGGGGATTGTTGATAGATAAATGACAAGTATTTTGTTCAATTTACATTTCGAAAATAAGGAATTGCTTTATAGTAATATTTATTCTAAGAGTGACAATTAATTATCTCCTCGGTGATACATTTTACTAAATGCGTTATAAATTTAAAAACTACGTCGATTCACGTAGTAAGGTTTGTATATATGGGGTGTATGGGACCTTTATGTTAAAGTTTTATGACTTTTCGAAAATATTAGTTTATCTACGTCACAATAAGAGAATATTTAATTATATAACTATGGGAACTCTCTGCTGTGCCAATTGTCACGCAGTTATAGCAAAGTACAAAAGGAAAGTATAGTAAGACCCCGCTTAACGCTGTTTCGGTTTAACGCTCTTTTATTCGAATTGTGGGATTCTCCAAAATTACACGCAGCTTTAGGCTTCCCGATATCCGAAGCAGTTTATCTGTGTTTCTGCGTTCTTGCGGTGTTATACAAACGTATTTTTATCGTTTCAAACATTTATTGACGTTATTGTAAGTATATATTTATATAATATAAAGATTGATATAGCGACGAATATTATGATTTTTAAGTTTGATCATGGATGATAATAAAAAAAAGACGAAAATAAAGCAGCAAGAAAAAGCATTTCAATAGAAACTAAAATGGAAGTGATTAGAAGATTAGATACTGCTGAACGTCAATCTCAAATTGGTGCTGCATTGAATTTGGCAACTTCAACAATAAGGAATATTCTTAGGAATAAAGAAAAAGTACTGTCATCGGCAACTGCAAGTACGGCATGCTCTTCATCTAGAATGACCTGTTCTAGAAATAATACAATAAAGGAAATGGAAAAACGACTTTCTGTATGGATTGACGACGCAATATGCCATGAAGCCAATCTATTATAATGGAAAAAGTAAGAAGAATTTTTAATTACATTCAGGTTGAGGCAAATGATACAAGTGAAATTTTCGTTGCAAGTCGACGATGGTTTAAAAATACATCGAAATAATCTTCATAAATTTCAGATTACAGGAGAAGCAGCAAGTGGTGATACGAAAGCGGCGGCTGAATTCCCAGCGACATTAAAAACAATAATTGAACGAGGAAACTATCCTCCAGAATTGGTTTTTAATGTTGATGAAACAGACCTATTTTGGGACAGAATGCCGAAACGAACATTTCTATCCCGTGAAGAAAAACGTGCACCAAGATTTAAAGCTGCAAATAATCGCTTAACACTTCTACTGTGTGGTAATGCAAGCAGATATTTCAAATTAAAACCACTACTTGTTTACCACTGCAAACACCCAAGAGCGATGAAAGGAATATCCAAGGCTCAGGTGCTGGGCACTTCAACAGGCTCCTAGGCTAGGAAAGCCACATCCTGTGTGTAACTCGTGTGAGACAGCATATCTTTTTCTGGCATATCACGGTAAAGTTCATAACAGAGAAAAATTATCGTGATAAGCAATGAATGTGATAAGCAGTGAGTGAGCCTTGCGTATGTACAGTTCTAAGAGTCAGTTGAATCATAAGCTGGAGATGTAAATGGTAATATTGTAGAAAAAAGCATAAATCTGAAGTCACATGCTACTGCTACGTCTTCCGGCGCTCATGAAGGAGAAATAAATTGAAGAGTAGGTGTAGGAAGTGCTGGGAGGAGGAATATCCAAATCAACTTTCTCTGTAATTTGGGAGTCTAATAAAAAATCATGGATAACTATGAAAATTTTCCAGAATTGATTTACTGAATATTTTTGCCCGTCTCTTAATCAAGAGCACTACTTTTAATTGATAACGCTCCAAGTCATCCAACGAATTTATTTGACTTAATAACATGTATTCCAGTCGAAGTGGTTTTCTTGCCGCCTAACACAACTGCCTTAATCCAAACAATGGATCAAAGCGTTATATCAAATTTTAAGGCTTATTACCAGTGGCGAACATTTAGACAGATGTTTGAAAAAACGGAAGGAGAAGAGAAACAATCAATAAGAGAGTTTTGGAAAAACTACAATACCAAGAATGCTTTAGAAAACATAAACCTTTCTTGGAATAAGGTAACAGAAAAATGTTCGAAAGGAGTGTGGAAGAACATTTGGCCAGATCTAAGCAAGGACGGTGACACGGGACACTCTGTCGATATGAATGAAATAATGGAATTAGCGAAACAAACCGGTTTAGATGAAGTAAATGTAAAAGATGTCGAAGAAATAGTGCAAGAAACAAAAGCAAGTCTTTCTAATGACAAGCTCAAGGAATTAGCGGGGCGAGAAGAACACAAAAATATTGAAAGTAGTTATTCTGAAGAAGAGCAAAACGAACGTTCAACAGCGTTTCTAAAAACCAGTTTGACTGTTATAATAGAAATTATGGACCAACTTATTGAAAATGACCCAAATTTTGACAGGAGTTCAAAGGCAAGACGGGGTGTTATGGATGCCTTATCCACTTACCAACAACTTCTTACAGAGCGCAAAAGGTGGTATGGTGTATTTAATTATGGCAAAGCACACTAGGGCTATCTGCCTGACGGGAGGAATGCCTTCGTGGAGGAATTTATAAGGGAAACTGGCTCGTATACACGTTACACACAGAGCGCAAAAGGAAAACGCAAATTATATTAGATACTTTCTTGATAAAAATAAGCAGAAAATTGGAAATATAGAAGAGGCTGAATGATCTGAAATGTAAACATACTGTCTTAGAATTTTATTTATTTTTATATGTACATTCGTTTATTATGTTCCTATATGTGAAATAAATTTTTGTTTCATCGTTATAAAAACATAATTAATAAATTTGATGGTAAAATACTTGACCAATTTTCTACCCATTTCCGCCTAACCCCATTTTTTACATGATGAAATAACCTCGTTTAACGCTGTTTCATATTAAACTCTATTTTGATGGAACGTATATCCCGCGTTAAGCGGGGTCTTACTGTATACCAAATTACAGAGTGGTTATAATTAAAGTTCCTCTTTGAAATCGTCATGAAAGGAAAACTACTGGACCAAATGTTATCAAGCTTGGTAATCTTATAAACCACACCATGGGAATTTATTTTCCACGAAAAAAAGGGGAGTTCAAAAACACACCACCAGAGGGAAAATAGCGCTGTCTGTAATGCTGTTAAAGGAAATAAGGACCAGAATCTAAGTTAACCTTTTTTATAAGGGTTCAATAAAGTTTTATACTCTTAAGAAACATTGACCTAAACAAAATTACCATTTAAAGGAGATAAAAGTCGACTGCGCCATAATTGGACCAGTTTTCTTTGAAAAGCATTTAACAGCTGGATCTGATATATGCACTATGACTGCAGCTCTCTTAGCGTCAATGTTAAGACGATTTATGGTACCTGAACTGCAGCAACGTGGCACTTTAGATACCAGGATTTTCATGCAGGACGTTCACCGTACATAGACAATATTTCACGAAGGAACGGACACTTCCTCACTTCTTGGCCACCCCGATCACCAGACCTCTACCCCTGTGACCTTTAGCTAGGAGGTTACCTCAAAAGCACTGCTTATAATGATATTCTAAACAATTCGTCGTAATTGAAATACGAAAAAGATACGATACACAGACATGTTCGTAACATTCCTCCTGATATGTTAAGAGCTGCTGTTGAGAATGCAGTAATACGATTTAACTTGCTTTTGGAAAATGGTGGACGCTACATTGAACATGCTTTGTAACATGTTCCAGAAACGACATTTTTTCGCGAAAAATAAATTCCCTTATGCTCCTTTACAAGATTACCAAGCTTGGTAACATTTGGTTCAGTAGTTTTTCTTTTATGACCATTTCAAAGTAGAACTTTAATTATAACCACCCTGTACTTTACTAAACTCCATATTCATGTCGGAAAAAATAAATCTCATTCTGTGCATTCAGAAAGGATAATATCGGTTAGAAGTAGTTGCTATGACTGATACTGTCAGTACTGCTAAATACTGACAGATATGACCCCCAAATTATTAAACATTATATTTTTGTCAAATTTTGGAGTTTAAAATGTTAGAATAGCGCAACATCACCAAATATACATGTCTTTAATAGACAATTCACACTGATTTTGCAGTTTTTTAACTTTCTATACTTCTCAATGAACAGAATTATTCGCGATTTCATGTATAGTACTTACTCATTGATCGAACATACAATATTCTGTTGTTGTGACTGATTTCTCTTGTTTGAAATCAGAAAAAGCCCACAACATTCACCGTGGTAAGGAGACAAGATCAATATAACGCAGTTCTTGAAGAAAATATCAAGATCCTGATCCTTGAAGATCCTGCAATCAATTATTATTTTTTTTTTTACGGAAAATAATAATTCCCGTAATAATTAATTCCGTAATAATGATCATTGAACACTCATTATGGTAGCTTTATGTCTGTCATTCTTTATGTCTTACGTTGATCCTGCAATCAATTATTATTTTTTTAACGGAATAAGGTAATTTAATAAAAATAAATAAAATAAGTTTTGCTATAATGGTGTTGTTTTTCTGATGCCATTAAAATTTCTGCTCTAAAACAATTAGCTGTCTTTATGTTTATGAACTTGGAGTATACTTAATATTGTTTGTAATAAACAGAAGCTTGTTTTTTTTTTATTAGTCCAAAGGGGCTTTGTCCCTGAAGGACTATTGTTTTCGTTTTGGGATGGTTCACTATAAATGCCCGTTTCACTTTTCAAATTATTGCCACAAAATATTAGAGTCCTGAATTATATTTAAATAAATTAAATAATGAAAAATCTGCATAAATATATGTATATTTCTCGCATTATGATAAAACAACGGTACCTAGAGCCATGGAATTTTGAATGACGTAATCCTACTGCGAATATGGGCAGGTGAAATCCCGAATTTTTAATTTGAATTTGTTTTATTATCGATTTCATATTTTGTAACACATTAACGAATTTTTGATTAATAAACTCAAGGATTTCAAAGCGAGGAATGACAAAATTGTACAGGAAAAAAAAAAAAAAAAAAAAAAAAAAAAAAAAACATTTTCTGTATTTCTCTGTATCAGAAATTCTAAAAGTCTCTGTATCAGAAATTCTAAAAATATGCTCATTTTAAACCTATTTTGCGATATTGCTGTTGAACTGAATTTTATGGTTTAAGTGCAAAGAACGTGATATTTAATGAATAGAGGTAACAGATAAAATGTAAAAAAAAAAAGCCCTTTGGACGTAATTTAAAATCTGAAACCTTCCAATTAAAAAAAAATTCTGAGCAGGTGTACAATCTATTCTGAGCAGGTCTGAGCAGGTAAATAAAATGCTTGCTTTCCGTTCAGTTTAATGCTGTTTTCATAATAAAATAGTTAAAATATGCTAGAAGTATTCCCGTGCAGAACATGAAACACAAAAATGTGCTCGTTAAAACTTTCTCCAGTATTTTATGCTTCTCAGTATTTCTATGTTTAAGTATTTTTCTAATCCCTTACCTATTTCTCATTTTTTTCCTTCGAACAAAATTTTAACTAAATATTTTCCGTTTTTTAACGAAGTCAACGGAATAAAATCTTCCAAATGGAGGATTTCTACCGTTTGAAAGAAGAAGGTTTATTCAAATCCTATTTTTCAAGTCTATCTATCTGAAAGAAGTCAAGCTACGTTAAATTTTTTGAAGAAATATAAAACCATATTCAGCATTTTCCATCAAAACTGTTTAAATTGCATGACTATAGCTCAAAAATATAACATTTCATGCTTATATGTAAATAAGGATAAAACCTCTGTGACAACGCTTACAAAATGGAATGTCACAAAATATAGCTTTATGACCTGAGCACAATACTTTTGACTTGCCCTACCTGACTTTAAAGCCTACCTGACGTTCTATAGCGTATTTTACTAAGCAGTTCCCCCTATTATAATATATGATTTCCAAACATTTTATACAGGGTGTCCCATAAATATTGGTAAAAACTTTAAAGTCAGGTAGGGCAAGTCAAAAGTATTGAGAACTCATAGTAATAACTATGTACTGCAATAAAGCAGTACATAGTTATTACTATTATTGCTAACGGTGTACTGCAATCAAGCAATCTGAACAAGAGCACACATAACAATAATTCTATCTAATACCCACACCGACATCCAAACACATTGCGAGGTAAGTCGCACGTGGCAGATACGTTTTTAAATAGGTTACACAAGAAAATGTTCTCTGTTCCAAGTTGTTCAAA
This sequence comes from Stegodyphus dumicola, assembly GCF_044657685.1. Classification (NCBI taxonomy): domain Eukaryota; kingdom Metazoa; phylum Arthropoda; class Arachnida; order Araneae; family Eresidae; genus Stegodyphus; species Stegodyphus dumicola. The sequence continues at coordinate 272,956,436 of NC_140770.1, read as the reverse complement.
GATAATCAAGGAGATGAGGTTTTGTGTGTGTGTGTTGTAGAGAAGTGCAGAAGTGTTGTAGAGACAATTAGGTATTTTTTGGAAGCAGGAGAGATGAAAAATGAGCAACGCCTTCGCCTGGAATCGAACCACGGACCTCTGGAATACGCGCCCAGCTTGCAGACCACTACACAACGAAGGCACGCTAGGAAGGCGAGAGAATACTCCTCCCTTTTAAAGGGCGACTGGGGATTTTAGGGAACCCAATCGCCAAATCCTGGGTGTGGATAATCATCACCCACCATCCTTTTCAGTTCGGGCGCCACTGTAGAGACATTAGGTATTTTGGAACCAGGATACTCATCCAAAAAAACCTAAATTTTCAGTGAAACATAAACGTGCTCAAAATAAGTTAATCCAAGAAATTTAAATACGTTTCATTTAATTAGAAATTTATTTCGAGTTTAAATTTTACATTAGCAAAGATTACTGCTACTACTGTTTTTTGGAACCAGGATGAGCAACACCTTCGCCGGGAATCTAACCACGGACCTCTGGAACACGCGCCCAACGTGCAGATCACTACACTACGAAGTCACGCTAAGAAGGCGGGAGAAATACCTTATAGTGTCACTAAATTATACACACTGCTATCACCCATCAAACAATGAATACCTTTCTGTGCAGATATGACACTGCTTTTTTAGATTTGTGCAGAAGTGACATTAAACTGGTTTGTCACTGAATTGTTTTTAAAACTGTTTGGGAATGAAAAAGGAAGCGTTTTGGTATAATTTCAAACGCATAACTTCATTATAAGAAAACTGCATACGATTAATCGAATCACTTTACTGTAATTTTATTTAACGCCCGAAAATTAAATTTAAAAAGAAATGAAACTTCTTTTTTGAAGACGAAAATGATACTGTTGTTGTCTAAACGATAAATGCCTCGATTGCTCTTCTAATTACTCAAAGTTTAATTACCCATTGAAAGAAGTTAATGATGCATGTTTAAATAATAGGGTACGCAACCTAAAGGTTCAAAAATTTCGCGAGAAACTTTGGAATATTTTAGCATCAGCCAAGAAGCAGGGCTTAATTAGTATTCCTGTATTAATGAGGTTAATTAAGACGCGAATGTGTTACGGTTCATTTTAGCAAAGTCGCCCGGTAATAATAGACTATGTTAATTTCGATCAGCAATATCTTATTTTGAAATGCAAGCAGAGGAAAAGACATCAGTTTCCATTTAAAATCTGTATCAAGGTATTGATCTCTAACATTTCGGAGTTTTACTCAATTCTTTGATGAAAATACTGTTTGGTATTGTTGCAGAAAATGTTGTTAATCAGGAAGTCGGATAATTCTCTTATCAAAATAACTCGATGAAAATAGGATGAAATTTTCAGTGAAACATAAATGTGCTCAAAATAAGTTCATCCAAGAGATTAAATACGTTTCATTTAATTAGAAATTTATTTCGAGTTTAAATTTTACATTTGCAAAGATTACTGCTACTCTAATACGGAAAGTTTAGGTAATTAATTATAAGCTCTACAATAATCACCAATTTTGACTTTAATTTCTACTTCAAATTCTACATTATTAAACACCTAGCTGTTTGTTTTAATTAACTACATTCTATGAATTCTCAGATATCAATAAATTTATGCGATACCATCCACGAAATCAACATGCATCATTGAAGAGTCATTTAGGATGTTTTGGAAGCAGGAGACATGAAAAATGAGCAATGCCCTCGCCGAGACTCGAACCATGGAACTCTTGAATACGCGACGAGTTTGCACCACGAAGGCATGTTAAGAAGGCGGAAGATATAACTTATCAGATAACTCCCGTAACTTTGCAATTTCGTGGGCACTGCGATATACATTTTGACGCGTTTTGAAATTTGGCGTATTTAATATAAGCGATAATATCGAAAATGCACTTTCCGCCCTTTGTTAAAATGATTTGAAAAAATGAACGGTGGACCTTTTTAACTCTCGTGCGTCAATGAAAAAAATCCGATCTGTACACCTCACTTCCTTGCACGGAATATTAAATTACATGCATTTTTTCTCACATGTCATTTAAGCTTATTGGATTGAATTTAATCTACTTCGTCGATAACGCATAAATCACAATAGAATCAATGCACTCTTTAAAAAACACTATATTTGTTTACCATAGCGACACTCTGGCGCTAGGTTCACTAGCGATATATTTCGTTCATATTATAACTCAGAATGCACAAAATTTATATCATTTAAAGAATTATCTAATCGTTGCCACATGTTCTATTCAAATACTATAATAAATATAGAACGATGTATAAAAGAAATTAAGCAAACTAAACAAAAAAGAAACAGTTTTTCACAGATGATTCAGTATTTCTCAATCAATTAATTCAGTTCTCACTTCTCGGCAAGGCAAAAATACATAAAATCTCAAAATATGTATATTAAAAATTACGAAGTAAATCTTAAACAATAATTTCCTCGAAAAGAAATTCCAGAAAGAATTAAGCATGATTTAATTTGCAACAGTAAATGAAGGCGTTTTCTTTGTTGTTGCGAAGCTTAGTCTCTCTAGATTGGCAACAAATCTGCTATTCTGCTGTTTCAAATGTAAACAAACATGTCCGCCATGTTATTTAAAAATCAGGCTTAACCGCACTTAAATAGCTTTTAAATTGTTGATAATTCTACATATATTGTTTTCAGATTCTATAAAGGCATAAAATCCTTAACCGAAAGATGTTTCAACGTTCTGAGATTACTCATTTTTGAGTTATGCGATATACGTACGTACGTGCAGATGCCACGAAAAATTCTGTTTAGAATTTATTTTAAATCAGTTTTATAATTTTTTGGAGGGGAGAACCTTTTATTCTGTCCTTACATATATATATCACGCAAAAACATCGTATTCGATAGCGGTCAAAATGGATATTTTTCTTGAAATATGATGCCTGAAACTTTTTCACGATTACGAAACTCTCTTTTTACTTTGTACAAGGAAGTAAAAAGGAAAGTAAGGAGGTTACTATAAATTAAAAATTCCGCCGAGTGAAATATACTGAAATTGAAACAAACTGAAAAAGTACGCTAAGATAAATTTTTAAATTTCACTATAAATTTCCCACCCAAAATTACAAATTTAAATATGTAGGGGTAATTTGGGTCGTGGAATCGGAATATGGGAAAAGTTGATATGTGTTCTCAGATAAAGTCCGATTTTGTGTCAAAATACCCATGCTATATATAAATCTAATATACATCCTAAGTCGTGCTTTTGAGACATGAAAAACGCAAGTTGAATTTAGTCATTCGGCCCGGTAGAACGGGAGATATAAAATATTGTCTTTTTTTCCCGCAGTGTACATTATATTTACTATCAACAGTGAAAATGGCAAACCTTTAGATCAGTTAATTTTAATAGTATTATTAAAATTACCTTACTTAGTGCCCTCCTATGTATTAATGCAATTTTTTTACATACCTGTACTACTTTTCATAATAATCTTCCTAACTCTTTAATAAAATTCACCGACAAATGTGGCTTATCTATTCACACATGATAATTAGCAGGGAGCAGAAATTTTCCAGTCCATTTAAAAAGGCACTGAAAAGAAAGAAAAAAGAAAGAAACCCTTTTGTTCCCGACAATCGATGACTAAAGCTATCAGACTTTGTGTCCAAGAATAGAAGCGTTTCTAATTGGTCACTTTAGACACAGAAGAAAGAAAACCCTTCAGCTTTGTTTACTTAGAATAGCACCGTCACCCCTAAAGTCACTTAGAAGGTTTTCAGTTTCAGGTTTTAGTTATTTTTCTTCTTGCCTCAAAAGATTTGTACTCTACTTGTCAGTAGCAGCTACTATAGGAAAAAGAGCTGTTTTATATCGTATTAAAAAATTAAGTGTACCTATTAAATCATTCTTTTGAAATATTTTGCAAGATCTTAATTGCAGTTTAATATGCGTATGATTTGAAGCATTTGATTTGATTATTATTACTGAAGGAAAAAGCACTTCATGTATAATGCAGCAGCTTTCATAACGTATTTTGAGTCAGCTAGTGCAACCATGCAGAAACTATATAATTCAAAATTTAATGTCCGGAACTGAAATTAAAAAATCTGGCGTATTGGTAAAAAGAGGACTCGCAGATTTTAACTGCTTGCCCTACCGGAAAAAATTCATGAAAATAAAGTACTGAGTATTATATTTCAATGAAACTTGTTGACTGAGTTCTGTAAGTTTTCGAGTCAGTAAGGTCAGCAAAGAAAAAAGGGATTGAAAGTGAATACTATTTTTCTAATAAATTTTAGAGTTTAATATATTTTTATGCAGAGGTATTCACAGGTTTTTTAACAATTTTGTTAAGATAAACAGTGGAACCTCGAGATACGAGTTTAATTCGTTCCAGCATTGAACTTATATAGCGAATTTCTCGTATCTAGAAACAAACTTCCCCATTGAAAATAATGAAAATCCAATTAATCCGTTCCGCACCCCCAAACATATCAGCATAAAAACCAATTTTCTAATAAATAACTCTGGTAACTAATATAACCGTAGTTTACCTTTACGATAGCTTCTGATAAATGAGTGCTTACAACATCGAATCTCCTTTTAACTGCTTCTCGTTAATGCACATCGACAACAACTTCTCAACATCTCCTAGACGTTTTGAACGGTGCTTGGAAGACACAGTAACTCTTTTGTCCACATCAAGTTTCTTAATTTTTTCCTTCTTTAGAATAGTAAAGATCGTCGATATAAATCTTCGTCAATTCTAACACTATTACACCAAGCTTATGTTTATGATTTCTTTCTTAATTTCAATGGCCATGGCTTCCTTGTTTTTAGTTGTAGCACTACCTGAGGCAACAATGTTCTTGGGAGTGAAATCCCCGTGAAATAATTATTTTCACGATAAATGTAAAAACTAATTATCTCACAAGCACACAAATACATACAGGGGTTGGACAAAAATATGGAAACACCTTTAAAAAAACATGTTTCTTTGCTTAATATGGTGTAGCAAACCCGTTGGCATCCAAAACAGCTTGCAGTCTTCTCGGAATGGATAAATACAGTTCCTGTATGTTTGCCAAGGGAATATTATACCATTCTTCCTGCAAAACGGTGGCAAGTTCATATAACGATGTTGGCGGTGGATAACGAGAACGCACTTTCCGTTCCAATGTAGACCACAAAGGTTCGATAATATTCAGGTCTGGTGACTGTGGTGGCCAAGGGAGATAGGACAACTCATCCTCGTGCTCAGAAAAGCAGTCCTGGACAATGTGAGCTGTGTGAACAGGGACTTTGTCGTCTTGGAAGACACCATCACCATCGGGGAACAAAGTTTGTACCATGGGATGAACTTGATCGGCCAAAATGTTCACATAAGTCTTGGCAGTCATGTGCCCTGACACAGTTATCATGGGGCTAGCAGAGAACCACGAAATGGTTGCCCAAACCATAACAGAACCCCCGCCATGTTTCACTCTTGGCAATAAGCAGTCTGTATTATAGGCTTGAGATGGCGTTCTCCAGACGTAAACTCGGCCAGAAGTGGGAAACAATGTGAAAGAAGACTCGTCAGACCATATTACTCGCTTCCACTGCTCTATAGTCCAGGCTTTATGACTTAAACACCACCTTTTCCTGTTACGGGCATTAGCATCACTGATGAGTGGCTTCTCAATTGCAGCACGGCCAGCAATGCCCTGTTTATGAAGCTCCCTTCTAATTGTTTTGGTACTCACAGGGTTCGGTAACACAACATTCATTTCAGCAGTAACTTTTGCAGCTGTGGTCTTCTTATTTTTCGTCACAATTGCCCTTAATGATCGTCTGTCACGATCACTCAACACACTTTCGTCCGCGCTGTGATTTAGCAGATTATGTTTTTTCCGCTTTTAAAATATGTGGAATAAATCTTCGATACAGTACCTCATGAATCACTAAACACCTCGGCTACCTTGCTTACAGAAGCACCTAACATACGTGCTCCAACAATTTGCCCACGTTCGAAGTCTGTTAACTCTGACATAATGCAATGAAAACCTCACATAACAGTAATCCGACAACAACTGAACTGTTTAGCACATTTACGAAGTTGTATAGGTGGCGTCAGTACTCAAAAACGCCAGCGCCACTTACATATTTCATTAAAATCAATCTTTCTTTTCAAACATGTATTTCACAAGGTGTTTCCATATTTTTGTCCATCCACTGTAGATCAAAGAACACCGAGTTATTTGACGAGGGGATTCCCCGAGTCAAGCCAGACTGGGAAACAGGGCCACCCATACCAACATCCTGGCTCATTGCTCCTTAATCGAGTCAATGCTCGTATTTAGAGACGAATTATTTGCTCATACTTTCCTCGTATCTCGAATTTCTCGTATAAACAAGTGTTCGTATCATGAAGTTCCACTGTATACATAATCAAACCTTAGTATTTATTTTCTAATTTGTTCAGTCTAATACCTCTTTTGTTGAACTATCACATTACATCTTGATTCCCAAGATAAAAGTCCTTTCCTTAAAACATCAAGGTTGATTTTATTCCACTCCTCCTTTACCATCTTCCAGAGTCCATCCAATGTTTCGGGATGCCGCTTATAAAGAGCTTGTTTTCAAAATTCAGATGCACAGTAATCCGTAGGAGACACATCAGGGAACTTCAATTGGATGCATTTAAAGGGAATAGCTTAAATTCTGGTTTTATTTCTCATTTTTCTAAAAGTAGAACAGTAAATTTAGAGGTATGGTGTGGAGCCTGATGGAACTTAACACAGTGAAGATTGCTTGGATAAAGTGATGGAGTTTCTTTTTTTTTTAAAAAGGTGTTAAAACATATTTCTGATAGTAACTCGGATTAATTTTGACATTTTTTCTACTTTCCTTCTTTTCAGTTTTGAGTTATAAGAGAATCCAGTAATAACCATAAAAACTTTAGAAAAACTTTTTTTTTTCTCTGAACGAACATATTATGTCTTTTTTCGGTAGTAAATCGACATTTTTCTCTTACAACCAGATAAGTATATCCAAGTCTTATCTATTGTAACTATATATTTCCATTTTTCACCCGTCAAATAATTTTCGTACAGCAATTTGTACGTAGTCTTACACCGAGAAAGATGTTTCGACGTTTGGGGATGAATATCATGCTTTTCGCTTTGATTAGCTTTAAAGCAGATTCCATGATTTTGCTAACATTTCCTATAGAGATATTTGAAGCTTCTGGAATAGCTCTTTGAAGGGCTGGATTTACCTTTAAAACACGAGACGAGACTTTAGATTTAATATAAGCTATACCTAACTTTGTTCGGTACTCATTTTTTGCCCTTCCTCCCAGTCAGATGTAAACTTTGACGTTTATTTCTTCTCATATTAATAATACCACTTATTTTGTTATGTCGCGAATTTCAGTTATTAATATGTGTTTCAAGTTATTATTATTCTAATATTTTCATTTGTATTCATGTGTATTTTAATCTGGAAAAACGTATTCTTAGGCTCTTAAGGTGTTGTTTAACTTGTTGTTTTTGAGTAGGAATTGTAACTAAGGTGGGAAACGGTTGCGGGAGCCATCTGGTTTATGGCCTTTTACCAACAGTGGAGGCAGTAGGGTATCTGTGTCGCCCTTTTTAGCTAATGCGTGTGAAACGGAAATCGTTCTTCTTGTCGCTTTGTTAAGGTTGCAGTTTTTTTACTTCAAGACAGTGGGAGGTGTACTAAGTTAGGTAATTGGATGCTCGTAAAGTTTAGTTTCGCTTGTTAGTTGGGGGGTCTATTTTTTTTCTCACGTTGTGTGTACGGATGTTTTTCGGATTGCATTGTCGGATTTTCTGGTGTTTGATTCGTCATGGGTGTGTCATTTTCTCAGTTTAGATAACGTAAAATTCCGGGATTGGTAAGATTTAATTTTATGATTTTTTTTGAAAGCCTATGAACACACAGAGGCGGAGAAACCGAGATTTCCTGGGTGCTTGCACCGGGCTAGAGATTATTCTGATTCTGATTTTCAAGAAGAGTAAGAGGAGAAAAAGTGGGGGCTTGACCCTTCGGGTCTTGCTACTTGCGAGCCGCGTGAACAGCCGGCAGCGGGTATGATTTTTCTCTCGGCTTTTAGCTGGCGAGAATTTGCGTTGGCATAAGGCATAGAGCTCAGCAGAAGAATTTCGACTCTCTTATTCCAAGAATAGTACGGCAGATTCTCTTGATGATCCTGACATCCTGATGCGGTATTCCTGTTTTTTACCGACTTTGACTTCCTAATTAGATTTTGTTCCAAAGGTGCTCTACGCTTATGGTGAGTTTTGGAGCTTCCAGAATGAAACAGACTCGTGTAGGACCTGTGTAAGGTGTGCGTTGCTGTTTATTCTGCCTGTGTCAGCTGCGTCGATTTTTTTTTCATCATTCCATGCTCTGGAATTTATTTATTGTAAGGACAGCTTCAGTGGTGTTGTAACCATGTCATCTTTAAAATTCGCAAGAACTGTCTGCCTCCATTAACGATGGTTTTGTGAATAAAGGACAGCAGGAATAATGTGGTGCTCGAGTAAACTTTGGACGCTGGACGATCTGGGGAGCTGTCAAATCACCGTATTAAATCAGTATACGAAGGTATTCCCGAGTAAAGTGAGTGTTGCGGTTTGGACTTCACCCCGTGAGTGATTTGTTTCTTTTTTATTTGTTTTACTTTAATAATTATCTTAATACTCAAGCAAGAGTCGTCATGTTAATGTTTGTTGAAATTTGAGCAATTACTTAATTTAATTAATCGATGTGGAAATTATCAGTGTTCTTAAAGTGAATTACCATGATAAATACTTAAAGTTAGAAGATGAAATGGGAGAAAATACTAGTGTTACACTTATGATACAGTAGAATTTGATAATATTAATCTTAATTAATGTAAGCTGTAATTTGGTGTAGTATTATGCGTTATTTTGCTTAGAAAAATATGTATTACTGATCAGTTATCCATTATTTAATTATATAATATATTCAAGAATTTAATAAATGTGTGTTTAAAATTTAATTGCATTTGTGTATTTATATAGCTTATATTTTACTGCCGTCTGTCATGTCCCTCCGTTTGTTTGAGCCGGAAGGCTTTTAAGAAACATGGAGTTTAATTGAATTTGGGGTTATTGATTATTTCCTTTTGCATAGGTTACTCACAACGCAAACCTAAAGTTAAATTGTACTACCAATATACGATTGATTGATAGATATGATATACGAATGTTTATAAGAATGTCGAAATGATATATGAATATTATGAATTAGATTTTGAATGTGAATTACTTGATATTTGATTTTTTTGTTGTTGTTAATTTATCCGGCACCACAGTCAGTCAGTAAAGTTCAAAGTTTTAAAAAAGGTATTAAAACACCAACATAATTTTTTTTATATATAACAATTTTACGCGAAGGAATATCAAAACCATGCTTTTCATATATTTTCTTTATAAATGAGTCAGAGTATTTCTATTCGGACAGTGCAGAAATATAACCTTCGATCAATAGTTTATTTTTCAATATTTAAAGAAAAGAATATTTCTAATGCTGCAGACGATAACTAAACCTTTATCAACTACGGGCCAGTCACGTTTACATTTTTAAATTAATATTGAAATTTGTGGAAAATATCAAAATCTTTACAAAAGTGTGTGAACACCCTCCGCAATTCTTAGTTTACCAAGAACGCTTTTTAAAATTCTTATATGAGCTTTTTCCGGCGTGGTATTTTAAATTTATTTTGTTGTTCTTAAAGAAAAAATGGCTTTTGGTAAAGTATACGATCCTGGGAAACATTAAATTTCTTCGGCATTTCATGAGTTTAAAACACAGCTAAAATAAAAAGGCGAACGCCAAATCAGCGTCATCAACCTAATGGGTCACCAGTGCGACAGAAATCAAATAAATGTTCCTGACTACATAGGATCAAAGTTAAGCGATGTGGCCATTAACATACTTAGAGAATACTCAGAATCACTAACTTAAATATTTCTATTTATACATGCGATAAAATGCCTAAAGATCTTGCAAAAACGATGCTGAATGTTTACAGCTAGATGCAAATATATGCTATGATAATGTTTTTTGAAACTTATATTGAATATATTTGAGTTTACATCTCCAAATGCTGATGATATCTATTGAAAAGATTTTTAAAAAAAGGGAAAAAAATCTGAAAGATTTCAGATTTTACATTACGCAAAAAGGTACTTTTTTTAACGTCCGTTTTAACCAAAAAAAAAAGGACTTTCTTAAAGTCCCTTTTTGGAGTGTGTGTTACCTTTTAATTATTATTATTTTGTGTGTTACCTTTATTTATTAAATATCACGTTCTTTGCACTCAAACCATAAAAGTCAATTGAACAGCAATATCGCAAAATAATTTAAAAATGAGCCTATCTTTAGAATTTCTGATACACAGTCTCGCGCGGTGGAGATAAAAAATTATTTTTTTTTCCGTACAGTGTTGCCATTGCTCGCTTTGAATTCGTCGAGTTTGTTAATCGAAGATTTGTTAAAGTATTACAAAATATGATGTCGATAATAAAACAATTCCAAATTAGGGCTTAGAAATGCCAAGATTCGGTGGAAGATTACGTTATTCAAAATTGGATGGCTCTAGCTACCCTTGTTTTATCACAAAGCGTGAACATACGTACATTCATGCAGATTCTTCCTTGTTTAATTTCTTTAAATATTACGCAGAGCTCTAATATTTGGTGGCAACAATTTGAAAAGTGAACTGACATTTATAGTGAACGAACGCAAAATGCCAAAACGAAATTAATACCCCTTCTGGGCTAACGGTTTTTGGGCTAATGACGTGACCGGTCGATTTTTCTGCAACGCTACAAAATTCATAAGAATCAAAACACCATCAAATATCAAATTGTAATAGGAATGTTCGTAATTATATTATCATACAAAAATGGGTATCTTTAATTTATGCTTCGAAGGAAAATATAATAAACTAGCTGAAGTACCCGATGCCAGTTAACTTAGATTGACAATAATGTATCTAATAACAGAAAGAACGATACCGCTGTAATCCTTCTCTAAATTTTGATCTTTGATGTATCAAAATCGGTTGAGGGTGTTTTATTTTGTTATGAGTTATTTTAATTAAAACCCTGACATCATTAATATCCGCTAGCGTATTTCACCTATATTCAAGTTTAATCGCTTAAATGCGAAAAAAAAAGAAAAAAAAAAAAAAAAAAGGATCAAAATTGATCAGAAATAAATGAAACAACTTGAAAAAATAATCGATGTTCTGTGGTCAATTTTAATCGATCATAATCAAAATTAGTAGGCCGCATGTATCCCCCCCCGAAGCAATTTTATGTGGCCAGTGAATATATTACGCAATTGTTGAAAATACCATGCCGAAGAGATTTCAAAAGTTTAGTTATTTGTAATCTGGGTTTACATTATTTCTATTACTATTAAAAAAGAACACGCATAACGCTCCAGAAAATCTGGAAATGGATTTAAAATTTGATAATCCCCAGTGACGAATTCTTGTTCTACGATTGTTCCCAAACAGCTGAAAGTAAGTAAGAAATCATTTAAAAATTAACAAGAAAAGAACTATCCGTCTTCAGTTGAAAATTATTAGGAAAAAAAAAAAAAAGTAATGTAAAATATGATGTAATGTAAATCCCTGTTTCCTTAACGTTTTGTGCCCTGCCTTTATTAAATATCACATTCTTCGCATTTAAATCATAAAATTAAGTTCAACAGCCATATCGAAAAATAATTTTTAAATCAGCATATCTTTAGGATTTCCGATACACAGTCTCGCGCCCTAGATATAATTTTTTTTTTCGTACGGTGTTGTCATTGCTCGTATTGAAATCGTTGAGTTTCGTAATCAAAAATTCGTTAAAGTGTTACAAAATATGAAATCCATAATGAAACAAATAAAACGAAATGAGAATTTGCGTCGAGTTAGTATAAATCCGTCGTTTCACATTTTGTTCCAGTCTATTGCCATTCGGCAAAATGTAAGATGTTTATCTTTCAGATTGAATATGGCTGCTGTGGATTAACAAAAAGCAATAGATGCAGTTCTTAAGAAAATTCGTTCCTTACTTTCGAATCGAATTAATTTAAAATAATAAATATGCATTAATACGTGGTCTGCCTAGTTAAAAATATTCAATAGTTTCACAGAATGACGTTATACATATATTTTTTATTTCATATTTTGTAAAACTTTAATGAATTTTTGATTTACAAAATCAACGATTCGAAAGCAAGGACTATCAACACTCTACAGAATAAAGCATTTTGTTTATCTCCAGCGCATGAAACTGTCTGTCGAAAATTCTAAAAGTATACTGTTTTTAAGTTTTTTCCATTTTGCCATTGAATTGAATTTTGTGTGGTTAAGTGCGAACGAAGAACGCGACATTTAATAAACAGAGTTAACATATAAAACGTTAATAGTAAAATGACAGAAAAATGTTTTGTAAGTTTTGTTTTCTATGTAAGACATCTTAGAAAATTGAACATTGATGTAATGAACTGAGAAAAGACTGAAAAAAATAGTAAAATGTATGCCAACGTTTGGGAATTCTGTATTGGAGATTCTAAACATATGCTTCTTTTAAAATTTTTTGACTTCACTATTGAATTGTATATGGCGTAACTTCGAAGGAAACGATGCTTAATAATAAAACTAAAAAGATAAAAGAAAAGGGGTTAGCAGGAGTGTGTGCAAAAGCAGAATGGTAGACTGTGAGCTTAGCCAGAGCGTAAACCTTAACAAATCTTTTGGGCGACAGTTAAAAATCTGAAACCTTTCAGATTTTTTTAAATTTAAATCTTGATAATTTATTAGTATTTTTTATTTTAGTAAAATGAAAATTATGTCTATACGTTTACTTATTTTCATAGAAAACCTTTCGTACATAGTCTTAATGTTATGCACATTCTTAACAGATTTTTTTTTGTTTTGTTTTTGTTACCATTGTATAAAGAGATTTATCATCCACGCAGTCTGGCAAATGTTGTCATTCCACAAAGCATGGGATCTATGATTTAAAATTTACACAACCTAGCACATTGCCATTTTTCAGTTAAAAGTGGTGTTGCGAGTCCCCATTTCATACGGCGAGCCTCAAATCCAACTTCCATGCGGAATCTGAAAGCAGTTGATGGGAAGCAACGTTTTTTCAATAATAAAATGGGATTTTTTTTAAACAAAATAAAATTTTTTAGTAATAAAATTTAAAAAAATATGTGAAAGTTTTTAGATTTTATATTACACCCAAAGGGATGTTTTTTAAAACTTTGTGTGTTACCTTTATTAAATATAATGTTCTTCGCACTTAAACCATAAAATTTAATTCAACAGCAACATCTCAAAATAATTTAAAAAGAGCATGTTTTTAGAATTTCCGATACACAGTCTCAAGTGCAGGAGATAAAAATTGGTATTCGTACAGTGTTGCCATTGCTCGCTTTGAAATCAACGAAATTTTGAGTTTGTTAATCAAAAACTCATAAATGCTTTAGAAAATAAGAAATAGATAATAAAACAAATTCCAAATTCGGGCTTCTTTTTAAATGCGCATATTCCGGTGGAGACGTATACGTCACTCAAAATTTAATGGCTCTAGGTACCGTTGTTTTATCACAACGCGAGAAACATACATACATTTAATGCAGATTTTCATTATTTGATTTCTTTAAATATAATACACGGCGTTAATATTTGGTGGCAACAATTTGAAAAGTGATTCAGACTTTTAAAGATTTCGACGCAAAACGCCAAAACGAAATTAATAGCTCTTTTGGCTAATAAATTTAAAATGATGCTTTCTAAAAATTTGTCAAAACTTATATAAACAACAATAATAACAACGCTATGCTAAAAATTAAAATTTATATTTAATTCCTATCTGAAATCTAAAGGCTCAAGGAAATGTCTGTTGGTTACGTGTTGTAATTCAAACGTATCAACAGATAAATATTAATTTCCAGATTAATACTTGGTTCATATAATTCGAATTAACCACTGCATTTATCACTAAAAGCAAAAATAAACAAATTACGAAAGCTTTCTTGGAAACTTCTGTAGGTTTTACTACGAGTTACTGACGTTTCATATCTGTTAACTTTTGTAGCCCTGGAGAAACATTACAGGGAATTCTCTTCATCATGGATTATAGATGTCCATCGGGTTTTTACTTAACTGGGACGACGTAAATTGTATTTTTCTGGAACTGTTATTTTCTTATTACAAATAAAATATGCAATTTTTTTGCAGACTACATCACAAATGTAAACATAATATCCGATTTATATTGGAAAAGACACACTCTCTCGTAAAGGTTCCTTAGCCCCATTTTTACAAAGAAGGCTCGAAGTTTAATCTTCTAATTAAAATGATTATTTTAATTTTATTTCCAACTTTCATTCAACAAGTATTTTCGTATGAAAGCAACACTCAGAAGCAGAAGCAGTGCGAATTCTAAAGGAAAGGTGTTATTATAAGGTAGATTAAACAATGAAGTGACTTTATGTCAGTTCGGGCGCCACTGTAGAGCCATTATGTTATTTTCGATTTCGGGAATTTGAAGAAATGTGCAGTGCCCTCGCCGAGACTCGAACCTGGACCTCTAGAATACGCACCGAGTGTGCTTTCAATTACACTACGAAGGCTGCTGGATGGAGGGAGAAAATGAATAACTCAAGAAAAGTATACGTCAAAAGTATCAGTTCCGTGGGAAAGAAAGAAAGAACATTCGAAATAATTTATATGCATTTAAAAATCGAAATAAAACGTTACGTTTTAGGATATAAAATATGATAACTGTTGGCTGTCTCTTCGGTCTCCTATCAGAAAAAATACTTAAATTTTGCACACCAGTATATGTAAAATCACATGTCATGCGGCGCTATGTTACTGAGTTGCGATAGCAGAAATTTAATGGACGGCTAACTTCAGGTGACAGTGAAAATAACTGGCCATCAAAATCATGTGATCTTAAGACCGTGTGACTTTTGATATTTGTGAAGGACGTGTTAAGAAGGCGCGAGTGGAAGATACGCGGAGAACATTTGCCAGATATTATTTCTTTAGTATTTGGTGTTTCAAACTATGTCTCAGATTTGTCAGTTCAAGCATAAATACCGATTTGTTCTGTAAATATAAATCCTGCACTACCTTTGGGACAGTCTAAAAGTTACAGTTCTGAAATAAATATTTGTTTAACCCTTTCCGGCACACTACCTTCTAAAGTTGGAATTTTGATAAAAAAAAAGGTAGTCTAATTAGACCTAGAGGAGTATACAAGTAAAATTTTGTGAAGATAGCACTTATCGTTTTAATTCTGTGGGTGTGCCCAAAGTAGGCACACTGATTGAATATAGCTTCGAAAAGTGTACTGAAACGAGCATTGTTGTCAATGAACTGACAGATGAGATGCGGAGAAACAAAGAATACAGACTCTGAGTTGTTCTAGATGATCGGTGAGCCCGGTCTGGGCACACCTAGGGTTCGCCGTTTCATTTTAGGCAAGATTTCAAAGTAAAAATTTTAAACTAATATAGAATAATAAGGAGATTAACATACAGCCAAAAACATAACATGGAAATTTCTTTTCAAACAATTCCTTTTATACCCTAAAAAAATTCTGGAAGATATCTTTGAAAAATGAGGGTCTTAAAAAAACTAAACAAGGCTAAAAGATATGCATGAAATGGTTTGTGTTGAGCTGCCATGTACTATAAATAAAGAAGGTTCAGATTAACCTATAGTAACCTATAAATCCTTTTTCATTCAATTTTTCTGTGCGTACAGAAGGAAATTTTTAGGTGTGTCCAGACCGGACACTCTGTGCCGCAAAGGGTTAGTAATATATTATGATCTTACCGGCTCATGAGTTTGCTCATCGTACTGGAACCGACCCATGGGTAACATAATATGCGTCAGATTCTTCTCGCCACTGAAACCTTTTAATGTCAAGTTTTGGGGAGATTTCTGGAGGGAAAGGACAGTGTAGTTTCCTTCGACATCTCCGTTCTCGTCGATATGCATCCACGCCCCTGTGATACCTGCGGAAAATTTTCAAATGCATTAGACACAGAAAGACATTTATACCCAATATATTGCAGGCACTTTATCGAGAAAGAATGGTTTGCATGCATTAATACTAGACAGTAGATACCATTCAGCAAAATAAAACTAAACTATCAGTGCATGTGTTAGGTCTTGTATGTTCGCAAACGGTTGCAGTCGAAAACATCGCGGCAAAAACAGGACGCTCGCTTTGAAATCCTTGAGTTTGTTAATCAAAAATTCGTTAAAGTTTTACAAAATAGAAAATCGATAAAAAAAAAAAAAATTCCAAATTTAATCTTCCACATGCCCGTATTCGTAGGAAGATGACGTCCTTCAAAATTCGATGGCTCTATGTACCGTTGTTTCATCACAATGCGAGAAATATACATACATTTAATGCAGATTTTTCATGATTTAATTTCTTTAAATATAACACAGGAAGATAATATTTTGCGGCAGCAGTTTGAAAACTGATTCGCCGCTTGTTGTGAATCGACGCAAAATGGCAAAACGAAAACAATAGTCCTTCAGGGGCCAAACCCCTTTGGATTAAAAACAATTTTTACAATTAAAATCACAGTTTCCACGCGGAAACAAGTAATTCAGCCAACGGGCAAGAAGGATATTTTTCGGTGCACCAAACGGAAAGTTTGTTTTTGGTCTCATTCGACAAAAAGACACAAAAGGCGTAGAAACGGAATTAATTTGTTGTGGAAGCTATGCTGAGTCAATATAGAGATATTTTAATAACTTAAATGATAATTCTAGTATGGATTAAGCGTGATATAATTCGCAATAATAAAAGCCGGTTACCTTGACCCTCCTTTATTATTGCTAACATTTTACAAAGACGTTACTTTGTTGTTGTGAAGCTTAGTTTCTCTAGATTGGCAACAGATCCACTAAGGAACCACAGATCCACTTTGCTAAGTTTCAAATATAAAAAAGTATGGTTGCGATGGTAAACATAAATTAGGCTTAGCCGCATTTAAACAACTTTTGAATTTCTGATATTGTACAACTAAAACATGCAGGTTCACTAAAGGCACGAAAACCTTAAAAGGAAGATAAGACTTATATAATTCAATTATTTTTAAAGCAAAAAATGCACAATTTTCAAACATATAAGAATAATGAAACTGAGCTCAGCCAAGTAACAGAATGTATATATATATATATATATATTTATATATACATATACTTATATGCTTTTGGTGGGGCCGATTGCAACCAAATCGATTACAATAGTTCTGCGTACAAAATTACAATAGTTCCGTGTACAAAATTTCAACGTGCTGAGCCTATTCGTTTTTGAGTTTTGTGAGATACATACATACATACGTACAGACGCCACGAAAAAATCTTTTGAATCCATTTGAAATCAGTTTTATAGTTTGTTTGGGGAAGAAGAGTCCTTTATTCTTCGAAAAAATCTTTTGAATCCATTTGAAATCAGTTTTATAGTTCGTTTGGAGAAGAAGAGTCCTTTATTCTGTCCTTACGTATAGATCTCACGCAAAACCATCGTTAAATTGCATTCGATAGCGGTCAAAACGGATATTTTCGTTGAAATATGGTAACGGAAATTTTCGTGATTACAATACTTCCTAACAATAAAAGAGCAGAGTTGGAAAATCAATTAAGTAACGCATTTATAACATTCATGAAAAATAAAACTTATACCAGAAACACTCCCAACAGAAATAAAGTGATTATCCCTACGCAGTCTTACGGGATATTGCGCTATACTGTTGTAAGATGTAGTATATCCTTGCAAAAAAACCGCTCATCTTGGACCTAGATGAGACAACACTCAGATCCGAAACGATCTTCTTAACTAATCCTACGTATATTTAGGTGGAATAAGATGCTTTCAATGAGTGCATGTGAAGCTCTCTCGTGAGAAAACGAGTGAGGATTATGTCCATACTTCAAGACTACCACCGAAATAAACCGGATAATGTGTCATGCACTAATGGATTCCTGCAAAAGGACATTATTAGCGGATAAATGACATCTTCCAATGAAGAGAAACAGGTCTGCGTAAAAAGTAGATTTCTATAAGGAAAGCCAAGAAAGTTTCGGTACGAAAAGAAAACGTGCGGTCTGAAACAATCCACCGCAAAAGGATATGAGGTGTAATACACTTTTTTGTATAGTATACAGGGAAGATAAGTTTACATCGAAAATCAGAAAATTAGGCATCTAAAATTGGTCTAACGTATGTTACGAATTCCCAAATACAGTTTGTTATAATGGGTAGGATAAATCACAAGAAGCTCAGCCTTTATGTTCAAGGTTCTGTTTAACTAAAAAGGCTATTTCAAAACCTTTGTCGTTCTACCTCAGACTTAAGGATAACTTGCTGCGCATCTCTTAGGGTTATAGGACTGAAGTAGCGAGATTAGACAAAGGGTAACCTCATAACCTAATAGAATACGCAACTGCCCCTAACTGCAACATGTACACTGCGGGTGGGGGGTGGGGGAAGAAAAAAAAAAGATGACAGTTCTATATCTCTCGTTCTGCTGGGCCAACTGACGAAATTCAAACTGCGGTTTTCATGTCTCGAAAGCGCGACTTAGGATACATATTAGATATATATACCATTGTTCTAGCATAAGTATTTTGACACAAAAATCGGACTTTTTCTGAGATGACATGCCAATGTTTTCCCATATTTCGATTCTACGATTCGAATCATACCTAAATATTAAATTTTGTAAACTTTGGCGCGAAATGTATGGAGAAATTGAAAAATTTATCTTGAAGCATTTTTTTTTCAGTTTGCAAGCAAATTATGCTTGGCGAACTTCTTAATTTATAGCAATCTATTTTCCTTTCGTTTTTTTCATTGTCAATGAGCGGGGGAAAAGTCATCGTTCATTATTCATGTAAATTTAATAAAGTGCGCAACTGTAATATTACGCTAAGAACGCCACATTTGGCGTTCGTGCCGTTCTTATCGCTTATAGCAAATATGCTAAATTTCCAAACGCGCCAATATGTAAATTCACGTATATCCTAGGAACGTTTGAATAAAAAAAACTTTAATTTTTTGCAGGTATGCTTAGAAACACGTCTACTTTAAGACGATGGTAAAAATTTTATAAGTTACGATTAAACATTTTTCAAAAAAAAAAAAAAAAAATAAAAAAATAAAAAAAAAAAAAAATAAATAAATAAATAAATAAAAATATTTAAAAATACACATTTTAAAAATAATTAAATAGAAATCTGAAAGGTTTCAGGTTTTAAATTACGTCCAAAGGGACCTTGTTTTAACATTTTTTGTGTTACCTTTATTCATTAAATATTATGGTCTTTGTACTTAAACCTTAAAATTCAGTTCAAGAGCAATATCGCAAAATAATTTTAAATTGAGCCTACCTTAAGAATTTCCCATACACAGTCTCTCGCGCTGGAGATAAGGATACTTTTTCTGTACAACGTTGCCATTGATCTCTTTGAAATCATTTAGTTTGTTAATCAGAAATTCGTTAAAGTTTCAAAAAATATTAAACTGATAATAAAGCTGATTCCAAATTTCAAATTTGGGCTTCCAGATGCCCATACTCGCAGTAGGATTATGCCATTCAAAATTGGATGATTCTAGGTACCGTTGTTTTATCACAATGCGAGAAACATATTTACATTTATGCAGATTCTTCATTACTTAATTCCTTCAAATACAATACAGAGCGATAATATTTGGAGGCAACAGTTTGAAAAGTGATACAACTTTTAGAGATTTCACCGCAAAATGCCAAAACGAAAACAATAGTCCCTCAGGAACAAAACCCCCTTGTACTTTAACTTTGAGATGTGTCAAAACTTGAAAATGTTAAAACAACTCTTCAGCTTTGAGATGGCTATAAGGCCCATATCACACATGCATTTGTTTCATAGGAACAACAGTTTCTATGAAACGGACAGTTTTTCTGCCTGGTTTACAATTGTAAAAAAGACTTGCGAATTTTCTCTCCCTATCGAAAAAAAATTGCAACTTGTTCGTTTTCAATCAATCAGCTGGTAGCTTCGAATGCTATTAGCTTATTTGTAATGGAGAACCAGTTTCCTCTTAACATGTTAACCCCAAAGTGATCTGTGGTGATTGGCTGTTGTGACAAAGCAGAAAAAGTCTTCCAAACGGTTGTTCTTCCGAAACAAACGGATGTGTTTCCACTAGGCGGGACTAGATATCGAAAGGGCCATTTCTCAGAATCTGCACATTTCCACGAAATCTGCGTAACTAGGTTAAGATTTTTACTTAGTAAACAGATTTGAAATCAAACCGTAATCGATTATCCCTCAGTTTGGGATCACGCGATCCTTCAGAAGCATAACTTTCGTCTGATTGGTTGATCTCTACCCGGGACAAAGCTGTAGACGGAACATTTTCGGCAAAGTTTCAAAATATCCCGCACAGCCGGGACATAGTTTCCGTAGCTAAGCGGGACTTCGCGGAACTGTTTTTTCTAGAAATCCTCCCTTTTAAACCAGTGCTACCAGAAAAAGGATAAAATTGAACATTGGTGCTGTAAAATTAACAACTTCGTAGAGTCGTCAGATTATATTGATTGAACGTGAAAAATATGCAGTACCCTCGCCGGGATTAGAAGTACGGAACCACCCGAAACCGCTTTCAGTTACACCACGATGGTATGCGGAAAGGAGGGTGAAAATGCCGTATAACTTGATGAAGTTGCTCATTCAGAAAAGATACGAAGTAAACACGAAAATTCTACTAATATTCAACTTCACATATTTTGTGACTTCTAATGCAAAACGGGGTGGTTGCTTATTTGAAAGCCCTCGATTTCGATTGAAGGTGCTTATGTTAAGATAATTAAAATAAGAACGAACACGCCGAACAAGCATTAATTTAGAAGTCAAAATTTGCAAATTTCACAGGGCTCGTTTCGATGGTTTTACCGAACCATCATCCTCAGCTGCCGAAACGCAAATGAACCGGATAAGATAAGAATGGCTGGACGTGAGTTAAGCTACTGGCGCCATCTATTGATGAAATGAGAACTAAAACATAATTACCTTAAAGGTTGAAAGCAAAGATCGATTGGAATTAGGTTTGTTGTTTACTCCTAAATTAATACTTGTTCGGCGTGTTATTTTATCTTAATTATACTTCTGCTCTCTTACCACTAATTACGCCTAAAGCATAAAGTAAGCATTCTATTTCGTTTTATGTGTTGTCTATCAACCTGTTGTTTTACTCTTAAGTTGAATTTTTCTTAAATAAATTGCTTTCGTAACCAGAGTCATTTGAATGACCAAAAACACTATTTTCATAATTCCGGTTCAGTTATTCCTTCAGCCACCTTAAATCACCATATAAAAAATATGAAAACAGGCTTCGTTCAACAGATGGCGCTAAGACCGTTGCTTTCTTCTCACTAAATCGTTTATTTTTTATTTACTTCAGCGATAATTTCTTAATAACATGCGTTAACTTAATAACTTTCTTAATAACATGCGATAACTTCTTAATAACCTGCGCTAATTTTTACTCTTTGAATAACAGATATCAGCATAAAATATTATCGAACCAAACAGAATTTTTTCCTAAAATCAACACGCGTCTAGGATAAATTTTTCCTAATTTTAAAGTTCACATACGTGTGGCTTAATTCCATTCGTTGTATTTACATACCATTTACATAAATATTCCAAAGCCTTACTGAAATACTACTACTTCCATTTGTGAAACATATTTACTGTTATTTTACATTGATGTTTCGTGGATTTACGTTTGCGAAGTAGCGAAAATAAATTCAGAATTCATTGATAATTCAAGACCGGAAAATAAACAAGTGTCATCCACGATATTTTTCTGCGAGAAAGAGCACGCATCTGGCAGTCTTTCAACGCATAAATCAAACTTTATTTTGAAAAGAGCAGGATTTCATGGGACATTGAATGAGACTGCCATTATCATGTCACTCGCAGTCGATGAAAAATTTTGTTTCCACCAAAAAGTCCAACCAAAAAGTCCACCAAAAAGTCACAAAACGTGCATATGACAATTTACAGTCAAACAAAGCGGTATATTTCTATATTTAAATTGAAGTAAATTTCTAATCTGAATGGATTTGTTGCTGGAAGTGGTCTAGAAATATTACGCATATGAACAATTTTTATTCCATCTGAAACAGCAAGATAGCTGCCGAATTGCTAATCATGCGAAATATTGGTGTCTAGAACTGGATCGATAACTAACGGTTGAATATGGTGGAAAAAATTTCGTACTTATCCTAACACATGCCATAAACTTAGACCACGTTTCCTTGGAAAATCTTCAACTGAAGTAGTTCCACTATGTAGATATTTTAATGTATCCCGACTTATAATAAAAGGAAGTGTCAGTCTGTCTTTGTGTGTGTGTCTTTCGTTGGTGCTGCTGCTATGCTAATAGACTGAATTGGGTTACGAAATTTGGTACATAGGTGCATCTAGACAAGAGCCAGTGCACTTCGAAGCGACTTTTTCAAAATTCGAATGAGATTTTTTAGTCCAAAGGGGCAATCTGGCACAAAATGACTATTAATTTCGTTTTCGCATTTTGCGCTGATTCATTACAAGCATTGTTTCACTTTTCAAATTGCTGCCACCCAATACTATCGCACTGTATCATATTTAAAGAAATTTAAAAATCAAGAATCTTCATAAATGTATGAATGTTTTTCGCACTGTAATAAAACAACGATACCCAGAGCCATCCAATTTTGAACGACGTAATCCTACGGCGAATATGGGCTTCTGGAAACCCAAATTTGAAATTTAGAATTTATTTTATTATCGATTTCATGTTTTGTAAAACTTCAACGAATTTTTGATTAGCAAAGTCAAGGATTTCGAAGCGAGACATGGCAACGTTGTACAGAAAAAAAAAAAAATTGTCTCCAGCTCGCGAGACTGTGTATCGGAAATTCTAGTTATCCTCATTTTAAAATTATTTTGCTATTATTTATTTAAAAATTATTTTGAGTTATGCTAGATACATGCATACATACGAACGTACGTACAGACGCCACGAAAAAAAAATTTCTTCAAATTCATTTTAAATCAGTTTTATAATTTTTTTTTTGGGGGGGAAATGTCCTTTATTCTGTCCTTAAGTACAGATGTCATGCAAAAATATCGTTAAGTTGCATTTGATAGCTGTCAAAATGGATATTTTCTTTGAAATATGATACCCGAAATTTTTTGAGATTATAATATTTCCTTTTTATTTCGTGCAAGGAAGTAAAAAGGAAAGATAAATAGGGTGCTATAAAAATAAAGATAAATAAATAAAAAAAGATAAATTAAGAAGTTCGCGAAGTGAATTGTTCTTGGCGTAAACTGAAAAAAATACTCCATGATAAATTTTTGAATTTCTCGGTAAAATTCGCACCAAAATGAACAAAATTTAATATTTAGGCATAATTTGAGTCATAGAATCGAAATATGGAAATAAATTGGCATGTCATTTCAGAAAAAGTCCGATTTTGCGTCAAAATACCTATCTTAGAACATTGCTGTATATAAATCTAATATATATATTAAGTTGCGCTATAGGGGACATGAAAAGCGGAATTTGAATTTCATCAGTTGGTCCAGTAGAACAGGAGATACAGAACTGCCCCCCTTTTTTTTTGCAGTGTTCATTTACAAGTACAAAACATAGGTTTTCCTAAGCAGAATAACCGTCTGCTAACAATGGAAGAATGCGAAAGAAATTAATTATGTAGAATCATTAATACTTTATTTTTGGCCATGGCGAAAGTAATAATAAGCTTTCTTTCTTCATTTTTGTGTTTCATCCTAGCTACTTGGCAAGTGGGTAGCTCTTACCAAAGATAATCCAATAAACGAACTTCTCTGGATTACTTGACAGGAACTTTAGTGAAGAAATTATGAACTTTTTGTATAAAGTTTTCATTATTAAGTGAATAAATAAAAAATTAAAAGAAAGGAAAACGATAACTCGTTAGTATGTGTCTACCTATAGCAACAAAATACAATAAAACAAATGCAGAAGGAAAGAAAAATAAAAATAAAAAAAAAAAAAAAAAAAAAAATCTGAAATGTTTCAGATTTTAAATTACGTCCAAAGGGGCGTTTTTTAACATTTTGTGTGTTACCTTTCTTTATTAAATATCATGTTCCTCGCACTTAAACCATAAGATCCAGTGCAACAGCAATATTGCAAAATAGTTTTAAAACGAGCATATCTTTAGAATTTCCGATACAGAGACTCACGCGCTGGAGATAAAAATGTTTTTTCTGCACAATGTTGCCATTGCTCGCTTTGAAATCCTTGAGTTTGTTAATCAAAAATTCGTCAAAGTTTTAAAAAATAGGAAATCGATCATAAAACAAATTTCAAATTTCAAATTTGGTCTTCCACATGCTCATATTCGTTGGAGGATTACGTTATTCAAAATTCGATGACTCTATGTACCGTTGTTTTATCACAATACGAGAAATATACATACATTTACGCAGATTTTTCATTATTTAATTTCTTCAAATATAATGCAGGACTCTAACATTTTGTGGCAACAGTTTGAAAAGTGAACCGACATTTATGAGTCCGACGCAAAATGCCAAAACGAAACTAATAGTCCTTCGGGATTCAAATCCCTTTGGACTAAAAAGAGATTAATAATTATTAACCGTAATAATTTTTTTAAATTGTACGCTTATCGTTCAAAGCAAACATTTCAACTGGTTTTAGATCTTACGAAATGATCCATAGTTTGGATTGGCTTAAAGGGATTTGACATAAATAGCTTTTAGAACCTAATTTTTATAACCTAAGTTACTTTGTAGAATAACATTTTATTATTTTGCTGCCAGGTAGAATTTCGCTCTACTTTCCTATCTGTACTATTTTCATTTTACTGACCTGTTCTAAAACTCTGAAGATGACAGAGATCAGGATAAAGGTAATGTGACTGTTTAGTCTGGAAAAAAAAAAAAAAACAACAGCTTAGAGTGTAACGAACATTAGATTATTTCGAAGCAGGAGACATCAAAAATATGCAATTCCCTCGCCGGGACTCGAACCTCGCACCTGTCGAATACGCTTCGACCGTGCTGACTATTACACCCCGAAGACCTGCTAAAAAGGCGGGAGAAATACCTTATATAACCCCTTTTAAAGGGTGACAGGGTATTATGGGTCAAAATCGCCAAATCCTGGTGGTGGAGAATCATCATCTACCACCTGTTTTAGTTTTGGCGCTACTTTGAGACATCACTTTATTTCGATTGGAAGCAGGAACATGAAAAATGTGCAATGCCCTCGCCGGGATTCGAACCTCGGTCCTCTCGAATACGCGTCGAGCGCGCTGACCATTACACCACGAAGGCAAGCTAAGAAGACGGGAGAAATATCTTATAACATCATTTAGGATTTTACCGAACCACCATCCTCAGCTGCAAATGCATTTGCGCTTTTGCTGCTGAGGATGGTGGTTCGGTAAAACCATCGAAACTAGTCCTGTGAACATTTGAAAATATAACGCTGATTTTTGTTGTTTGACTTCTGAAATTAGTATTTGTTCGGCGCGGCGTGTTATTGTATCTTAATTGGATTCTATGGTTTAAGCACAAAGAATATATTTAATAAATAAAGATAACACACAAAACGTTCATAAAACGCCACTTTGAGCGTGACATAAAATCAGAAAGCTTTCAGATTTTTTTTCATTTTTTATTTTGTTATTTATCTGCTAAGTATTTAGTTTTACTTTATGAATACAAAAAACTATCTTTATTCAAAATTTTTTCATAAGAATAAATAGTAAAGTTAAATTCTCTCGCGCTAGCTTAATACGAATAAAGAATATTTGTTAAATACAAATTTATTCAAAATTTGATATTTTACGAATATTTTCCATATTTTTTCTTCTTTAATTTGTAAAGTGCGTTACAAAAAGTAATGAAAAAAAAAAAAAAAAAGGTTGGGAATTAGATTAGAGATTATCTAATTATTAGATAATTATTAATTAATTATTAGATTAGATATTTTTTCTTCTTTAATTTGTAAAGTGCGTTACAAAAAGTAATGCAAAAAAAAAAAAAAGGGTTGGGAATTAGATTAGAGATTTTGAGGACAAAAAATCAGGGTTGCAACAAGTAAAAACTCTTAAAAAAAAAAAAAAAAAGCGGTTTGCCATTTCAATATTTGCTTTCCGCCTGCTATGCAAAATACGTATTTCAAGGATGAAATATAAATTTATTCGCGTCACTTTTTTTTTAACCATTATTTGAAAGATTTTCGTAAATCCCTGAAGAGGGGTGGAAAAAAATTGTGGCGACAGACTTACATTTGTGCAGAGAAGAATGCATAGAGATTTCTCATACATTTACTTTTTGAATTTCGAGAGTTTACCCAGACGTCTCTGGAGGCAAAAATTCTTGAATTGGAGACTTCATTTTTTTTTTAAATGTCGACTGGGAAGGACATTTTGAAAGAATATAATGTATTATTCTAGCGCTCAAATTTCCAAAGCTTAGGAAAATGTTCTTCTGAAATGTTTTCTTCCTACATAATATGAATATTAATCTGCTATTTCTCTTTAACAGTTATAAACAACATAAATGCAGCGACAAGAGCATAATCGAATTCTCAATTTCTAATAATTTTTCATTAATCCATTTTTTGTACATATTTTCTCTTAAATATTTCTAAATGAAATATTTCACTGGTCATTTATGTAAAGGAAGTATTTAATTAAACGAATGAAGCTTCATCCGCATTAATTAAAAAAGCCAGTTTGCAGGAAAAGGATTAAATGTAGAACCTTCTTCACACTACAGAAGCGCAAAATGGAAAAATCGGATAAGTACACAACATGATTTTCTAGTAGGGAATATTAAATTATACGCATTTTTTCCCTGCATTTTATTTGAAAGTAGTTCCTCTCTCATTAGAGGCATATTTTTCATTCAATTAATTCAGTTATCACTTCGCGGCAAGGCAAAAATACATAAAACCTCAAAATACTTTCAGTAAATGTGAAAGATATAGAAAAACGTAAAACACCAGATACAGTTAAATCAATTAAAAGAACTATTTTTATAAATTAAAATTACAATTTCTACGCAAAAAGAAGCAACTCGGCTAACGGGCAAAAAGGCAGATTTTTCGATGCACAAAACTAAAAGTTTCCTTTTGCTCCCAATCGGCAAAAATTCACTGAAGGTCTAGAAAGAATTAATTCACTGTTCTGCTGAGTTTCAAATGTAAACTAATATGGCTGCTATGGTAAAAAAAAAAAAAAAAAAAAAAAAAAAAAAAAAAAAAATTACGCTTAGCCGCACTTAAACAACTTTTAAATTGTTAAGGCAATAATTCTACAACTTTATGCAATAATTCTACAACTATTGCACTATTGCATAAAGATTAACTAAAAGCATAAAAACCTTAACCAGAAGATAAAAACAACAAATTTCAATCATTTCTTAAAGAATTAAATGCACAGTTTACAAATATATAAGAATAAAGAAACTGAGCTCAATGAGCCGAGTAACAGAGTGGATATATATATATGCTTTTGCTGCCGCCGATTGCAACCAAAATGGGAAGTGCACATCTAAATGTTATAGCAGTCCCTATATAAAAATTTCCAACGTGCTGAAGGTACTCGTTTTTGAGCTATGCGAGATATATACATTGCGAGATATATACATAAACGTACGTACAGAGGCAACGAAAAAAAAAAAAAACTCTTTTGAATCCATTTTAATCAGTTTTATGATTCGTTTTTGGAAAAAGAGTACGTACAGATGTCCCGCCAAAACACCGTTAAATTGCATTCGATAGCGGTCAAAATGGATATGGTACCCTGAACTTTTCGTGATTACAATACTTCCTTTACTTCGTACAAGGAAGTAAAAGGAGACGCTTGTGGTCAGGTATTAGCAATAAGAGACAGGTAGTCAAGCTATTGGCGCCATCTGTCGATGAAAAATGTAAACAACAGAGAAATAATTTCTTTAAAAGCTAAGGATAAAAATGGATTAGTTTCGAGATCGTTAACTGGAACTGAAAGATTTTTTTTTTTTTTTTACGAATGAGAAACGCCTCTAGAAAGTATAATTCGCCATTCGAAATTTTCAATTCTGCAGCTAAAGAAACAGGTAAAATGTTCGAAATTAGTTCTGCAAATTTATGAATATTACCCTGATTATTATTTCTTTACCATCTCCAATTATAATGTTGTTTTTAGTAAAAACAGATAAAATCTATCATTTGAGTAAAATTCTGCAAAAAATATCAGGATAACATTTACTCTCTAGTAATCAGCAACAATTATTTTACAGCAACTTTCACAAAAATATGAAAATTTGATGTGGACACTATATGACTTCAGCAGTCAGAGCATTCTTGAAGACGTTGCCGTTCATTCTATGGGGAAATTTATCGACAGCCTCAATCTGCAGGTCTCTATGGAGCGTATCATTGGAGATGCCGCTTCCTCCTGAGGTCTAACTTGGAGTCTGCACCAAGCAGAGGCATGAGGCTCTGGATAGCTCTGAGCACTTTTCCCCTTACATAGCTGATGTGCTCCTTTTACTTCAAGTCTGAGGTATACTTTACACCAAGATAAGTAAGTGGCCTTAGTGACAATCGGCACAACAGTGTCGAAAAGCTTGAGCTGAGCTGTGATCGGTGCCCACGCGCGCTTCTTCTTAAAAGGTTCGACTTGTCCGCATTGATCGTAATTCTCCACTTCGAACACCACTGTTTAATTTGAGGCATGAGTCTCTGAAGTTTTTTGACGGCATGATTCGGGCAGAAGGACTTGGCTGCAATAGCAGTATCATCTGCATAACATCCAATATACTCGTAGTAGGTAAGGTCCATGTTCATAATAGGCAACAGCAACATAAAATAGATATAACACGGGCCCGATAATCGAACCCTGCGGGACGCTTGCAGTCAGAAGTGTCTTTTCCAAGCTGCACGAAAAATCTTCTTTCCATGAGAAAAGAGTCGATAAGAAGTATTGAGTTCTCTGTTGAACTGGAACCTAATTAGCTTGAAGATAAGCCCCTCATGCCAGACGCGGTCGAATACCGACTGACTCTCCGCACACGAGCAGGTATTATATATCTTTTGGCTTGTGTTCGAGAACATTCTGGGCTAAACCAATATGAAATCGTTCCAGAAGGTTTTCCATCCATCTATGGCACATCGCTGATTTTGTCACCAAATGAGCAGTTGCTCGCCAAATGTGGCACCCTGCCTTCCCTTGTCATTTTCTAGCAACCCTAAACCTTTTTTGCAGGGAAGCTATCTTACCGTGCCTTGAGCTTTCGTAGCAGTATGTAATTCTCATAACTCAAACACGAGTAGCCTTAGAACGTTGAAATTTTGTACATGGCACTTCTACAAGTATAACATGCAGTTGCGCACGTCCCTTTCTGCTTGCAATAAACAAACGTATGTATATCTATCTATCTATATCTATCTATATATATATACTTTGTTACACGGCTCGATAAGCGCAGTTAGTGTTTGCAAGTATGTGCGACAGAAAAGTATTTGCACTTCCGCTTTTTCAACAGCTCAAAATCGTGTGAATCTAGCTCAGGAACTAAATTATTTAATGTGCTGCGAATTCTATAGTTTTCATTTCAACTTTGGTTAAAATTTCTGCAATTTGTTTTGAGAAAATCTGAAATTCTTGTTCATTAATGTTTCTAATTTTTCATAATTATGTGTGAGGAAATTAAGTAACGAATTTTAAGCTATTTAAATTATTCATAGGGAAGGATATTAAGATAAGTTTTATGTGTTTGAAATTTTGTTGAGAATTTTGAAAACGAATTTTATAATTTTTCTAAAAATAAAGATGTTAAAAATAAGTGAAATTAGTACAGATAAGTAATATGAAATTATGGTAAATGCATGTTAAATTTATGGGTGATTGCATGTTAAGTATAGTGTATGTCGAGGGAGTACTGGTTCCTTCAACAGAGGCCTGTAATTACCTCTGTACAGTTTTTCCTTTTACCCTCTTGATGCAAGATAATGTTGGAGGCTCTCATTTTATGAATGCATGTAAATTTTTTATATTATTATTATATTTTTTTATTATGGAATGTATTAGTGCAGTTCTCAAAGGCCAGTTACCTTAATGCAAGGAACGGAGGTCTTTTCAAGTAACTGCCTAGGCACCCTGGGCCACCAGTGCATAGAACACACTGGTTAGCTCAAGAGGACAGCCCTATTGATGGATATGTTTGTTTAGAAGTATTGCGAGGCTTCCAGTTTGGTAAAATACAGGAATTGTAAATGAAAGATGATAACGGTGAAACCATAATTTCTGAAGCTTACTCCTATTATTATATGGTATTAAAATATAATTTATCAATATGAAAATTAATATCATAAATATTTATGTGCATTTAATTATAAGTAATGATTATGCAAAAGTTTATTTTGTGATATCTGTGATAACAAAAACCTTCCCTGATGAATTATGATTATGTGAACTCTCAAACAAAAAGACTTTTGGACTGAAATGCTGAAAAATTCAATAGGACTCTTAAAAATTAAAAATTTATTAAAAAAATTGATCTTTATAAATTATACTTTACAGAACAAAAATTTTATGATTTATGTTTTTTTTTTTTTTTTTTTTTTTTTTTTTTTTTTTTTTCAACATTTGCTAGTACTTTAACTCTTTCTCTTTAAAAAGGCTTCTCTGTCGCTACGCCTTTTTCTTTTTGAAGGGGGGAAT
This sequence comes from Stegodyphus dumicola, assembly GCF_044657685.1. Lineage (NCBI taxonomy): Eukaryota > Metazoa > Arthropoda > Arachnida > Araneae > Eresidae > Stegodyphus > Stegodyphus dumicola. Next base: position 272,925,570 of record NC_140770.1, on the reverse strand, counting down.
ATGTAAGATAAAAATGTATGAATAAAATTATAATATAACTATAAACATAAATTCTTCCTCTCTATTCTAAAATCGCAATAACTTATCTGCATTGCATCATTCAAATTAATCATGCGATCTTACGTAACCGTTAATACCAGATGCCTCTTGGCGACCAATCACCGAATTGTAAACCAAAACTTTTCTCTTCGCGTGCTTCCATCCTTCATAACTACGCACTTCAGCTTTTGCCCTCTACTCTGCTGAGATGTAGTTTCGCTGGCTTGCTTTCTATCTCAGCAATATAAAAAATGTAAATCTTCTAATGTAATCTTGGAAAGGCACGACTAGAGTGCCAAGTGATTGTGGCCACAAATATCAATTGAAAATAAAAATGGAATTAAAACTGCCTCGACCACCAAGTTCTTTAAATACTACGCAATCAAAATTCTTCTTCAATATGGATCTAAGCACGCATCCACAGTGTTCCGTTTTTCCTTTCCTTTGCTTTTATTATTACATATCTATCTATCTATATATATATATATATATACTTTGTTACACGGCTCGATAAGCGCATTTTTGTTTTCCTATATGTACGTCAATTTTGCATTTTTTGCTTTAAAAATGATTGAATTGTGTTGTTCTTGTGTTCCGGTTAAAGTTTTTGTACCTTTCTTTAACCTGCATGAAATAGTTGTAATACCAAAAATTTAAAAGTGGTGCTAAGACTAACGAAGCCACCATTTGTTTACATTTGAAACTCTGAGTGGAATAGTGAGTGGAACTCTGAATGGAATGGAACAGTCTCTGTACTGACTTCATGTTCTTTCTTTTTTGCCGAGTGGGACTAAAAATAAACTTTCAATTTTTGTGATCCGAAAAACCTGTCTTTCTGCCCGCTGGCCAAACGGCTCGTTTCTGCTTAGAAAAATTTAATTGTAAAAATTGTTTTTATCTGTATTTGGTGTTTCGTGCTTTTCTTACAATTTTTAATGAAGGTGTTTTGAGTTTTTATGTATTTTGGCCTTGCCACTAAGTGAGAACTGAATTAATTGAATGAGAAATGTATCTCTAATGAAATTCGAGGAAATAAGTTTAAATGAAATACAACAAAAATTCTGTACAATTTAATACGCTGCACAAGGAAGTCTTGTGATGTCCTCATCAGATATCTTCTTATTCATGTTAAAATCCTGTTAATGCTACCAAAAACGGTCGTGCGAACGTAAATGCCGCGTTATAAAAATTGCGCGAATACTAATCGGCGACTTTCCAGGAAGCATACAAAAATTTATATTCCAGTTTTTCGAAAAGAATTCGCCAGCAGGGCTCAGCCTGTATTTGTAAAATTCTGTACATGATTTTAAAAATGTTATGAATGGAGGTACATGTACGAGACAATATAATGCTGTATGTTTAACTATTTATGTAGATAGCGTTATAAGGTATTTTACCGTCCTTCTTAGCATACCTTCGTGGTGTAACGGTCAGCACGGTTGGCGCGTGTTCTAGAGGTCCGTGGTTCGAGTTGCAACGAGGGTATTGCACATTTTCCCTCTCTCCGGCTTTCAACAAATACCTAATATCTCTACAGCCTAAATTATGTAATAGCATAGCAAAACGTGTACTTTCGTCGCTGATCCAAGCGACAGCTAAAACAGAGAACAATCAACAGCTTAAAACAGAGAAATAAACATTTCCTGATAAATGTTGATGAACATTTTATTTTTTTAATGTACATTTAATGAATAAGTCAGGAGTTTATTTCGAAAAGACTGAATTAGTTATAATTAGACTAGAAAAACACTGTTATTTTTAAGAAAACCGACTAAAACGAACAAGAAACCAAAAGAACCTTCTAAAACTTATAGAAAATAAGACCGCATATTGAAAAAATACGGAATAATCGGTTAAAACAGGACATCATTATGTTTTAAGGAAGGCTGTCAAACTCCGTAATTGAGTTTTTAACTTGTTGTAATCCGGGTTCATTTTACAACGTTCTTTATGAAGTCTCATTACTTGGAATGTAATGGACCACCTTTCGATAAACTCCATTTTTACGAGAAAGTGTTCTGCTAGTGGAACGCTTTTTCCTTAAGCCATACTTGTTCGATCAAGCACAAACAACCGGGATCACGACTTGATTAATGCAATAAATCGGGGAGAATGCCTGACAGAATGTCTTGGGGGGGCATCGCTATTCGAAGAGCGAAGATCTTTATTAATGTCTGACACATGGACTTACTACATTATTCAAACAATTAAAGCGAAAACGTTTATTTAGGTTTACACAGGAATATATTTTTACGTTTATTTAGGTTTACACAGGAATATATTTTTATGTGGATACATTGCATATGTTAGTTACAGAATTTGTTACTTAAAATTCAGCTTCAGCAGACTGAATATAAATTTAATTTTTGTTTTCTTTTCTCGTTAAAACTGAATGCCAAAATGCGGTATTTACTTGGATTTGAGAAAAAAATTTTAGATTTTTTAAAAATCTTACATAAAATTGTACAAGATTTGACTAATCATAATTTGTCTTTGCAAACGCAGTCTGTTTTCACGAAAGTAATTTTCTTATGAAATAATGAAGAATCTGTAAGGAGATATGGATGAATCTGTTATGAAGAAAAAGGGTGTTACATAAAGAAAAAAATTTTGAATTCACATAGCCCTCCAACCGAACATGCGCACCTCAAAATCCGAATTTTGAATTCCAGTTTTATGTGTTTATATTAGGTATGTGTTATATTATGTGCTCTAGGTATTGTTTTATAACATTGCGAGAAACGTAAATACATTTATGCAGATTCTTCAGTATTTAATTTCTTGAAATATAATACAGGGCGATAATATTGGGTGGAAACAGTTTGAAAAGTGAAGCAGCACTTGTAATGAATCGACGCAAAATGTGAAAACTAAATTAATAGTCCTTCTGGGAAAATTGCCCCTTTGGGCTAAATATAAAATAAATTAACGTATAAGTAAATGAAAAAAATTTCATTAAGGCATATTTATTAAGTGAAATAAATTTTACCTACAGAACGCGTTAAATATGTTTTGAAGAACAATTGCCTCTTTCAGTTTTTGTAAGAAAGGTAGTTTCATTTTTCAATAGTGTTCCTTTCTAAGAATGTCAGTTTACTCCTCCGCTACATAAAATACGATATCTAGAAGAATATGAACAGCAAAATATACTTTAAGCAATAAAGAAGAAGTTAGTGTTTTTCGTCTGGGTGCACTATTTCAGAATGAAATTCTAAAGGAAACAACATTTATTATATCCAGATTGCGTTCTGCATTCTCGCAGTAATTCGAGAACGCAAAATCTTTTACCATTTATAAACTTTATTTTATTTTTACTTGAATGTACACGGATTATGTTATGTCCATTAAAATATCTCTGAGCAACAGCAATTAGATTATAGAGGTTATTAGAATTTTCAAAGTAGAGAAACATGAAAACTCGGTAAAAATATATTTACGGGTGCCCCTTGGCGATAATTGGCGTCATATGGACACCGAGTTTGTGCAATTATTTTGAGTTGTTATTTTGATATTGTGTAACGCGCAAAAATCGACGCTACACAAATCCAAAATAACAAGTCAAAGAATTGCACAGACTAGGTAACCATGTACACATCGACCTACTTTCACTTAATAACATCAGAGAATTGAACAAACTAGGTATTGCGCACTCCCTTGACTCCCCAGCATTTGAAACGTAATAATTGTGGAGCGAATATTTCCACCCAGGGTGGTTGACAGATGGCGCTAGTTGTCCTACAGCGGTTCTACGTGTAAGTAGCATCAGTACGCAGATACGTAAGAGCGACAGTAATGGCACGACGTCTAGAAAAGTGGTCTCTTATAGAGGTGCGAGCCGTAATTCGATTCTTATGGGCCAAAAATGTGGCCGCATCCGAAATTCACAGACAAATCGTTGAGACATACGGGGACAAAGCAATAAGTAGACAACAGGTAGCGAAATGGTGTCGTTCTTATCAAGCGGGCAGGAAGCATGCGGAAAACCGCAATATGGAAGCCAGCGGCTGTCCAACTTATTCAAGGACGGATATCAAAACGGCACGTGTTGAAGAAATCATCCAAAGGGATCGACGAGTAACCGTGCGTGAGATTGCCTTAGAGTTGGACCTGAGTTATAGTAACGTTCAGCGTATCGTAACCAATGAGTTGCGATATTCCAAAGTTTGTGCCCGCTGGGTTCCACGTGCGTTGTCCGCGGAGCATAAAGCCACTCGAATGATGTGCAGCCTCACATTTCTTCAGCGATACCATTCAGACGGCTAACACTTCATTAATCGCATCGTTACCGGTGATGAAACATGGCTTCATCACTTCACCCCCACATCCAAAAGTGCCACGATGGAGTGGAAACACGCTGGATCACCGACGAGGAAGAAGTTTTAGGTCACACCCTCTGCCGGTAAAGTGATGGCAACCGTTTTCTGGGTTACGACTGGTGTTATCCTAGTCGAGTATTTGGAGCGTGTCCATACCATTAAGGCCGATCGTTATCGTGCCACCTTAACGAAATTGCGTAAAGCCATTCTACGCAAACGGCCTGGATTACTGAGCAAAGGCGTCATTCTTCTGCATGACAATGCTAGGCCCCATAAAGCTCGCCAGACTCAGGAATTGCTGCAAAGGTTCAAGTGGGAGGTGGAATCACCCCGCATACAGCCCCGATTTGGTTCCAAGTGACTATTTCATTTTTCCGGCGTTGAAGCGGTACTTACCCGGAACACGGTTCACGTCAAACGATGCAGTGAAAACAGCTGCCGAGAAATGGCTCAATGAGCAGAGCCCTGATTTCTACCAAGACGGGATAAACAAGTTGGTCGAACGTTCTGACAAATGCCTAAACAGGTTTGGCGACTATGTGGAAAAGTGAAGGCCAGATGTGTCTCTTGATTCCCATTTGTATCTTGTTTCTATTGTTAATAAATATTTTTTCATTCGCCTTGTAAACTTTTTTTTGGATCACCCCTCCTACATAATCTCAATAAACTACATTTTAAATCAAGCAATGGAATAACATAAAAAAGGAAATACATCATATCGCATACACGAAGGAAATATCCACTTACCTTATCTACGAATTTACGAGTCTTCAGTCAAACAAAATTCCTTAACAGCATCCAAAAACATCCTTCCTATTTGAACTAGAATCTGTATACTGGCGTCGCCACATAAATTCACAAAAATAAGAGTAAAAAATATCCTCCGTAGTGCCGATTCGACAAATCGACCATACGACCATCGTCCGACCATACGCATTTCATTCCTACAAACAGGTCACTTAATAATGGCTACTAAGTAAACCTTCATTTACACATGAGTCAATTAATGCTTTTCCCCCTTCGTTCTAAATTGTACAGAACTTAACTTCAAATTAATCTTATTACATGCAGCCATTTTACCTGGTAAACCACAAAATAACAACGTACTTACCGAAAATCCGTTGCACACTTTCCATATCTTTTCCCATGATTTGAATTGACCGCAATCATGCAACCAATTACGTCTTAAAAGGGTTTCCATAACATTCAATTACTCAGGTTACCATAAATGAAACAACAACTTGGCGATAATTGAAACAACAACTTAGCGATAATCCAAGGGGCACCCGTAAATCTACTCTAACTGAAAAATCAACTGTACATTCACCCACTGATATACCATTTGTTAGAGTGGACGTGTTAACTTTTTATACTTTTCCGAAGACTGGAAAATCAATAATAAATCAATTGTATTCTCATCGGGATTTGAAACGTGTGTCTTCCGTTTGCTAACTGGATGTGTTAACTACTTACACTACGACAGAATGCATGGGAAAATGTAATCAATCCTTGTAAGTTCTCGAAAAGACTATCATATAGCGAATGTGAAGTGTGAACATTTTCCACTGTCGTTAACTGCACAGATTGAGCACATTGGCGACAGTGCGACTCTTCTCGGCGCTATTTTGGTTACAAACAATCTGAAACTGGATTTTCGCCTATCTTTTAACACATGTGAGAATGTTTTTCATTAAAACGCTACAATTAGGCGGGAATTTTTAATCTTGAACCAATTTGCAGGACGCTATGTTTTCGTTCACCACCATGTCGAAGGACGCAGCACACATGGTCCTTAAGGAAAATATAGTCGACCATTTTTGCCTATAAAAGAAAAGATGCTAAACTACGTGATTTTTCGCCAAAAATGGAAAAGTATTCTTCAAACGCTCTGGGTTTGGTGTAACCTTAATTACACGTGCTAGTTATCATTCTTGAAATTCTTAATTACACTTGCTAGTTATCATTCTTGAAATTCGTAATTACACGTGTTAGTTATTATTCTGAGAGTTCATATTAGTTATTATTAATTTTTAATGAAAAATTAAATATAAATAAAGGATAATATAATAAATTTGAAAGAAAAATAAGAATAGAACGTTTTTTATTGTATTTAGTATAAAGATTTTTTTGGTTTGACGCGATTGGCGCCGTCTCTTGTGGTCGACAGATTTTCCGTAAGTACCCAGCACATACAGGTGCATGGGGGAAAAAGATAAGAGAACCCCTGTTTTAGAGGCGATTTATAATTTATGAATTTTCGCAATATTGACGGTATAGCTTCATCTATCGAAAATATGGACTGAAATTACAGTTTCTCTCCTCTCTTTCATAAGGGGGGGGCATTCTCCTCTTTTCACGACACTTTGAAATGCCTGTTTCCGATTTTATATGATTCTTTAAAATTGTTACTGAATTTATATTACACCGCACATTTTTGTTTTAAATCTTTAATGGCATAGCATTTAGTGTATAAAAAATTAAGAGCTCATTTCAGAGCTCGGGTGTAGGAGTATGGTGTTAATGCTAAATCGATATATTTTAATTAATAATAATAATAATAATGTATATAATATTAGATATATATTCTTCTGTTATTTCTAAAATATGTAAAAGGTCTTTTCCAATTTAAATGAATTTTAAGCATTATTTTCCTACCTTTACATAATTCTTTACATTAAAAAAATATTGACTTGCCATTTCAATTAAAATCAGAATGGAAAAATTATAGTATCTGATTACAATGGGAAAAACTTAATATTATTATTTTTGAAAACGAGATCAGATCTGGAGTAGAAATTATATTTGAAAAATAAATGGTCTTCGATTGCTTTCTGCAACGTAAAAAAAATGCACAATTTTTTTCAGAAACTTTATTAAATAGCAGTTTTCGTATTCATTTATTTTAACTGTAACCTTTCATAAAAAATATTAACTGGAAAGAAGGAGGGGAGGTACTAGATTTATTAATATGTGGCGTTTTTCGACAGGTAAAAACTTTACAACCGCATAACGAATTGCATGTCATTTGGGTAATTAAAAGTTTTTTTTGGTTTAATAGAATTGCTCAGATATAATTTTTTTTTAATAATAGCAATACTTCTTTCTAAGAAAAAACTGAGTCATATCATCGAATATGTTAAAAGAAAATTCTGAAGCATATGTTTCACTATTTTATTACGAACTGTGCAGTGTAACACGATACGTCTCAAAAGTGTTAAGCTTCGGCTGAAAAAAAAAAGTATTAGAGGAACAAGTCCATTTAACATTGCGGTAAACGGCTCTCTCGCCAAATGGCGAGCTAGCGCCAAACAGGCAATGGTTTTGGCGACTAATTTGCTTCATCGGTGTGGTGTGTATTTAATTATGGCAAAGCACACTAGGGCTATCTGCCTAAGGGGAGGGATGCCTTTCGTGGAGGACTTTCTAAGGGAAACTGGCTCGTATACACGTTACACATGGGGAAAACCACGAAAACGCCCATGCAGCCAGCCCGTTCGCGGGATTCGAACCTCGGACCGAACTACCAGTGTTCAGCGACTTTACCGCTCGGCCGCTGGTGGGCCGATTTGCTTCATCAAATTTGCTTCATCAAATTTGGCAAAACTCGCCGGCGAGACTTTCGTCCGATATCCCTTATAATTCTAACCGAAAAGCCCACGGTAACTGTAACTCTGTATGCCTTAAATGGCTACATCAAAAAAACGTTGCTACATCAAAAAAACGCTATTTACTTGTTTAAGAATAACTTTTCATGTTATTATTCCTTATTACGTATCGCTCGTAGAGGTTACACTTTCTAGTAATTTCGAATAAACAAAGATATCAGAAATTTCCAATCAGACGGAAGAAAACTAAAAGAAATCCTAAAGAGGGAACGTAGGCAGTCTTCCAGTGCAGTTACAGTTTTCAGTCACTTTGGCAATCGATTCTTTACCTTCCACCAAATCACAAACATTAACCATACGTGGCGGAATAAATTTTTTCCGTTTTATTTTCATTTTATATTTTAAACTCTCAATTCTGTTCAATCACCTCCTGTAGTCGATTAACATTATTCTTTTCTTTTATAATCAAGTCACCATTTCTACGTTAGTAAGAGCTCATAATCTTAACGTTAACATCTTTAGGATCAACACTCTCCAAAAGTTCATCATAAACATCTATATTCGATTTAATCCTTCTAACTGTTGATTCATTTTCTCTCCACGTTTCTATAGTTCTCTCATCATCCTTTTTCACCTCTATATTTCTTTAAATAATTTTTCATTTATTATTTCTTTGATATAGTTGTTCCCATTTCTAATATTACTTAATTCTCCTATATTTGTGCGTCTCAAATCTTCTTCAATAATCTTCAGTACTTTATCCATTCCCAACGTCAGTCCATTTATTATTTCCTTAGAGAACCTTCTCGCTTTCAATTTATCAGCATATTGATATAAAGTCCTAAAGGCCGATAGTACCTCATCAGAATATTTCCTGTTTGTTATAGTGTCTCTCTCGAAGATTCTTTATGATTTTTAATCTCTTCCACTTCATGCAAATTACTATGCTCCAAACTTTCATCTTCATCACTCATTTTATACCGCAAAATAAAATAACTATTCTGCAGAGTATTAAGTATGTTAAACATGTCGCAGATAAAAAAAAATAAGATAAGAAAATTAAGGTAATAAAAGAACCAAAAAAAAAAAAAAAAAAAACTTAAAGCTTTCAGATTTTACATCAAGGCAAAGGGGCGTTTTTTTAATGTTTTGTGAGCTGCCTTTATTTATTGAATATCATATTCTTTACACTTAAACCATAAAATTCAATTCAACAGCACTATCGCAAAACAATTTTCAAATGAGCAAATCTTTAGTGTTTTAGATACACAGTCTCTCGCGCGCTGGAGATAAACTGTTCCCCCCCCCATACAGTGTTGTCATTGCTCGGTTTGAAATAGTTGAGTTTGTTAAATTCGTTAAATTCGTATAAAAAATTCGTTAAAGTGTCAGAAAATATGGAATGGATAATAAAACAAATTCCACATTCGGGCTTCCAGACGCCCATATTCGGTGAAGGATTACGTTATTCAAAATTTGGATGGCTATAGGTACCGTTGTTTTATCACAATGCGAGAAACATACATACATTTATGCAAATTCTTCATTATTTAATTTCTTTAAATATAATACAGTGCTGCAATATTTCGTGGCAACATTTTGAAAAGTGAAACGGACATTTAAAGTTTTCGACGCAAAATGCCAAGACGAAATTAATAGCCCTTCTGGGCTAACGCCCTTTGGGCTAATAAAAATCGCAATAATAAAAGTTTGATGATAAAATCTTGCTCAATACACTAAAATAATTACCAAGTTAAAATGAGAGCTGTGGCTTAAACACTACACTAAATTATGCAAGTTCAAATTAAAAAGTGCAAACGCGGCATCGATGCTAAGCCTAATAAAGTACTTGCGAGAGTTCTTGACTATAAAAATGCCTCTAATTTATGTAAAAGGGTGTGAAAATGCATAAATATTCACAATAAATTCAAGAATCCTCATGTACCATAAAAAAATGCATTCATGCGTAAGTCCAAAGTTAATAAGCATGAGAGAATCAATCATGTGTATATCTTTAAAAAACATATAAAAATATCATTCTATTTTCAAAAATATGTAAAGGCACCGATCAACATCAAAAGCGCTTAAGAATAAGTCACACTTTCATACGCGCGTTTAAAATTGATAAATTTGGTGCAGATAATCATCTAAATTCTTGTAAACTTCAAAAATAATGACATTTAATTGCACATATAGGTGTGAAATTACATAAAGATATGTAATATTAACTAGAATTTTCAAAAATAGTCAAAAAATGCCTTCATGCGTGAACTCAAAGTTTTAACATAAAAATAATAAAACATTTCAAAATTCTTTAAATTAAATCAATATATGATGGTATAACTCAAATTAAATGCATAAAAACACTAAATTACACCTGTTCTGTAATCCATTTTAATACAGTAATTCGTAAACAGTCAAAAGGAAATATAAACATACCTTTCAGTTAGGCCTAACAGCTCCAGCATAGTTGGTTGTTCGATATTCTATGTACACGTCCTATACTTGCTTAAATCTTTATAAAACTGCATCGGAAAGTAAAATTAAACACAATTCAACACCAAAATCCAGACTAACTATCTTATTTACCGCACAAATTTACAAAATTGAAGAACACGAGAAACACACAAATGCAATGGCGCCGGGCACGCGAAGAAGAAACGATAAAACGATATTTACTATTGGACAAGGACTTTGGAGTGATGCTATTTGGATAATGTATCTCCCCAGCAACATTCGGATGCCTCAAGGAGACTGTGCGGACAGATTTTTCCAACGATGGATGTCTGCTTTACCTAGGTGACATCATCATCGCCGGGAAAATTTTGAAATGCATTTGGAAAATATTAGAAGTTTCTTTAGAATCTGGAGTAAGCCAATCTCATTTTAAGTACTCCCAAAAGAAAATTGTTCAGATAGAAAGCTCGGACATGTCATCTCTAAGTGTAGAAAGGTTCTTTAGAATCTGAAAGAAGCCAATCTAATGTTAAGTACTGCCAAGCGAAAATTGTTCAGTTAGAAAGGACATCCGTTGTGTGTACATATCCAGAAAAAGTGTCGGCAGTTAAAGATTAGAAAATTCCCTGAAGATGTCCATCACCTGACTAGTTTTCTGAGCTTTAGCATCTACTATAGGGAATTTGTGAAGGATGTTTCTTACATCGCAACATCCTCCTTAACAAATTGACAGAAAGCAAGCAAAAACTTGTGTGGACAAAGAATCGGACAATGGATTTAACAAATTGAAAGAAGCTTTAACATCTGTGACAACCTTGACGTATCATCAGCTCGACAAACCATTTCTTCTTGACGCGCATGGGAGCAATGAGTGTGTCGGTGCTCTTTTATCTCAAGAGATAACGATTCAGAACGTGTCGGTAGCATACTGGAGCAAGTGTGTGTCTAAACCGGAGAGGAATTATTGTGTCACCCGAGAAGAGTTATTCAACATAGTTAAATACGTAGAAAATTTCCACCAATTCCTCTATGGCTGGAAATTCTTACTCCGCACAAATCAGACATCGCTACCCTACTGTAAAATGTCAAGAATCTTGACGGATAAATTGCCAGATAGATAGACAGAATGCAGGAATGTATCACCGGAAAGAATCGTCATAAGGAAAGGCCGAAGCCCCGCCCCACCCGTCTTGAAGACCCTGTCCAGGAAGCTATCGATATTGTCGCAAGGTGGAAGCTAAATACGAGTTGTTAATACAGTCGCGCGTCCAGTTACAATTTCAACATCGTCTGACTCAAAACCATGTACATCATAAGTCAGAAAAGATGAGTTGGAAAACGTTGATATTAAACCTATAATTAGCAAGCTCTTCAGATAGGAAACCTACCTATCCGGATATTTCGATCCATATAGTCCTATAGTGCTAAGACAAAACAATATTGGGACCTTCGGGACTCATTCCATATTTAAAACGGAGTCTTGTAGCGAAGGCTCGAATGGGATGATAGAAATGCATTACGATGGCAGATGATACTACCAAGATCATAGATTCCCGAACATCCTTAAAGTACTGCACAGCAGTCCAACAGGAGGCCACTGTGGAATAATGAAAACTTTGCATAGAATTTGAAAGCGTTTTAAACTATAGAAGCGCTTTTCGAACAAATCATTTTCGATATCTTTTTACCTCTACCACGATCTGCTGATGGGAAGAAATACACTTTTTTCTCAAAATTCAATCTGAAGCATAAATCCCATCTTTAATGAAGATACCGTCAAGGTAGCACAGGAAATGATGCTGCATTGGATTTTCAGATCTGCAAAGCCTTTAGTTACACTCCGATCAAGGAAGTAATTGTATCCCGGCTGTCATTAAACAACTCTGCAAGCGACTCCGCATAGACGAAAACCAAACGACATTTTTATATCCGCAATCAGACAGCTTATTAGAGAAGATTAATCGAACCACCTCTTAATAATCTCTCGCTGATAGTTCCCAACAGGACAGGAACCAGACGTGACCTCTGTTCCTAATGGGCTATCGCAGTGATCACTGAGACACTACCGACTATTCCGTTGTGACGTTCATTTGCCATGTCATGTCTTGTCTGGTCGCCATCCGGATGCACCTTCATCACCTGAGGAGTACATTCAAGATCTCCAAGCAAGGTTTGAAGTGATGACAGTTATTTTGTACGAAAGCGAGTACGATGAAACCACGAAAGCGAGTACGATGAAGACTCGACGGAGAAGATGAAGACACGATACGACACAAAAACTACAGGACATCGATTCAACGAAAGTGACAAGATATGGTTGTGGAATATGGACTGGACCGAAACACCTCTCTCCTAAACTACAGTGACCTTGGGATGGTTACTAAACAGTCCGAAACAGGCTGAAAGATGTGGTAGTTCGAATCCGTAAAACGACGAAATTCTAAACCTAAAGTTCATTACGACAGGTTAGCGCGTTACCATGACCATAATACGCAGTCCCCTTAAGGCCAAAATATGCAGTTCCCTTAGTGTAAATAATGCAAATAGTTTTACTAAGACAATGATCATATGGCGTACTATATAAATATGTAAATTCATGAATTTATTTATTTATTAGTCGAAAGGGGCTTTGTCCCTCAGGAACTATTGTTTCCGTTTTGGCATTTCGCGTTCATTTGAAAAGTGATACAATCACTTTTCAAACTGTTGCCACCAAATATTATCACCCTGTATTATATTTGAAAAACTAAATAATGAAGAATCTGCATAAATGTATTTATGTTTCTCGCACTGGGATAAAACAACCGTACATAGAGCCATCCAATGTTTGAATGACGTAATCCTACTGCGAATATGGGCATCTGGAAGCCCAAATTTGGAAATTTTTTTATGATCGATTTAAAATTTCGTAAAATTTTAACGAATTTTTGATTATCAAACTCAAGGATTGATTTTAACGCGAGTAATGGCAACGTTGTACAGAAAAAACATTTTTATCTTCAGCGGGTGAGACTGTGTATCGGAAATTCTAAAGGATACGCTCAATTTAAAATTATTTTGGGATATTTCTGTTGAACTGCATTTTATGGTTTAGTGCGAAGAACATGATATTTAATAAATAAAAGTAACACACAAAATGTTATAAAACGCCCCTTTGGAAGTAATTTAAAATCTTAAAACCTTTCAGATTTTTTTAGTATTAATTTGTTGTGTTATTTACGGAAATTATTATTTTAGTTTTGTATTGAATTTCTTTAGTTGTAAGTATGGCTTATTGTGAAAGGATCTTGCAAGGATTGGGCTATTATGCAGTCCCTGGAAAGGGGGCAGCGTCACGATTCTTGTATATATGTAGATAATTTTGGTGAGGATTGCTACGATTATTCTATAACTAAATTCAACACATATTCTAGAATGGAGTAAACGGCTGCACATGTTTAGATGCGCTCGAGTTTTAAGTTTCATCAAACAAATAGTTTATTAAGTATAAAATATGAATAAAAATATCAAGAATTATGTGTGTTGTTTTCAAACCTTAGTATTTTAATGAAATGCAGTGTGCTTTTACAATCTGGAAAAACATATTCATCTTTTCGATTCGAAATTGACAGCGTCTCTGGGAACTATCAACTTCTTAAACTCAGCATTAGTAGCTCTCATAAGAAATTTCGGCAGTAATTAGTAGAATTTGTCTTTTCTAAACGCATGTGTGAGCAGTGCTCCAATATAATGCAAAAAATAAAAGAATGAGAGTACATAAATTCTTTTCATGAAAATAACAAATATCTCTGTTTTTGAGAGTATTATGCATATTTATTGTTACACTTATTATCACGCTTTTAACTAATAAGGGTGCTAAGTATCAATGTAACCACCCTGTCGAAGTTTTGCCATTTTTTACAGAAGAAAAGTTGAAAGTTACTAAGACTACTATGAATTTTTGCTATCAACGTTTATCGTAATTCGACAAGCATTATCAAGAGATGAAAAGCTAGCACATTTCGGCAATTTACGATACAGATTCTAATTATTAAATAAAGATTGCGTGACACATTAAAGAAAGTAAGTATAAACTTTCTTTAATGTGTCACTTACATCATCAATCAAGTAAGTATAAACTTCATCTTCAAATATTTCTGTATTTTTGTTTCGCACTGTTCTTGTCCCGAAGTACACAGCGATCGGTTTTTTGCTTAAAAATATCGAAGAATTACAAAGATAAAGTTTATACTTACTTGATTGATGATGTAAGTGACACATTAATCTCGCAAACCTCGGAAACAAAGAGTATCAACGAAACGCATCTCCACGCTGTTTGCTTTAGAGATTATGCAAATTCCTCAAGGGGGTACTTTAAAATTAATTTTTAGACAAAACAAATATCACTATTAGTTTATAAAAGCCATTAAAACTTGGAAAACAACAAAAAGAAAGCTTACGAAAATGGCACGTTGCTTGAATGAAGGATTGTTATAATTATGGTTGCCTGAAAAATCCTTATGAGCGTGGTTGCTAAAGTTTGGCACATCTTATAAATTTGGCGACTTCTACTAAGTTGTTTGTGATAACACGCAAGTACTCTAATAATTTATTTGATACATCTGAGGTGAATCACATGGAAGTTTATCTTTCAAAAGCAAAAATATCAAGTTTATAAAAAATAGCATTTTGAAGCTTTTCACAAGGCCGAAAATAATAATTTCATAAGTTTATTCTGTCCTTGTTTCTTACAGAGTTTGGATAACGCATAAATACCTTTCATGCTTACAGCAAATTAATTTAATACGGAACAAGAACACTTTTCGCATTATATTGGGTTATATAAAAAGGTCTTCGCGCATTTTTGGTATATTTTTTAACAAAATGTTTCCTTATTGAATATTAATTTTAATCAAGTACATATTGACCATTATTATCTATGACCTTTTGCCATTTTTCCGGTAGCTTCATAATTCAATCGGTGCAGAACTTCTGTGGTTTAGCGTCGAGAAACTTGGGCGAGGGATTTTCAACGGCTCTTTGGTCGGCCAATTTTTTACCGTCAAGAAAGTTTTGCAGAGACCGAAGAAATTGGTAGCCAGACGGTGCATGGTTCGGGCTATATGGTGGATGCATCGAAACTTCCCAACCAAGTTCCGTCAATTTGTTCCAAGTCATCAAAGATGTGTGTGGCCGCGCATTGTCATCATGGAACACAACTCCCTTTCTTTTGGCCAATTCTGATCGCTCTTTCTGTATCGCTTCGTTCAAGCGGTCGAATTGTGCACAGTACAGGGCCGAATTGATGGTTTCGCCAGGTTGCAATTTATGTGGCACCCAAACATTCAGCTTCTTTTTGTAATCTGCTCTTTTCAAATGACTCCAAACTGTCACTTGGTTGATGTTTAGTGCCTCTGCTATTTCCTGACAGCTTGCGTGCCGCTTTTGCTCCACCAATTGCAAAATTTCATCGACGTTTTCAGTGACTGGCCGACCAGAGCGAGTTGCATCTTTGATATCGAGATTTCCAAAACGGAATCGAGCAAAGTTCGTTCACTCACAGCATTCTCACCATACACTTCCGCATGATTTTGCAGCCTGTTTACCTTTTTTTAGAGTAAACAAGCCTAACATAACGTATTTCTTCAGATATTTCACTCATTTTCAAATCAATATAACTTTTTACGGAAGCAACGAATTAGAAATCTACTTTCACAAACAGTGAAAGCTGAATAACATCCTTTAAGTACATGTTCGTGTGAGAAAATCGGGTGAGTGTTGCCGGATATATAGGCATCAACACCATCTAGCGGCAAAAAAGCGCGGATAATTCTTATATGACCCAATATATCATACTAACTAGTCACTAATTTTAAGCAAAGTTCTTCTCAAGTTACATATTATTTCAAAACATACATTTGATATTTGAGATTTTAACTGCGAGCTGCAAAACCCTCGAAAATGAAATCAAAATAAATTCCACAACAAAGCAAATGCATCATTGTTAACAATGTGAGTAATAATAAAGGTAGACCAGATTTTAATGAAAGCCTTTACTCCATGAAAAATAACGCAGAATCAAAAATTCTCTTTCAGGCAGTTTCTACGGTTTGTCTCATTAATCATACCCAAATTTCACGCTAGCTGTAATTTTAACAAGGAAATGCAGCTTAGGTAGAAAGAAAATATGAATACTTTATTTAATAGACTTTTGTAAAAAGTTATCGCAAGGTAAATTTCATTAAAATTCATCAACAGCTGCATATTAAAATGTAAAAAAAATGCGTCTCCGCTAAGCGCTTTTCTAAGTAGAAAATGTGCTGAAATTTAATTAAAAAACGAAGATTTTTTTTTTTTTTAGTGTCGTGTGCAATGGTTTCCCGCTTAACTTGTATGAGAATTGCATTCAAAACATCGCGGTTATCAATCGCGTTATTCTTTTCCTCTATAAGAAGAAAAAAGAATAATTATTTGGTAGATTTTGCTTTTTCTAATTTCTCCTCCTCCTTTTATCTGTAAGACAAACAACGTGAAAAATGCAAAGAATAGACTACTACGTTTTCTTGTTTTAAATTTTCTGAAATTATTCTCAGAAAAATTTTGATGACTTAAAAAATAAATTACTAAGAACTTTCTTTTTTATTAATTTTTATAAAAGAAAACAGATCCAGAATAGCTTATAAAAGCGTTCTTCCGCGTGCCATTACAACCAATTTGTATTAGTAATAGTACCTCCGACTGCCGTACGACTTAGTAAGCGAAATGGCTGGATTTGGTTTATTTGAGTATGACAAAGCGTTTAGTATATCTGTATATATTTATTTGGCAAAGGTATATCTGTTTAAGGAAAAAGGTGCCTCCGTGAAGGACGTTCTAAGGAAAATTGGCTGGTATCCACGTCGCACATGGGGGAAAGGACGAAAACGCCATGCAACCAGCTCATTCGCATGGAATCGAGCCTGTGTCGAGCTATCTGCGTTGAATAACTTTACCGCTCGTCCAAAGCTACTGGCTAGGATATGTACCTTGGCAGTAGCGGCCACGGGGTATACAAATTACTAACTTAGTGTGTCTGGAGGTCCCGGAAAGGTCACTTATTGGCCAGCCTGTGGGTCTGGCACGTCCGAGAGCAGATGGCTCTAGCAGCCAGGGAGGGAGCGTCCGGGTTTGCTAGGTAATGTCCCTCTGCGACGGGCAGCCCGAACGACTGGCACTAGTCGCAGAGGCCGTCGATCATTGTCTATTAATAATAATAGACAACGATCGGTATCGCAAAAGCCATACATCCCTTTCTCCAAGGTGTGATGGCACGGTTGAAAACCTCTGCTTGGTGCTGCGGAGTAAGGGGACTCTTAGTGTCATTCATGTTGTCTCAATTTTGTCATCGTTTAGTCAGCAGACTATAGACTAATTCTGTGTTGTATGTTTTAGCTTAAATTGTAAACTACCAAATGTGGGTACATAAAGTGTTAGGTTTAATAGTTTGTTAGCGAGTGCTAAGTGGGTTGTCGAGTGCACCGAAAGAGTCTCGTAGTGTATCGCGTTTAGTGCATCGTCGAGAGAGCGTGTTGAGCTCCGGGAACGATTGAACCGAAGAGTCGGGAGCCGTGCTCTGTGTGTCGTCGAGTGCATCGCGAGTTGTAGCGTGGAGAGGCTCGAGAGTACGTGGAGTTCCGAGAAAGACCCAGCAGAGTCGGGAGCTGTACTCTGGCCCTTTGCAGTGAAGCTGTCTCCACCGTTATTGCCTGATAGCGTGAAGGCTGTGTTCCAGCGGATGTATAGTAGATCTTCGACGACTGTAAAAGGGACTTTGGAGCTGTCCTGATTAATATTGGTAAATAAAGTGTGTTTGGATATTTCGTCAAGTACTATCGTCGTTACTCACTCCAAATCCACACGAACCCCGTACGAATGTGAAGGAAGAAAATAACGTAACAACTGGTGTCAGAAGAAAAAAAAAACGGAACAATATGTATAAATATAAATCAAAAGTCTGCGTCTTTTTATTTAAGAATAATTCTTCCTTTTTATTACAGTAAAAATTACTCATAACAATAAAAATGACAGAAGTAGCTATTTATTGTTATCCATTGCAACAACTGAGATTAATTGGTGATTATTTCTTAATTCGATTCGTAGTTAAAATTTATACTTAAAGCTCTTTTGTCGATTCGGCATTTTTCCCATTTTCATCAGGCGAGACAAATAAAAAAATTCTGTGTACAAATTCGTTATTAATTTTAAAATGTAATTACTTAATCATAGTAAAAAAGAAGTACTTTACACTTAAATTAAGCTTGTAACCAATCCTTTAATGTAAACTCTGCTGCTAACATAAACTGCTGGACTAACTGTAACAACAAGTACTCTTTTGCTTCCCGGAAACCTCGAGAAAATACGAGAATGTTCTCGTGCATGATTAAAAAGCTTATAAAAGCCGGATTAAAACATCTCAGTTCAGTTGTTTAGTTAGTTCTTGTTGTTGGCTGTAGCGAATTCGCGGTGAAATCGGAGTAGCTTTCTCTGTGTTTTTGAACTGAGTTCTGTTTAACGTTTCAATAGTTTCAAATATAACAACTGTGAGATATTGCGATATTGTACGAATATTTCTGAGGAAATTTTAATATTTTGATTTATTTATTGGGATAAAAATAAATTTTATTAACTTTTTACAGACTTGTGCATTCAATGAATTACGAACCCGTACGCACGCAACAATATACATTAATTTTAATCCCAATGCGAGAAACATGCATACATTAATACAGATTCTTCATTATTTAATTTCTTCTAATATAATACAGGGTGGTAGTATTGGGTGGCAACGATTTGAAAAGTGATACGCCGTTTATAGGGTTCCGACTCAAAATCGCGATATGAAAACAATAGTGCTTCAGGGAAAAAGCCCCTTTGGACTAAAAATAATAATTATAACAACACTTTTAATAATTTACAGGAGATATTCTTCACAAATACCTAATGTGAAACGTTATATTTCTGTAATATTGTAGAAGTTTTGAAAGTGCACAATGTCCAATTAAACATCATAATAGTATAAAAGAAACGAAAACTATCTTTCCTCCGTTTACTAATAGCCCTCCTTTCTGCGAGTTTATTGGATAAATGCAAATAAGAAGCAAGCTTGCAAAAGTCTCAAAAGAAAAACGTTTTTGAACGCCTGCCATATTAATTATGCATGACAGTATATTTGTCGAGGGAAGATGAATTGATGTAATTATTGGGGAAATCTGAAAAGAGGTCTTAGAAAGTAATCATGACGGAAGTGAATATAAAAATTATTCTTTAGTTCCACTCCATTGCATAAAAGGCTTGATTCCGAAACAAGAGTTTTAATGGATTTAAGCATATATATACGAGAATAAAAGTAAGACAAGATTGAAATTTTCCTTTAATGACTTCCTCTTCGGCAAAGTTTTCCATTTCATGCTGAAAGACTTCCAACAACACCTATTGCTGACATTTAATCTATTGGAAAAAGTTTACGATCACAGATATGTTTAGCCCACAAGGGCTATTAATTTCATTTTGGTATTTTCCTGCGAAAACTTTAAATGTCCGTTTCACTTTTCAAATTGTTGGTGTCACGAATGTATGTATGTTTTTTGCATTGTGATAAAATAACGGTACTTAGATCTATTCAATTTTGAATAAGGTAATCCTCCACCCAATATAGGCATGTGGAAGGTCTAATTTCGAATTTTTGAATTTTTTGTTTTATTATCTGTTTCATATTTTGCAAAGCATTTATAAGTTTTTGATTAAGAAACTGAACGATTTCAAAGCGAGCAGTGGCAAAACTGTACGGGGGAAACACTGTACACTACATGACTTCCTTGCAAGAAATATTAAATTATAGGCATTGTTCTTGCATTTCTTTTAAACTTACTGAATTAAATCTACTTCGTCGATAGCGCATAAACCACAATAGAATAAATGCACTCTTTAAAATTCACTATATTTGTTTTCCAACACTCTGGCGCTATCTTCACTCAACACCGTTACATTTCATTCATTTTATAACTCAGAATGCACAAAATTTATATCATCTGAAGAGTTATCTAACCGTTGCCACATGTTCTATTCGAATATTATAGTAAATCTAAAACGATGTATAAAAGAAATTAAACAAACAAAAAATATCTGATGTGTACACCACATGATTTCCTACACATTTTTTCCCTGCATTTCATTTAAACTTATTTCTTCGAATTCCATTACAGATATATTTATCATTCAATTAATTCAGTTCTCGTTTCGCGACAAGGCAAAAATACATAAAAACTCAAAATATCTATATTAAAAATTGAAAGATGTAGAAAAACATAAAACAGAGAATACAGGTAAAGCAATTAAAAAAAGTTACAATTAAAATTATAATTTCTACTCAAAAAGGAAGCAATTCGTTCAGCGGGCAAAAAGGCAGATTTTTCGGTGAACAAAACGGAGAGTTTACATTTGGTCTCACTCGGCGAAAAGACACTGAAGGCGTAGAAACTGACTTAATTTGTTGTGGACGCTATGCTGTGTTCACAGGTGGAGGATTACGTTATTCAAAATTGGAGGGCTCTAGGTACCGGAAAAACATACGTACATTTATGCAGATTCTTCATTATTTAATTTCTTTAAATATAACACATCGTTGTAATATTTAATGGCAACAGTTTGAAAAGTGAACCGAAATTTATAGTGAATCAACGCAAAATGCGAAAATGAAATCAATAGCCATTTGGGCTAAAATGTAAAGAAAGCTCATATAGCCCCATTAACTTTGGAAGATCACTTTGAATTTGATTAATGAAGGGACTATAAGCCAAGGAAAGATATATATATAAAAACAACTGAAAGCTTTCGCGTTTTATATTACGCCCAGAGAGGCGTTTTTTAACGTTCTGTGTGTTACCTTTATTTATTAAATATTATATATTTCGCACTTTTACCATAAAATTCAATTCAACTACACCATCGCAGAATAATTTAAAAAGAGCACATCTTTAGAATTTCCGATACACAGTCTCGCGCCCTGGGGATATATATTTTTTTATTTCCCATAAAGTATGCTATTGCTCGCTTTAAAATCGTTGAGACGTTAATCATAAATTCGTTTTGCAAAATAAGAAATCAATAATAAGACAAATTCCAAAATTCAAATTCAAATTCGGGCTTCCAGATGCACATATTCGAAGGAAGGACTATGTTATTCATAATTGGATGTCTCTAGGTACCGTAGTGTTTTTCACAGAGCGAGAAACTTGCATACATTTATGCAGATTTTTCATTACTAAATTTCTTGCAGAGCTTCAATATTTGGTGGCAACAATCTGAAAAGTGAAACGCCGTTTATATAGTGAATTAACGGAAAATATCAAAACGAAATGAGTAGCCCTTCTAGGCAAATTCCTTCTTTGAGCTAATAAAACTGCTAATGAAGTTGAGACCGACAGCTGGAAATAACCAAATTCAGAAAACACTTTAGAAATATTAAAGGACTTTTTATTCAGTGCTTCTTTAAAAGATATTAAAGAATATTTTTTACTCATAACGCTGTTTCATATTCTTTTATAAGAGGTGAATGAAAAAAAAAGGGAGGCGAAAACTTATTGTTTATGCTTCCCGTGTCATGCACACATTTACTGCTTCGCTGATGTTCTGCACTGTTGCCAGTACCAGACGCTTAAAGAAATTTTCGAAATTCTTTTATGCTTGAAAAAATACGTATAATAAATATTAGAATGAAAGATTACGACTTGACGATTATTGTGGTTTAAACATACAAACCTTTGCTACTGTCAGACAAGTGAGCATAAGTAAACACCAAAATTTGCTCTATTTTTTAGCGGAGTTGAAGGAAAGAGCAGATGTGTGGTTTTAAAAACGTTTTGCTTGATAGAAAATTATCAATTTCTGCAGAAAAAAAAAGAGGCACCAGAAAGAAAATCTGAAGCATTTCAAATGTCAGATTTTAACGGTTTACTTTCGGTCCCGCTTGGCAAAAAGACATTGAAGGTGAAGAAACTGACTTAATTCACTATTCTGCTAACTTTCAAATGTAAGCAAATATAACAGCTATGGTGAACAAATTAATCTTAGCCACACTTAAATAACTTTTAATTTGTTGATAATTCTACAACTATTGCATGCAATTTAATTAAAGGCATAAAAACTGTAACCAGAAGCTAATAACAACATAATTTAATCATTTTTAAATGTACAATTTACCAACATATAAGAATAAAAAGAACTGATCTCACGGAGTTGAGTAACAGAGTGGGTATATACATATATATTTAAACAGTTATATGGGAACCAAAAAGCGATGCGCACATCTACATGTTAAAGCAGTCCTATATACTAAATCTCAACATTCTCAGGCTACTCGTTTTTGAGTTATGCGAGATACAATCATACGTACGTACAGACGTCACGAAAACGTCTCTTCTGAATTCATTTTAAATCCTTTTTGCAAGCCGTTTTGGGAAAATGAGTTCTCTATTCTTTTCTTAGCTACAGATATCACGCAAAAACAACATTAAATTGTATTCGATAGCGGTAAAAATGGATATTTTCGTTTAATTACGATACCCAAAAATTAAGGAAGTAAAAATAGATTATTCTAAATCTTATGTTTATACAGAAATATACTGGGTTTTTTAAAAAAAAAGTGTCTTTGGTTACAATATTAGTGGTCCTTTCGAAAAGATAAATAACAGGTTGTTTAATGCCAGTTAATGCCCCGAAATAATACCTTTTTGCATAAAACATCTTCGCAATTATTTCTTTGTGATGCCTATCGTTAAAATTGTGAGTTGAGTTTGTTAATCAGAAATTTGTTAAAATTTTACAAAATATGAAATCGATAATAAAACAAATTTCTAAGTTCAAATTTGGCCTTCCAGATGCCCATGTTTACACTAGGATTACGTTATTCAAATTTTGATCGATTTAGGTAGCGTTGTTTTATCCCAATGCGAGAAATATACATACATTTATGCAGATTGTTCATAGAGTAATTTTTTTTGTGCTTTTTGGAAATATATTCGAAGCATAAAACAGATAAACGAATAAATAAATAAATAAGTTTGTTCAAAAATGGCATGGTTATCAATTCTAAAGAAAACACAAGTAAATGCATAATGAATGGAGACAATTTGTTTTCTATTTTTAAAGATCAAAGGGTTGCGTGTAATTGCCTCAGAAAACATTCTTATTCAATAAACTAAATGAAGGATTCTCCAGATACCAAATACATTAAGCTGTGTAGCAGTCTTTTCATATGTCTCGTTATCCTCAAAGGACCGCAAACAAAACAGTAAGAAAGAAAATACAATTTACATTTTATAACTGACTTAGAAAGAAAGAGCTACAAAGGAACAATACTGAAATTTACGTCAAAGACAGGAGTAAAATGCTGGAACAGAAAAGAAATTGAAATGAAAAGAGATAAAATGTTCAGAATCGAATATGTAGAACTATAAAAATGCATAAAAAGAAACCTAAAATTTTCGGTGACGATTGGTTTCGGAGAGATATTATGCGCAAAATAATTTATTCATTGCAATGAATAACAGAAACATATAAAACAGCATTAAGTGTCTTGGAATGTCTTTGTTAATACGAACAATAATAAAAAAAGAAAACCTTGAATAAACAGCTGTTCAAAATCACTTTAAACTTAATTCAAAACATACAATTTCGAAATATTTTTCGTTTTGCAGTTTTTTGCATTGAATCACTATAAATGTTCGTTTCACATTTCAAACTGTTGCCACCAAATGTTAGAGTCCTGCATTATATTTGAAGAATTTACATAATGAAAAATCTGCATAAATGTATGTATATTTCTCGCATTGTGATAAAACAACGGTACATAGAGCCATCGAATTTTGAATGACGTAATCTTCCTAAGAATAGGGGCATGTGGAAGCCCAAATTTGAAATTTGTTTTATTATCGATTTCATATTTTGTAAAACTTTAACGAATTTTTGAGTAACAAACTCAACGATTTAAAAGCGAGCATTCGCAACACTCTACGGGGGGGAGGACATTTTTATCTCCAGCGGGCGTGGAACTATGTATCGGAAATTCTAAAGATATGGTCATTTAACATTATTTTGCGATGTTGCTACTGAACTGAAAAAACGCCCCTTTGGACGTAATTTAAAATCTGAAACTTTCATATATTTGTTTTACCCTTGAGACTTGAAAAATGTGCAATACCCTTCCCGGGACTCGAACCTGGACCATCCGACTACGTGCCGAGTGTGCTACCGTTACCTTATGAAGGCATTGAGAAAGTAGGAAGAAAATAACTTATAAATTAGTTTATTAATTAATTTTTTTTAACTCTAGGAGGGTTACGAGGGCAAACTTTGAGGACTACAGTTTAAGAAATTCTGATTTATTTGTTAGATATGGATATATATTTTAATTAGAATAAATTTCTCTTTAACCATTCATTGCCTATTGTGAAATTCTGCTCTACCACCCACTTGCACCTGTACCTGCTTCATAAATATAGACTTCTTTAATGTGTTAATCGAGTACGAAGCAAATCAACACGGTTGAAAGTTGACAACAATTAACTGAACACCTCTAGAGAGATTAGGTTATTTCGAAGCACGAAACATGGAAAATGAGTAATGCCCTCGCCGAGATTTGAACTACGGACCTGTCGAATACGCGCTGAGTGTGATGATCAATACACCACGAAGTCATGCTAAGAAGGCCGGAGAAATACCGCATATAATCCCTCTTTTAAAGGGTGATTGGGGATTAGGGGACCTAATCGCCAAATCTTGGTGGTGGAGATTGTTATTTTCTTAGTTCGGGAGCCACTTTAGAGAGATTAGGTTATTTTGAAGCAGTGAGTCAAGTAAGATCATATTTAGAATAAGTAAAATCAAGTTTGTTGTTCATTTATTCAAACGTTTCGATTTTTGGATTAAAAAGTTGTCAGAGCA
Source organism: Stegodyphus dumicola (assembly GCF_044657685.1). NCBI lineage: Eukaryota > Metazoa > Arthropoda > Arachnida > Araneae > Eresidae > Stegodyphus > Stegodyphus dumicola. The sequence goes on along the minus strand of NC_140770.1, from coordinate 272,900,195 downwards.
ATTAGGCTTTTTTTGACGCTGTAGTCCTTAAAATGAGCAATGCCCTCGCGAGGACGCGAACCACGAACCTATCGAATACGCGCCGAATATGCTGACCACTACACCACAAAGTCATGCTAAGAAGGCAGGAGAAATACCTTATACACCCAGCGCCGGATTTACGTATAAGCTGTAGAAGTTTAGGGCCCCCGTTTTCTTGGCCCCTCCAAAAAATGGTCCCAACACCTTACAAAGGGCATCGTATTTCAAATAGCTTAGAGCCTAATCATGTCTAAATCCACCCCTGTGAATACCATGTGCTTGGTTCCGACCCAATACTGTTAGACTACTCCTTATTGGGGCAATTTGAACTAACTGCTTATTTGAATAAATATCTTTCCGTTAATAGAAAACTTTGTTAATAGAAAACAAAAGAAATGGATATCTTTTCAGACACACACTGCAGTTGCAACTGGTAAAATAAATACAATGTAACTAATGGTTATCGTTCACACTTTTTTTCTGTCTGGAAATTCATAACAGACACAGCTCTTCTTGAGTGTCCGGGCAAACCTTTTGCGTCTAAGTCATCAATCAGTCTGCAGCTTTTGCCACACGTAATATAAATTACACTTTTAATTGGAGTTAATCATGAGGTGTAGCCAGGTTTCTATGTTTTGGCTGCAGGAAATCTTGGCTGCAATGCGCAGTCAAACAGGTTTAAGTTTTTGTAAATCCTTATCAATGAGAAGATTGGTATTTTCATCCTTTTTGGAAGCAAACAAGAAAAAGAAATGTATGGGAAAACGTTTTGGGTATAAACGTTTGTTCTGTTTTGAAAGGTGGGACTGTCGCTAGCGGTATTATTGTGAGGGCATATTTGTACCAGTATTATTGTATACACTCCCTTCGTACTACGCTGTAATAAAAAGTTATAGGTGAAACTGACCATAAGAGAAAACTGAGATAAATCAATTGCAATGCAATAATTTTCTTTCAAGTCATAAATACTTTATATCAGTAGTCTCAAATTGGCGTCCCGCGAGTCGCATGCGACTCCCGAGGCAATTTATGCGACCCGCGAATATAATTCAATTATATATTTTATGTAAATACTGCGCTTAGATAATTAGATATAGCATTAATTCACTGCACAGTGGATTAAAATAAAAGGTTTATTAGAAGAATAGAAAAGAAACGGAAACCACTACATCTTAAAATGAGTTCGAAGCTAGCTTTAAGCAAATACACAAAAATACACTGCGAAAAAAAAATGCTATAGTTCTACATCTCCCGTTCTACTGGACCGAATGACGACGTTCAACTTTGCGTTTTTCATGTCTGAAAAGTGCGACTTAGGATACGTATTAGATTTATACATATCATTGTTCTAATATACGTATTTTGACAAAATAATCGGACTTTTTTTTTAAATGACATGCCAATTTTATTCCATATTTCGATTCTACGACTCAAATTATGCAACAGTGCCAAATTTTGTAAAAGGGGCACGAGTAGGTTTTTGAAAAATGAGCTTTCAAATTCTTAGCTACCCGATGTTGATTAAATTTGATACGTATTTATTTATATCTCTTTTGTTATTAAACTTACTCGATTCCTTTTTCCAATATTCAAAATTTAGTCTTAATCCAAATAAAATTCGTTCATTTTTCATGATTTATTTTAAAAATTTCTATTTTTAAATAATTTTTCTAAATTTTTCGGAAAAAAAAAATTTAATTATGACCTCTAAAAGTTTCACCATCATCTTAAAGTAGACGTATTTCTAAGCATACCTGCAAAAAATTATAATTTTTTATTCCAAATTTCCTAGGATATAGGTGAGTTTATATATTGGCGCGTTTTGAAATTTGGCATATTTGTTATAAGCGATAATAGCGCCAAATGTGGTATACGCACTTTGTTAAAATTATTAGAAATAATGAACGATGACTTTTTTCCGCTTGTCACAATTTGAATTTGCTAAATCAGCCCAGTAGAATGGAAGATATAGAATCGTTACCCCTTTTTTTAGTTCAAAGGGGATTACAGAGATGTGCCAAATCTTCCAGTTGCCATAAATTTCTCATCAATTAAGACATCGAGTCAACATCTAAATTATTTTGAATTTGACTCTGTATCATTTTAAAAGTTTCTGGCGCCCAAACGGTATCTGCCGTGCCTAAGGATCCGGGTTCGAATCCCGGAGAAGGTATGGGTGTTTGTAAAAGTTAGTTTCGGTGCGGCATGGCGGCACTCTTAATATGCGGCGAGCCGAACGTCCTCTGAGCGGTTTGTTGGAAGAGAAGAGAGGTTGGTGACCCTCGTTACGCGTCCTTCCCCCCTCGGGTGCTCTCCATCGGAACTGAGCTAAATCACAGTCACCTGTAAGGTGCTCAAGACTCTTGCCAACGATAGGCGTAGCTTGCGCTCCTTTAGCTTGCGCTGATGTTACTTCAGACAAGTGAGCATAAGTAACAACAACAATAAGTAAGTAACAACCGTTCCGCCCACAAACCATCGCAGTTTAGTTTTTAACGCTATTGATGATTCAGAAATTCTGCAGAAATTTCCTGCAAAGCATTCTCAAGCTAACTTTTAAAGACATTATCTACAAAAATTTGACAGAATGAGTACAAAAATTTTGTTTGTTTATTTATTTTTATGTTTTTAAGCAACAGCCATAAGTTCTATAACTAACAAAAGAAATATAATTATTATATAAAATATAATTATATAATAAAAAAAGAAAGAAAGAATAATTATATAATAGAATAAAAGAAATATAATTATATAATAGAAATATAAACTGACTAACTACATTCGGACATTAATTAGTTTATGTTTACCAATAGTTTTGTAAAAAGAAATAATATAAATTCATTATTTTCTTCTAGACACAGAGTAGTTTTAGTGTATCATATTTAATACACATATTTCATTTACATAAGAGAGCTCGCGAGTCCAGTTATAGCCAGCCACCCTGGTATATTTGCTGTTTTCCGTGATAAAAGGAGGACTTCTAAAATTCCGCTTTTTTGACATACCTGATGGATTAGACCGTAGCTTAAAGTTCTCAGATTTATTAGGTTCTTTATTAGGTTTATGAATTCCATGTTATAAATCTCGATGATATTCTGATACATGTATGTAAGATAGAACAAATTATGATAGCTATTTGAAAAAAATAATTGGTGACCTCAAAATTCACATTCTAAATTTGGTGATCTACCTCTAAATTCATCTCTTCTCACAGGTTCCAGATTTTTCTATCTTACGTAACGTTTTAATGCAGATGCCTTTTGTCCAATCAAATTAATTGTAAACCAAAACTCTGAACTGAAACTTTCCCACTCGCAACCTTATTTCTCTCAAAGTACTACAACTTTCCCCTTTCTTTCGCATCGCTCTGCTGCTGGCAAGACGCTCTTAAACTATGCTGCTGCTACTTACTTACTTAAGATGGCGTTCTACTTTAAAATGCAATTTATGTATTCAAACAGAATTAGGAAACATCTTGTCTGAAAAAAGAATCATTTGACATACATAAAAAAAAAAAAAAAAAAAAAAAAAAAAAATAGAGATTGGGATTTTTCAAGATACGTTGTGCTAAATTGCGTCATCAGGGTTTCCACTCTGCCACCTTCAAGCCATTGCGGTCTTCTCCGTCATCTACGCAATAAGCTGTTTAAGTTCGAGTGCCTTCATTTACGCATTTTTACTTCCTTATACGAAGTAAAAAGGAAGTATTGTAATCGTGAAAAGTTTCAGGCAGCATATTTCAACGAAAATATCCATTTTGACCGCTATCGAATGCAATTTAACGATGTTTTTGCGTGATATCTCTACGTAAGGACAGAATAAAATACTCTTTTCCTTCAAAAAAATTATAAAACTGCTTTAAAGTTAATTCTGAAAAGAATTTTTCGCGGCGTCTGTACGAACGTATGTACGTACGTGCGTACGTATCTCGCATAACTCAAAAACGAGTAGCCTCAGAACGTTGAAATTTTGTATATAGGACTGCTATAACATGTAGATGTGCATCTCGTATTTTGGTTGCAATCGGCCGCACCAAACGTATATAAATATATTTATATATATATATCCACTCTGTTACCCGGCTCAGTGATAACAGTTTCTTTACTCTTATATGTTTGTAAATTGTACATTTTTTGCTTTAAAAATGATTGAATAATGTTGTTTTTATCTTCCGGTTAAGGATTTTATGCCTTTAGTAAATCTGTGTGCGATATTTTTAGAATTATCTGCAATTTTAAAGTCGTTTAATTGCCGCTAAGCCTTTTTTTTAATGGCGGCCATTGATGTTTACATTTGAAACAGGAGACTAGTGGATTTGTTGCCAATCTAGAGAAAATTTGCTTCGCAACAACAAAGATAACGCATTCATTTATTATTGCCAATTAAATCATGCTTAATTCTATCTGGAATTTTTTCGAAGAAATAAGTGTTAAAGATTAACTTCGTAATTTTTAATATAGATATTTTGAGTTTTTATGTATTTTTGCCTTTTCGCGAAGTGAGAACTGAATTAATTAAATGAGAAATACTCAATCGTCTGTGAAAAACTGTTTCTTTTTTGTTTTGTTTGCTTAATTTCTTTTATACATCATTCTAGCTTTATTATAGTATTTGAATAGAACATGTGGCAACGATTAGATAATTCTATTCTTTAAATGATATAAATTTTGTGCATTATGAGTTATAATATGAACGAAATATATAAGTTAACTGTTATATAATTATTGGATTACATAACAGTTAACTTAGTTTACGTTATATAATTCTTATATAAGTTAACTGTTATATAATTATTAATACTGTTAAGTGAATCTAGCGCCAGAGTGTCGCTATGGTAAACAAATACTAGAGTGAATTTTAAAGAATGCATTTATTCCATTGTGGTTTATGCGCTGTCGGCGAAGTAGATTTAATTCAATCCAATAAGTTTAAATGAAATGCAAGAAAAAATTCGTATAATTTAATATTCCAATACAAGGAAGTCGTGGTGTACACATCAGATTTTTAAAATTATTACACGTATGAACATATTAGATAACACCCACACTTAAATAGTGTTTTTCTTTTTTTTTATAGCTGTGTCCGTAAGTTCGAGAATTATTACTTATTTCAGAGGTTGCTTCCCTTCATTAACGAAAAAGAAGAAAATTCAATGAAAATAATTCTTTCCGCAAATCTGACAACGCCCTTTCGAAGAAAGAAGATGGTAAATTTCGTGCTTGTCACAATTAAGTATTTGAAGGTCTTCGCATGTCATAACAACTTAAACTGAAACACATAAATAATCCAACGCAGGTTTAAAAAAATGTAAGCCTAATTACGGTATTTGAATTATAAATATTTTGTCTTTCGTAATTCTGTAATCCACTGTTTTGAAATCTGGCAGTGGAATGCCTTTCTTATGTAACAGTTGAATTCCATAAAACATTGTTGCTCATATAATCCTTGAATAAGTTCGCATTCTTTGCCATTTCAAGGAAAGTTAACATATTTTCTCCTAGAAAAATACTGCTGTTAGTAAAGCTGAACATCAATTTATTTTTCAAAAATACAGTTTTTAGAATTTAAAATCCAGGCAGAATTCAGGTACAATTAATACTGTACTATTATTTTAGAATCGGAGCTAAAACGGTAGTACTACGTTTTAGCCTTTACTATTAGTTTTAGTCTTTTCTATTAGTCTATTTTTAGCTTTTAGCGTTAACTATTGGTTTTTATCCTCACGGTTTTGTCCATATCATTTTCCAAATAAGAAAATGTATGGAAGCCCTTATAGGGAATTCCCATGATATGCTGTATTTACCGTAATGGCTGGCGTATAAGATGCATTTTTGTTTCTTTAAAAAAAAGATCTGAAAATCGGAGTGCGTCTTATACGTCGATACTCAGTTTTTGATTACATTCATTCCTGAAAATTTTGTCTATTCAGAGTTATGCGATTTTTTTTCCTTCTTTCCTTGCGGAGTATGGGAATATTACAGTTACGTAGAGTTTCGTGAATGCGCATGCGCTGTCATCGACGATCAGTGCTGGGTTCATTTAAACTTTCCAGTTTTTGTGAACGACTTTTAAGTGTGTGAAATCACAAGCGGCACTATATGATCATGTTCTTATGTTTCTCTTTCATTTCAATAATTACTGTGGCCCGGGAAACTGGATGGCACCGAAACATATCGGATGCTCTGAATAATGGTGGACGTGGTGCTTTACTGATTAACCACTATGGTAAAGGAACAGTGCCCACCGTCACTCACTCACTCACTCTATTTTCTTAAATTTGTTGATAAACTATGGGTCAAAAACGACGTCGGCATTGCTATAAGATAGCATACAAGCTACGTGTGAATGCGTATACTAAAGAACATGGAAACAGGGCTACAGAGAGGCATTTCGGGCCACCCCATCAAAGAAAATGATAAGAACATCGCGGAATCAGGAAGAGGATCTAAAAAAGCAAATCACAGTAAACATAACCTACGATAGGCACAATGGCCTGAACCCAATGCCAGAGCTGAATCCTTGAATTTTAGACCACAGAAAAGCGGGCCTTTTAGTCTCTACAAAAATGAGTTTTCATCAAACGAAAGCGATAGCGACTGATAGTGAGATTGCCGATTTTATTGGATCAATAAAATTTGGTCGAGGCACCCTGGCGAACTGTTGAAAAAAACTTGCCCTACTACTATGGAATCAGTTTCGTTCTCACAGAACAGATGATGTTAAAAATAAACTCAAAGAATTAAAAACTCAGTTAGCTGTAATTCCAGAAGGCCTAACTAGTCGGCCTCAATCTTTAGATTCTTTAACGATTAATAAACAATTAAAAGGGATTTATGAAGGAGGAGTGGAACAGCTGGATGCAGTCTTCGAATTTTGAGGTTGCACCATCAGACCTCATCACCAAGAGGCCTAGCATTTCGCAAGTTTGGGAATATGTCAAAACTTTGTGGGATGCTGTGAAAACAGAGACAGTGGTGAAATAATTTAGGAAGTGTGGCATCTACAATTATTGCATGCAGATTAACTAAAGTCGTAAAATCTGAACCGGAATGTACTAAGAACATAATTCAGTCACTTTTAAAGCAAAAAATGCATAATTTACCAACACATAAGACTAAAAACAGCTGAGCTCATCTAGCTGGATAACAGAGTGGATATATATATATATATATATATAATAGGTAGAAACATTGTAGCGATCTTGCTAAAAAGTTACCAGGAGCTGCAGCTCCACGAAATAGTTCAACGCTGTATTACTAAAATATTAACTAAGAAGAAATTAAAAAAAATATATATATATAAATCTGGAAAAAAACTGGAAAAAAAACTGCTTACACGCGAAAAAAAACTGTTAAATGTTGGAAGGCATGCGAATGCACGAAAAAACTAATCTGACCGTTGTGATATGTGAAAAGTTAATACACATAAAAATAGATGGACGGAAAAAATATTAAAACATAAAATGCAAAAATTATAATGAAAACATAAATTGCAAAATTACAAAAATACAATAATTGCAAAGCGGAAAATGGTAAATTAACCCATTCGTACCCTCAACCAGGCTTTTCAAGGGAAAAATGATTGAGTGTCGAACTAGGCCAAATACCATTACGCGTTTCGCCGAAACAGACCATTGAAGCTCTTGTTTGATGAGTAAAATTTTTATAAAAAAACATGAATTGTCCCGAAAAAATCTTTTCGATTCGCCGTCGATATATTTTTCTTTAAATGACTGTATTATATCTAGCCATATTCTACTCGTATTAAATTTATTTAGTTTAATAAATGTGGTTTTCTTTTGTATACGTATTAAAGGTTGCTTATAATACACTCTTAGACAAAAAATACGACGCACCCAGAAAGAGTCATTTGAACAAATGATTACAGTTTGAGAAAAATTTGATGATTTATTGAAGTGATAGAGCTTTACAAAGTGAAAAAGGTCAGTAACGCGTTTGTCCACCTCTGGCCCTTATGCAAACAGTTATTTGGCTTAGCATCGATCGACAGAGGTTGCGAATGTCCTCCTGGGGTATATCGCACCAAAATATGCCCAACTGGTGCGTTAGATCGCTAACATCCCGAGCTGGTTAGATGCCTGCCCATAATGCTTCAAACGTGCTCAATAGGAGAGAGATCCGGCGACCTTGCTGGCCAAGGTAATGTTCGGCAAGCATTAAGGCAAGCAGCAGAAACATGTGCAGTGTGGAGGGGCATTAGCTTGCTGAAATGCAAGCCCAGGGTGGCGTGACATGAAGGGCAACACAACGAGCCTTAGAACTTCGTCGACATACGGCTGTGCTGTAAGGTTGCGACGGATGACAACCAAAGAGGTCCTACTATGAAATGAAATGGCACCCCAGACCATCACTCCTGGTTGTCGGCCTGTCTGCCAGAAGACAGTCAGGTTAGTATCACACCACTGTCCGGGGCGTCTCCAGACTCGCCTTCGCTGGTCATCGGGGCTCATTTCAAAGCGGGATACATCACTGAAGTCTATTCTACTCCAGTCAGTGACATTCCAGGGCGAATGAGCCGACACCACTGGAAACGGGCTTGACTTTTGTACAGAGGTCAATGGTAGTCGACCTCAGCCTCCTTCCTGTGAGCCGTCTATGAATGGTCCTTGCTGTCACTGCTGAAGCACTAGTTGCACGTACAATCGATGATAATGATGCATCTGGCTCTGTGAATAACGCTCTGACGATTGCTTGGTCTTCACGTTCTGTCGTTTCTCTAGGCCTACCGCTTCCTTCTTGACGCTGTGTGCGGCCATGGTTCACCCATTCCAGCCAACATCGTCTAATAGTGGCATCGCTCCAGCTTAAATGTCGAGCTAATTGCCGATAAGAGCAACCGGCTTCTTTGAGCCCAACTACACGACCTTTCTCAAATTCTGACATCTGCGCATATCGTTCGCGTACTTGTATGCGAGGCATAGTTACTGTCATGGAGTACATGACATGGAACAGAGGACATGCAATGAAATTCGTGAAGAATTTATGACCTGGAATCGTAATTTCTCTTAAATATCCTGCCAGTTGCATAGATCAGATTCGCTGTAGCAACAACCATTCATTTTTTGGCAGCCGAAATGTAAAAGTTTGCATTTTACGTTGAAACGTGTACGCATATAAATTTGTGTCAAATTTGCTTTATATCTTTTCCGTGCGTCGTGGTGCGTCGTTTTTTTTTCCTAAGAGTTTATATATAGTTGTTTACAAATATGAGATACAAAGAAATTACACATAGTTAGTTAGAAAATTATGTAAGTATCAAAGAGTACCTGGGATAAATCCGTGGTATAACAGAAGTTATATTACCGATTTCAAAATTATGCAGGTACAATTTTTACATGAATCGTCAAAATTTTAATCGGTAGTTCCAAGAAATCACTCATGCAAGCAAGAAATTCACATTTTTATGAAATCTGAATAGGAAACGGAATTATTTTGGAATCTTGTCAGCACATTACTCTCTTAAAATTATTATATCATGCACACCAATGCATTTGTATAAAATTGTATACAAAATCATTATATATATTAATCAAAAGCTTTTAATCCGAGGAATTTGCTAAACCGTAAATGCTAACAAACTATCTGGTTCTTTAAATGATAAAAATTCAAAAAGTTGTTTTATGCGATTTGTTTAAAGTAGTAAATGCAAGAAATTGCAATTTTTATTTCTTTTAAAATTTAAGACAGCCAGAGGTATACAATAGGTGAACAAAATTATTTAATCAAATAAACTTGTAGAGTTCATCACTTTGTAGATGCTAAGTTACAGCTGAACGTGAAGAATCGTAAGAACTGATAAGCGAATAATCGCTTGAGTTCGTGTGACAAGATGGAAGACAACAAGATGGAAGGGTATAAAACCCTTTATTATTCAAATAAGATTTAACAGAATTCCATCTTGGAGTGTACAATGAAAGCCGACACTTGGGCTTGAACTTAAGAGGCTAAGAAGTAAACTAAAACTAATCTAAACTAAAAAAAGAGATGTAGCCAAAGCTCGCAAGATTCTAACTGAGTTGACCCCTTAACGCTAATAGACTGCGAAGCTGTTCACACCCAGGCGGTATTCTGTTCACACCCAGGCGTATAAGTGTTACATGTTTGGGGGTACTTTTGGTGTTCTGTGAAGTGAGAATGTCGTTCGAAAAGGCAATAAAACAAACTAACGTGACAATGGAAATGAAACTAGATGTCTTTAAATCTTTGCGGCACAGTGTGTCCTATTTGGACACACCTAAAAATTTCCTTCTGTACACACACAGATAAATTGAATGAAAAAGGATTTATAGGTTACTATAGGTTACTCTGAAACTTCTTTATGTATAGTATATGGCAGCTCAGCACAACCCAGTCCATATATTTTAGCCATGTTTAGTCTTTTAAGACCCTAATTTTCCAAAGAAACCTTCCAGAATTTTTTAGGGTATAAAAGGAATTGTTTGAAAAGAAATTTATATGTTATATTTTTGGCTGTATGCTCATCTCCTTATTCTATATTAGTTTTAAATTTTTACCTTGAAATCTTGCCTAAAATCAAACGGCGAACCCTAGGTGTGCCCAGGCCGGGCTCACCGATAATCTAGGACAACTGAGAGTCTGTATTCTTTGTTTCTCCGCAGCTCATCGGTCAGTTCGTTGACAACAATGCTCGTTTCAGTACTCTTTTCGAAGCTCTATTCAATCAGTGTGCCCACTTTGGGCACACCCACAGAATTAAAACATCAAGTGCTATTTTCACAAAATTTTACTTGTGTACTCCTCTAGGCCTAATTGGACTGCCTACCTTTTTTTTTTTTAATTCAAAACTCCAACTTTAAAGGTAGCGTGGCGGAAAGGGTTAAGAGAATGGACAAAGGGGGAAGTGTAAACGAAATTACCATGGATTTAGGTTTCGGACGGACTTCTTTGATAGGTTGGAAAAAGAAGAGGTCAAAAATAGAGTCTTCTGTAAAACCTACCCCTTATTCCGTGAAACTTGACTTTTTGGAAACTCGACAGTTTCTCAGTCAACATTATGTAGAATTTGCGGGATTCTACTGTACCTCACTATTAAATAGTGCATTAGAACTTAGTTGTGATTTCTCGTCAAGATTTCTCTACAAAAACTATTGGTACTTCAAGTAAAACTTAGGGTAAAACAGTTCGCCAAGATTACTTGATTTCAAATGGATTTTTAAAGCTTATTATAATAATACAATAACGAATATCGAAATATACGATGTGAAAGCGAAAGAGAAAATACTCCTAAAAGGTATTTCTCCCACCTTTTTGGCATGCCTTCGTGGTGTGGTGGTCTGCAAACTAGGCGCGTATTCCAGAGGTCCGTGGTTCGATTCCCGGCGAAGAGCGTTGCTAGTTTTTCATCTTGTCTGGTTCCAAGAAATATCTAATGTCTCTACATTCCTTTCAAGCGTATGACGCATAGGATGAAATTTTCACAACCGAATGATGCGTAAAACAATCCATACTGTACCAGAGTATAGTAAAATAATTTTATTGAATTAATCTATAAACAAAATGTCTCAAGGCGTTTAAATAAACACACTGGCTTTCCAAGTATTCATTAACACAAAGACAAAAGAAGATCCAGACCAATATATTTTCCAAATAGCGTGAATTTATGCTGCCCGAAAGGAATCGCCATTTCTGAGAATTTACATTCGTATTCACCTCATTATAGCTTAATAATGAATAAACACAAATATTTCACTAGTGATTACCTGTAAATGTTGTAATGACGTTAATCTTATATTATATTACTTTTATTCAATTAATAAATATGCATTGCTGAATTCCTGATAAATGTTTCTGGTGAGTTTAATTAAGTTGAGGAAAGTCCAACTATTCAATGTTCAATAACTTAGCCTTCGTAATAACCTGTTAATAATTACTGTAAAAGAATGACAAAACATAGTTAGAAGACATAAGAAAATTAAAGTACTAATCTTACTGTCATTGAAGTTGTCATTGAAGTCTATGCCTGTTTACCTCTGTTAAACACCAGGCGTCCCCGTCCTCCGTCACCTGTCACCTGTCATTGAAGTTAAAAACTTTATCAAATAGATCAGGTGGGAAAATAGTTTTCAGAATTTTGGATACTGAAAGAAAAATAAATACGATGAAATCTAGGCTTTTGACGTCATAACTATTCTAACAAAGGGAGGAAAGATGAGAAGCGCAGAAGCATAAATCTCACTAGCAGAGGGAGAGAGGAGCTTCTGACGCAAAATGGCGCGAGTACTCTATTTATAGAAGCGGTTACGTAATAAGCTCGAATGTTCTGGAAGGTACTGGTCTAGGGGCAAGATCCTGAATTGCAGAAAGTTAATTAAAGGTTGCTAGCAAGCATAGAGCAAAGCCGTCCTATTTTTTTATATTTTACATATAAACGTCTGCTGCGGTCGATTCCGAAATTTCAAAGTTCTACAACTAATCGTTTCTGAGTTATATACATACTTGCGTACAGATATCGTGAAATATTCCTTTCTGAATCCATTTTGAAAAAAAAAAAAAAAAAAAAAAGAGTCCTTTATTCTGTCTATATGTACAGATGGCCTCGAAACATCCTCCAAATGGATTCGAGAATGATCAAAAATGGATATTTTTGTTGGAATACTCGAAATGTTTCGAGATTACACTACTTCCTTTACTTCGTGCAAGAAAGTAATAAGTGGAAAGAAGTTTATCTTTCAGTTTGGAGATCGGTTTATATATCAGAAGGAATCCGGAAAAGGTTACCATTTAGTTTGAAAATTGAATAATATAATCAGTTTCAATCCAAAGAAGCCTAATTTTCAGGTTGAAAATCAGTTTAAAGAATCATTTCGAAGAAGCTTATTTTTGAAAAATTGGTTCATTGATTTAGAATTAGTTCAACATCTTTCTGCATGAAAATTGTTTTAGTGGTTCAGAATCTATCCAAATTAACTTCAGTTTGAAAAATCATAAAACTTTCATTGTTGCTCGGTTTGAAAATATATGATAAATAAATTCATCATTTAAAAAAAGCTGGGTCAGAGAAACTGTAAGATTATTTGATGGCTAACAGTTTGCGGACAACTATTAGAAACACTTTCAGCTATAATAGCGATAAATAATCAAAATACACGGTCATACATACATAAAATATATAAAAGTTAAATGAGAAAAAGTATAAAAATCTGAAAAGTTTCAGATTTTATATTACGCCAAAAGGAGCGTTTTTTTAACGTTTTGCGGGTTACCTTTATTTATTAAATATCATGTTCTTCGCACTTAAAACATAAAATTCAGTTCAGAAGCAATATCGCAAAATAATTTTAAAATGAGCGTATCTTTAGAATTTCCGATACAGAGGCTGGTTAGCTGATACGAAGTACGCTGGGGGTTAATTTTTTTTTAAAGCGAGCAACGTTGCCATTGCTCGCTTTGAAATCCTTGAATTTGTTAATCGAAAATTCGTTAAAGTTTTACAAAATATGAAATCGGTAATAAAACAAATTCCAAATTTCAAATTTGGGCTTCCAGATGCCCATTTTCGCAGGAGGATTACGTTATTCAAAACTGGATGGCTCTAGGTACCGTTGTTTCACCACAATGCGAGAAACATACATACATTCATGAAGATTCTTCACTATTTAATTTCTTTAAATATAACACAGGACACTAATATTTGGTGGCAACAATTTGAAAAGTGAAGCGACATTTATAGTGAATGAACGCAAAATGCCAAAACGAAATTAATAGCCCTTCTGGGCAAATTGTCCTTTTGGACTAAGAATTGACGAAACCCTAAGGGAACGGAATTAGTGATTTAAATTTTACCACATATGTAATAAAAAAATTCATCTAAAATTTGAGCTGAAATACGGTGTGCAGTTGTTCACCTTATGAATTTATCGCTTGGCAGAAGTCTTGAGTATGAACGCAAACAAATCAAGTTAGACTGTGAAATTATTAAAATTGTTTAAAAGTACAGAGAAATAAAAAACAGATCACTCATTTTAAATAATAAATGTGTTTATATAATTTCTTCGTCTTTCTCATTCTCATAAAACGTTATTACTTTGAGACTATGTTGTCAGGTATTTTCCAAGCGTTTTGGTGCTTCAAGCATGTTATGTTCCTATTCGCATAAATATCACTGTTCTCACGCTTTCATTTGTTTATTCCAAATTGTTTTATCGCTTCGTGATCGTTGCATGTTCGATCGCTACCACTCAGTCAGAATATTCTTCAAGTTCCTTATCGACGAATATGCCATTCTGTGGAACATTATCTGTATATGTGAATCTAGTTTAATCACTCACATGTCAACAACTGAGATAATTTCAGCCAATTTATATTCTCTTCAGTTTAAGTTTCGAATAAATTTCCTTTTTATTACTGATTTATTACATCAACAGGTTTATGTGAATGTAGCCCTATTTTCATTCAGTTTTTCTTTTTAAAGAATATTTGGAAGTCTGCTTCGGTAAGCTGTGTTTACACTCATGATTTGTAAGCAAAAGAGAGTTCCAGTGAAAAAATAAATAAATATCAACTATTTATTTCACGTTTAAAAGCGTGGTCTTGATTCAATGAGTGGTTTCAAGCTTTTAAATTTTTGGGTGTACGAAGTATTATTTATTCACTCAAGAATGAGATATAAGATGAATGTTCGAAAAAATATATCTAGAATAGAGGGTGCTAACTGGTTATTTACCATGAAATAAAGTTTAGTTTAACAATATATTATCCAAGTCGTCAAAATCCTCAAATCAAACACGTGACTTATGCTTTTACGAAACTGGTCGATGTTGAACTTCAAGAATCACGCGGATCGTAAAAAGTCAAATTCAAAAGCGCATTTCTGCTACCATTAGAACATGCATATACAACAAGCAGCCAGGATCTCAGATGAAGCTCTTGTGTTCAGGGATAACGACAGGAATTATTGGAAAAATAGGTGACTAGTTTCAATGATTGCAGTATCTTCGAATATTGACTAAATATTGTGTTGACTACGAAGTCGCAATCGTTATATTAAAAAATCTGATGTCTACACCACATGATTTCCTTGTACGTAATATTAAATTGTAGAGACATTAGGAATTTTTTGAAAGCAGAAATGATGAAAAATGAGCAACACCTTAGCCGGAAATGCGACTATGGACCTCTGGAATACGCGCCCAGCGTACCGACCACTACACCACGAAGGCACGCTAAGAAGGCAGGAGAAATACCTTATATACTCCCCCTTTTAAAAAGAAGCTGGGATTTTCAGGAAACCCAATCGCCAAATCCTGGGTGTGGAGAATCATCATCCACCACCCTTTTAGTTTAGGCGCCACTTTACAGACATTAGGAATTTTTTGAAAGCTGGAGTGATGAAAAATGAGCAACACTTTCGCCGGGAATCGAGCCACAGACTTCTGGAATACGCGTCCAGCGTGCAGACCACTACACCACGAAGACACTCTAAGAAGGCGGGAGAAATACATTATAAAATTTTGCGTATTTGTTCTTGACACTCTGGAGCTACGTGCACTTAACAGTGTTACATGTCATTCATTTTATAACTCAGAATGCACAAAAATTATATCATCTGAAGCATTATCTAATCATTGCCATATGTTCTATTGAAATACCATAATAAATCTAAAACGATGTACAAAAGAAATTAAACAAACAAACAAAGGAAAAAAGGAACAGTTTTTTTGCAAACGATTCAGTATTCTCATTCAATTAATTTAGTTCACACTTCGAGACAATGTACTAATACATAAAACCTCAAAATATTTATATTAAATATTACGGAGTAAATCTTAAACACTTATTTCCTCGAATAAATTCCAGAATGGATTAAGCGTGATTTAATTCGCAATAATAAAAGAAAGCGTTATCTTTGTTGTTGCGAAGCTTAGTTTCTTAAGATTGGCAACAAATCCGCCATTCTGCTAAGTTTCAAATGCAAATAAATGTAAGACATAAAGAAGATTCAAAAGACATTAAGGACAAGACAACAAGACATAAAGGAAAGCTTCAAAAATAAGTTATAACTGCAAGTTAAATTAAATGTTCCAAATTAAAGTTGAAGCTTAAACATCGTCCGAACATAATGTAACGTTTGGCTTATGTTACGTAGCATTTTTGCATACTTTCCAATTTCTTGCGTGATTTCTGATTGAAACCGCTCAAGCACTCACTCAAAACCTTCTGTAAAGAGTACAAAATATTGAAACAAAGTATAAGGCCCTTACCGATAAGCATACACATTCGCGTTCAGAGCAAATCCGACTGCTAGTACTGTAATGAATGTCTGTGTTTGCCAGGAAATTGCAAGTCATTCAAACAACGAGCATATATGCATGGCTAGTGACAGAAGATATCTTCTTTAGAAGTTTTAAACAAAGAAGAATGTATAATATACTATTTAGAAGAATATTAAATTAAATAACCATAAAATTTATGTAGGTTTGCTCGTAAATTTGAGTACACACGTTTGAGTAAAGTTCGGTACTGCACGTGTAGCATTACAGACGATCTCTCGAGAACTTTTAAAATAAAGAAAGGGGCGTGCATGTTAAAATGGGGGTTAATCTCTACATATAATAAAAGAAAGAGTCTGTCTGTGTGCGTGTCTTTCGTTCGTGCTAATAGACTAATAGACACAGGACTACGAAATTAGTTACATAGGTGCATCTAGACAAGGGCCAGTGCCACTCGAAGCGATTTATTCAAAATTGGAATGAGTTTTTTCTATTTTATCTTTTTCGATGAAATCGCATCATATTAAATAGTTTCATTTTTTTAGAAATGTGGTTTTGGAAGCAGTTTCTCAATTATTGCTTTGGATATTGGACTGATGACTGTTTTCTCTGGAAAATATGAGATTATTAAAAGAGATAAATATATTGAAAAATCTGAAAGTTTTCAGATTTTAAATTACGTCAAAAGGGGCGTTTTTTAACGTTTTGTGTGTTACCTTTATTTATTAAATATCAAATTCTTTGCACTTAAACCATAAAATTCAGTTCAACAGCAATAGCACAAAATAACTTTTAAATCAGCCTATCTTTAGAATTTCCGATACAGAATCTCGCGCGCTGGAGATAATTAAATTTTTTCGTAAAGTGTTGGCATTGCTTGCTTTGAAATCCTTGAGCTTGTTAATCAAAAATTCGTTAAAGTTTTACAAAATATGAAATCGATAAAAAACAAATTCCAAATTTCAAATTTGGTCTTCCACATGCCCATTTTCGTAGGAGGATTACGTCATTCAAAATTCGATGGTTCTACATACCGTTGTTTTATCACAATGCGAGAAATATGCATATATTTATGCAGATTTTTCATTACTTAATTTCTTCAAACCTAATACTGGACTGTAACATTTGGTGGCAATAGTTTGAAAAGTGAAACCGACATTTATAGTGATTCAACGTAAAATCTCAAAACGAAAACAATAGTCCTTCAGGGACAAAGCTCCTTTGGACTAAATATACCAAAAGATATGATAGGCGGGTGAAACGCGTTTTATTTTTCAAGTACGACTGAAGAACAGAAAGGGACATCACACAGTACGAATCCTTAGTTGCGGCAGTAAAAAAGAGATAGGGAAAAAATCGATACGAAAATACCCGATGAAGTGGCTCATAAAGTCGGAGATACCGATGGGAAACATTCTGTGGATAGTTCTGTATAAGGAACGTAAAATGTGATATTTAAAAAATAGATTTCAGTTCTGTTTGTTGTGATTGTGTAGTGTAGATATTTTCAATATTTCACGTTCTTTGCATAATTTTTTTTTTTTTTTTTTTTTGCTTATTGATAAAAATTTTGCAGAATGTTATTTATATAAACAAAAAAGTATGAACACGTGTGGACAATTTTTCACGAACTTGTTTGTTCCTTTAACAATTGTATACTTCCTATATATAAGCTAAGCTAAGAGCGATCGGAAAAACGCCAATCTGCAGATCAAATAGTCCTCGCTTCTATACTCATGAGCAGTAGGAGTTTGAAAACATAATTTCCTTAAAGGCTGGAAGCAAACATGGATTGGAATTAGGGTCTTTAACTAGAACAGAAAGATTATTTTTGAATGTGAAATGCCGCTAGAAAATCTAATTCACCAATGGAAGATGTTTTTTGAATAATTTTGGCTGAAGAAGAATTGAAAGTCGGACTTGCGGACCAACAAAATGCTGGGCAACAGAATAATTCCGTATTTCCTTTTTTCTAACTTATGCCTCATGTTCCTTAACGTAAAATTTTAAGGCTCTCTTAGTTTGACCAATGTAAATTAAACCACACTGGCACAAATACCCCAGAAATTCATATCCAGAATGGAGTCCTCGAGTATGGAACTCGGATTTTTGTTGATGGGAGAATAAACGACCCGAAAGTTAAATTTCTTTAAAATATGTGCAGTTTTATAATTAACTGATGGAAAAAAAGAAATGACAACAGAATTCTTATAATCTCCTAAAACAAGAGTGTGCCCTTTGAGATGAGAATTTTTTAACTGCTTGGTTAATAACGTTGGGCGAAAAGGCCCTGTCAATAGCTGCTAATTTTAAATAATTCGATTCATCAACAGACAGTTTGAAAAAGCAAACTTGAAGTGCGCGGAAAACATAGGAATAAAATGAAGCTAACTTTTGTTTAGTCGGATGACATGACTTGAAGTGTGGTAGAAGACAAACCGATGAAGGTTTACGGTAAAGCGTAATACTGAAGTTGAATTTGTTACGTGTGAACATAATTTCGAGGAACGGAAGAGAATTGCATGTCTCAAGTTCAGAAGAGAACTGTATAGCAGGATCAATGGAATTCATTGTTGAAACTGTTGTTGACTTCTAAATTATAATTTGTTCGGCGTGTTATTGTATTTTAATTCACTGCAATATTATTACGAGAAAGACAATGTCGAAGAATAAAAATATACAGAAAACTGTCAATTTGATTACGTCCTTAAGATGCCACTTCTGAGAGTGATCGCTATTTCTGAGAACATAGTTAAATAACAGGTAGTCATTACCCCTACGAGGCCACCTCAAGAAAAGGCCAAATCATCTGAGTATACCTCCTTAAGACGAGCAGCCAAAAAGTGACCGCTTTTTCTGAGAAAGCAGTTATAAACAGATTAAAATTACAGATAGGTATTCTTTCTAAGGAGGGCATTTCTTTAAAAAAATTAATAATAAAAAATCTGAAAGGTTTCAGATTTTAAATTACGTCCAAAGGAGAGTTTTTTTAAACATTTTGTGTGATATCTTTATTTATTAAATATCATGTTATACCCATTAAAACATAAAATTCAGTTCAAGAGCAACATCGCAAAATAATTTTAAAACGAGCCTATCTTTATAATTTCCGATACACAGTCTCGCGCGCTGGAGATAAAAAAATGTTTCTTCTGTACAACGTTGCCATAGCTCGCTTTGAAATCCTTGAGTTTGTTAATCAAAAATTCGCTGAAGGGTTACAAAATATGAAATCGATCATAAAACAAATTCCAAAGTTCTAATTTGGTCTCCCAGATGCCATGTTCGCAGGAGTATTACGTTATTCAAAATCGGATAGCTCTAGGTACCGTTGTTCTACCACAATGGGAGAAATATAGATAAATTTATGCAGATTCTCCATTATTTAGTTACTTTAAATAAAATACAGGGCTCTAATATATGGTGGTAACAATTTGAAAAGTGACAACTCTTATAGTGTTGTCACTTTTCAAATTGTTGCTTACAACACTTGTAGTGAATCAACGCAAAATGCCAATTGATTGTTGTTACAACGCTTGTAGTGAATCAACGCAAAATGCCAAAACGAAATTAAAAATCCCTCTGGGCAAATTTCCCCTTTGGAATAAAATGCGCGTCTAAAATCAAAAATAGTAATTTTAGGAAGTGTAGATCCTATGAACTTCTTTTTCACGTAAGTGTCGTCTAGTTAAATAAGCTTTAGCAACAATGAAGTTTAAAATTTTAACGTATGGAATTTCGATTGCATGAAGTAGTAATTGCCCATTATAAATTTCATACGTAATGCGCATTATAAGTATGCATTTGAGATTTCATTCCAATGTGAATATGCAAAATTTGTGAATGATTATAACATAATAGCTGCGCTGCTACACTATTATCAGTTTTGATAATTAACAGACTTCAGTAAAAAGGGATTCAAAAACTTATGACAGATTAAAGTACAGGATTATTCATTCAATAGTGAAGTTATTCTACCTATATTTCTGCAATGGCTTGTGTAAAACTTGTGGGAATTTTTCCACTGCAGAAGCCGAATTCTTTGCTACCATTTACTACAAAGCAATATGCAATATTTTACTGAAATTAACGTCCTGATAAGGCTAAATTTTGTCATTTATTAATAAAACTTTCGTTTACAAAGCTTAATTCGAATTTCTAGTAAAGTATCTAAAGTATAAAATTTATAGCAAAATGTGTTAAGAGCATTCTGAGTTTTCAAATAAAAAAATCTGAAGTGTACACGACATGACTTCCTTGTACTGAAATTATACGCATTTTTTCCTGCATTTCATTTAAACTTATCGGATTGAATTAAATCTACTTCTTCGATAGAGCATAAACCAAAATAGAATAAACACACTCTTTAAAATTCACTATATTTGTTTACCATAGCGACACTCTGGCGCTAGGTTCATTTAACAGCATTACATCTCATTCATTTTAAAACTCAGAATGTGCAAAAATTGTATCATCTGAAGAATTATCGAACCATTGTCCCGTTCTATTCAAACACTATAATAAATTTAAAACTATGCATAAAAGAAATAAGACAAAGGAAACAGTTTTTCACAGGGGATTCGATATTTTTCATTTAATGAATTCAGTTCTCACTTCCCGACAAGGCGAAACTACATAACTCAAAATATCTATATTAAAAATTAGGAAGTAAATTTAAACAATTATTTCCCGGAATAAATTCCAGAATGGATTAAGCATAATTTAATTCGCAAGAGTAAAAGAAGAAGTTATCTTTGTTGTTGCGAAGCTTACTTTCTCTAGATTGGCAACAAATGCACTATTCTGATAAGTTTCAAATGTAAACTAATATGACCGCCATGGAAAAAATAATTAGGATTAGCCGCTTTTAAACAACTTTTAAATTGTTGACAATTCTACAAATATCACACGCAGATTTACTAAAGACATAAAAACCTTAACCGGAAGATAAGAACAACATAATTCAATCATTTTTAAAGCAAAAAATGCACAATTTACAAACATATCAAAATAAAGAAACTGAGATCACTGAGCCGAGTAACAGAATGTGTATATGTATACATATATTTATACACTTTTTGTGCGACAGATTGCAACCAAAATGGAAGATGCACATCTACATGTTATAGCAGTCTTACATACAAAATTTAAACGATCGGAGACTAGTCGTTTTTGAGTTATGCGACATACGTACGCATGCAAGGAAAATTTCTCTTCATAATTAATTTTTAAGCAGTTTTATACTTTTTTTTTTTTGGGTGGGAAATCATTTCTTTTGGCCTTTCTTACAGATGTCACGCCAAAACATTGTTATATTGCATTCGATATCGGCCAAAGAGGATATTTTCGTTGAAATATGATAACCGAAATCATAATATTTCCTTTTTTTTCGTACAAGGAAGTAAAAAACAAATACTACGGTTTAAAGAAATGGAAAAAAGTGATTTCTAAATTGCGATTGTTAAAACATCTAAAAATTTCCTAAAAAACACTTACTTCGATAAATCCCTTTGGAAACGATTTTCTGAATAATGTAAGTCCCATTCCTGGGGTCTTGCTTTTCGAGGAGAGCAGCAGCCAGTGCTTCAGCATACAGAATCACCGAGTCATAGAGATATGCAGCGAATTCTGTGATATGCTAGAAAACAGACGATTCAATGAATAGGAAATATGGATATGCAGCAAATTCTGTGATGTCATAGTAAAAAATGAACAGCGATTACGGATTTCGCGTGCAGTATCACTGGATCGTAAAACGAGGGCAGCAGCAAATACTTTTAAGGTAGCCTTCTAATGATTATTTTAATTTTGGAGCGTCAAATGTGAAACGTCTGTTCTCGCCTGACACTCCAATAATTTGTCACTAAAATAGTTAATCTCTTTCATGTCTGTTAATTAATTCACAAATAATTAATAATCGTGTGCGTTTCCTAAGTTATCAGCAAAATTTCTTATTTAAGACAACTAGATGTAAAAGTGTAATATGATAGTTCAACAAAATCGCTATCAGACTGAACATATTAGAAAATAAAATTTTAAGGTTTGTTTATATATAAATCTTTGCAAAATCGTTAGAAAAATGTGTGAATACCCTCTGTATAGTAACACTCTTGTCCTGTGTAAAATAACTATTGCGTTATGATTTTTAAATTTCCACGAAAAAATTGTACCACAAGTTGAAATACATTTTAAGTACACATTTGTCTCTTCTGATGCGCAATAAATAAATATTTTTCATATCGCTTGATATACAATATGGGGGTTACTCAGGAGATATCTATAATGCAGACAATTCAAGGAAAAAAATTTTCTCTTTTATTCTTTGCTTCATATTTACTTTATAAAGTATTTCTCCCGCCTTCTTAGCATGCCTTTGTGGTGTAATGGGCAGCATACTCGGCGCGTATCCAGAGGTTCGAGATTCGAGTCCCTGCGAGGGCAGCGCTCATTTTTTTCACGTCTTCTGCTTCTAAAATATCCTAATGTTTTTACAGTGGCGCCCGAACCAAAAAAAGGTGGTGAATGATGATTCTTCGCCACCAGGATTTGGCGATTGGGTCCCCTAATCCCCATCGCTCTTTAAAACGGGGAGTATATAAGGTACTTCTCCCGCCTTCTTAGCAAGCCTTTGTGGTGTAATGGTCAGCACGCTCGGTGTGTATCGAGAGGTCCGAGGGTCCAGTCCCGGCAGGACCACTGTTCATTTTTTTACGTCTTCTGCTTCCAAAATATCCTAATGTTTCTACAAATTCATTACACCGTTATAAAGTATAATACACTAGTGCATGATAACTAATGTTTCTATCCATGCTTTTATGCAATGCTATTTCATTTAAAATGTTGTTTAACGAAGTAATTTGATACTGTTTGTTCACTTTCATCCAAAAGCGAAGTTTATGTTAGGGTATTTTTCCTGTTAAAACAGCAAAAGAGAATTCGAGTGATAAATATATTTAAAAAATGTTGAAGAAACATAGAGAAATACATTGGTCTCTATTAACTGATTTTACTTATTTATGCCACTAAAATATTCTTCACTAGCCGTTACGCGCCTCGCCTTCGTCTGGGTTTTAAATGTACCGTAAAAATGCTTAAAGGGATCACCAAACATTAAATTAAAAAACTTCACAGAATTTTACTCTGCAGAAGAATTTTATCAAAAAATAATTCAATAAAAATGCATCACATATTAAAAATTACAAAGCAATATCTCTTAATACAAATATTAATTTTTCTAATAAATAAATTTACCAACTTCCCGTTGCAAAATCGTATCAATTCAAATTGTATAAAATAAGTTAAGAACTTTGTTTCCTAAAATAAATCATGCAATTTTTTTATATAATTAAAATATAATATAAAATGATTACAATGAAATAAGCAATAAATCTCATATTTTCGAGAGAAAACAGTCAGCAGTTCAGTATCCAAAGCAGTGAATGAAAAACTGTCCCCAAAACCACATTTTTAAAGGAATGAAATTATCATCAGAAAGCAATAACCGATCAAAATTGTGCTTTGTGGATGACATAATTCAAAATATACAAACCTTTTTGCCACTAGCTAATAAAGAGAGAGAGAGGGAAAAAAAAGGAAATTCTTTCTCTTGTGCCTTGCGAGACACATACGCGTCAGAATGAGAAGATTGCGATGTGCGTGTTGCAGGTATAATTAATAATATTTTATCTTATATTGTCAACAGTCAGCAAGGCATTGAATGAAAGATTCTTTGTTGCCAAAACCCCATTTGTAAAAGAATGAAACTATTCAAACTGATGCGATTTCATCAAAAAAGATAAAATTAAAAAAATATTATACGAATTTTGAAAAAAAAAAAAAATCGCTTCAAGGTGCACTGGCTGTTGTCTAGGTGCACCTACGTACCACATTTTTTAGTCCTGGGTCTATTAGCTTACGCGCAGCACGAACGAAAGACACACAGACAGACTCGTTCGTTTATTATATGTAGAGATTATCTTAGCAATCACACACTTGATAATTATAAAATATATTAAAAATAGTTTTTAAAAGACTACTATATATATCAATGTTAATAAAAAGTGGCAATGGCTTTAGTGCTTTAATAAATCTCATTAACACATCTAAAATATTACTATTCTTTTCCATCTTTTTTCTTGGGGGGGATGGCATTTCGCTTTCCAATTTCCCTTTTTTCTCTTCCCTCTCGGTTCTTTTTTCCCCTTCACTGACACAGGCAATTATTTAGCAGGCTCTTAAATTCTGAAGAAACGATAATTTATTCTTTCTAAAACTAATATTAAGAAACAGAGAATTAAAAGCAACATAAAAGGGTATTCGTTAGAAAATTACATTGAAGACAATCACTTTTTCAAAATGTCGTTGAAGTAATTTTTTTTTTTAACTTTCTCAATTATGGCTTCATTAATTCACAGTTCGAAGAGATTAGAAATGTATTGCTCTGGTCTTGCTCTGCGTCACAAATGTACTTTTATTAAACGAATAGGAATAATTCGAGCGTATAAAAAATGGAAAGAACAAAGAAAAGGATTTCCACTACAGTGGTTTCTTAGAAGCTAATTTTTATTACTACTAATACTTGACATAAAAATCTAATGTAGATACAACATGAATAATTTGTACGCCTATTAAATTATACACATATTTTGCTGTACTTTATTTAAACTTATTTTCTCGAATTGTTCTAACTTAATTAATCTCAAGGCAACTTCAACTTGTCTTGAGTTAGAGTTAAAAGTATTTTACTCTAACTCTAAGTTGAAAATGACATCAAAAATCACACATTTTGAAATTACGGTTAATTTTTTGTCGATAACGGTCAATTTTTGTCATACGACAGTCAAATTTCTTGTACTTTCATTTTTTCATAACGGGTGTAAAACATTCCCTAATATAAGAGCCGGGAGGCGTATTAAAAGTTAGATTTTTTTATTTGTCTAAATTTCCCTTTTTTTTTCAAATTTGAGATTGCCAAAACATGAATATTTTCTTCATTTTTTTAAAAATTCCTAGTATTAGCTCACACTCTCCCTATATCGTGTTCGGATTTTCAATCGTTAATAAAATACTTTTTATTCATCCACTCAAGTTAAAATACATTTTTTTAATTTGTAGTGGATGACACTTGATGTTAATACAGGTTTTTGACATATTAAATTTTTAAATAATAATAAATAAATGGTTTTTTAAATTTTTAGTTTAAAAAATTTTGGCCGAAGGGGCTTTGTCTCTGACGGAATATTATTTTTGTTTTGGCATTTTGGGTTGAAATTTTTAAAAGGCTGTATCACTTTTCAAACTGTTGCCACCCAATATTATCGCCCTGTATTATAGTTGAAGAATTAAAATAGTGAAGAATCTGCATAAATGTATGTATGTTTCTCGCATTGTGATAAAAAAAGATACCTACACCCATGTATAATTATGTTTTTTTATATGTATTTTATATGTATTTTTTGCTTTTTGCTTGGCGCAGCCCTTGTTTGTCATAAAATCTTGTCGATTAGGTGGATGGGGCTGCGCCCTATTTGTACCTAGAGCCATCCAAATTTGAATAACGTAATCTTCCATAGGATATAGGCATATGAAAGCTCTCATTTGAATCTGAAATTTGCTTTATTATGGATTTCAGATTTTATAACACTTCAGTCAATTTTTGATTAACAAACTCAACAATTACAAAGCGAGCTATGGCAAAACTGTACGAAAAAAAAAGATTTTTATCTAAAGCACGCGATACTCGGAAATTCTGAAGCTGGGCTCATTTTAAAATTAATTTGCGATATTGCTGTTGAACTGAATTTTATACTTTGGGTACGTAGAACATGATATTTAATAAATAAAGGTACCACACAAAACGTTAAAAAAACGCCCCCTTTGGACGTAATTTAAAATTATAAAATCTTTCAGAATTTTTTAAAAATTTTTTGCTGATTTCTGGAGTTGGACATGTACGACTTCAACCAAAGTTACAGTATTAGTAGCTTATTGTAAGTTTGACTCTTCGACGGATACAATACTAACCGATCAAAACTAAGAACATATAATATTTCTTTTTCTTTAAACAAGCTCGAGCTGAAAATACTGTCTCACTCCATTATAATGAGCTTCAAGTTATTAAGCCTCCGGTTTGTCCATTGAGATTAGAAAAAAGTCTGACGTTATCCTTATGACCACATGACTTTCTTATACGGAATATTAATTTATACACATTTTTCCTGCATTTCATTTAAACTTATTGAATCGAATTAAATCTTCGTCGATAGCGCATAAACCGCAATGTAATAAATGCGCTTTTTAAAATTCACTAGATTTATTTACAATAGCGATACTCTGGCGCTAGTTTCACCTTAATAGCGTTACACTTCATTCATTCTACAGCGTTACACCTCATTCTCAAGATGCCTTATAGTAGGCATCTGCTGCAGGAGCCATATTTGATCGGAGGCAAAGTTGCATACGCTGATAAGAATTGGAGAATTGCCGCCTGTGATGATGGAAGGACTGTTATTATTGTAATTAATGAGAAAATAGATTTTATCGTAGACTTTGAAACAGATGTAGTTACTAGTATTTCAATTGTTTTGGAAAATCAAAAATTTGGATTGATCTCTGTATATTTTTCTCCTGCTGAGGACTTGATTGTTAATTTATTTAGATTGGAGAATGTTTTAGAATTTTATGAACGATTTTCAGTTATTGGGGATTTTAATTGTAAACATTTCAGTTGGGGGGCAAATTTTAACGATGCACGTGGTGCTTTGCTTTTTGATTTTATGACTTCTAGAGATTTAATTCTTTATAATGAAGAAGATCTTACTCCAACTTTTAATTCCTCAGTAGTCCAAGGTTGGACTGACCTTGCGATTGGCTCAAATACTTTCATTGATTTATGATTAAGATTTTGGAGAAGATGATCCTGATTTTGCAAGAGACGAATTGGCGTAATTCGACGTTTGCGAAATGCTGCTGCGGCCGGACCTGATGGTGTTCACGCTGTAATTGTTAAGACCATTTTTGATTTATATCCTGATTTCTTTTATGTTTTGTTCAATATGTGCTTAAAGTATTCTGTTTTTCCGGATAATTGGAAGATTTGTAGAGTTATACTTATTCCTAAGGATAACGGTAAATCTAGACACATCGCACTTTTGAGTATTATTGGAAAAGTACTGGACAAGATAATGACAAATAGACTTTTACATTATATCATGAAATATAAACCTTTTCACAATAATCAGTTCGGGTTCGTGTCGGGTAAATGCACAAATGATGCCTTGTTTGAGGTTATCTCATTTATACGAGAATATAGGATAAAACAACATGTACTATTGGTGTCATTGGATATTGTTTCAGCTTTCGATAATGTTGATTGGAACTCCTTGCTGTTGAACATTTATGATTTGCATATTCCTAGGAATTTGTTTTATTTAATATTGGATTGTTTTAAGAATAGAAAGATTCTTTTTAATTGTTTCTCCGATGATAGGTATGTCTCTAACTTTGCTGTTAGTAGAGGCTGCCCTCAAGGCTCCTGCAGCGCTCCCTTGCTCTGGAACATCATTATGGATGAAATGTTGAAGCAAAATTATGCCGATAATGTAGAATTGATTGCCTATGCCGATGACACAGTTTTATTATTGAGAGATGATTCACTGGAAAAATTGGAAAGACTGTTTGACGAAACTTGTAAAATCCTTGATGATTGGAGTAGTAAAGAAAAATTGAAGTTCAACATGAATAAAACACAAGCTATGTTTTTTCCGAGGGGAGGTCGAACTGTCAGGCCTCCTCGGATAAAATATGATAATAAACGAATAAAATTTACGGAACATATCAAATATTTTGGTGTTATCTTTGATCCAAAACTAACCTTTATTAAACATTTTAAGTGCATTCAAAGAAGAACGGATCAACTTTTACTTTCTTATAAAAGGAATTTTCCAGGTGACGTACTTACAAGGAAATCCTCTACCTTACTTACTATATATAATACAGTTGTATTGGCAATTATCATGTACGGCATTGGCGCATGGGGTTCCAGTACGTTGGTTATCCCTCAATGTTTTAGGACAGTTCCCACGGAGGTGGTGTGTATCTCGGTCGGTTTGCCGCCCTTCTCAGTCTTGTATAAATTTCATTATCAGAAATATTTATTATGATCTGGTAATATGGACTTTATTCAATATGATTCAAATATTGTTACTAAACATTCTTTTGAAAAATTTAATTACCATCTGGTTCATCTGACAAAACGTATTGCTTATAGTTTTGATAAAACTTTACCTAAAATTGATATGTATGATGTTTGTACGGATGGTTCGGAGATTGGGGGGGGCGCATTGGAGCAACTTTCGTTACTTACTTTTATGGAACAGAAATTCATAATTGTCAGTATAGAATGAATTCTTATAATTCCGTTTTTCAAGCAGAGTGTGTAGCGGTCTTACAAGCTTTAAAATGGATTAAGATGAATGTTTACAATAATACTATTGTCAATTTATATACTGATTGCCACTCGTTGCTACAATTGCTCTCCCGCCCCGACAATACAAATTTGCTTATTCTGGATATAAAATTGGTGCTTGAAAATATGTACCCTAAAATTGTGTTGCTTTGGGTCAAAGCCATGTTGGGTATGCCGGAAATGAGAGGGCCGACATTCTGGCCAAGGAGGCTATTACTAAAGAGAACATACCATTTATGGAAATATCTGGCTCAAACGAGTAGCTTTAACTCTCATGAAAGAATATTTTAATAATGAGTGGAAAAAACTGTGGGAAAACTCTGATAGGAAGAAAAACATGCTCATTGATATTAATATTGCAAATAAAATGTTTATTTACAATGATATAGATATGAATCAATTGATTACGGGACATGGGAGGTTCCCATATTACTTGAATAGGTTTAATATACAAGACAATGAATTATGTTTGAATTGTGGTGTTCCAGGAAATGCCAGACACTTCGTGGTGGACTGTACGCTAATAGATACTATTAGAAAAAGTTTTAATAATGTATCATTTGGTTTTAAGAATTTGAATTTTAAACACTTTAAGCATTTTTCAAGATTTCCAATGCGCTTTTAATTTTTTTAAAAATTCTAATGCTTTTTTAATTATTTTTTCTAATGCGCAATAATAGTCAAGTTGTTGGCATTTTGATTTGAGGGATTTACTTTGATAAGCATTATTGGTGGTGCAGTAATTTTTAGGAGTTTTAATTTAAAATTTTAATTACACTTGGGATTTAAAGGGTTTTAATTCTTAGTTTTTATGTGTGATGCGCTGTCAATTCCAATGTGTTGTTTGTTTGGCAGTATTTTGTGTTTGTGTTGTCCTTATATATGTATCTTTCCTTATTTTTGTTTTCTTATACTAACATATATTTTTCTTGATTAGTTATTTTTGGTTTTATGGGTGCCCCTTTAAGATCATAAGATCACTTCGTGATCAGGTGGGTGGGGAGCACTCCAGCAATCCCAGCAATCTCAACCTCATTCATTGTATAACTCAAAATGCACAAATATTATATCATCTGAAGAATTATCAAATCGCTGCCACATTTTGTGTATTTAATTTAATTGTCAAAATTTCTATTTTCTATTTCTTTGCTCCAAGTAGTACATTAGACAGAAAACGAATCTTACCATCTTAAACATAGATGATATTAAGGGTTAGTAATTTTTCATTTAAAACTTGTAGAAATTCTAGGAAACGTAGGACAACACAAAGAAATTTTAGTGAAAAATATCCATAATGTTCGTTATATCCGATTTTCGTATATCTGGAAAATTGCTGTAGCCCTATAAAATAGCATTAAGAGCACAGAAAAGTTTACGGGACCAAAGTGTTCATTCTTTACAGGCTGATTCTATGATCGTAGGACAAACTTGGAAGGTGGTTGAGCTTAATAAAGTATGTATTTTGTGTATAGGAACGTAGGGTCTAAAGTGACATCTTACGGCACGAAAGCAGAAAAAGACACGGGAGGAAAAATGAGTTTATTTACAAAATCGACACAAAACGATTTTTTATAGCGATACAGTATTTGCAAGAAATGTTCAAAAGCGCAATCACCAATAGTAGTACGAACTGCAACTGTGACTGGCCTGCAATGCAGCGGGTAGAGAACGGTAGTGAGCCGGGCAAACCGCGATCCTATGCATCAGCGGAAGAATTACTTGGATGCGGATTGGGCGTGGTGGATCAGTCTGATGGCCACTCCGGTCACCAGATTTATCTAGCATGGATTTATTTTTACGGGTGCCATGCTAATCTTCCCTGTATCATTCCAGTTTTAGTATATGAAGGGTATCATTTACGAGACTCCCGTTGACTCGCTGGAAGACCTCGTTGCACTAATAGCTGTTGCGGCTGCAAGCGTGCGCGAAATGCCTAACATTTTTCAAAATGTTCAATGAACTCCTCTACGACGCTGCAATTGTCTTCTACTGTTGGTGGTCGCAATGTTTAACATTTCTTTGTGAATACTGTATATCTGCAAAGAAGCGCGTTGCGTTGATTTTGTAAATAAACTCATTTTTCCTCTCTTATAATTTTCTGCGTTCGTGCCTTAACATATCACATTAGACCTACATTCTTATACAAAAAATATTTACACATCTTATACATACAAGTATCTTAACCAAGCTTTAAGTAATCATAGCCAAGACACAATAACACGCCGAATAAATACTACGCCGAATAAATTCTGGTTTCACCAACAGAAGGCGCCACTTGCTTATTCTTGTCCAGGCTTTCTTATCTTATCTAATCATTTTTTCCTATCTTGTCCATTTGCGGTTTTGCAGCTGAGGATGGTGGTTCGGTAAAACCATCGAAACTAGTCCTGTGGAAATTTTGTAAATATAACGCTGATTTTTGTTGTTTGTCTTCTGAATTAGTAATCATAGCCATTTCCCATTTCATTATAATAGGTTTTCGATGAAAAAATTGTGCCTGTCCTTTTGTCACGAGTAATGTCGATTTTGAGCACCTGTTATTTAGATGTTCTTCTATGAAAAATATTGTTCTAAGATTTATCCCAGATATTACTAAATTTAAGACTCTAAAGGATCTATGTAAAAGTACAGTGACTAATTTGAAATTGCCAAATTTCATAAAATATGTTTTATCTGTATATGAAACAAATTTATATATTGATTGTGTTTAAAAATTTCTCTGTCTGTTTTAAGAAAAATCCTGCTAGTAACATATTTTTATGCATGTAAGTAGCATGTGTTATATGTTGTTTTATAAAGTATGTAATAATGTGTTATTTGTTGATGTAGCTGGTAAATCTCGCCATAAGTTCATATTTTCGTTGTTAATTCTATTTAATGTTATTTCGGGTAGTATGGCGGTTGTTCAGCTGCTTAAGGGCCTGATTTAGGCCTTGTTTTAGATTTCAACATTTCTTTATATAAATAGCACCACTAAACCCTGTTAAGCCTCTAATGGAGGTACAGGAAGTTCAATCAATCATACAAAAAATAAATGTTTTAGTGTGCTCAACCACCCCTCCAAGTTTGTCCCATGATCACAGAATCACCCTGTATATCTAGACGGTTATTATAAGTCGAATTCGCTGCAACGGCTTTGATTGTAGTAACGACAACTGTAAATTCAAAAGCTCGAAAAGAGTTATTCTTGCATTAAGTCAAGATACATTTTGTTGCATTTTCATGGAATAACACTGCGTTATTTAATGCTGAGATAGGAAAATCAAGCAGGCTCATTTACCTTTGCATAGGGTAGAGTATTCGGAAATTTAAATGGTTCTTTCTCATTGTATTCTCGAACTTTGTCTTCAAAGTCGGGATAACCTTTGTCATGGGGTGGACTAGGAACTATAACCAGTAGAGATTGAGCTGCCTTCATGGCAATGTCATTTAAATGTTGCCGCCGATCCATACCTGTAAAATAATAAATAAATCAAATAATATATTCAAAATACAATGCAGATTCAGAGAAGATTAAAATTTTTCACATATGAAAGTTTTACTTTTGAAACCTTCTCTCTATAAAATATTTATTCTGAGACCAAAGAAATTTTTATACAGTTCCCATCAAATATATATTGTTTCGAATTTTGTATTTAGTTAAATATTTTTTTGTAGAATTATAATTAATCCAAACGGGCAAATTACCCCTAATTAATTTCGATGTGGCATTTTGCGCTGAAAACTATAAACGGCGAATCACTTTTCAAATTTTTGCCACCAAATTTTAGAGCTCAGTATTATATTTAAAGAAATTAAATAATGAAGAATTTGCACCAATGCATGTATGTTTCTCGCATTCTGATAAAAAGACGGTACCTAGAGCCATCCAATTTTGAATGACGTAATCCTCCTGCGAATATGGGCATCTGGAAGACCAAATTTAAAACTTGGTATTTGTTTTATTATCGATTTCGTATTTTGTAAAATTTTAACGAATTTTTGATTAACAAACTCAAGGATCTCAAAGAGAGCCATGGCAACGTTGTACAGAAAAATCATTGTTATCTTCAGCGCGCGAGATTGTGTAGCGGAAGCTCTAAAGATAGGCTCATTTTAAAATTATTTTGCGATATTGCTGTTGAACTGAATTTTATGGTTTAAGTGCGAAGAAAATGATATTTAATAAATAAAGGTAACACACTAAACGTTTAAAAAACGTCCCTTTGGAAGTAATTTAAAAGCTTTCAGATGTTTTTTTCTTAAGATCGTTGTGTTTCCCTGTGAAATGAAGCGCGAGACAAATTTTAAGAGAAAGCTACGCCGGAAAAGGACGTGCATTTAACATAGAATAAATGGATATCTCTTTAATTTGTATTAAAATTGAATAAATGTAATTGAATACTATATTAGCTGTAACTGTAATTCCACTGATTTGCTTTTCAGAAATCTGGAGAAGCAGAAATTACTAGAACGTTCTCGCGACCGATTTAAAGCTAGAAAATGAT
Organism: Stegodyphus dumicola; assembly: GCF_044657685.1. Taxonomy (NCBI): domain Eukaryota; kingdom Metazoa; phylum Arthropoda; class Arachnida; order Araneae; family Eresidae; genus Stegodyphus; species Stegodyphus dumicola. The sequence goes on along the minus strand of NC_140770.1, from coordinate 272,866,972 downwards.
CTCAACTCAGCTGCTGTTGTTATTTTTCCAAGTTCAGTTTGAGATCGGATTAGCTTTCTGATTGCATTGCATTGTTGTTTTAATTCTTTGAGTGTAGTGTGAAGTATAACTACTGACGCCTGATATTGTGAATATTTGTACGAATATCTCTGAGGAAAGTTCAAGCGCGCTGTTATATTTCTTTTGATAAGAATAAATTTTTATTAACTTTTTATTGGACTTGTGCATTCAATCTATTACGAATCCGCACGCACGAAACAATACTATTTTGCTTCCTTAAATTCACTCAAACACGTGTCGCTAAAATATTTGTGTTTTCGGCAAAACTATAATTTGAATCGTCATATTTTAATCATTTAACTGATTGAAAATTTATTTTGGGCTAAAAGGAAAAAAAACAAACACCTGTTAATGAGTTTTACTAGTGTATTTCCTCCAATCCATCAAGTAATTAACAATAATAGAGTTCTAAAAATCGCTTTCAATGCTTTTGAATTGCTGAATTAGTTAATCAATAACAGATTAAATTTGAAAGAAAAATCATGTATCTTACGGCAGTGCACAAATGGCACTATTAGCATATTTGGCATATCTATAACATTATTGATCATTGCCGTTCTTCTGCCCTATCTGCAATTCGAGTCGTGACATCATTATGATTATTCGTGGTTAGTTTAGCCATGAATACGTAACGGGTAAAATTAACAACGGCTTACGACAGAGTTTACCCTATAACAACGAAGTTATTCGTATGACAGCTTTAGTGACAGAACAACATCGATTACTGATCATTGCCGTTCTTCTGCCCTATCTGCAATTCGAGTCGTGACATCATTATGGTTATTCGTGGTTAGTTTGGCCATGAACACGTAACGGGTAAAATTAACGAGGGCATAAGACAAGACGAAGTTACTGGTCTGACAGCATTAGTGACAGAACAACATCGATTTTGCAGGTGCTGCATTCCCACACTCTTCTTACTGGCTTTTTCTTGGTGCTTCAGAGTGCACATCGTCGTGATGTTGCCTTCGATGGCTGATGCTTATTTTCTTGAAGACGAATTGCTGCATCAACTACTGGCTTATGTTTCTTGATTGCCATCTAGTGAGCTACAAGGGAACTTCAGAAACGGTCAGTTTTGAAAACATTGCGCTATTTAATGGAATACGAGTGAGTCACACGAGTGAGTAAGACGTTCAATAGAAAAGGTGGTTACTGTAGGTAACCACTGCATTACATTAAATTTCTATAAAGGAGATGAGAATACGTTAGACAATATTTCTGTAAATACCGACGAGCTAGCAATCATAAATTAAGAGATTTTTCAAACTTAATATGAATGTAAGTGGAAAGGAAAGTTTCCCAAAGATAAAATTTTTTCAGGACTAAATAATGAACTAGGTAGACATATGCATAATAAGGAGCTTGGTAGGTTTAGAAAATATCGACAAATGGTTTAATGAGCTGCGCAAGATTTCTAAAGAGTCCAAAAGAAGCAAGGAAAACTGCTCCGTATTTGCATTTTGAGGCGAAGAGAATTTACACAAATTCTCCTTTGAAACTTTTCCAGTTGGGAGAAAAAAAACTCAAGTATTTTTCCTCTTCATGTTCGAAAACGTATAGGAGGAAGACAGATTTTTCATAAAGAACTGAAAATGAAACAAACTGTTCTGTATGCCACCCTTGATGAAGACAAAAGGGAAAAGGAAGAATACATTGATGAGCCCGGTTTTCGAATAACAGTTCCTTCAACTAGCATTTGTATGTAGTGACTCTTCTCATCAATAACAGAGTTATCAGTTCTCTATGACAATAACAGTTTTATGAATTCTGTACTATAAACTGAGACAAATTTTAAATATTAGGAAAAGTAAATTAGGATTATTTGCCTGAGAGGAGTAAAAATTATTTGTGAAAAGTATTTTAATATTAAAAGCCGATTCATTTGAAGTTAAATGCCTACTTTTCCAATTCATGAAATTTCCTTTTCTACTTCCGTTTTACAAAGTAAAAGAAATATTAAGATCACGAAAAATTTCGGAGATCATATTTCAACGGAAATATCCATTTTGAATGTTCCTCAATTAATTTCACTATTTGACATTTTTGTGCGCGTCGTCTGTACGTACTGACAGAATAAGGATCTCTTTTATCCAAAACGGATTAAAAAATGGGTGAAAATTAATTTTTTTTGTTCGCATAACTCTATTAGCGGTACAATAAGTGAAATTTTCTAAATGAGACTTCTATAATATCCAGTTTTTCATCTTCCTTTTTACTTCCTTGTACGAAATAAAGAAAGTATTGTAATCACGAAAAATTCTGGCTACCATATTTCACCGAAAATATCCATTTTGACCGCTATCGAATGCAATTTAATGATGTTTTTGCTTGACGTCTGTACGTAAGGACAGAACAAAGGACTCTTTTTGCCAAAACGAATTATTAGTGCAGTCTACAAAGGCCAGTTAGTTACCTTATGCATGGAACGGAGGTCTTTTCAAGCAACCGACTTAGAATACCTCAGCCACTAGTGCAGAACAGATATACTAGTTTGCTCAAATGGATAGACCTGTTGATGGAAACGTTTGTTCAGAAGTAATGCGAGGCCGTCTAGTTGGGTAAAATAAGGAATTGCAAATGAAAAGATAACTGAGTGAAACCATAATTTCTGCAGTATTACTCCTCTTATATTTGTGATGTTAAAAAGTTATTGGTCAATATAAAACACAGTGTCATAAACTTTTGTTTTAGTTAGGGTAATGGTTATGTAGAAGATTTGCGATACTCTGCAATAACGAAAACTTTTCCCGAAGAATTATGATTTTGTGAACTCTAAAACAAGAAGATTTTGAACTGAACTGCTGAAAAATTTAATAGGACTCTAAAACTTAATAATAAAAAACTACTAACTTAATATATAAAAATAACTCTAAACTTAATATATAAAAATTAAACTTTACAGTTATTCAATTAATTATGTTGGTCAAACATTTTATGATTTACATTTATCTTCGTTTGTTACTGCTTTAACGCTTTTTCATTAAACAAAGCTTTCTGTCACTAAGCCTTTTTCTGCTTGAAGGGGGGATATGTAAGACAAATAAAGATTACGTAAAAGATAAATTATAATTTAAATTAGCAGCTTAAGTTAAATTATCGTCTCTATTCTAAAAACAGTAGTTTCTCTTTGCACTGCGTCATTTTGGGACTAACCCATGTCATATGACTCTTACATAATTCCGATTATGTCAATGGAACTAAACCTCAAACAATAATAATTTTACAGCAGTATTAATTATCCAATCAAAATTCATTAAAAACCAAAATTATTTCATTCTGAAATAATATTTTATCCTGAACATACGGCATTCGCTTGTTACTCTTCCGCCTAGGTGGACTGCTGTCTGATGTTTTTTCTCACTGCAAAGATATGAAAAATGTACACATTTTGAAAATAGTCACAAATATTGTGCCAAGTTGTTTGTGGCCGCAGGATGTTTACTAAACCAAAATGAAGATTTAATCTACCTGGGCTGCCAGTTTCATATTCATTGTAAATCTGTATTCAGCATTCTTCGACATCCAAATTCTTGCTGTTCATTACAGATTAAACCTTTGCGTTCTACACAATTAATATTGTAAAGTCCTTTTTATTGCATACACAGACATATATATATATATCTATCCATTTAAATTCATGTTACAATCCACTTTGGAAAAATAGTCCTTATTCTACTCCGGTATACAGATGTCATGCAAAAACATCTTTCAAATGGATTCCAAAGCGGCAAAATCTATTTTTTCGTTAAAACACGGTACCCAAAAGTTTTCGCAATTACAGAACTTCTTTTACTTCGTACAAGGAAGTAAAATGTAATAAATGCAGCGATTTCCAATACGTACGATAAAATTAAGTTTCTTCATTAAAAAAAAATAAGTTAAAATGCTTTTATACATTGTTATCAAATGCAATACATACACACACATATAAAAAGGAACACGAAACACTGCGTAATGCTTTAAGAATTTTAAATATTCCAGTACACGAAATTTAAAAACACTCAAAGAAAAAAAGCATGTGTTTTTGCAATGAATCAAAGTAAAATAATTTTTAGGGCGTCAAAATATACGAGGAGAAAATCGTTTAAAAGAGAAAAACCCGAATATGATATTTGCTGCGAGAGCTTAAAAGATTCACGTTATTAATAATAAAAACTAAGCATTTTGTGTATTGCCTTTATTTATGAAATATCATGTTCTTCGCACTTAAACCCTAAAATTCAATTCAACAACAATATCGCAAAGCATTTCCGACACACAGTCTCGTGCGCTGGAGATAAAAAGTGTTTTTCTTTTCGTACAATGTTGCCATTCCTCGCTTTGAAGTCGTTGAATTTGTTAATCAAAAGTTTGTTAAGGTTTTACAAAATATGAAACGCGATAATAAAACAAATTCTAAATTCGGGCTTACAGGTGTCCATATTTGGTGGAGGATTACGTTATTCACAATTGGATGGCTGTAGGTACCGTTGTTTTATCACAATGCGAGAAACATACATACATTTATGCAGCTTCTTCGTTATTTAATTTCTTTAAATATAATACAGGACTGTAATATTTGGTGGCAATAGTTTGAAAAGTGAATCAACGCAAAATACCAAAAGGAAATTAATAGCCTTTCTGGGTTAACGCCTTTTGGGCTAATAACCTACATTTTTTAAGTAAATTATTAACAATATATCATGAAACATTATGTGCACATAGACTCGTAAAACGCTTAAACGGCAAATTCAAAAATAATAAATAAACATTCAGAAGAGAAAATATATTATCAACCTTTATACCAGGTTCAGATATTTTCTACGCGGACAACTCTTGTGAATAATCTAGCTAAATGCACTAGTTCTTTCGAATTCCAGTGGTGACGATAAAGATTTCGACACCAGCATCATTCCAAATCGTACCTAAAGATGAATCCAATCGTCAGTTTCTTTACTAATGCGTCTTCGAAAGATTTTTATTCCAAATGATTCCAAAAACACTGCCTCAGAAAAAACCTAACTCGCAAATATCTGTGTCATTTCCGGCATTCGAATTGAAGCCGTTCGGCGCAGAAGCATCCTCCTTCACTAAATTATAAAATCTGATCAGCATACGCGTAAAATAAGAAAGAAAAAATCTGATGTGTACACCACATGACTTCCTTGTACGGAATATTAAATTATATGCATTTTTTCCTGCATTTCATTTAAACATATCGGATTGAATTAAATCTACTTCGTTGATAGCGCATAAACCGTAATAGAACAAACGCATCCTTTAAAATTCTCTATAGTTGTTTACCATAGCGACCCTCTGGTGCTAGGTTCACTTAACAGCGTTATATTTCATTCATATTGTAACTCAGAATGCACAAAATTTATATCATTTGAAGAATTATCTAATCAAAGCCGCATGTTCACTTCAAATACTATAGTAAATCTAGAAAGATGTATAAGAGTAATTAAGCAAACAAAACCAAAAAGAAACAGTTTTTCACAGACGATTCAGTATTTCTCATTCAATTAATTCAGTTATCCCTTCCCGACATGGCAACAATACATAAAACTCAAAATATTTATATTAAAAATTCCGAAGTAAATCTTAAACAATTATTTCTCGAAAAAATTCCAGAAAGGATTAAGCATGATTTATATCGCAATAATAATTGAAGACGTTATCTTTGTTGTTGCGAAGCTTAGTCTCTCTAGATTGGCAAAAAATCTACTATTCTGCTGTTTCAAATGTAAACAAACATGTCCGCCATGTTATTTAAAAAATAAGGCTTAACCGCACTTAAACAGCTTTTAAATTGTTGATAATTCTACAAATATTGCTTGCAGATATCCTAAAGGCATAAAAAAACCTTAACTGGAATATAAGAACAACATAATTCAATAATTTTTAAAACAAAAAAATGCGCAATTTACAAACATATAAGAGTAAAGAAACGGTGATCACTAAGCCGAATAACAGAGTGGATATATATATATATATATATATATATATATCCACTCTGTTATTCGGCTTAGTAATTCGGCTTAGGTAAATATATATATATATATATATATAAATATATTTACCTACGTTTGATGCGGCCGATTGCAACCAAAATACGAGGTGCACATCTACATGTTATAGAAGTCCTATATGCAAAATTTCAACGTCTGAGGCTACTCGTTTCTGAGTTATGCGAGACACTTACATGCGTACGTACGTACAGACAACACGAAAAATTCTCTTCAGAATTCATTTTCAATCATATCTTTCAATCATATCAAGCAGTTTCATAATTTTTTTGGATTAAAAGTGTCTTTTATTCTGTCCTTACGTAGAGATGTCACGCAAAAACATCGTTAAATTGCATTCGATAGCGGTCAAAATGGATATTTTTCTTGAAATATGTGGCCTGAAACGTTTCGAGGTGTCACGCAAAAACATCGTTAAATTGCATTCGATAGCGGTCAAAATGGATATTTTTCTTGAAATATGCTGCCTGAAACGTTTCGAGGTTACAATACTTCCTTTTTACTTTGTACAAGGAAGTAAAAATGCAAAAGGTTTTTGTCATTTTCATTCGATTTCTTATTATTTACTAAAGTAGTCACTTCATCATGTAATCATGATGAAATGATGACTTGAGAGTTCACAATTACGCGGAATCACATGGTCTATAATTATCAATACAGCTGTATTCAGAAAGTGATAGCTTTCAGCTTGAAGTCCTAATTTGCCGAACCAAAAGAATTTTTAAAAAATTGAATGGTTTCGGATTTTACATTACGCCCAAAGGGACTTTTTAAAGCGTTTTCTGTGTTACTTTTATTTATTAATTATCATGATAAATAAATAAAATAAATCTAACGAAATTTAAACTACGTGATATGGGAAAAGTATAAATCAAAAACAGCATTAGTAACCATAAGCTTCAAACGAAACCTTCAAACAGTAGATTGAAATACGAAAAAAAAGTACGGATCCAGCCAAAAAAAGCCAAGACAAAACTGTAATCTAATTCTCAAGAGTCTCAAAAAGTTCAATGAAAGTTATTCGTTCATTCACTGTTATTAGATTGTTAGTATTTTGTCACAGCGAATATATAAATAAACATGTAAAAGGAATATTATAGGAAGAACTAGTAAGATTTCTATCAAACTAATTAAGTTTTTATATTGATTTCTGCTTTTATTTTTCACCTAGGATCAAATTTTCAAAAATAAATTTTTATAATTTCTTTAAATTTTTAGTTTGTCTGAGGTATACATGGCTACAACAAGATCATATTATACTCTTTTCAGATACAAACTGTATATGAAGGATATACAGTGTCTCACAAAAGTGATGGGACACTTGTGCTTTACGAAAGGAAACTGTAGTAAAATAAATTAAAAAACATGTAAAAATGTTTTGTGGGTGTGTTTCATACTTAAATTTAGTAACAATTATTACATAGCATACATTTTCTCAAAATAGTAAAATAGTAATGTAATAAAAATACAATCGTTTAGAACGGAGCAAAAAATGGCTCACATAAGTGATCGGACACTTACTTTTCCATCAAATATTTATCCAAAAATTTTACTTCTTAAAATGTTTTAATATTTTGTTGAATTTCCTTTTACTTTTAAAACGTGATTTAATCTTCTTGGGATGGTTCGACTAATTTTTTTGTGATATCTGGAGTGATTTTACCCCATTCTTCTTGAAGCAATGATTTTAATTGTTGTTTTGAAGAAATGGTGTGTTTGCGAATTCTTGATTCCAATTCCTGCCAAATATTCTCTATGGGATTTAAGTCTGGAGATTGTGGTGGTGTTTTTATTATTTTAGGACAGTTATACAGCAGCCAGAGCCTAACGTTCAAAGCAGTGTGTTTGGGGTCATTGTCCTGTTAGAATTTAAAATCTTTATGAAAGTTCAATTTTCGAGCTGATAATTTCAAATTTTGATTTAAAATGTCAATATACTTGTACTGATCCATTTTACTGTCAATAAAAACAAGATTATCAACTCCAGCGGACGACATACACCCCCATACCATAACTCCTCCTCCACCATGTTTTACTGTTGGCACCAAGTTCTGTTTGCGAAATTCTTTCCTGGGTTTTTTTCTACACCAAGATTCTACCGCCAGAACCAAATATATTCAATTTACTCTCATCGGCAAATATAACTTCATTCCAGTAATCAGACTTCTTATTTATGTCGGATTTTGCGAAAGCCAGTCTGAGTTTTCTATTCTTTTCACTTAAAAAAGAATTTTTTCCTGGCTGCTCTACCGTGATATCCAGCAGATCGAATTACTCTTCTAATAGTCTCAGAATTAACAATTACTCCATATAATGCTTGTAAATCAGCAGCAACTTTAGGAGCACTCATTCTTGGATTTTTTTTAATATTTTGGACAATAATTCGCTTTATTCCATTGGATAGTTTTGATGGTCGGCCAGGTCTTCTTTTATCCTGAATCATATGACTCTTTTTATATCGTTTAATGATATTGAAAACTGTTGAATGACTCATATTAACTGTTTCAGCAGTTTCTCTAATAGATTTTTCACGTTCAATATGCAAATTAATAACTAATTTTCGAATTTCAGGCAAAGTTTCTTTTCGTTTAGCATTCATGCCTGCACAGAGCTAAAAAACACGATAATTCCAAACGAAACTGGAGAGAAAGGACTGCAGACGATTTTATAAATTATTTCTAATTGCTTTTGAGTAAAAATAAAAACCCCCAAAAATATTTTTATTGTAGTACGTAGTAGTATCTAATGGTGTCCCATCACTTATGTGAGCCCTTTTTTGCTCCGTTCTAAACAATTGTATTTTTATTAAATTATTATTTTAATATTTTGAGTAAATGTATGTTATGTAATAATTGCTACTAAATTTAAGTATGAAACACACCCACAAAAAATTTTGACATGTTTTTAAATTTATTTTATTACAGTTTCCTTTTGTAAAGCACAAGTGTCCCATCACTTTTGTGAGGCACTGTATATATATATATATATTAAACTACAGCTCTAACATAGTATTTTAATGATAATGTTGTTGCCACTGGAAAGTAAGAAAATGTATTCAGAAATATATTCTGAAATGTCGCATTTTATTTCCAGAGTCAAGAATAAAGGAAGGTGTTTTTGTAATAGGAAACTTAAAGATCTCATGTAAAGGGGCTCGAAAACCTTAAAGAAGCTAATTTTTGGAAATCCAGAATTTGAAGAATTATAAACATTAAAGGAAAATTGCATAAGTAATATAATAATTTCTTTCAATACATTTACTCTGAAATTTGTTTAAACTAAAAATTCTTGTTGGCAACTTTATTTCTCTTACGTCAAGCAAGAAAATATCGTCTGCTGGCATGTCTTCATCAACATAAATAATATAATACTTTAAGTCTTTTGAAGTCATATTTTAACGTGTATAATTTGATGCAAAGTTTCAACTAATTGATACAGTTGCTTTAATATATAAGCATAGTTATTAATTTTATTTATAATCACAATCATTTTTCAATATGCTCGAGTTAAAAATAAATTTAACAAAAAGACTTTAACTAACAGAGAAAAACTAAATGAATTTATTTCGTATAGAGAATGCAGACGATATTTTTCCTCAAGCATTAATTATTTAGTTTTTAAGCATATTTTATTCTGAGATTTTAATGTTTGAAAAATGGATTACGAAGAAAGTATCCAGAAAAAAATTCAAGAGTTCTTCAGCGCAAAAGAATGGCAAACACTGAGTAATTATGAAAAAACAAGATATACTAATCAGTGTCGAAATTACGAGGTTCTCTTATCAACAGGTATGTCACTAAAAACAATTAAAAATTAGCGACTTTGAAAAATTTAGTTCATATATTAGTTTTCTGTTTCTTTTATAACAATTTAATCAAATAATAAAAAAGCATCATTATAGAAAGAATATCTATTGTTATTTTTATTAAAGAATTTGTTATTTTCCACATGCATTGTTTAAAAAAAAACTGTCTAATTGATTGTTAAATATTCTTGATTTCAAGTGAATATCATGTTGCTTAAATTTCTCCATTAATTTTTAACTTAATCATATTATGCTTATTAAAATATGCTTTATTATTATTTTCTCATTTTTTCATTTTTTAATTTGAAAATCGGACAGGTGTTTGCTTCATGCGAAGCATTTCTGAATCTACTTAACCTAAAACTTACATATCTATGTTAATCTGAAGATTTCATTATTTCTTTAATTATAAAATTTCTTTAAGAGTAAAACATGATTAATAATCTAAGATCCATTCTAGGTTTCAAAATGAATATATTTTTATGCAGATAGGATTCTTAAACTGATTTTGTTTCATTTATCGGTAATAAAAAATTTTAACATTAGAAAAATCTAAGAAGTACCCATTTTTCATTAATGTTGGAGAAATATCCATTGAAGAAATATACGTTTTAATACTACGTACTTCTAATTTGAAATTATTTGACTACATACCATAGGTCTGAAAGTAAAGCCACCGTCTTTTATGAACCAAAAAAAGAAAGCTGATCATGAGAATAAATGGCATAATTCCAAAACAGAAACATTAGGTAAATATTTCTTTTAAAAAGCTTTAGTTAATCATTTAAAAAAACCAACGAAAATTTTATCGCCTGTTTAAAATTAAACTGCTACTATATAGAGTCATTAGGTTATTTTGAAGCGGGAAACATGAAAAATGTGCAAATCCCTCGTCGAAACCTGAACTTGTCGAGTATGCTTCCATTTACACCAAGAAGGCATGCCGAAAGGAAGGAAAATTAATTACCTTATATAATGTATAATAACTTTAAATTTATAAATCATATTTTTTAATATTATATAAAATTACCTTTTATTATTTATTTTAACTTGTTCAGTATGACTGATAATCAGAGCATGAAATTTTACTATCCTCTAAAAATCCTTATTTCTTCAGTAGTCTTATGAAAATATATGCAGAAGAGAAGATAATGAAATAAATTTAAAGAAATTAATATTTTCCGAAATTTCTTTTGTACTTTTTTCTGTTTAAAAATTTTATGCTGTACTGTGAATAACACCATAAAAGAATTTGAGGTATTATTTGTTTCAATTTATGAAGAAATCCAGTTATTGGGCAAAACGTTATGTTGTTATTAATTCATATATATAATAATTTTCTAATGAAATTTCTTTCTTGATATTTATTTAAAATTTTAGTGCCTGGTTTCAACATATGTCAGCAGAAGAACGTTTATTAGTTTAAAAAAATGGAATTTTTATATGAGTTCCCGCTAATTTCTCTTTAATTTTGCGTTTGTAGAATTCGGAATTCTTTAACTTCTGTTAAGTTTACACAGTATACCAATACGAAAAAATAAATATTTCTGAAAAATTCGTATGAATTCCGTTTGACTTTAAACAGCCAATATTTCTTATATAGAAACTTGATTTTAGATTTTTTCATGAATCCTATGTTTTTCTCGCAAAATCTGACGAATAACATTTTATATTTTCAACTGAACGTTTTTTTATTTTATAAAGTTAATATTTTCTACTTCCTTGTACGAAGTAAAAAGGAAGTACTGTAATCGCGAAAAGTTTCGGGTATCATATTTCAACGAACATATCCATTTTGACTGCTATCGAATGCTATTTAACAATGTTTTTGTGGGACATCTGTACGTAAGGACAGAATAAAGTACTCTTTTTCCTCATAAAAATTATAAAACTGGTTTAAAATGGATGCTAAAGAGATTTTTTGTGGGCAATTTTCGTATGTCTGTATGTATCTCGCATACCTCAAAAACGAGTAGCCTCAGAACGTTGCAATTTTGTATATAGGACTGCTTTAAGATGTAGATGTGCACCTTCCATTTTGGTTACATTCGGCCGCACCAAAAGTATATAAATATATGTACTATATATATATTCACTCAGTTATTCGGCTGAGTAAGCTCAGTTTCTTTATTCTTATATGCTTCTAAATTGTGCATTTTTTACTTTAAAAATGATTGAATTATGTAATATTATGTATAATTTACGGTAAAGGTTTTTATGCCTTTAGTTAACGTGCATGCAATAATTGCGGAATTATCAAGAATTCAAATTTCTTTAAGTGCGGCTAAGCTTAATTTTTGTTTATCATAGCAGTCATATTTGTTTACATGTGAAACTTAGCAAAGCAGTGAATTTGTTGCCAATCTAGAGGAACTAAGCTTCGCAACAACAAAGTAACGTCTTCTTTTATCATTGCGAATTAAATTATGCTTAATTCATTCTGGAATTATCATTTAAGTTATTAACTTATCTCACATATGGACTCAGCATAGCATCCACCACAAATTAAGGCAGTTTCTACGCCTTCGGCGTCTTTTTGCGAGTGAGGCCAAAAGTAAACTTTCAGTTTTGTGCACCAAAAAATGTGACTTCTTGCCCGCTGGCTGAATTGCATGTTTTTGCGCAGAAACTGTAACATAGATTGTAAAAATTGTTTTTTTAATTGTCTTACCTGTACTTGGTGTTTTATGTTTTTATATACTATCTTTCAATTTTTAATCGGAATATTTTGAATTTTTATGCATTTTTGCATTGCCGCTAGGTGAGAACTAAATTAATTAGTAGCGTATGCGGATTATGTAAGCGGAGCTGAATCGTCTGTGAAAAAAGTTTCTTTTTTATTTGTTTAATTTCCTTTATATATCGTTTTAGATTTATCATAGTATTTGAATAAAACATGTGGTAATTTTTCAGATGATATAAATTTTGTACACTCTGAGTTATAAATTAAATGAGATGTAACGCTGTTAAGTGAACCTAGCCCCAAATTATCGATATGGTAAATAAATAACTTTAAAGAGTGAATTTATTCTATTGTGCTTTATGCGCTATCGAAGAAGTAAGTTTAATTCAAAATTCGTTAATTGTTAATTCAATATGTTTAAATGAAATGCAGGAAAATTGCGTATAATTAGTATTCCGTACAAGGAAGTCATCTCGTGAGCACATCAGATTTTTTGCATTACGCTTACAGTAGGATTATAACATCACAAGAAAACTCAGAAATCCTCCTTAAGTAACTATTACTTTTTAAATCACTAAGGTTCTAAATCACCAGATGTACAGAGAATTTTTCTTACTGCATTTTTTTTATTTCCCGTCCGTCGTTAACTGGGGGAAACAATTTTTTTTTCTAGACATAGAGAAGTTTGTTAAAATATTAATAGTTGTTTGCTTATTTTTAGAATTTCAACTAAAATATTGTAAAGCATCTTTAACCAAGCGTCCTTTAACCAAGCGTTCGATTATCCGAGCTGAACACGGTCCTATTTACCTTGCATAATCGCGGGTCTGCTTAACTTATTTTAATATTTAATTTGTCATTTTATTTGTGTATATACATAAGATACTTTTACATCAGATTTTATGTTGTTACGTTAAAAGAATCGAATAGGATAAAGCCCTTATGTAAATCGATGTCACTGATAATCGTCTTTATCAAAACCACTCCAGAGAAGACCAGATTCATTCGAAACCTTGGGAGAATGTCACCGAAGAGAAGATGTATTGTACAGCAGAGTAAAAATTAATTCTTTCCACCAATAAAATAAAATTCTACGAAACATGTAACGTTAGAAATATACTCTATAGTCTATATCAGCGATTCTCAATTGGTGGAATGCAGTGGTATGCATGCTGGGAGCGTTTCCCAGAGGTCCGTGGTTCGATTCCCGGCAAAGGCGTTGCTCATTTTTCATCTCCTCTGCTATAAAAAATGCCAAATGTCTTTACAAAGCAAAGTATTTTTAGTTACTTAATTCAAAAATGTTGTGAAGAAAAAGAAAATGTGATAGAAATTTCCTGTCATCGAACTCTAACTGAAGATTTCACAAATAACACCCTCGTTAACTATTGGATGAAACGAAAAGAAGAATTTAAAGGCGTTACACATATAGCTATTAAATTTTTATTAGCTTTTTGCAGAACCTAGTTGTGTGAACGAGGATTTTCTTCCAAGTTTTATTTGGAAAAAGAAATACAGATCAAAATTAAAAGTGGACCCTAATTTGCGGTTAAAGTGAAATAACACCAGGCGTAAAGAAATGGATCTCTCTTAAACAAGCCCAAATTTCACACTCAGTATATTAAAAATAAGGTATTATAACTTAAATTTTGATAATTAAAATGGTAGCCAAATTTTAATCTAATGTTTTTTACAATTACATTAAATACAAATAGCCAATAGCTTGTGAAAATAGCATAATTTATGTATTTTATTAATATTTCTATTGAGAAATTGAAAAAACACATTGTAAAATGTAGTGGTGGTACTAAAGTTTTTCAGTTTTTTTTTAAATGGTATGCGCTAGTCAAAAGTTTGAGAACCGCTGGCCTAAATTATTTAATACTAGCTGTTACCCGACATGCGTTGCATTTCTATTTAAGAGAAAGAAAGCATTTGTGTTTTAATACTGTTTATTGAAGTGCTTTTGGATACACAGTATTTTTTTGCAATATGGTACTACAAGAATAAATCAGAAGTTTTTTTTTTCCATGCATGAGCAAGTGAAAAGCATGGATATTTCAATTTAGTTCACAAACGTGTAGCGATTGTCCTGTGCCTTGCTGATAGTCATTGAAAATGCGAATCGATTTACTGATAATCAATAATCATTATTGATAAGCAGCAAATGCGAATCGATTTACTAATTATCAATGATCATTATTGATAAGCAGTATGACATCGATTGATTTTCATTTCTTTCGTTTTACCTATTTTCTACTACAAATTATATCATACCCAAATACTTATACAAGCATAAAAGTGGTCGTTTTTACAAGAATTTATTTTGCAAGTTTTTATTCATACTTTTATGTATTAGGTGTAACAATAAAAAAACTTACAATCTAAAATCCACGCAAAAGTTGCCTTTAGATTCTCATTATTGTTTGCTCACTGTTAATACTCCCACTGCTGTCTTATATATTGATCTAAAACTGGATTTATGTATTAGAAATGTTTTGTTATCACATTTCAGAGAAGATACCCCAAGTGCCTAAAATTAAACCTTTTGCAGTCCCTAATGAGTCTGCGAGAAAGAAGAAATCGGCATCTCAAGGTAATTAATATATTATTTAGCCGTGCAATTTATGCTATACATTCAAAAATATATTAATAAATAAATAAATAAACATGAGGAATTGTTTTTAAAATGCATATTAAATGTCTCCATTTGTTTTTAATTTTAAATATTACATTTCAGATAAAATAAGCATGAAAAATAAGACCTCGAACAGAGAAATAGTATTGCCGCAACAGGTATGCTTATATTTATCAGAAAGTATAACTCTAACTTGCTATTCAAATTCTAGTCCAAATCTGAAAATTTACTTTTTGCAGTATTTCAAAAGCAAGACTTTCAGATTCTTGATTGTTACGTTTGGTTCATTTAAATATGGCAAAGCACCAGAGGGACATTTGCCTTTGATTCGAACCCTCGTACCGAACTACCAGTGTTAAGCGACTTTGTCGCTCGGCCGCTTCTGGGACCATCTTGATCGTTAGGAAAATTCTAGGAGCTCTGGGAAACAATAGCATTATTGCTCTAAGAAATAAAAAAAAGTATTAATACATATTCATGCAACAAATAATGAGAACAAATGTATGACCCACTTATTTTACTACCATTTGTTTTCTGGTAACAAATGAGAAGGTAAATATTTGTTTAACGTTTTAACCATTACCGAAATAAATAAAATAGTAAATATTACAAAAATGAAGCATAACCTTTTAGAGCTATTAGATATATATATGGGATGTAAACAAGAAAAATGAGCAATACCCTCTTCGGGATTCGAACTCCAGACCTTTCGATTGCTAGCTGGACGTGCCACTAATTTTATACCGGTAAGTATACAGCCAGGAAGATGAAAAATCATTACAGCTAAATAGAACTAATTCTAAGAACTAATTTTTACAAATTCCGCATTTTATAATTTTCGTGTTCATTCACTATGTAACTGAGTACGAATATCAACCAAAGAAGCGTAAATAGCAAATTTAAATTTAACAATACAATGAATCTTCTGTTCCTGAAACCAGCTTTGAAGGTAATTAGCACTTTTGACAATATATATAAATTTATAATTGGTAATCATGACAGCATTCTAATATGTACCTATGAAAGTGACCAAAATGCTTAATTTTTATTACAAAAGTTGAGAAGCACCTTTCTTAGTTTTTACAACAGTTATAAGGTATTTCTCCCGGCTTCTTGGCATGCGTTTGTGGTGTGATGGTCTGCAGCCCTGGTGTAATGGTGTGGAGCGCTATTTCTTATGACAGCAGGTCATCTTTAGTCATCCTCCGTACATCTTTAACAGCTCAACGATAAGTTGATACCATCCTGCGGCTGATTGCATTACCGTTCATGGCAAGGGGGGCCATTTTCCAACAAGATAATGCCAGGCCACATACCGCTTGCATATATCTGGACATTCTCCGTGCGGTTGATACTCTTCCTTGGCCAGCAAGGTCACCAGACCTTTCACCAATCGAGCATGTCTGGGATATAGTAGGCCGTCAGATTCGGGCACCACAAAATATCGCAGATCGGGAGCGATAACCGATGAATGTCTCTCAGAATGGGTCGCAGGATGATATTAGGAACCTCTACCACTCGTTGCCTCGACGAAGTCAAGCCTGCATTGCCGCCAGGGACGGTTCGACCAACTACTAATTTGAACTCTCAATGGGTGATTGTGAACCGTGAACAGGTACTATGATTTTTTAATCATTTTCTTATCTGGGTATGAGCTATACACATATTCAATTTCATCAAAAACAACGACTTCCTTCATGGTGCTTCGATGTTTTTCGCAAAAGAGTGTACATTCGTTTGAATACTAAGGTACCAGAAATGTGTAGACCCACAGTAAAAATATTGAAATAACAGAGTTTTAAAGTAATTGCATTTATTGTGGGGGTGAAAGTAGGAAGTGTTATAATTAAGATATGTAAGAGTTTTATAACAATCTTATTAGGGTGTTTCCAAATCAAAGGAATCTTAAAGAAAACAAAAATTTTTAAAGACAATTATAAAGTCTCGGTGGTTAATAATTGTTAAAGTCTTGCATTAATGGATCCACTAATGCTCTGAGAACTGAAACCCTTGAATATTGGTAGTATGGCCCAGGTTCACACCCAAAAGAACTGGATGACACTATATAAAGAGTTCTTAGTAGTTTTCTTCATGAGTAACTTCAGTTTCAGCGGGCATTCTTTAGGAAATCCTTCTACGAAGAAATTTCTCCTTAGGCTGATTGCTGTCGCATGCTTTATAATGTCTAAATAACTATTTTCATTTTTGTGTTATTCTTTGTCTTGTGTTTTTCCTGATAAATTTTCTTCTGAAACATTATTCAGAAATTTTGGCAACGATTTCAGTTTATTATTTTCTTTACGCTTCATCAAAAGCTTAATATATCATGTGAGACACTTAGTCAATTAATATAACTACATTAAAAAGAGTTATCTACGAGGAATTTAAGAACTTTTTCTAACTTCTAGAAGACTATATATTTCAATATATAGAAGGAAATAATTTCATGTGCTATAACAAATTTCTTAACATTTCTGATTGCTAGGCAAAGACCAGCTTCAGCGATCTCAAGAATATGGATTATAAAAGTATTGCAGATATCCTTCTCAGTCCAGCAGAAGTATATTTCCGAAAGCTGGAAAACATTTTGATGATAGAAAATGACTCTGATCCAGAAGTGGAATTGATAGGTCAGTGGTAAATACGTTTAGTTTTAATTTTGAACATATAGGCTGAAAATTGTTAGTGCAAATTAATTTTTGCTCTCTCTTCTTCAGAATCCGCACCAGTAAAACGTTATCCCAAACGTAATATCCCTAGAAAAATTTACACAGAGGAAGATATCTCCAGCGATGATGATTACCTGTGTAAGCATAATAAGAACTTTAATTATTAAAGCGTTACTAAAAATTCTATTAAAGAGAGTAAAGAAACTTATTATTACAGAAAATGTCAAATCATTTTTATACTATGGTCTGAAAAGGTTTGTGATAAATATGAATGCATTATTTTCCTTGTCAATAAAAACTGAAGGAAAAATACGTCGAAAATAGAGCATTCGATGATTCTGTGCATAATTGATATAATCAAATCCAAATGCGAAGCAACTCATACACAAAACAAACTCAAGTTACGAAATTGAGATCTTTACACATTTTGCAAGATTACTTTCCTTTAGCTTTATGACATTTTATTAATTTGGAAAAAAAAATTCTCAATAACATTCAGGACTTAATAACAGAACTCTAAGCTTTGAAATCTTATAAATTGGTGTAGCTAATTAAATGAAAGGCGAAATAATATATTTGTTTTTAAACTAACAAAATTACTTAAGGGAAGAGGAAACAAACGGTCTTCATGCAAATGGCGGAAACAAATGTTGTTCTGTTAAAGCCTGTCATCTGTACCTTTCTTAGAAATTGCTACAAATTTGAAGGGTATAGTAATTTGGATAAGATATCTAAAGATTACTACAATGATAAAGAATACAGGGGATTATTCATTTAAAATAGTTCCTTGCATGAAATCGCTTGTAAATTTCTTACCACAACCGCTTCGAGTTTCATTAATTACTTTATATCCTTTTAATTCTGATAAAAAATTTAAAAGCGATTTTATGATTTTGCATACGATTGCATGTAAATTTTTTATCAGAATTTGCTTCCATTTTTGTTAGTATAATTAATTACTTTATATCTGGTAATTTGATCGTTTAGTGATTTCCCAAAATAGCTTTGAACAAAAGACTTGTATTAAATTTGGTAATCGGCATATAATTTCTGTTACAAAAATGTTTGAATTGCTATAAAACTTTCACACCAAAGCGTTATGTGTATTATCAGGCAGAATATGTATCGCAGATAAACCATGCTCTTAAGATTATTCCACATAATTTAATGAGCAGCATATCGATCAGGTCGGACATCTGCTGTTTAGCGATCGTCTTTTGCCAGTTAGTGATAGCATTAAAAAAGGTTTTACGTTAATTTTTACCCTTTAATAAGAAGCCTTAATAAGAAGCGGTATGTAGCATTTGCAGTTGTTCGAAAAACAACTAAACATTTAAACGGTACAGAAGATGCTTTTCTGATAAAAGCCTTTTTTAAAATACGTTATTACCGGTATAGATACACGTGTTAAAGCTTTTGATATAGAAGCAAACAAATAAGTGAAGGATTCAAATTGTTAAGCTAAGCCGAAATATTATTTAATATCTGTAGAAGCTACAGTATTTTTAATATCTGCTGATTTGTGCTAGAAGGTCTACAGTAACTGTTTATATTAAAATTATTTGAGGTGTTAAAACTGAAATTTCCATTCCACGATTAGATTGCCTGCATTTTTAAAATTGTTCTTTCATTATGCATTTCAACTTGCAGTCATTTCTCTTTCTTTTTTTATATTTTGGAAATCCTGAATACCAAAGCAATTTCAGTAAGAATTTGGTGTTTTTATTTCTTGTTCGGTGAAGTTCTAATATTGGAAAGCCGTCCTTTATTTTGTTCGCACCTCCTTCAATGTATTATTACACTCTGACTTCATCTGAAACTCTACCAATTAAATTCAATACATCAAAAATCATCAGTTTGTTCATTACCGAGATGTATACGAAGATGAGTAGTTCGATATTAAACGAGAATATATACGAAAAACATTTAAAATTAATATCATCATTAAACAAGAAAAATTTTAATAAAAGTTTGAAAGAGCAAAATCACTTCCAATAGGACACGGAGCTTTCCCGAAGAATCTGTGAGACTTGGTCCTTTTGTCAATTGCTACACATACTCGCTACAATATACATTTCATAATATGCATTGCGTTGATCATTGCACTGTACTTAAGGCACATTTACAACTCAGTGCTACACTTAATACAAACATTCATATCCGCAGAGATATACCAAGTATCTTTTTATTATGGATCTGTGTAAGTAATGCATAGAAAATTTCTAAAAAGACCTGCGCAGCAACCTAGCAACTTAAAAATCTGTAAGCATTATTTTCTAAGATAAAATTTTGAAGCGATATTTCCAACAAACATTTTTTGAACTGCAAATCGTAATCATGTTTAAACAATAATGTTAATACTTGTGTTTGTATAACCGAAATTTGATAAGTAAAATTTACTAAAAATAACTCAAAATATGACAAAGCTTGCTCGAAATATGTTAAATTGTATTACTCTGATATTTAATGTAAAATTTACTAATTGTAAGATATTCTGAAATTTGTTGAATATATGATCCATATTCATTCAAACTCATTTTTTATTTCATTTGGCTCTATAATTTTATTAAGATAAATGTTTTTAAACTCACTACAGATTGTGAAGACTGCAATTTAGAGCACAAAGGAGCTTGTCCCACTCATGGACCCATGCTGTTGGTTTGCGACCAAAAGGTAAGCAATTAAAGAAAACCTAATTCGAATGAAGAACTGAAGAAATATTTTTAATATTGAGTTCTTTGTACCAACAAAAAATATAATTTGTTAAATGAAAAATACATAATAAATAAAGAAAAATAGAAAACTAGTTCTTACACAAAATTTGCGACGACTCCTTTTATATTACGATTTTTATTATTATGGTCATAATGGCAATAATAGTGGAAATGTAAAAAGAATGAAGAAGTTTTATATTTATAATATATAAAATCCAATAAAGAGTTAAAAGGTATTTCTCCCGCCTTCTTAGTATACTTTCGTAGTGTAGTGGTGAGCACGCTGGGCGCGTATTCCAGAGATCCGTGGTTCTATTCCCGGCGAAGGCGTTGCTCATTTTCACTTCTCCTTTTTCCAAAATATCCTAATGTCTCTACAGAGTAACCAATAAAAATTACACAGGCGATATTTAAAAAAAGGTATTTGATTATGAAAATAAAAATTATGTAAATGACATTAAAGTATTTTCTCCTTCCTTTCTGCGTGCCTTCGTGGTGTAACGGTTAAGCACACTCGCCACGTATTCGAGAGTTCCATGTTCGAGTCCCGGCGAGGTCTTTGCTCATTTTGATGTTTCCTGCTTCAAATACCTACTGACTCTACAACATTAAAGTATAAAAAATGATTTCATTACCTGTGACAAAAGTAGTAATTAAAACAAAGTCATAAAGCCACTAAGAATGCTGATAATCTTTATAACAAAATCTTCAGACATAACTTTAAATGAAATGAATGCATTTTTTTAATATGATTTATTTAATTTTGTATTTTTTAAAAAATGTGTCAATGTTTCAATAAAACGCATTTGTGGTTTTTTTTATTCACGTATGGTCCAGAGAGCTTTCAAACTTAAAATAATTTACTACGATTATTTTGAGTGTATATTGATAAAAACAATGTAAAGTTATGATTAATTACTTAAAAATATTTTCGTATGATATGTATTATATTCTAAACCCAGTTTTATAAAATTGTTAGTTAGCGATAAATTATGTTACAGATGCAGAATAAGAATAATTTGGAAAATTTTAATTAGGTCTATACAAAAAATACTTAAGATTTCGGTCTTATTTCAGACTTGAATCTGAACCAGAGCTTCAAAGCATCACTTGTGTTTTAATTGAAGTTCAATGTACTCTTCAAATTTGTTTGAGAATATTCGTGGTCATTCAATCGTTAAGACTACCGCTGGATAAGGTTAAGACTCATCAGGCACTTGCCTCAGAAGAACTACTAGAAGAACCATTCAAATTATCCACCAAAAAACCAATTTTAACAAAGAAATCATAAACAAAATAAAACATTGAATAGTATCCAATTAAATACTTAAACAAATCTGCAATCAACAGTTTTATCGCATAATTTTCTTTCTCACAACTACATATGAATTTAAAATATAGCAATTTTTGACTGTACAATAAACTTCACTTGACTTAACAATCGAAGCATGTTTGTCTGTCTGAGATCTTCGATATTCATTTAGCGCTCAATTAATATGGATTTTTTAATTTTAGCAAAGGACTCAAGAGCCATTTTTTAAGCTTTCTCCAAAAATTTGACTAAGACCACCATAGAAGTGAAATCCCAAGGTCTTTACGTCTCTTCCTTCATCCCCAATCCCTCGTTAATATCTTACTGCAATTTAGTTTCATAATGAGTTCTGGTGTTTAAAGTAAATGTTCAAATCGGTGGCCTTTAACATCTCTAAATTTCTGAGTATGAGTCGAAACTGATCCCTTACTTCGCACCAAAGAGCCTAATGGGATTTCTGAGTCCACCACTTGAATACCATCCCAAAGTGGGAAAAGGTTACGGGGCAAACGACAGTACACGTCACGTTTTAATGTGCTTCATGAAAAAAGATCAAGCGGCGTAATATATACATTTATATATATATATATTGCCACACTGTTACCAGGCTCGGTGATTCCTATTTTATTACTCTTTTATGTTGGTAAATTCTGCACTTTTTGCTTTAAATGGTGACTGAATTACGTTATGTCCCGATTAGGCTTTCTTTGCCTTTTGTTTATCTGCTATTATAGAATCTGCTTTATAGAATTATCAACAATTTAAAAGTGGCGCTAGACCAAACCTGGTGCTATTTGCTTACATTTAAAACTTAATATTCTTAATAGTATAGTGAACTAAGTGATTTCTCACGTCATATCTTTTTCCAACGTCTCTTTCTAACGTCAATATCTTTTTGTCTTAGTGGGACTAAAAGTTTATTTTCCCTTCCTAGTGGCGGGCACTAGCCATTCTAGGCGTTGGTCACACCTAAAGCCGGGAATGATGGTCTCTTGATTATGTAGGCACCTAGTAGGTGGGCTACCGTTGCCTGCTATGAAGGGACAGACAAATTACATCCTTGCGTTCTCTTGGATTCGAAGCCGGCTTCTTCGGTACGGCAGTCAGAGTTACATTTTTATGGACCGAAAAATTTGTTTTTTTGCCCGTTGGCCAAATTGCTTATTTTTGAATAGAAACTCTAATTTCATTTGCAGTGTTTTTAAATGTTTTAACAGTTTTTGTTGTTTTAGGTTTTTATGTATTTAAAATTTTTAATAAATATGCTTTAAGTTTTCATGAATTTTTGCCTTGCCGCAAGCAAAAACTGAATTAATTGAATGAGAAATATATTTCTAATGAAATTCGAGGAATACGTTTAAACGAAGTGCAGCGAAAAATGTCTATAATTTATTAAGTCGTACACTGAAGTCATATGATGTCCACATCTGAGTTTTTCATGTTGTAAAATGTAAGAGTTAAGTTCCATGGATAGGCATTCAATAAGAGGATATGGTACAAATTAGTTTAATGCAATTTTATAAAGTTCTGTATCGTTTATTTTTTGCAGGTAGCAAAGGGTTTACAAAACAAAGCACTGGGTTCCACCCCATGCTTTTTGTCTATAGGGAAATCATCCTTACCAAAAGCTGGATTAGGGGTATGGACAGAAATTCCTCTTCCGAAAGGAATGGTTTTCGGTCCCTATAAAGGAACTATCGTGCGAAAACGAGAGGAAGCCAGTAAAAGCGGATATGCTTGGCAGGTAAGGAATTACAGAGACTTTGCATTTTCAGTACAGTTGTTTTACTAGTACAATGATGTAGATTTTTAATATTTTTCGAAATGTTGCAAATACTGCACTTTTAATCTGTTCATTTCGAAGGTATGGAAAGGCGGGAAAGCTCATCATTATATCGAGGGTTTCGATAAATCCTCCTCCAGCTGGTTGCGTTTCGTGAACTGTGCAGATATTGAAGAAAGACAGTCTCTCACAGCATTCCAATATAAAAAGATGATTTACTACAAGACTTACAAATACGTGTTACCTTATACAGAGCTTCTTGTCTGGTACGGAGACCAGTTTGCTCGTGACTTGGGTATCGACACAAAGAAAGGTGTCCTAGATGACGTTGCAGGTATTTATATTCTTCCATTTCTATAAATACTAAAATCATATTAAACTTTAATTAACCAAAATTGACTTAAAAAATTTCATATTTGTCATTCAACGAGAAATAAATTCTTAATTCCTCTTCTAAATTTCAACAGAGTCTCTTAAAAAAGAAATTGTAATAAATGCATTTCTAATTAAATATTTATTCAGTTTTCTGACCAACGGCCAGCAACAGTTATTATAACATACAGGGTGTCCCGTAAATGTTGCGACAAAGTTCTGGTGGAGGTAGGACTCATCATAAGGATTAACAATTGCATAGGAACCCATGCCCGAAATTTGGGGGTAAGTAGTAGCACAAGTAGAAGATGGGAAAGAAAACAAGACAGTGATTAATGTGAAACATTTATTGGATTTGAATACAAATGGTGCAGGGCAGCTTGAATGTTACAACAGATGATCGAAGTTTGGACCATCAGACGCCAAACATGAATGACACCGACAGACCATTGCTTGCTGGACATGTTCAAACACACCGGGAGTTTCTTTGATTGTAGCAGCTGCGCAGGCGAGTCTTGCCATCCATTTCGACACAACAGATACACGACACTTTTGATGGCTCCCCACGAAAAGAAAACAAGGCTCGATAAATCCGGTCAGCGTGGGGGGGGGGGCAGGGATTAGGTCCACAATGCTTAATCCATCGATGTGGGAATGATCTGTTCAAACAACTACAAACATCCAGTCCAAAATGAGCAGGCGCCCTATCCTGTTGGAACCACATGTTCGCCTCACATTTGGTGGAACATCATCAAGCAAGCCGGGAAGAACTTGCTCCAGAAAGATCCGATAATTCGCGGCATTCAACCTAGATGGTAAAAGGTTGTTAATGTATGGGCGGGTCTGGTCGGCGAAACCCGCCCGCACATTAACTTTGAAAAGTTGTTGTGCTGCGGGGTATTGCACAACGTGGGGTTTTTCTCAGCCCCCAAATATTGATTATGGTAATTGAATATGCCATCCTATTGAATGCGACCACATTCGTCTAGAACACATAAGCTGGGAAATTAATATCAAGGGCCCTTTCTTGCAGAAACCACTGTGCGAATTGTAAACATTCAGGATGATCATCGAGGAGCAGTAACTGAATCTTTTGTGAGGTGAAAGGCATGAAACGACTCGGCGTTCAAGACACGCTGGGCACCGGAATGAGGCATTCTTAATTGTAAGTATTAAAGTGGAAAGACAAATATATTGCGTGTACCTGAGCGTCAATATACATCTTTACGAAGATTTTTGACTAAATATGAAACATCTTTATCCGAGATTTCTAATAAATTTAGATATTTCATTAAATTTGAAAAATACGTATTACCGAGAGTTTTTAAGAAAAAATTCATTAAATTCGCACAAAATATGAAATAAATAAACAAATTCAAATTTTAAAATTCGGGCTTCGAAGTGCGCATGATAGGGTGGGAGATTATATGTACTCAGAATTGGGTAGTTCTAAGTACACTGCAGAGGGAAAAAAAAAATTACATTTTTATATCTCACGTTCTACTGGGCGGATTGACGAAATTCAAACTGCATTTTTTATATGTCAAAAGCGCGACTTAGTATATCTATTAGATTTCTATATAGTATTGTTCTAAAATAGGTATTTTGACACAAAATAGGACTTTGTTTTAAATACATGCCAATTGTGTTTCATATTTCGTGTTTACGACTCAAATTATGCCTAAATACTAAATTTTGTAAAATTTGGTGTGAAATTTACGGAGAAATTGAAAACTTTATCTTGGCGTATTTTTCAGTTTGCGCCAAGAATAATTCACTTGGTTAACTTCTTAATTTATAGCAACCCATTTTCCCTTCATTTTTATTGCAGACGAGAGGAATTTTTTTTTTCCTTTCTTTCTCTGTACACAAGTGGAAAAAAGATCATTGTTCATTACTTTCTAATAATTTTAACAAAGTGCGTAAACCACATTGGCGTTATTATCGCTTAAAAAATATGTCAAATTTCAAAACGTGTTAATATGTGAAATCAGGTAAATCTTAGAAAATTTTGAATGAAAAACTCTAATTTTTTGCGAATATGGTTAAAAATACATCTACTTTAAGATGACTATAAAACAATTTCTAGGTTATAATGCAAAATGATTTTCCAAAAATTTATTTTAAAATACAAATTTTAAAATAAATCATAAAAAATGGGGTAATGTTATTTGGAACGAACCTAAATTTCTAAATGTCGAAGAAAGAATCTAATAAGTAGAATAAAAAAGAGAGTCTAGAGACATTAGGTATTTTTGGAAGCAAGCAAGATAAAAATTGAGCAATCGCCTTCGCCGAGAATCCAACCATGGACCTCTGGAATACCGGCCCAGCGTGCAGAACCACTACACTACGAAGGCACCCTAGGAAGGCGGGAGAAATACCTTATATACTCCCCCTTTTAAAGGGCGACTGCGGATTTTAGGGAACCCAATCGCTAAATCTGGGTGCGGAGAATCATCATCCAACAACCCTTTTAGTTCGGGCGCCACTGTAGAGACATTAGGATTTTTTGGAAGTAGGAAAGAGAAAAAATTAACAACGCCTTCGCCGGGAATCGAACCACGGACCTCTGGATTCCAGTCCAGCGTGCAGAATCACTACACCACGAAGGCACGCTAGGAAAGCGGGAGAAATACCTTATAGAGGTTATAAAATATATATGAAATTCAACTAACATGGAGGAGGTAAAATTTTAAGAGCTCATTTTTTAAACACTACTCATGCGACTTGTACAAAACTTGACAGTTTGGCATGATTTGAATCGCAGAATTGAAATGTGGAAAAAATTTGGCATGTCATTTCAGAAAGTTTTGGATTTTGTGTCAAAATACGTACATTAAAACAATGATATATATAAAGCTGAAACATATATCAAGTCACACTATCGTGACATAAAAAACACAAGTTGAATTTTGTCAATCGGCCCAGTCACTAGAACGAGAGCTATACGTTTGTCTCCCCCTTTTTTATTTTTGCGCAGCGTATATACATCCGTACAGATTTCTTATTATTTAATAACAGAGACAAAGAGAAACGGTTTGTCAGATGAAAACATTTACAGTCTTTTCTTTTATTTTATGGAATTAGAAATGAATATTTTGTTAACATTTAAAAACAATAACAGCAGTCTGAATAACGGTAAAAAATTTTGAAACCATTCAAGAATAGCCTATTTTGTACATTTTGCTTTACTGTGAATAGCAACCGCTCTCTAGTATTTATTTACATCTCTCAAAATTAGCGTACAGATTTCTTTCACAGAAAACGTATTTCGTTTACGATGCATTATGCGATAAGCCGTTTCGAGTTACTTATTTATTCTTTAGATTGCGGCATTCAAATGGGTTTTCGTTTTAATCGTTTTTTATTCCCGCCATTTCAAAGCACGTTCGAATTTTAAAATGCGATTTTAGTGGGCGATCTAAGAAATTTTTAACTTACTAAAAGCATTTGATCGCCCATTAAGTGATTACCCGTATTTTAATGTTATTTTATCTTTTAATCCTATATCTATAGAGGAAGTGGACGGCTTCGAATGCGATGTTTGCCAAGCTCTCTTTTCGGAGGAAGAAGCCATGCTGAGACACAGAAAGAGTCATCCGCATATGATTGCGGACAGGAGACACAAATGTCACTTCTGCACCTATTCCAGTATAAAGTCAACTGATCTGCGGCGTCACCTGCTGACTCACCTGGGAGAAAGGCCTCACCAGTGCAAGCACTGCGAAAAGAGTTTTACGCAAGCCTCCGATATGCGCAGGCACATGAGAACGCACACCGGAGAGAAACCTTTCGTCTGCGACGTCTGCAGCCAAGCATTCGCGCTAAGAAGCTGCTTGAACAGACACAGGAATATTCACAGCGACAAGAGGCCTTACCGATGCTCCGAATGCGGAAAGGATTTCACTTATCTGAGCGGCGTTTGGAACCATCAGAGGACACACACGGGACAAAAACCCTACCGATGTACGCAATGCGAATACAGATGTGCGCAGGGTAGCAATCTCCGTAAGCATGTGATACGTCATCACACGAGGGACTTTCTCCACACGTGTTCCTACTGCGGGAAAGGATTCCTGAATCCAAGTCAGGTAAAGCAACATAACGAGCAGAAACATTTCGGACCGTCTTCCTCTAGGTTGAGCGTGGACGGGACTGATAGCTTTTCTCCGGATTTCACGTGTGTTTCCCGGAGAGAGGGGGACAATTTACAACTCGAACGCTGTCATCCTGCAGGCTATTCGATGACACTGTCGACAAGCGTGGTTGTAAAATAAATGAACGAAACGGGAGTTTTCAAAATTGAATTTGTACTTTGTATTACACGAATGTAGTTACATTTTCTTATTCAACACTAACAAATACTCTGCCTTCACTCATAATCTCAAGAAAAAAGGAATAAATTGTACTTTTGTTGTTTGTTTCGTTTTCTTCTGCGAACTTCTTTTTTTTCTATTTAGTTTGGAGCTGATATATTTGTGAAAATTAAAGCTCTTGAGGTACAGCGCAAAAAAAGGGGGGATAGTTCTCTATCTTCCGTCTTACTGAGCCGACTGATGAAATTCAAATAGCGTTTTTCATGTCAAGAAAGCGTAACTTAGGATTTATTATAAATTCATACATAGCATTGTTCTAATATAGGTAATTTAACACAAAATCGAACTTTTTCTAAAACGACATGCCATTTTTTTCCAAATTTTTTCCGCATATGGCAACCTATTTTCCTTTCCCTTGCATTGTGAATGAGCGGGAAAAAGTCACATCGTTCCTACTTTCAAATAATTTTAACAAAGTGCCTACACCAACATTTCAAGTTATTATCCCTTTGAACAAATATGCCAAATTTCAAAACGCGCCAATATATAAATTCACGTATATATTCGGAAATTTTGAATAAAAACTGTTATTTTTCGCAGGTGTGCTTAGAAATACGGCTACATTACGATGATAGTAAAATTTTATAGATTATATTTCAAAATGTTTTTCGAAAAATTTATAAAATTATTCAAAAGTACAAATTTTAAAAGTAAATCATAAAAAATGGGCGAATGTTATTTGGAATGAACCTAACTTTCGAAATGTGAAAAGAAGAATAAAATAGGTTTAATAAATATATATATCCAACTCACTTAACATTGAGGGGCTAAAATTTTAAGAGCGTATTTTTTAAAAACTACTTGCGCGAGTTTTACAAAACTTGGCACTGTGGCGTAATTTGAGCCGTAGAATCAAAATATGGAAAAAATTGGCTTTTCATTTTAGAAAATTTTTATTCTATATAAATCTAATACATATACTAAGTCTCGCTTTCGAGACATGAAAAACGCAAGCTCAATTTCATCAATCGGCGCAGTAGAACGAGAAATATAGAACTATCCCAATTCCCCCCCCTTCCCCGCAGTGTATACATACTGTTCTAGTAGAAGGCTTCAAAAGAGACATTTAGCAATAAATTTTTATTCTAGAATAATCGACGAACACAATATTCAACGAATTAATTTTTTTTTCTATTTATCCCTCGAAAAATTTTTTCATTTAATTATTAAAGTGTAAAATCCTGTCTGGATAAGAGAAATTCCGTGTGCCTTATAACGCATTGGATATTTGTCAGACGAAAAAATGAAAGAATGTAATACGTATCTAGTTCTTTCCACAACGCATAGAGGTAAAATAGCAGTTGTTACCATTTCGCATAGAGGTAGTAATCTTTGCGACCTCAGAACGGAAAGCAATCAAATGTAAAAAAGTATATAGCTACAACTTCAATAATTCTTCCTTTATTTCATTAGAATGTTGGAAACTTAGAAATGGCATTAATGTATGATGGAATAATGTTACAGGGAAATCTTTTACTGACTTTTTCAGTTTCATTGATTTTCCATTAATCGCATGAAAACTGACTGACAGATTTCTTTTAATTCGCTCAGTGACAGGAATGGAAATCGTTACTTTTCGATAGCTGATAAAGAATATTCTAATTTAATTTTAGCGTTTTCATTGTAGAGACATTAGGTATTTTTTTTGGAAGCAAGAAAGATGAAAAATTTGCAACGCCTTCGCCGGGAATTGAACCACGGACCTTTGGAATACGCGCCCAGCGTGCAGACGACCACACCACGAACGCATGCCAAGAAGATGGGAGAAAATACCTTACATCATTTATTCCTAGCAATATACTACATTTTCCTTCGAATAGAAAAACGTAAAGCTATGTAAAATGTTAAAAGTATGAATTAGTAGTATATTTCATAGAAATGGAAAAACGAAAGGGTGCAAAGAATCAGAAAGAAAAACAGTAAAAGTTTACACAACATAGGAATAAAGAATGTAATGTTATGCTATGAACCAAGAAAATTGTTTTTGAAATACACTAGTGGTCTTTGTTGCGCAGCCTTGAGACTAAAAAGGTTTAACTGGAATGTGGTGTGTGCACTCGCATAATTTGTTATGTCGCCATTGAACCATTTGTGTGAGAATACTGTGTCTTTAATGCATTGGGCACACTTAAAATACGGATGAGTCGAGAGTCGTTTCGGCAAGTTAGTTCGAGCCATTGCATCGTCTTCCAGGTTATGCTCCTTGAAAGGTTGAGCAATTTCGTGCTGTGTCCTCTAAAGGTGCCTTAGGCCTAAGCAAGCGACAGGAGCAGCCCCAAGATAATATTCCAAGATAATATTCGTAGATTTGCACTGCTACTTCTGTCAGACAAGAGAGATATGTCACAATATTGTTGCGTGTGTACGGGTTCGTAAGAGATTGAATGCACACAGAATTGGTGATAGCTTGATAAAATTAATTTTAACAAAAGAAAAACTTCGCAGTTGTGGAATTTGCCACCAAAGTACTGGCACAACTCTTCACGTATCACAGAGCACAATCAGTAATCACATATCAAACTACTAAGAACATTAAATGTAACGCAATGCAAAGCGCATCTAAAAGGCGAAGCTCACAAAGAGATTTCTGAATACTCCGAACTCTCGCTGAACTAAATAACTCAGAAACAGATGCTCTCGCCGGTCATATATAATTTAGTTTTCCGGGCCACCGAGAGATTTCTAGTAACTTCCACTTCTCGAAATGACTGTGAATGTGAGCACCAGATACGGTTACAGTTGCATATAGCATCAACTGGGATACAGCTGCATATAGCATAATACGGTCACAGCTGCATATAGCACAATATTATTATTATTGTGCATAAGCACAATAATAATAACCAGTTTCAGTTATAGAGAGACTGTTTCGCATTAGCAGCAAATAATGTTGCCAGTCTGTCGCGGACAGAGGAGAACGTTTACTAGTGGCGCATTAGGTAAGTAGCGCTGAATCGTTTGCGAAAAACTATTTCTTTTCTATGTTTCATTTCTCCTATACATAATTTTAGATTTATTATATTATTTGAATAGAACATGTGGCAACAATTAGATATTTCTTCAGATGATATAAATTTTGTGCATTCTGAGTTATAAAATGACAGTTTCCTGCAGACTACTTAACTCTATTTCTACTTCGTTTCCAGCTTATTTATAACATTTGTCATAATATACCACTATCTTCTGAGTCAAAACACTGCCTGAAGGGAATTCAGCCACTTGGGAATACTCATTGCTCTCAGTTCACACACCTTCTTTTTAGAGAACAAATGTTAAGATGTCCAGTATGTATAAAAGGCAGTTAAATATTTCCAAAAGAAACCGTTACACGAAAGCTTGTCTGCGTTTGATGTCTCATAATAGAAGGCTAAAACAGTGCCTAAGGCCATAATATCGAAGTTTCTGTGAATCGTCTGTTGGTATTCACAGTTTCTCAATAATGATCGCAACAGTCCCTGCCAAATTTATCAAAACGTTTATCAAGTTGTGGGGTTTCAAACCCCACAACTTCATAAACTTTGTAACTTGTTGTGGGGTTCCAAACCCCACAACTTCATAAACTTTGTAACTTGTAAACTTTGGCTAAATGTGTAGGAACCTCATGAACCTGTAAGCGAATAATCGGTTTAGCTCAGCAACAGAGACGTAAACCTCAAGAACGGTTAATAACTCTTCATTTCTCAAAATAAGAATTGAACGGATGGTCCCTTTCTCAGGACGTACAGCAAAGCCTCCACTTTCGCTTGAACCCAAAGTAATAAGAAATCAAACTTAACTAAAAAGATATAGCCGAAGTTATCAAGATTTCTAAGTAGTTAGCCCCTAAATATCAACTAAGCTGGTGAAGCTATCAAGGACCTGAAATGCGGCCGAGCGTAGTAACAGCTTAGAGAATGTAGCCGAAAGGCGAACGCGTGCTAGTCAGAAACTCTGGCTCTCTACGAAGTCGGTGGAACGTCCACTTATATACCTCTCTCCTCATTTGCATTAACAGCGATTCTAAAAGCACATTTTGGTAGGAAATTTTAAGCTGAAAGTAGGAGGGAGAGGAAAGTAGCTTTAACTAAAGATAATTGCTAAAACCTTAGGATAAATCTTATAAAGTTTATCAAATGATAAGCTTCTGATGGTTCGAAAGCGTTGATTTCTTCCTTTCATTCGACAAATTTATATGAAACCAGTTTTTTATATTTTTGTGGCTGTTTTCGTGCTTAACACACTTTATGTCATTGACTAAAATTTAAGTCTGGGTTTGAAACTCGTCGCCATTTCTGTGGTGAAGACAATGCCGACTTTTTATTCTCTGGATTTTGTAATTATTAAGCAGGATTTGGAATATTCATCCTGCATTAAAATTTGCGTCAATACAAGGTCACGCTCACTCTCTCATAGAATGTTGTTCACACAGTTTCAGGAAATTCACAAGATAATTTTTATCTCGTCAAGTACTTAGCGCTCGTGAATCACTATCTGCACTTCTCAGGGTTGTCATCTTTCAAAACTAACGGTCTTCTTGATTGTTTTCAACATACCAATTCCAGCCTTTCGAAATTTCCGGTACATTTTCCTCAAACAATCGTCGCTTCGAACTTGTTTTTATATATTCTGCGATACATTTCGGCTACACTCAGCCTAAAAAACCACAATTCTCTGCAATTCTAGATCATTAATGAAGTTTTATCGTCAAATCGGTTGATTTACATTTAATTCGTTTCCTTTGAATTCTTTTGAATATTGAATAAATGTTGCAATACAAGTACAACAAAAATATTGAATTTGCTGGTTTACCTTTTTGAAGAACATTGTGTGAGAATGTTATTGTGTACGTTAACAAAATACCATTGTTTTCTTTTCTTTAATGAATGTTTTCAAACATGCTTCTTAAAATGAAAAAAAAAAAAAAATGTTATGAACAAAATAGAATGAATATTTAACTGAAGTGAAACACTTACTGCTGCGAGTATTGCTTCATGTTTTGTTAAGATTTAAAGAAGAATTCAATTTAAATAATAGCTTATGTAAAAAAATCTGAAAGCTTTCAGATTTTATATTACGCCCCAAAGGACTTTTTTTAACGTTTTGTGTGTTACCCAGGTTTATTAAATATCATTCTCTTCGCGCTTAAACCATAAAATTCAATTCAGCAGAAATGTCACAAAATGACTTAAAAAGAGCATATCTTTAAAATTTTCGATACACAGTCTCGAGCGCTGGAGATAATTTTTTTTTTATTTCCTTCGTAAAGTGTTGCCATGGTTCGCTTTGAAATCGTTGAGCTTCTTAATAATAAAAGTCTTTAATGTTTGACAAAATATGAAGTAGATAATAAAACAAATTCCAAATTTGAGCTTCCAGATACCCATATTCCTGTGGAAACGTACGTTATTGAAAACTGGATTGCTCTATGTACCGTTGTTTTATCACAATCCCAGAAACATACATACATCCATGCAGATTCTTTATTATTTAATTTCTTTAAATATAATGTAGAGCTCTAACATTTGGTGGAAAAATTTGAAAAGTGAAACAACGTTTGTAGTGAATCAACTAAAAATGCCTAAACGAAATTAATAGTCCTTCTGGGCAAATTGCCCCTTTCGACTAACAAGAAGTTCTGTTTACAAATAGTAAAATCTTTCACGTGAACTGGGGAATAGACACCCAGTGAAATCAGTCTCTGATAAAATGTCCATATGAGAATCACTAAAAATACCGCTTTCTTAGCATATTTAGTCTTCAGATATATACATATATATATATAGTAAGAACAAACGAAAAAAGACCTATGTGGTCAAAAATTTTGCGCATTGTGCTGCAAAATTAAGGAAATTAGAAGATAAATTTAGTACGCACGCTAAAAAGTTACCAAAAACTGTGGCTCCGTGAAAATTTCAACATAAGCATATTTAGTTGCTATGAAATGTGTGAAAAAAGAGAAATATACAATATTTGAATATTTACAAGTAATATTAATAAAAAATAGTAAGCTATATGCTAAACGTATTAAGTAGATTTAAAACACAGTAAAATACTAATCAATTGATCGAGGTAAAAATAAAAATAAAAAATAAAAATAAAAATTAAGAAGCGGTAAATATATATATATATATATATAGTTAAAAGTCATTAAATTGTAAGTAAATAATGCAAAAATGTGTAAAATATGTATTTAAACAAGAAATAACTCAAGTAAATAAAGTATTATTATTCTTATCACAAGAGATAAAACAAAATGCTGAAATTTTCCTTACAGATATCTGCAAAGTATCACAATATCACACAGTAGTTATATTTTAAACTACTAAAATGTTAAATAGAACGCAATCCAAAGCGCAGAGAAAGCTAATCCGATTCACCGCGAATTCCCTACAATCAATAATAATAACTAAGTAAACAACTCAACTGAGATGTTTCTCTCTCGCTTTTTAAAGCTTTTTAAACGAGCACGAGAATGCTCTGGTAATTTCTGTTTTCTCGAATTTTCTGGCAAGCAATAGAGTAGAATTAACGGTCGCAGCTAACACTGTAGTCAGTTACATTTATCCAGTTTAAATATAAATTACGAGATATCTATTTATTAAATGTTAAATGCGCATGCTCATATTTTTTTACATTTTCGGCGTAGCTGTCTCTTAAAAACTCGTCACGCGCTGCATTGCACGAGGAAATAAAATAATTTCACTTACAATTCTACTAAAAATAGCTAAATAAATGCAAAATTGGTAACAGTATCTATGAAAATCTCTACATATAATAAAAGAAAAAATCTGTCTGTGTTTGTGTCTTTTGTTCGTGTTGCGCGTAAGCTTATAGACGCAGAGCTACGAAATGTGGTACATAAGTGCATCTAGACAAGGGCCAGTGCACCTGAAAGCCATATTTTCAAAATTTGAACCA
The DNA here is from genome assembly GCF_044657685.1 of Stegodyphus dumicola. Classification (NCBI taxonomy): domain Eukaryota; kingdom Metazoa; phylum Arthropoda; class Arachnida; order Araneae; family Eresidae; genus Stegodyphus; species Stegodyphus dumicola. The sequence continues at coordinate 272,831,649 of NC_140770.1, read as the reverse complement.
GATTGTTTTTATTTTATTTTTTGGATGAAATCGCATCATTTTGAATAGTTCCATTCTTTTAGAAATGGGGTTGTGGCAACAGATTTTCATTCAGTGCTTTGGATACTGGACTGCTGACTGTTGAAAATATGGGATAAAATGCTACTTTTTCTTTTGATTTTTGGACACGCACATCGCAATCTTCTTTTTCTGACGCGCATGTGTCTTGCAAGGCACAAGAGAAAAAATTTAATTTTCTTTTCCCCCTCTATCTCTTTATTAGCTAGATGCAAAGAGCTTTGTATATTTTGAATTATGTCGTCCACAAAGCACAATTTTGATCGATTATTGTTTTCCGATGATAGTTTCATTCTTTCAGAAATGTGGTTTTGGCAACAGCTTTTCATTCATTGCTTTCATACTGGACTGTTGACTGTTTTCTCTCGAAAATATGAGATTTATTGGTTATTTCATTCACATTTTTTATATTATGTTTTAATTATACATAATTTTAATTATATAAAACTTTTGCATGATTTTTATAGGAAACAGAGTTCTTAATTTCCTTTATACCATTTGAATTCTTAAGATTTTGCTACTGGGAAGTTAGTTAATTTATTTATTAGGATAAATAATATTTGTATTAAGGAATATTGCTTATTTCATTGTAATTTTTTATATATAATTCACTTTTATTAATTTTTTATAACGTTGTTCTGCAGAGTAAAATTCTGATGCAGAGTTTTTAAGTTTAACGTTTAGTGTTCGGCTTTAGGCATTTTTCCGGTACATTTAAAGGCCAGACGAAGGTTAGCCGCGTAGCTGCTAGTATAATATAAAACACAATCCGTTTATCTACTCTTTATTGTACTACTATATATTGCCAGCCTCAACGATAAGCATGTGTTTGCGCTTCCCGTCGCGAAAGGGGTTAAGACGGACAATCCTTCGTGCTTTGAAGTTTTTAATTTTCTACATACCTAGTCAAATGCTTTAACCCGTATCTTTATCTTTCGCTTTAATCATGCTTTATTTTTTGCTTTAGTAACCAATCAAACGAATGGCTTCTAAAATATCTGGGCAATATCGCGTTTTCGTGCCAGAAATTCATGTATTTAACACGGTAGAAAAAAGTTCGCTCTTTACAGGCAAAAGTTTTGTAAAGTTACAGAAATCAAAAAGTTACAGAAGAATTTCCTGTAATGGTTACATAGCAAACTGTAGCGGTAACAGCTGATTTGCTTGTAGCATTACAGATAATGTTTCAGTAGCCGCGCGGAAGAATCACGTGACTGACTGGAAATCAGCCAATCAGGAGAAAAGTGTTTGAAAGCTAGTTGCAGAAAAAAAACATGGCTGAATGCATGTTGGTTGTATAGCGCAGGTAAATAAGAAAATGTTTACAATTACTGCTTGAAATATTTTTTGTTCATTTTATGTAGATTATTCTCACGCACTTTGCACTGTTATATGTAGTGAGTAAGTATTTAAACGTTTAAGCTTTGCGATTAATTAATATCAGTGTTCGTAATGTCTAATGAGTTGAAAGAGTGCAAAATATTTATTCCAAATGCAGATCTGATAGTAGTATTTTGTCATTGTGCATCCGATAAATTACGCCTTAAATTGCCCGTATTATTATTTAAAACTAATTATTCCAAAATTTAATCACTGTTTGTGGTATTTAATTGAAATGGTAATGTGGTTGTTGAAAACAAAACTAATCATGTTAGCGTTCTTTTCCAACCGTCTGACCAAAGAACGTTTGACATCTTTTTCCCGGCAGGCCTCGCGAGAAACGTTATATAAACATTTAGAATTCTGAATGTAATGTATATATTTTTTGCTTACTAGGTTTAGTTTATTCTTTTTCTAGGATTATCTAATTAGTTATACCTGGTTTATAATTCAGTCTAATATGTTTATGTACGAGTGTGTTATGAAGTAAAATTACAAAAACTTGAACAACGCGGTCGAGAATCTCGTTTATTCCTTTAGTGTAATAATATTTTTTTCAGTGGTATTAATTTCTTACGAAAATATTATAATTCCAAAATGAAGTAATTATATTGATTAAAAATATGCCGTATCATACTTTTCGTAATGTTTTGTTTTACTAACTAGATGCAACTTAATTATTCCATATATTTTAATATACCAATATCAACAGGGGAAAAATGGAAATGACCTAAAATATTTTTCTAACAATTCGTTAAACTAATTATAAAACAAAACTAAAATTTTGTGCATTATTTCCAAAAATATCATTTCATTAATATTTTATAAATGACAACATATATTATATTGTATATATAACTACCATTGCATACTTATAAGTTTTTAAACATTTAATGGAGAATTTATGTTGATTTTATTTTGCCCAGTTTTAATACAGTTTTGAAGTATGATAGTCTTGTTACTAGGATAGCATGAATCTGCTAATACAAGTTTAATACATTTCTTGACTAATGTTTCTCTTATTCATGTAATATAATATATAAATCATAAAATAAGTTTTCTTAAAAATAAATTATTATTGTTTATTGAAATTTAAAACAACTCTGTATCTGTGTGTTGTATTAAAAATAAAATAATAATGAATTTTTAATGAAGTATTGATTTTAGCATTAACAATGTAAATATATATATATATATATATATATACACACATGAATAAATGGAAATGCAAGCTACTTTTTCTTACAAAACCGCCCATGAATATATACTTCCCTTTAGGCTGATAGCCTTTGCATGCTTTGCCATATTCTATCAATCCAAATGATGCAAATATGCAGAAAAGTTTACTTTCTTTGAAAGTTAATACCGGAAATAAAATTCAGTGCATTTGTAAACTACATTAGTTCTCTTATAGCTTGGCATTTAATTGCCCAATGATTTACTAGTCCAAACTAAGGCAGAATTCAGATATCGTTCAAATAAAAGAAAATTAATATGGTCTGATTTTTAGACGTATATGTGAAGATTTATTTTTTTAAATATTATTTTAAGTCAACCAAATTAATTTCAAATTTAAGTAAGTATTCATGCCTTTCAGTAGCATTATTTTTAATACCTTAAATTAAATAACTGAATGCAATATTTCTTGTTAATAAAAGAAAAGCAATGTTATGAAAGACTAGCGAAGTGGATTTGCAAGTTCTAATTACGAAAGGTCCCATGCTTTAAGGGGTCATTTTAAAAAATACTTAATTAAAAAAAAATATTTAACGTAAAACTTCCAAACTTCACACATGTGAAATATTAATTCTATATATATTTTATCTCATTCTTATTTTATTAATTAATTTCATAGCATTTCGTGTGACACTAGTAGTAATTATTAATTAAATTTTATGCAGTTTCTGATCTATGTTTTGATTTTGTTATTAATTACGTTAGTTTACATAAGATTTAAAATTATGTAAGGTACAAAAACCTTCTGCATCTATTAATATATGCTGAAGTGAATGAAATTATGCCAGTGAAAGTTTTTAAAATCAAAAACAAATTTCTGTGAAAAATTAAAGTTATAAATTCTAAATGCAAACAAAGGAGTGAATTTGAAAGTTATCAAATAAGCCAAAGCGTTGGTCATTTTTTCAGTTTTGCAGAAGAATTTTTATACTTTGCAGAATGGGAATATGATATTTGGATTTGTTAGTATTAATTATTACAACTGAATTATTGCAACTTACATTGCAACACGTAATTTAGCTTAAAATTTATTTAAACTTAATTTTCTAATTTATTTTGATGATGTATATTTCATGTGTCATAAGTCTTTGAAATGAACTTAATTCTCATCCTATTTATTTACACAATTTTTTTAAAGAAGAAAAAGTCACATTTGTTTTGCTTAGTTGCACACGAAGATACATGTCTATATATATAGAGAGAGAGAGAGAAAGAGGAGTTATGTTTACTTGCAGACTTTTTCCCTCCTTTTATATTATAGTATGAAAATCAAGGGGGAAATTAAGCAATCAATTTAATTTTGAAGGATGTGATTACAATAAGATCATAACCGATCAAAAATATTCATGAATGAACTACTGGTAACTATCATAGTATTATTATTTAAAAGAAACCTACATTCCAATAAGAACGCTTAGTAACATAACCATTTAAGTTATCTGATAAAAGTAATTTTCATTACTACTTCCCTATACCTTGAATTTCACTCTTAGTATTGCCCACTGCTACTCCCTAGACCTCAAAGCATTTAATGCATCTGGAACTGCAATTTGTGTCTTCTTCTACAGCATGCAAGTTATCACCGTTTAGTTTGTACTGCCACGAGCAATGATCTTCAGAATTACCGTATTGCGTTGCATATTCCACCCCACCCAGCTTTAGAACCAGATTTTGAAAATTAAAAAAATATTTACATAATTTCCCCCCTTTTAATGCATTCAGAAAATGAATATCCCAAGATTTTAAAATGGATTCATCAACATAATGATTGTTTTCGTCATACTAACAAAGGCAAACTTTTGCACACTTAATGCCCCGTTGAATCTTTCTCTTCTAACTGTTGAATATTATGTCAGCCTAATACAAACAATGATCTATGATAGTGAAAGCAAATACCAACTGCCATTCACTGTGCAATTTTGCCATATCAGCTGAATGTTCACCCTAGCAAGCATCGGACCACAACCTTCTCTAATTATTTATGTATGATCTGAGGCCTAAGGATTTACAAGAACAACAATGAGAATGACAGAAGTTCAAATTATAAAGAAGAAATGAGATAACTTATTAGATGTTGCAATTATGTGTATTCTTATTGAAATAGAGGTTTCTTTTAAATAAATAATATTGTGATAGTAGTAGTTTATCCATGATTACTTTTCATTTGTTATATTCCTACTGTGACTGTGTCCTTTGGAAATTAAATTATTCGTTTAATTTTTCCCTCTTAATTTTCGGAAGAAAAAATTAGTAAAAATAAGTGGGAATATGGCATCAAGAGCATTAGATATCCCCATTTTCTTAAAGCTGTTCACTATTATTGTTTCATCAATAATAGGCCATGCACCCAAAATCCACTAGCAAATCAGTTAGTAAGATGAAAATGACCACTATGCGGACAAAACATTTAGGGTAACTTGTTTTGTGAGCGCCTTAAGGAAGACAAACATTACCTAAATCATTAAAACATATTCAGAATCCTGTGCTAAAAGAAAGCTAGGGGGAAAATGTTGTCCGAGTCCCAGTGATTCCTTTGGAGGAATATGGAATATTGTTTTAGAAATTTAAGGTAATAAATATAATATTTTTCAAATGCTAAAACAGTTCGAGAAATTTATTCAAGTTCTGAATTCTGAATATAAGTATACTGTATATTATATTTAATAACTATGGTGGCTTCATTTATGAAAATATTTGAATATTGGCTGTTTTTGTACAATGAACCTTCTCTAAGCTAGCTATACGTGATTCCTGAAAATTTTGATCTTTAAATGATAGTGGGCATCCTAGAGAAGTTATGTTTACTAATTAGTTATTTTATGAGGAATGCTGGTTAAATTTAAGCACATGTTTAAAACATCTATTAAAATAATTTTTATAAGCTTTTTAAGAGCATGATTATGATTTTAAAAGAAATGTTTTTTTCTTTATTTAGGAGACATGGTTTACAAAGAGGGGAAAAACCATTCATTTTTTCCAAGCAGTCGAAACGAATTTTTATGAAATGTTTATTAAATTATATTATGTTATTTTTTAATTAAATCGTTTTTTCAGGTTTTATGTAAGGTTTATGAATTAAGTAATAAATTATTTTTACTTCTGTATTTTAATTAGCATATTATTTGCTTCATAGTGTTTCAAATAAAATTACAAATTCAATAAACTTCTTAATTAACATGCTGTAATATAGAGAGAGCATAAAGTTTGTTTTCCGTTGTCACATGTTTATTTCACAATTTTGTTTGCGAATCTCGAAATTTATAATAACTAGGAATACTTTTTTAGTATCACTTTCGAAATGGTAAATATTAAGCTGAGATTTATTACATATTATGTTTGTAAAAAATTTGTAAAAAATTATAGGTAAAATTAAAATGCATTAAATTTTAAGCTAAACTGAAGTATTAATTTTAGAAATAAATTTCTTAAAGGCATACTTGTATTAAGAATTTTAAGGGAAACAAGGCTTTAAAAATTAAGGTAAGTTGGCAAAGTTTTATGCTTATTCAAAAAGCATGACATTAGGTTTTTAACGAAAGACTTCTATCTGTTAATTCAAAGGAAATTATTTGAAGGTAAGTAAAAAAGTTATGCATTATTTCAAACAATAGCAGACTGTTGACAAACACTGAGTGCAGATAAGAATAAAAAGATTAGTTAGACGTTGTAATTCAAGCATATGAACAAAATTTGAATTCCTTGTAGTAACAAAATGAAGTTCATTGCTATGTTGAATTCTTTAATTTACTGAAAATGTCATTTTTTAGAAGGAGAGAATATATTTTTGAAATATGAAGAACAGCTGTTCTGAGTTCTTCATAGAAATATTTCACAAAATGTCTTTTACTGTAATAATATGATCATATCAACATGCAACACGTTTACTCATATAAGTTAAATCTAAAGCAACATGGGTCTATTTTAGCTAAAATTACTAAAAAGAAAGTTCTAGAACATATCTTATTAACTGACACTAAAACATGCAAATAAAACATACTATTTTTTTCAGCTATTTTACAGGGCAAATATAAGGAGTAGCATATCAATTTGAACTTTTAAATTAATCAAAATGATAATATGAAAGGCCTTTCAATAATATCAGACATAAGTTTCTCTTCATAAAACAAAAATACTCTGCAACAGACTAATGTTACTTTTTGAAAAAGAACATTGCTATTGAAAGCACATCTTTTAAATTAATGCTATTCTGAGGTCAAATTGACTAATTTAAAAAGCCAAACTATTATGCTTCACTTGCATATATCTGTATAATGATAGACACATGCATATATTGTTTTACTCAAAACATCTTGATTTCAATATATTTTATTATAATAAGCATCATTGTAGACAAAAAATCTATTACTTTTATAGACATATCCTTTAGTATTATCTATGAAAAATATATTCTACACACTTAATTACTTAATGGGATATTAGAAGGAAATAATCTGAAACCTTTACAGATACAACCATTGGAATTTTACGTAAGAAAATTATCTTCTACTCACATAATAACTTGCTATAATAATACAAGCAAATAACCTGTAACGGTTACAGATATATCTGTTGAGATTTTACATGAGAAAAACATGTTCTTTTTACATAATTATTTGCTGTAATATTACACGCAAATAATCTGTAACCATTACAGATATATCGTTTGGGAATTTACATGAGAAAAATATGTTCTACTTACATAACTATATGCTGTGATATTACAAGAATAAGATCTGTAACCATTACAGTCAAAACTCTTGTGATGTTACAAAGAAAACACCTGTTTCTGTTACTTAAATAACCCATGGCATCCCAGTTTCCATGAGTTTTCTTAGTAACCTTACAGATTTTGTTTTACAGTGAACACAGATTGGATAATAGCTTTATACAACCACATTCATTATAGACATTAAGAACTTCAAAATATTGAAAACTTTCACTTACGCCAGAAATACCTGTAAGCGTTAGGCAACGAATAAATGTGTAGGTCTATATATATGATGACGTATTCCTTGGAGTCGAGCAGCTTCCGTATCTGAAGCATAGTCATAAACTGGATCAAATCCGCTTCGTTACCGAAGAAAATATAGACTGGAAAAAAAGATAAAATAAGTATATTCGCAAAAGCATTTAGACGTCACATAACATTCCCAGCAATTTTTATTCCAATAGTTATTAAAATTGTAATATTCATAAACAATAATAAGTAATATAAAAAAATTTTAAAGTCAATTCCTACTTAGTTCAAGAAATTATAATTTTATTTCAGTTAGTTTTTATTACGATTATTAACATTTTTTCGTTTCTAATTTTAGAACCTAATGGTAGTATATAATTTCTCATTCTATAATTTCATCTCTTGTAATGCTTAAGCATTCCAAGGAACCTTTCCAGTGAGTTTTTCGAGCAGTCCAATTCTTCAATTCATATTCCATCTAATGATTTCACACGTCTCGAGGCGACATAGGCTTGACCCGCTACGAAGAGTTTTCATTGTAGATGTATTACCGCATAATTTATAGTGCTATTTATATTTTTTAATAAGCGAGGAACAATTTAAAGGGTTATATTTCAGACATATTATTATCACGTTAACATAGAAATATGGGGAAAATTTTCACTGCGTAATGGGGCATGACATCCGCTTCAACCAACTCTATAAAACTACCATTCTTTAATTCCATACACTTTAAAAATCTTTAGAATTCTGTCTTACTGTTGTCCCTTATTTTTGTTAAATATTTAATCCCATTGATCACAATACTGTACTATTATTTATAAGTTGTTATAAGATTAATTTTTACAGCACGTGAGAATTCCTAATAAACGATCATTATTTGTAAGTCTTAATATATTAAAAAAAACAGCATATCTTTATTTCCGATAAACAGGAATCAATAAACAGGAATTGACTTTAATGTGTGAAAAACTATGCAAGTTTAAAAAAGTGTATTTCAACTCGAGTAGATGAATAAAAAGTATTTCATTAATGATTGGAAATTTGAACAAGATATAGGGAGAGTGTGAGCTAGTAGTAGGAATTTAATGAAGTCAAAGCATCGAAGTCTCTTATCAAAGAATTAATATTGTTGCGTTCGTAATATATTGAATGCACAAGTCCGATAAAAAGTTAATAAAATTTATTCTTATCACAAGAAATAAAACAAAACGCTGGAATGTTTCCTCAGAGATATTGGTACAATATTGCTCAGTATGATCCGTAGCTATCCTTTAAACTTTAAACTACTAAGAAACATTAGAATTTAACACAATCCACAGCTTAGAGAAAGCTAATCCAATCAACAAAATTACAGGAGTTGAGTACGCAATTTAAATAAGATCAGGTATCAGATATCATGACTTTATTGCTGGCATAAAACTTCTAAAAATTATGACCAGTGTAGTAATAATTGTACCACATTGACATTTGCTTAAAAAAATAAGATGCACTATTTATAAAGTACATCATCGCACAGAGGAGCAAATACAAAAAGAAAAATCGTGAGTTTAAATACACTAAGTAATATTGGACGATAAAATAAAAACACAAAGTCCTTTGATGAGAGAAAAATACCGCAGTTGAAGCGAATTAAACTAAAATGTTGCATTTGCTAATTTAAAGTTAATAGACTAGAAATTAAAGCTAAAGTTTGAATGATAGTAGTCTACTGCGGAAGTTGCTATTTCGAGTTGTAGAGACATTAGGTACTTTTGAAAGCAGGATACATAAAAAATGAGCAATTCCCTCTCACGGACGTCTAGAATTCGCGTCGAGCGTGCTGACCACAACACCACGAAGGCATGCTAAGAAAGCAGGAGAAATGGACTAGTACGACAGGGAGATTTGGCGGTTGGGTATGTTAGATTTTTTATATCTTTGATAGAAGCCCTGCGAATGCTGCGAAAGATTTTAAGCTGTTAAGGCAAGATATTTTAGAACCCAAAATTCCTCTCCGAAACAAACCAAAACAACCTCAAACAAAACAGTTACATAAAACCAAATAACTATATTTAAGTTTTCAAGCAAACATTTAAATTTAAAACCAAACTTAGCCTTTTAAGGATAAAAGAATAACACAACCTAACTTAATTTTAAAGTTAACAGTTACGGCTTAAACTCAACAAATTAATAAAATTCCATTACTGAAAATCAAAAGTAAGAAACAGTAAATTACTGATAATCAAAATAAAAAACAATATTACATAACGCAGGTGAAATCATTTTAAGCAAGCAGAGAACCTTCCATGTGCAGTAAGAATTTGATTGACATCTATCTACATCTCCTAAAACTCCCAATTCCTTTGCTAATTTTCAAACAACTTAGATAATTTTTGTTTCTTTCGGGGAGGTTCCATCCATTTTGACAGATGCATTTCCATTCAGCCGAACCGCTGACTCTCGGTGTACCTTCACCTGGAGAGACCTGGAAAACCCGCTACGTTTCTTCTAATGTCCGCGAAATGGACGAGTACGACAGCGAGATTTAGTGGTTAGATGGCGCACAAGCTTTCATATATTTAACAGATGCCCGCCGACTGCTGCGAAATATAGGAAAGAGGTTTTAGCACTCTATGTATACCTGCTCAAGAGTGCAACTGGCTCTTAGTTTCTTTTCTTGGTTGATAACTCTTGTCCATCTAAGGCTAATCTAGTTAAAGATTTTCTGGAAAATACGGATATTAATAGCATGAATTGGACAGCCATATATCTAAAGATCTAAATTCTAATCTGTTAGTTATGGCATTATATGGAATTACATGGAACATATATACGTTGCTCTGGGGAGATCAACTGCATCTTCCCTTTCCCCATCCGAGAAATCTCCAAGGTTTGAAAGCACCGTTGCCGCAGATCTAGAACCGAATGCCACAGAAACTCATACACTATATCATTTTCAGTATGAAGTCACTATACGAGAGTTGTATGATTGTTAGGGGGGACAATACTCTGTATTCACATTTGTTGTTACATATGGCTTCATTGGAAAGATCAATCCAGACATATAAAACAGCTCAAGTATCACACAAGAACAATGATAAAAATAAAAAAGAACAGACATTTAAAGCAAGAATCAGACTAAATGAATATGGGAACAAAAGTAAAAAGTTAAAAATTTAAATAATAAGGAAAGGAACAGAAGAGATGTAGTCTTCTGCAAGGAGTTTGTGAAAGCTCAGACATTCCAGTATAGTTTACTTATATCACCACGTTTCTGAGATTCTTTATCTAGTTCTCGGCATATAAGAAGGAGATCGGCATTCACGATAACCGAATTGTAAATTTGGCATGTACTAGATGGAAAAATGCCATTTTTATTAAGACGATTTCGAGGCTTGTTTGTCGTCTGAAGTTTGCCGCAGCCTCTTTACGGGGTTTCGGACAAAAAGTTTTCCAGTTGTCTTTTCCAGGCCCAGGATTTGACCAATGATGTTGATGTCTGCTCAGATTTAAGAGTATCCATTAATTTCTCAAGAATATGCTTTTTAAGTGACTTTGGAGGAAGTGGTTTGCTGTCTTGTGGCGCAAGTATTCCTCTCTTGGGAGTGAGACAGCCTTTTCGTTACCGTCGATACCTACATGTGAGAGGATTCATTGAAAATCGATTGTTTTGTTGTGTTTATAAAGAAAGTTCAAGGTTTGTCTTATTTCTGAAATAATCTGGGAATCTGTGTCATGATTTATAACTACAGCCTGAATGGCTGCTTTAGACTTAACATTAACCTTTTCTGCAGCCATAAGCAAGAGCATGTGTACGTACCGCGACTGTTGTGTAGTTTTTAATTTTTTCAAATATTTTTTTTTTATTATATCAACATATGTGCATATCAGATTTCTTTAAATTCAGTCCACCAAGATTTGGATATAGTCTACCAAATGTAAAACTTCTCTTAAATTTGAGCATAAGTGTCTTTGGGTGAACTTATAAGGTATTTCTTAGCATACCTTCGTGGTGTAGTGGTCAGCACACTCTGCGTGTATTCGAGAGGTCCGTGGTTTGAGTCCCGGAGAGGACGTTGCACATTTTTCCCTTCTCCAGCATCGAAATAACCTAATGTCTCTACACTGGCGCCCAAACTAAAAACGCTGATGGAGGATGATTATCCACCATCTTATCCAGGATTATCCATCATTAAGGGGGAAGTATATAAAATATTTTCCCGCCTTCTTAGCTTGCCTTCGTGGTGTAGTAATCAGCACACTCGGCGCGTATTCGAGAGGTCCGTGGTTCGACTCCAGGCGAAGGAATTGCACATTTTTACTTCTCCAGCTTCGAGATATCCTAATGTCTCTACAACCTTATTGCACTATTTAACAATGCACAGAATAACGATTCATACACAGTTTTATAGATTGAAACACGCACAAAAAATATGGAGCGTTTTGTATTTCATCTATCGTTATGCAGCCATGTTGGTGGAGAGGATTTTAAATTAAGCTGTTTGTGCAGAAAGATCGAATAAAACTATGTTTCTGATACCTGAATTTGAAAAAGTTCAAGATTTAGTTGAAGTAGCTGAGTATAAAAATGCCATAATTAACTAGATTAGAATAATAAATGTAACCTTGAGATTTCCATCAAAATTGCTTAAGCAAAGTTCTTCCTCCATGAATACCACAGAAACCGCTTGAAAACATTTCATTGAGTAATTACAGTGTGCAATCCGTGCCCAATAAAATAAAATTTGGGTTAATGTTGATATATATGGTAATGTATAATATACAGTATGTTCGGAATGATATTTATCGCAGAACACAGAAGTGTTATAATGTTTCTCTTTATGTGTGAACTTTGAGCAGATGTATCTTCACCTAACTACAACCTTCTTATTTGAGGCTAACAAGCTAAAGAGAAGAGTTATAGCTTAATACAATTCGGTAAATGCAGTTAAAACTAAAAAAAAACAATCAAATTAAATCTGTCTAGCATGTCATAATGATGGCAAACTATAGACTATGACAGCTTAATAGAATCTCACCAGCTGCTACGTAAGCGTCGCAATTTAGCTAAACTTCACTAATATGTAACTAAACTAAATATGTAAGTTCACGTATATCCTAGGAAATTTTGAGTAAAAAGCTCTAATTCTTTGCAGGTGTGCCTAGAAATACATCTACTTTAAGAAGATGTTAAAAATTTAACAGTTACAATTCAAAATATTTTTCTAAAAATTTATAAAAATTATTTAAAAATAAAAATACAAGTTTAAAAAATAAATCATCAGAAAAGGGAGAATTGTATTAGGAATGAAACTAAATTTTGGAATGTGAAAGGAAGAATCAACAAAATTTAAGAAAACAAGAGATATTAATAAACGTATACAAGATTCAATTAACATGGTGGAGCTAAAATTTTGTGAGTCAATTCTTCAATAACGACTCGTGCGATTTTTACAAAACCTGGCAGTTTGGCATTATTTGAGAAGTAGAATCGAAATATGGAAAATAATGATACGTTATTTAAAGAAAAAAGTTCGATTTTATGTTAAAATACCTATATTAGAACAATGCTATATATAAATTTAATACATATCGTAAATCGCGCTATCGAGGCATGAAAAACGCAAGTTGAATTTCGTGAATCGGGCAGTAGGAAGGGAAATATAGAACTGTCCTTTTTTTTTTTTTTTTAAAGTCCAAAGGAGCTTTGTTCCTGAAGGACTATTGCTTTCGTTTTGCGATTTTGCACCGGAACCATATAAACGACACATCACTTTTCAAATCGTTGCCACCAAATACTATCGCCCTGTATTATATTTCAAGAAACTAAATAATGACGAATCTGCATGAATGTATATATCTTTCTCGCATTGTGATGAAACAACGGTACCTAGAACCATCCATCCAATTTTGAATGACGTAATCTTCGTACGAATATGAGCATGTGGAAGCATAAACTTGAAATTCGGAATTTGTTTTATTATCGGTTTCATATTTTTTGAAACTTTAACAAAATTTTGATTAATAAACTCAGCTATTTAAAAGCGAGCAATGCAACACTCTACAGGAAAAAAACTTGTTTATCTCCGCAGCGCGCGGAACTATGTATCGGAAATTTCAAATATAGGCTCATTATAAAATTATATTGCGATATTGCTGTTCAACTGAATTTTATGGTTTAAATGCAAAAGAACATGGTATTTCATAAATAAAGGTAACACACAAAACGGTAACAAACGCCTTTTTGGACGTAATTTAAAATGTAAAACATTTCCCCCCCCCGCAGTGTTCCTGAACACTTCTGTATCTTACAAAACACTAATATTAGATTTGAAAATTACTGGCAAGATTTCTCTCAAACTAAACCTGCCAAAAATAGCCACAGAATCATATTTTTAATAAGTAATGTGCACTTCAAAAATTGGGTAAAGTTTTACAAAATATGAAATAGATAACAAAACAAATTCCAAATTCGGGCTTGCAGATGCCCGTACTCAGGTAGAGACGTACGTTATTCGAAATTCGATGGCTAGGTACCGTTGTTTTATCATAATGTGAGAAACATACATACATGTATGCAGATTCTTCATTATTTAATTTCTTTAAATTTAATACAAGTCTCTAATATTGGGTGGCAACAATTTAAATTTCAATTACAATTTAAAGTAATTCGCCGTTTGTAGTGAACCAACGCATAATGCCAAAACGAAATTAATAACCCTTCTGGGCTAACGCCCTTTGGGGTAAAAAAAAAAAAGAAAGACACGCGCTGCGCAAGAACAAACGGCAGTATTAACATGTAAGTATTTCACTTTACTAACGCTGTCGTTGACAAGTCACGTGGTCTTGCACTCTCGTGAAAGATGATGCGATCGAATTCTTGCATCTCATCGGTTTGGGAAAAGCAAAAGGCTTCGACATGGCCAGATGAGGGGTTGCTATCAAAAGTAACTTAAATTTCGCCATTATTTTTCAGGCGCCCTGTTTGTTTAGAATCTTTCTACGTAAACTTAGAATAAATAAAAAATTTAAAGCCTCGAAAGAAATTATAACTAGAAATACATTTGTCGTAACTTTGTCCGCTTTGCTGTGTAGGAAAAGAAAGTACAAAAAAACTTATCGCTATATATTTTCAACTTCACCATTACTCAGAAGCGGGAGATGGCATTCTTTAAAGCATTCTCGTGTTCTTAAATCTTAGGTAGAACCTTGAGTCATTTGGACAGAAAGAAAGAAAAAAAAAAAAAAAAAACCTTCGTTGCACATGTGTGGTGAAGCATGAATAAATGATTTCCGGAACTATATATCTTGATTTTTTGACAAGAACTTTCTGAAACATTAGATTACATTTGAAAGTGATGAAAGGAAATTTTCGATTCTTGCCGTGACTTCAAACGCAGGTTGGTTTCTGTCAAGTACACAGAATGTAATGTAACCTTTCAATGCTATATTTACTATTCATGTATTTTACTTTATTTTGTACTAGCGGAAGCATCCGATGTCTGTTAAATTAGATTGAGAGTAATTTATCTAACAACAGAGAGAAGCATACGGTTGTAATTCTTCTCTAATAATGATGCAAAGAATACGATTCATACTCATACATTTTTCACTCGGATGCAACATAAAACCAAGATAAAAATTTTCCATAGAAAAATAAACTAGCTCTCTCTCATTATATCGGCAACAATGGCGCGCAGTTTTGAATGATTTTCGTCTTTCGAATTAAATGGTTCAATTTCATCCGATATTTCACCTATATTCATTTTTTGACGATTAAATGGGGCCAGAAATATATATTAATTGATCTAAAATCAATAAGGAGAACAAACAAATGGACATTCTTCTTAAACTATAAAACCAAAAATGTGATACAATTACACAATACAAATACATAAAACATTTTTAAATAAATGCTAATACATTCTTGAATAAGTACTAAAACATAGCTGAGTTATTAAAACATTATACAAAAGTGATTACATCTTATGGAACTAATGTGTGCTCCCAATACCTGTACTTTATACCAATACTTGATAGACCAATAACTACCATTCAGAAGTCAAACAACAAAAATCAGCGTTATATTTAAAAAATTTTCACAGGACTAGTTTCGATGGCGCCACTTGCTTATTCTTGGCCAGGCTTTCTTATCTTATCTAATCATTATTTCCTATCTTGTTCATTTGCGGTTTTGCAGCTGAAGATGATGGTTCGGTAAAACCATCGAAACTAGTCCTGTGAAAAATTTTTAAATATAACGCTGATTTTTGTTGTTTGACTTCTGAATTAGTATTTATTCGGCGTGTTATTATGTCTCAATAACTACCATATTATTACATAACTATTATTACAGAAATGCATTATACAGCATAAACAAATACAATATATTATTAATCTACTTCTTCAAGAGTATTTTTACATAGTAATGCATTATACAGCAGGTACAAGTACAATGTTTTATCAATCTACTTCTTAACGAGTATTTTTTTGAATTCTTAGGTAAATACTAAAACCTGTTTCAAGTACTGATACATTACACACATGCAAATTAACTAAAGCTAAAACAGCCCTTACTCCGTTAGGCCTGGAGTTAAATTGGGCCTGTATGGCAGAAATGGGCAACTGATTCCATGCTGCTTCAAGTCGATGCCACACTTCATCAACCGTATTAGCTCGAGAAGGGTGACGGGCCAGTCTCTCAGCAACCCATGACCAAATGGTTTCTATGGGTGGCAGATCTGGAGACCAGGCAGGCCAAGGCAGCAATCCTGTGTATCCGGGAAGATCAGAACATGTGGTCTTGCATTATCTTGTTCGAAGATGGCGTCTGGGGGCCTCGAAGATAGGGCAGAAACACTGGACGTAAGATGTCAGAAATGTACCTATCTGAATTTAAACTGTCGTCAGTCCGACTTAGAAATATGCGTGTCGTGTACCCAGTGGATGCCTAAATCATCACACCAGGTGCAGGGCCCCTATGCCGATATCGAATGCAAGCAGACGACGCGCGATCTCCTCGAATACTCCACACACGTATACGGCCATCAGAATACTGCACGCAGAACTGGGACTCGTCTAAAAAAGCAACATTGTGCCAGTCCTGTATCCAGCTTTGTCGTTCGGCTCAACAGAGACGCCTTCTCTCTTTTTGCTTCATTGTCACGGGAAGACGAAGTAATGGTCGCCGTGTTGATGGTCCACGCTGCTGCCAAACGTCGACGCACCGTACGAGCGGATACTGGGCGTGCTGCAAACCTCCCCATTTTCCGACGAATGGTCCGTGATGTGGTCGTACGGTTTTACAGGTTTCTACTCTCTGGCGTTAATCATGGGAGGGTGTTGAGATCCTGCATGCCGTTCAGTAAGACCCTCAGCAATCCATTGATTCCATACTCGCATGACAGTGGTTGGATGTCGACTCGTGCAATGGGTGATATCACGGAACGTTAATCCACACTCTCGATAAATAACAATCCTGCTTCTATCGAATTCCGACCTTGTTGGTAAGCATTTCCTCTTCTTATTCGAGGCATAATACGATATTCTGCGCAAATTCCAACCTTACAAAGCGCTTTCCGAAAGACAAATCCGCTACACAACTTTTCTTTTATGCAGTGCTTCAGATGTCGTTTCTCCCTCCTGCGTCGCTTAAATGCGCTGAAATACTAATTATTTCCATATCATAACTTCTTTTTCCTTTGACGTGATTTTGACGTTCCTCAGACCATTCCTTCCCGGTATTTCAATTATAATGGCGAGCAGTGTATTTATTAAGAAGATTCAAACGAAATTTGTTTTACTGTAATATTTTCTATGATAATCTTCAAAAACTGAGAAGTACTTGAACTGTTTCATTTTTTAACGCGAAGTTTTAAAACTGCGATATTTTTCTCCTTGCTTTGTTTCCTCACATAAACAATATGACGATGATTGGCCCTTTCGTTGTTTTCTTCGCAACGTTTCTGTCTGTAACTGTTTTAAAGTTAACGAATCGCTATTTTTTTTTCTCCTTTGCCAGGTAAACCGGAGTTTTGGTGGATAATCTGCACTTAAGAGGTTGCGTTGCATAATTTTCAACTATAGGATAGAAAACTGCTTTATTTGATTTTGCAGAATTGT
This sequence comes from Stegodyphus dumicola, assembly GCF_044657685.1. NCBI lineage: Eukaryota > Metazoa > Arthropoda > Arachnida > Araneae > Eresidae > Stegodyphus > Stegodyphus dumicola. The sequence goes on along the minus strand of NC_140770.1, from coordinate 272,813,915 downwards.
CTTTCAATTCATTAAAAACATAATTAGTTTTTCATAGCAGAAGGGATTTAATGGGTATGCAGCACTCATATTCGGTGTGAATTAAAAATAACTTACTTACGGCATCTCGCTTATTCACTCGGGATGTAGCGGTAGTTCCCAAACTTGAAAACGGTATGTTCAAACGAAAAATATTGGATTTTGTTGAGACAGAGTTTGGATAGTTCTTCGAATTATTTCGGTGCAGTTGAGCAGTTAGTTGAGTCAACAAATAGAGAAACGTGATGTGTGCAAGTAACTTGTAAAAGTTAACAAAAATAAAAATCGATTCAAAATAACCGACGGTCCTTCGACCGATGTCACCCGCATGCAAATGCTTTAAAAGTAACTGAAAAAAAATTTCCCCTGAAAACTTCAAATTATTTTCTAAGTGTTTACTATGGAAATATCAAAACGCTAAGCACATCGTAGAAGCATTAGGAATTCTGTTGCTCAAAGACATGAAAAATGAACCGTGCCCTCGCCGGGACTCAAGCCACGGACCTCTCGAATACGCGCCGAGTGTGCTGACCACTACACCACGAAGGCATACTAGAAATACCTTATATACTCCCCCTTTTAAAGGGTGACTGGCTGCCAAATCCTGGTAGTGGTGGAGAAACATTCACCATTTTTTTTTTTTTTTAGTTTGGGTGTCACTGTACAGACATTAGGTGTTATTTAAAGCAGGAGAGATGAAAAATGAGCAATGCCCTAGCTGGAACTCGAACCACGGATCTCTGGAGTGTGTTGACGACTACACCACGAAGGCATGCTAAGAAGGCGGAAGAAATATTTTATACGATTATGAAGGTAATGTTTCAATAAATTCTACAGAATTGCTGGATAATTAAGATCTTGGAGTGTGGCTAGTATACCGGGCCACCAAAGATTATTAAAGACGGGCATCATGTCTAGAGAAATTACACAAAGTGTTCCAATTTCGAGTTATAATTACCTTTGATGATGGTTATAAGATTGTCCAATGCATGTCCACTGTTCCTTTATTCGGCGTAAACCTAAATTGGTACTGATGTAATAGTTTATTTTTCAAGACAAAGTATGAAAGTCTTTGTGGGACTTGTTTGTCTGAAACTTTTCCCCTTGTAGAAAGAAGGCATATTGGTCGGCAAGCGCTACAATCGGATTTATCGTTTCCTTTTTTGGGGACACAGTACTAAATTAGCAGCTTGCCATGACTCAGGAAAATTGCAAAACTTCGTGATATGTAAGATAATTTCGCTCTTTGCCAGATAAGATTCTCCAACTTATTCTGAAGCAATTTCATCGACAAATGGTGCTCTACTATTATTTGTCATTATCAAGGTATTTTTAATCTCCTTATGTGTAAAATAGGGATCAGTTTGAGTTGTGTTCTTGAACTCGGCTTTTTCTTTTATCGAAGCATGATGTGCAGTCTCTACAGCACATCACATCGTGGAAACTGATAGGAAATAACGTATTCCGCTGCTTCTTGGACATTCATTTTAAATGAAGAATATTTTGAGAAACATTAAATCCTTATTACTTCCTTGTACGAAGTAAAGGAACTATTGTATTCACGAAAAATTTCAGGTATCGTATTTCAACGAAAATATCCATTTTGACGATATCGAACGCAATTTAACCATGTTTTTGCGTGACATCCGTACTTATGAACAGAATAAAAGGCTCTTTTTCCACAAACGATCTATAAAACTGATTTAAAATGGATTCAGAAGAGATTTTTTCATCTGTAGGTAGGTACGTACGTGTGTACCTATTTATCTCGCATAACTCAAAAACGAATAGCCTCAGAACGTTGAAGTTTTGTATGTGGGACTGGTATAACATGCAGATGTGGACCTCCCGTTTTGGTTGCAATCGGCCGCTTCAAAATTATACAAATTATATGTATATATATAGAGAGAGAGATCCACTTTGTTACTCGGCTCCGTGAGCTCCGTTTCTTTATTTTTATATGTTTGTAAATTGTGCATTATTTGTTTTAAAAATGATTCAACTATGCTGTTCTTTTCTTTCGGTTAAGATATTTTTTGTCTCTAGTTAACGTGCATGTTTTAGTTACAGAATTATCAACAATTTAAAGTGCGGCTAAGACTAATTTTTTTTAAACATAGCAGCCTTATTTGTTTACATTTGAAACTTTGCAGAATAGTGGATTTTCTGCCAATCTAGAGAACTTCGCAACAACAAAATGACGTCTTCTTTCATTATTGCGAATTAAATTTTGCTTAAACCATTCTGGAATTATCATTTTAGTTATTAAATTATGCCATATATCGGTTCAGCATAGCGTCCTTGAGTGTCTTTTTGCTGCGTGAGAAGAAAAGTACACTTTCAGTTTTGTGCACCGAAAAATCTGTCTTCTACCCCGCTGGCCTAATTGCTTGGTTTTGCATGAAACTGTAATTTTAATTGTAAAAATATTTTTTTCAATTGTTTGAACTGCATTTGGCGTTTCCTGTGTTTCTATATCTTTGAATTCATAATATAGACATTTTGAGTTTTTAAGTACTTTTGCCTTGTCGCGAAGTGATGACTGAATTAATTAAATGAGAAACTCTAATAAAATTCGAAGAAATAAGTTTTTCATATTAAGAAAAAATACTGTCGCCATATTTCGGACAGAGGAGAACGTTTGCGAGTAACGCATGCGCATTAGATAAGCGGTGATGAATCGTCTGAGAAAAGCCGTTTATTTCCGATTTATTTTATTTCTTTGGTACATCGTTTAAGATTTATTATAGTATTTGAACAGAACTTGTGGTAATTCTTCAGAAGATATAAATTTTGTGCATTCCGAGTTAAAAATTAAAGACGTGTAACGCTTTTAAGTGAACGTAGCACCAAAGCATCGCTATGGGAAATAAATATAGTGAATTTCAAAAAGCGCATTTATTCTATTGTAGTTTATTCGCTATCGACGAAGTGGATTGAATTCAATTCAATTCAATAAGTTTAAATGAAATGCAGGAAAAAATGCGTATAATTTAATATTCGGTACAAGGAAGTCACGTGGTGTATACATCCGATTTTTTTAAATGAAATTCACTAATTTTTGTCTATGGGTAAACTCAGCATTTTAAATAGACAAATGTGTACATAATCTAGTTAATACAACGCTCTATAATTCATAAGCCAACAAAAATGTTTTTGCATACAAAAAATAATCCTTTACGTTATAACCATTGGAATCGTGTGTTTTCCTATGTCTGCAGTTTCGTAGCCCTAATAAATAGGAACTTTAGTTCCAAATACTTTTTTATAAAATTAATACATATTTCCCTTCAAAGAAACTGAGAACATATTTCTGTTAAATCATGAAAGTCTTATTAATTTTAAACTTTGAAAATGACATTCTCTCAGAAATATATTATTTATCAAGAACTTATACGTCTAGTTTCACGCTCAAATAAACGATTGAGATGAATTATATTTCTTTTAATACTTACCTGGTTACTGCATTTGCGGTTATGACTGCAATACTTTGTTAATTAATAATTTCAAAAATTTGAAATGGATTCCATTTTAATTATTTGTTAGAATTCATCTGGCAACGTAAATAATACTCGAGTTTAATTTGAAATGCTTAAATCAACATCGCTTAGCAACGTGATGCCTTTCTTCTATATAGGCAGATTCTGAAAATGATATAGATAAATATCGCATATTAGTTTAGAACATGTGCCGTTGAGCTGACATCTGATCTTGTAATAACATCTTTTGGGATTACTTGCGTTAAATTATTTTCTGTCGGGGACATTTCATTTAAAAATTAATAAAATAATGAAAATTTTACGGAAACACAGACTGGAATAACATTTATCATTTGCACTAGAAATGTTCGAAATTATGCCCTTTTGCGATTTTTGATTTATTCAAAAGGATAAGTAGAGTGGCAAGCGATGTACACTGCAGGGAAGGGGGGAAAAGAAGAAAAAAGGACAGTTCTATATCTCTCGTTTTACTGGGCTGGTTGACGAAATTCAAATGATGTTTTTTCATGTTTAGAAAACGCGACTTCAGATATATATTAGATTTATATATAGCACTGTTCTAATATAGTATTTTGACACACAATCGGACGTTTTTCTGAAGTAATGAAATAACATACCAATTGTTTTCTATATTTCGATTCTAAGACTCAAATTATGCCAGACTGCCAAGTTTTGTAAAAATCGCATGAGTTGTTTTAAAAAAAATGATCTCTGAAAATTTTAACTCGTCGATGTTAATTGAATTTCACATACATTTACTGATGTCTCATTTTTTATTAAACGTATTCGATTCCTTCTCCCAGAATTCGAAATTTAGGTTACTTCCAAATAAAATTAACCCACTTTTTACGATTTATTTTTAAAATTTGTATTTTTAAATATTTTTTATAAAAATTCGGAAATTTTTGGGAAGAAGGTTTGAATTATAACCTATAAAACTTTTACTATCGTTTTAAGGTAAATGCATTTCTGAGTATGCCTCCAAAAAAGTAGTGTTTTTCTACTCAATATTTCCTAGGATATACGTGAATTTACATACTGGCGCTTTTCAAGTTTGGCGTATTTGTTATAAGAGATAATAACGCCAAATGTGGTTTATGCATTTTTGTACAATTATTTAAAATAATGAACGATGACTTTTTTTTTCCGCTGGTTTACAATGCAAAAACGGAAAGGAAAATAGGCTGCTATGAATTAAGAAATTGGCCAAGTGAACTATTCTTGGCGCAAACTGAAAAAAAATCCGAATTTCTGAAAACAAATTTGTCGATTTCTCCATAAACGTCGCACCAAATTTTACGAAATTTAGTGTTTAGGTGTAATTTGAGTCGTAGAATCGAAATATGGAAAACATACGGCATGGCATTTTAGAAAAAAGTCCGATTGTGTGTCAAAATACCTACATTACAACAAAGCTGTATATAAATCTAATACATATCTTAAGTTGCGCTTTCGAGATATGAAAATCGCAAGTTGAATTTCATCAATCAGCCCAGTAGAAACGGGAGATAGAGAACTGTTCCTTTTTTCTCGCACTGTACATACGTGCGGACAGACATCATGAAAATATCCCTTTTAAACCCAGTTTACAATCCATTTTGGAATATAGGTTTGGTTTATAATCCATTTTCGAAGTCCTTTAATCTGTCCGTACGTAGAGAGTTCATAGAAAACAATAGTCAAGTTAGATTCGGCAATGATCAAAATGGATATTTTCAATGAAATCTCATACAAAATTTTTGCGATTTGAATATTTTCTTTACTGTGAACAAGGAAGTACAAATGCTGTCTTTAACTGAAACTAAGACTACTGTAATGTTTTATTATTTAACACGAAATTATATTTATTATCCTTGATACTAGATGAGCAACGCCACGCCATATTTGTATCGTGTAACCGTTGCTGAGAAACGTCAAAAATGTTTAAAATTGTATTTCTGAAAGTTTTACCAGATAGTAGATGATTGAAAATTTATCAAGAAAGAAATAGTAGAAGTTAGCTAGAGCGTGATTCTGTAACGGATTAAACTGTATTTTAAATTATCTATCTTCGTGAACTGAGAATATAATTGATAATTTATTAAGAAGCTCACCTGTTATTTCGTTAAATATTACAAAATACATTTCACTACATTAAACCCGTTGAAATCACAAGAAATTTTAAAATATCCCTACAGTTTCTCAAAAGGCTAAAACTAACCAGTTTTCAGTAAACTTCTGTAGATTAATTTTAATAGTTGCTTGGAAATATTTGGATTTGCTCCTAACAGAAGCAGCAAAGAAATGATTAAATATCTTCGTTCCCATTACGTTAGTCAACTTCAGCAGAGAAAAGACTTCAGGCTATTTTCGAAAGCGCCTGTCTTACCTCGCCGTTCCATTCATTCCGAACGTTTAAGGATTTAACAGACTTTAAAGGTATTTTTTCGAAAACTGCGTTACAATTTAGACATTTATTTTATTCTCTTGCTCTGTAGAGTCGTTAGGTTATTTCGAAGCAGGAGACCTGATAAATGAAAAATGCCCTCATCGAGACTCAAACTTTGGACCTCTCCAATACGCGTCGAGTGCGTCGATCATTACACCACGAAGACATACTAAAAAGGCCGGAGAAATACTTTACATACTCCCCCCTTTTAAAAGGCAACTGGGGATTAGAGGACCCAACTACTAAAAAAAAGGTGGAGAATTATCATCCACCACCTTTTTTTAGTTCGGGCGAGACTGTACAGACATTAGATATTTTCTTGAGAGAAAGAGAGATGAAAAAATGAGCAATGCCCTTGCCGGAACTCGAATCGCGCCGAGTGTGCTGACCATTACACCACGAAGGCATGCTAAGAATGTGGGAGAAATACCTTACGGCTCTTTCATTTTTTAATAATATTGTTGCGTACTTACGGGTTCGAAGGGGGTTTAATGCACACGGAACAGATAGCTTCACGACATTATTTTTTCCAAGAACACTTTACAGTTTTGGAACTTTCCACACAAATGTATTCCAACATCTCTTATGAGTATGCCAGAACACGACCAGTAGCTACCCTTTCAAAGTACTAATAAAGTTAAGTAAAAGCCAATGCAAAATATAGCCAAAGAACGAAACTTGCACGATTTTTCAACACTCCGAAATCCGCTCTGAGCTGACAACTGAGAGCTAATGTTCTGAATGATATTATATAGTTTTCTTTCGGCCGCCAAGAAATCTCTAAAAACCTTCCATTTCTCGAAATCCCTGGGACTACAATTAAACAGGGGCCGGACCAAAATAGCACCGAACAGTTTCCATGGCGATTTTGGCTATCTCTCGCCAAATTTGGCAATAGAAACAAGTCAAAACCATCGCCACTTTGGCGGTATCTCGCCAATTTAGAGAGAGAGCCACTTACTTCAATGGTAAGTAGACTTGCTCCTTGTAACCATTTTTTTTTGGCAGAGCTTCGCTTTCTTTAGGCTTTTTATGTTACATTACACTAAAGATACCACAATCAATTTCACATATAATTTCACTAAAATTATTTATGTAAATACAAAATTCGCAACAATGTTGTATATAGTTTACGTTAATGCATTAACTTGCCTCTGGACGGTTGGAAACATAATTTGTGAAACATGAAGAGGTAGTTTTTTTATTTATTACTTTCATTTCGGCATTTTGCGTCGATTCACTTTCTGCGTTGATTCACTTTTCAAACTGTTGTCACCAAAAATTACATCCCTGTATTATATTTACAGAAATTAAATAATAAGCAATCTACATAAATGTATGTATGTTTCTCGCATTGTGATAAAACGACGGTACCTAGAGTCATCCAATTTTAAATAACGTAATCCTCCACCGAATACGGGCAACTGGAAGCCTTAAATTGAATTTGGAATTTGTTTTAGTATCTGTTCCATATTTTAGCAGACATTAAAGATTTTTTGATTAACAGTCTCAACAATTTTAAAGCGAGGAATGGCAACACTGTTCGAGAAAAAAAAAAAACGTTTTATCTCCAGCGCGAGAGCCTGTCTGTGTATGGGAATTTCTAAACGTAGGTGATTAAAAAATTATTTTGCGATATTGCTGTTGAATTGAATTTTATGATTTAAGTGCGAAAAACATGATATTTAATAAGTAATGCACAAAACGTTCAAAAAACACTCCTTTGAGTGTAATGTAAAATCGGAAATCTTTCAGATTTTTTTTTATTTATTACTATCCGCTACACGGGCGAACCTTCGTATGGCTTTTAAATGTACTAGAAAATTGCCTAAAACCAAACATTAAATTTTAAAACTGCACAGAATTTTTCTTTGCAAGACACCTTAATCAAAAAAAAAAAAAAAAAAAGAAAGAAAGAAAAGAAAAAAGAAAAAAACAGCAATTTCATTAAAAATGTATTATCTATAAAATAATTACAATATCCTTAACAGAAATATTAATTGTCCTAATAAATAAATTGACCAACTTACCGTTGCAAATTCTTAAGAATTCATACGGTATAATGAAGTTAAGAACTTTGTTTCCTAAACAAAATCATGCAAAGCTTTTTATAAAACTAAACTTATTTATAATGTAAACATAATATAAAAAAATGACAATGAAACAAGCAATAAATCTCCTATTTTCGAGAGAAAACTGCAGTCCAGTATCCAAAGTAATGAATGAAAAATTGTTGCCAAAACCACCTTTCTAAAAGAATGAAACGATCATCAGAAAACAATAACCGATCAAAATTGTGCTTTGTGGATGACATTACTCAAAATATACAAAACCTATTTGCTATTAGCTAATAAAGAGAGAGAGGAAACAAAAGGAAATTCTGTTGTGCCTCGCGAGACACATGCGCGTCATAATAAGAAGACTGCGATGTACGTGTATAATTAATAATATTTTATCTCTTATTTGCAACAGTCAGCAGTACAGTATAGAAAGCATTGAATGAAAAACTGTTCCCTAAACCACATTTCTAGAAGAATCAATCTATTCAAAATGATGCGATTTCCTCCAAAAAATAAAATAAAAAACATTTGAGTTGAATTTGGAAAAAATTGCTTCGAAGTATGCTGGCTCTTGTTTAGATGCCCTTATGAACCAAATTTCGTAGCTTTTGGTCTATTAGCTTACGCGCAGCACGAGCGAAAGACACACACACAGGCAGACTCTTTCTTTTATTTTACGTAGAGATTTTTAAAATGTATAGATACTTGTTTCTAAAACATTCGTCTCAAATAATCGACCCCACCAGCCGTTTAATCTTCTCCTCAACGAAAGCCATGTCCAAGGCGTATCACACCTGTTGAACCTTATTAACTCTGCAAACAGGCGGAGAGGGTCCAACACACATACAGCCACGTCAAAAGGGAGTGGACGTGACAGCCTTCGCTTTAGGCTCAGTCTCCACTAATCACTGGTATTCAAAGCGACAATTCTTGGTTTACTAAAGCATCTCCGCTGCTAGAATAATAGCTTCGATTATGTGCACAAGTGTCGCTTATGTTATGTAGTTTCACCGTCGTGTTTGCTGCACGTCACTTAAATTAATACAAACCAAGCCTAGCTTTCAGAGATATGCTATTAATGCACTGCCCATCGCAATGGTCGTTTAAATATAGAGAAGGTATTAAGTTAACCAATATAAAACTGCGATTAATTATACATAGAATTAAGGGCACGTTAAAGTATAATTTACGACTTTTACAAATGAAACACAAAATTACGCCAGAAACAAAATGGCTCGGCGAAGATAAAATAACTTATTTTGAGCAATAAGGTTTTAAATCGCAGAGCTTTTAAATTAAAATTTCATTAAATTAACAGAAAAAAAAAAATAAATTTTTAAAAAATTGAAAGGTTTCAGATTTTAAATTACGTCCAAAGTCGCTTTTTTACCGTTTTGTGCGTTAGCTTTATTTATTAAATATACATAGGTTTATGCACATTCTTCATTATTTAATTTCTTCAAATATAATACAGGGGCGAAAATATTTGGTGGCAACAGTTTGAAAAGTGAATCAACGCAGAAAATGAATCGACGCAAAATTCCCAAACGAAATTAATAGCCCTTATGTGGCTAACACACTTTGGGCTAATAATGATTTTAATGCATCCATTTAGTGTAATTAAAAAAAATATTGACAATTTGTAAATACATATCTCATGGATTTTATGCATATTTATTTAAATAAATCACATTAAAAGTCGAAAAATTTCTTAAGAACCGTTGTTACTGCTTTTAAATCTCTCAGTTTGTTATTCAGTAATTTTCCAGATTCAACCTGAAAGTGCGTTAGGGTCCACTACTCTGTGGGCTTTGATACAGCCGGTTTGTTTATTAAAATTTAAAGATTTTATTTCTCCGAATGGGAACAGTTTCGCGCGTTGAAGATAAAAATGTTTTCTCTTGAACACTGTTGTCACAGGTCGCTTTTAAATAGTAGATATTTTGTAATCCAAAATTCATTAATGTTTTGCAAAATATGAAATAAATAATAAAACAAACCTGAAATTCAATAATCAGACTTCCATGTGTACATGTTCAGATGGAAGTCTACATTAATCAAAATTGGATGGTTCTAGTTATTCGTGTATTCGTCGTGTTTTTACAATTCTGGGAACTTACATACATATATGCATATTCTTCATTATTTAATTTCTTTAAAAATAATACAGGGCGATAATACTTAGTGGCAACAATTTGAATAGTGATATGCCGATTGTAGGGAATAAACGCAAATTCGTATTTGGAGACCGATTATCCTTTTGGGCTTAAAATGGAAAGGAAAAATCAAAACTCACCAGCATATATTAAAATTAACATATCTACCAATTAAATCACGAATGGGCATAAATTCTGCTATATTTGTTATATATTGTTATCTACGCAATGGTGGCATATAGTAATTACACAGAAAGTTTATTAATGCGGGACAAAAATACTACGCTTTTCCTGCTTTTATTTAGGAAAGAAATTACCTGAACTCTAGCAAAAAGACATTTTAAAAATAAATTCGTCAAAAACACGCTTTTTTAAGGGGGCAGAGCAGCAGGAGGAATTTAATTTTAGATTGAGAACTATTATATGCACAGCCAATTAGGAGTTAACGCGACTAACATAATTTCTTCTGTAGAATTCAAAAATGGATGCAGTTAGTTGTAAGTATAATAATATTTTCCATTGGAAAATGATAGGTACTTTAGAACCAAAGGGCTATTAATCTCAATACGGCATTTTGCGTCGTTTAACTATCTGCGTTGGTTCACTTTTCCCACTGTTGCCACCAAATATTATCGCAGTGTATTATATTTAAAGAAACTAATAAATGAAAATACTGCATGGATGCACGAATGACGGTTGTCCTCCAACCGAACATGGGCACATGGAAGCCCTAATTTTGAATTTGTTTTAATATCTATTTCATATTTTGAAAAACTTGAACGATTTCAAAGAGCGCAATGGCAACACTGTACGGAAAAAGAATTTATCTCCAGCGTGCGAAAATGTGTATCGAAAATTCTAAAGATTCTAAAGATATGCTCTTTTAAAATTATTTTGTGATATTGCTGTTGAGATGAATTTTATGGTTTAAGTGCGAAGAACATGATATTTAAAAAATAAAGATAACACACAAAAAGTTAAGAAAACCGCCCTTTTGGGGGTAATATAAAATGTGAAAGCTTTCAGATTTTTTTGTTTTAATTTTCCTTCAAAGTTATTTATTGGATTCCTGTTCTGAGTAGGTTAAGTACACTCGAGTCCCGACCAGGGCATTGCAGATTTTCCATGAATTCAGCTTCAAAAATAACAAAGATGGTGAATCAAAAGTGGTGGATCATCAATCACCACCAGTATGATTTGGCAATTGGATCCCCTAATCCCCAGTAGCCCTTTAAAAGTATATAAGCTATTTCTCCTTCCTTCTTAGCATGCCTTCGTGGTGCGTATTCGAGAGGTCCGAGATGCTAGTCCCGGCGAGATGACTGCACATTTTTCATGTCTTCTGCTTCGAAATAACCTCATGTCTCTACAGATCTACCTGTCAGAGCAGGTTAGGTGTGAGTATTATAGACGGTGGTAGGGCCACTGATGCCTCCGTACCGGATAACTCCAAGCCTATGCAATTACCAATCTCGTTCTTGTTAATAAGCTATGTTCTGTCAATTTTTGACCACAGCCAGCTGATAACCAACCACCCATTCCCTCTTTTTTTTCAAACTGCCCTATCAAAACTCCTTTATTTGATTATTTTTTAATTTTAAATTAGTCGTCTTTTTTGACCATTTAATTATTCAAGTTAGATTCATTTTTATATTAATTAGTAAACTTGGGCTTACAAAACATTTAGTGTAAATTAAACTTTAACTTCTTATCCAAATGCCTTAATTTAAATCTAGCTTATTCTACTGATTCTAAATCAAATTAAGAGTCTTTTAAAATGTCGAACCATATACTTAATTCTGTCAGATTTCCAAATATTTGCCAAATTTGGACTTGGGAAAAATCTTAACGTAAACAAATTCTTAATTCCCTTTCTAAGCATGATTCCTCAAAGCTAATTGATTTTTTAGTTTTTCAATTAACAAGCGATTCTTATAATTAAATCAACCAGCCACTTATCTCAATTAATACCTGTTTCTATAATTAACTTGATTTATCTAGTGTAGCACTATAAAGTAGGACCTAACTCATCTGTAAATCGATATCACTGCCAAATTATTTTCCAGGCAGAGAAAACAACCTTACAGGCCAGAAAGTATCCCCTATTTTATCGAGAGTTCTGAAGGCTTTTTCAGATTTTAAAAGCAGTGCATCATCTCAAATAACTTATCGATTATTATGTTTGATATACCAAAATTTAATCTACTCAACACTTTATCCTCGCATTTTTATTCGTATGATTACCAAAATTCGCTAGCTGTTCTCTTGAACAGTGGTAGTATTCGGTATTCTAACCAAAGAATGCAACTTAAAATCAACCGCATGCCATGGGAAATCCACAATGCCATCAAATGATTGCTCTTAGTGAATCAAAATAAATTAAACAGACAGTGAGCACAAAGGTTTTACGCAGGTGTTAGCTACGAATTATAGAATAATTGGGTTATTTTGAAGCAGGAGACGTGGAAAATGTGCAATGCCGTCACCGGGACTCGAATCGCGTTAAGTTTGCTACCAGTTATACCATGAACGCATGCAGTAAAGAGGAAGAAAATACCTTATAGAATAAGCAAGTGTACCAGTCCAATCAATATCCAGTCAGTATTAATCACAACGACTCAATGCAGTCTAACAAAGGCTGGTCACTGAAGCAAAGGAACTGTATCCTGCCAAAAAAGGCTACAGAGACCACACGACAGAATCTTATTTACAGTATCACTGCGAATAACTGCCTGTTCTCAGTATTCAGATCCGCCAATAACTAGATAAACTTCAAAATAGCATCATTAAAGAGTGACCGTTTCTGACGTTCCCTTGTAGCTCACTAGATGGCAATCAAGAAACATAAGCCAATCGTTGACGCAGCAATTCGTCAAGAAAATAAGCATCAGCCATTGAAGACAACAACACGACGATGTGCACTCTGCAACACCAAGGAAAAGCCAGTAAGAAGAGTGTGGGAATGCAGCTACTGCAAAGTTGCACTCTGCTTGAAAACAAAACTGTTTCCATGAGTACCTTAGAGACTGATTTGTAGGAATGTGTCCTGTGGGCCGTGGTCTCTGGCACTAAACACCAGAAGTGGTCATCATTTTCTTCACGCGTCTTGGACAAAATATGTGTAATTGTCGCAATTAATTTCATTGTAAAACCAGATGTAGTAAATACAGCAAGAGTTTTGCTGAAAATTTAATTGTTTTTTCACCCCTCAAAGAGTTTGTGCCATCTTGCAGCAAAAACAAAAACCAAAACGTTTGAGGGTATATTACGGTTTGCTGGACATGTTGAAATCCTATTTATGCATTCTTTCTTCGTCTAACAACGTTAGATAATACGTTTCTCTCTACTGTTAGTATGCCTTCGTGGTGTAAAGGTTAGCACATTAGGCGTGTAAGCGAGAGGGCCAGATCGAGTCGTTGCGACGGCATTGCTCTTTTTGCATGGCTCCCCAATAAAAAAATCTTAATGACCCTACACCATGAACAAATAATTTACTCTCGTGGTTGAAAATGGTTTCTTCCAGCCATTTGTGGTTCAAGATTTGTATAACATTTTGTTACCTATAATAATCAGTTTTACTTCTTTTGACGTGTTATCTTGAATTCCGACCAGCAGTGTGAAGTCTACGCCGCGCATCTGAAAGATGAATATCAGTATGTGAGAATACAATTTTCTCGCTGATGGATTTGATGGTCATCCATTTCATCGTAACTTGAATCGCCATCGAATATGTTGTGTTGATAATAGTTTGATTTTGTTATGAAAAAAATCAGGTTAATTACTTTTCTTATTTAGAAAGAATCTTAATTTTTATATAATTCTTTTAATTATCAATTTAATGTTTTATTAATTCAATACTTGGTTTTGAAAATTCTTTAATTTTGGGGAAAACAGATGCTTCAATGAATTTTTATTATTTTTCTTTATTTAAATTTATTCAAGATTCTTGTCTTTGTGAAAGGATCGGGAAAGAGACGAATTTTCCTTAGTCATTCTCTCAGAGTCCCGAGTCCCATAGAACATTCTAGAAGGAACTTGCTTTGTTTAAGTGACCTTTAGGACAGGATCTACGTGACGAAAGGTCAGAGCTTGCCATCTCACCTCCTCTGGAGGTCGTCTTGATTAGAGATCTGCGTGTCCGGTCGTTAACTGAGTGAGAGAAAGGGCGCATGTGCAGTTGACGTATTTTTGGTCTTTCAATGTGGGTGAGAAATGGAAATTTAGTCCAGAAGGGAAGGCGGAAAATGAAGTTATTATGGTAGCCCTGTTTTTGAAAGAAGTTACGGAGGATTTCGATGATAGAATACGTTTTGCTTGAGTCGTCGAAGGAGAAGGAAAAGGAGAAGGAAAAAGGGGGAGAAGCTGCATTTTTATTCTCCCGGCCTTGTTCCGTGCTGGGGTAGAGATGCATTTAAGTGATAGATGATTCTGTTGGCTGAATAAATACTGATGGAAATATTCTGGCTGTGAATTGTGATAAAGAAGTTCTCATTGCCGATCCAGTTTTATCCAGCTGCTTATGCTAAGGTCTGGCATGGCAGTACATTAATAGCTTGTCGCACGAAAACATAGTCTTACCTTACTTGAGCCTTGGGAAATTCTCATTTAACGAGCACCATGTATCGGACTGTGTTCCTGAAAAGATAATGGCAATTTATACTTTAATGGTTCGCGTTCGAACTATGTTCCTGAAAAGATAGTGGCAAAATCATTCTTCAATGTTTCGTGTACGGACTGTGTTCCTGAAAAGGTAATGGCAATTTATACTTCAATGGCTCGCGTTCGGGCTGTGTTCCTGAAAAGATAATGGTAAAATCATTCTTCAATGTTTCGTGTACGGAATGTGTTCCTGAAAATATAATGACAAAACATTCTTGAATGTTTCGCGTCCGGACTGTGTTCCTGAAAAGATAGTGGCAAAATTATTCTTCATTGTTTCGTGTTCGGACTGTGTTCCTGAAAAGATAATGGCAAAATCATTCTTCAATGTTTCGTGTACGGAATATGTTCCTGAAAAGATAATGGCAAATCATTCTTCAATGTTTCGTGTACGGACTGTATTTTTTTTTTTCAAGAATGCAAGGGTTTAAGGAAAACGGTTCCTTTCCCCTTCAAGATGGCTACACTCAAGATAAGTTATTTTTAGTTCTTGTTTTTAAAGAAATAGAAAAAGATAATAATTACCTAGTAACTTTAACATTAACTTCGAATGAAGTGTAAACTCGTCTGCATGCCGCATTTCTTTTACTTCGAAAATAATTTGAACTCCATCTAACTGAGAATGCAAATTATTTTAATTTTGAAATTATTATTAGTCAAGATGTTAAACTTCTTGCTTAAAAGCAAAAGAAAAAAGTGTATTGTTCTTTATACAATTTCCTTAATAGTTTTTTCCTTGAATGATAAATAGGTATGGCTCATGATAATATTTTTGTGGAGCCAAAAATTTAATTAAATTAATGTGAAAGTATAATAAGTAAATTAATGGAAATTCCTTTTGACAAGAGAATACTTAAAAACGCAGAATTAACTTGGAATTTTATGTTATGTTCTTATTTATGAATTACTGTTATCTTGTTGTCCGATCCTCTCACAGCATGGTGATATATGGAAAAACACAACGCAATGGGCTTCATTTTAATACGATCACTCAAAATGTTGAAACTATCACTGTGAGTCCAGTTTCTGCTAGTTAGCTTAAGGTTTAATACGTTATCAGGAACTTATTTACGACTTCACCGCCATACCATTGGTGCAGTCTTGTTAATTCATGAATTCACCGGATAATACAGTGTGAAAGGAAAACACACGATGTTACAAATACCTGCACGCGGAAATGAATTCTCGCAAACTGTTTCTTTTCTCCCTCTTTTTGACGACGACGCCGAGCGGGACAGTGAGGTTTTCGGACTTCGCTCTTCCCGTTATAGAGTTCGAGAAAGTACGAAGATTGAGGACGTAATGAAAAACGAGAAAGAAATCAAGTCTGCATGTTCTTAAACGGTTTTCAGAGTGGTAATCTTCTACATTTGTGTATTTCATCATGTTTTTATATTTCTGCAACTTTTATGCATTCCCTTATTAGTGATTAAGTCACGTGATGCGGATTTTGTGAAAAGTATGATGTAGCTGAAAAAGGCCTTATACTCGAGTATAAAAAATGAAGTGAATTCCATTTCAGAATCTATTTTGCATAAAATACATGATATCTCGCGAGCAGCTTGACAGCGCCAGTGCAAGGGGGAATAAATTAATGTTTTCAAACAGCGATAGCCTGCGATGTGGACAGATTATATCCAAAAGTAATCGAAGGCACGTGTAGTGTGCGTAGCCAGTTATGTAGTCGTAATGTTCTTAAATACTATAATTAATCTAGAGTAAGATGACATTCATTCATGTTTAAGGTATTTCTCTCGCCTTCCTAGCATGCCTCCGTGGTGTGGTGGTCTTCCCGCTGGGCGCGTATTCCAGACGTCCGTGTTTCGATTCCCGGCGAAGGCGTTGCACATCTCCTGCTTCCAAAATAATCCTAATGACACTACACATGAATTAATTAATTGATATCATTACGAGTGTATTTATTGAACAGCACTACACCAAAGTAGTGGATAAGTGAAATGTTTTATGTATTTCTCTTTCTAGGGCTATTAACGCAATGTACTAGATTTTAGTTTAGGTCAGAACTTATTGGGCATATGTGACATTTTGTTTTGACGACTAGAGCGTATCTCGTTTAGTATTAATTACACACCACCACATAATGGTGCCCCACCATCACATACTACCAATTGACAACAGATCTCCATCATCTTATTCTTATTGGATCCAGAGTAGGAAACGATCCTATTTTTAAAATGTTCCCTTTTCCATGCAGATTTGTTTTCCTTTCTGGAGAAAATGATTCAGTTTCATGGCGTCTCTTCAGAATTCGACAAACGCTCGATTTCCCAACACCAACAGCAGAACAGCAGAAGCAATATTTCTTGCATTGACAAATGTGAGAGACTTTGTTCTCTTTCTAGACATAGTATCCAATTTTAGAATACTAAAATGAATGAATGCATAATACATGATGGTTATATAATTACAGATTCACTTTAAAATAGTCACCCCTGTACCAAATGTTATTACACGTGGTAACCGTGCAAAGCTGGTCATAGGAATTTTGTTTTTTCCGCGGAAAAAAAAAAAATTCAAAAACTCACCACCAGGGGCGGAAATGGCGCTGTATGCAATATTGTTAAACGAAATAAGACATGAAGAACATCGGTTTAAAATGTGTTTAATCGTTTCTCCTGACACGTGCTACCAAGCACGTTGTTCAATGTGGAGTCCACCATTTTCCGAAAGCAAGTTAAATCGTATTACTGCATTCTCAACAGCAGCTCTTAGCATATCAGGAGGAATATTACGGACATGTCGGTGTAGCCCATCTTTCAATTCTGCCAAATTGTTTAGATTATTGGCATAAATCCTTTGCTTCTTTATGCCGTAAGCCAATTATAAGCCACTGCGGTTTTTCATAACCCCACAAACAGTTTCATTTCAGAAACGCTTAAATATTTTTTAAACCGATATCTTCATGTCTTATAGGGGCGAATTCTGGCTTCAAAAATCACAAATTAGCGATCTCTCTAACAAAACGATTTCCGGAATGCTCACACTTTTGCGAGAGATTTGCTACCTCACATTTTCTAATCGCTAATGTGTGGTTTTCACGAAAGAATTCCTCCGTTACACGGATAGCGCACTCGACTTTTATCACCTTTAACTTTTAATTTAAATGGTAATTTTCTTTAGGTCAATGTTTCCTAAGGATATACAACATGTTAAACCCCTGTAATAAAAGGCTAAGTTAGAATCGTTACTTATTTTGTCTACCAATATCGCATACAACGCCATTTCGCTCCCTGCTGATGAGTTCTTGAACTTCTTTTGTAGCGAAAAATAAATTCCCATGACCTCTTTTACACGATTTCCAAGTTTGATAACATTTGGTCCAGTAGTTTTCATTTAATGACCAAAGTGGAACTTGAATTACAACCACCCTGTGCATTAAAAGTGTATGCAACAGAAAAGTTACTCTTCTGACAGAAACAAGCTTAAAAATTACCTGTTCTAAGTAGTGAAGCAACGACCAGTGTTAGGGGTAAATTTCTAGCTAAACTCTATCGAATTCGAGGGTGAACAAAATCCCTATTTATCAAAATCAAAGAAATCTGCAACTCAAAACTGTTAGCCCTCGAAATCGATATAGTTTCTATGCTAAAAATCTACGCCTAACACCGGTTGTTGCTTCAATTTTATAATTTATTTGATGCGTGTTTCACATCTGTCCTGTTGTAAGTAGTCAAAAACAGAAAACCAGCTGGCAAACAACTTCTGTGAGAACATTGCTTTGTCCCAAATCATTTGCACGCTATAGTACTTTGAAAACCCAATAACACATTATTAACTACCATTTAATAGTTTATTCGCTGGAGTTCTTAAGTGAAACAGCTAAATACAGAAAGGAAGACAAAGACATATAATATTTCACACCACGTGGTCAAGTATTTGCCCTTTGTCTCGCACTATCCAGAGACAGCAACACACACTTTTGAGGCCGCGCGGGAAGATTAAAGATCTTACTGAAAGCTACAGTTTCAAACAGAAACATAGGGAACCATTTGTTGATGTGAGAACATAGAGTTCTTAGACACACCAATGCTAAAGATACTCGTGATAAACATACGTACTAAAATTTACAAACAAAACAAAAATTAAAGCCCTCATGCAATAAATACTTACACTATAACCTATTTATATAAAGAAGATTGTGTGTTTGCTTGTCCTCTAATAACTCAGTCACTACTATAGCTATCGTCTCCAAACTTTCTACGATTCTTTTCTGTGCTCTAGAAAAGATCGACGTCCTCGATTTTCCAAAAAAGTAGCTAAAATCTGAGATATTAATTAAAAAACTCGAAATAATGATGACTTCCGCCCTCGTTATCCCAGTGGTAACAGTCTCGCAAGCTAGAGATGAAAATCTGCTTTATTTCGAAAGTTGTTGCCACTCCCCGCTTTCAAATCGTAGAGTTTGTTAATAAAAAATTCTAAGTTTTACTATGAAACGAAAATAGCAGTGCCAAACATTAAACACATTATTCTCGATTCCAAAAATTCTTGGGAAGCTATTTCGACTGTTCCCATCTTCGTACGACTTTAATCAGCCGATATATTAATTAACAATTCTGAAAGAGCTCAATTTCGCACTCATTTTTTCGAGTGGCAATAGTGTCGCGCGTTCGAGATAAAAGTATTTTATTTGGAAATGTGTTGGTACTGCTCGCTTTCAAATCGTAGAGTCTGTTAATAAAAAATTTAAGTTTGAAAACTCTATACATATAATTATTCTTCATTATATAACAAACAAACACACAATTTGCATGTTTGTTTGTTTGTTCGCGTTATTGATTTCTTATCAATTACGGTCAATTTGTTGCCAAATTAAATCGACTAAAATTGAATATAGGTGAAATACCAGATGAAACTGATTTATTTGATTTGATTAACTTGATTCGAAAGACGAAAATCATTCAAAACTGCGCGCCATTGTTGCCGATATAATGAGAGATAATTAGTTTATTTCTCTATGGAAATTTTTATGTGGGTTCTATATCGCATCAGAGTGAAAAATGTATGCCTATGAATCGTATTGTTTGCATCGTTATTAGAGAAGGATTACAACGGTATCGTTTTCTTTGTTGTTAGATACATCACTCTCAATCTAACTCAACTGGCATCGGGTACTTCCGCTAGTAATAATTAATATTAAAATACAGAAGAAATATTATAGGCATAATAAAATTTTGACTATTAAAGGGCCGCGCTTTGTATGACAAAAAGATACATTAATAGCGGTTTGTCTTCTCGTAAGTATTTATCCACAACTGGCACAAAGCGTCATGAATCAACCTAGTAAAAACTGCCTACTTAAACAAAGTCTTGTACAGTTCTTATACGGGTCAATGTAAGTTTAATCATATAGTTCAGTCTAAATATGAGCTTGCTTAGCAGTACATAGCAAAAGATCATACTTCATTGACTTGGACATGATACCGCCTCCTGCGTGAACTTACGTTCTCTTTGACAGTTTTGAAGAATAAAGCAATTTTATTAGAGTTTTCAATACCTGCTAAGAAAGACCCTCAGCTTTTGTATAGTCAGATCAGCTTTTTGAAAATTATTATGAATTTCTCGCAGCAGAATAAAAATATACCTGCTGTGTAATTTTTTGAATAATCGTATCCTTTATTGACAAAAAATATTTATTGTTAACTTTATACACTCATAATTAAATGGTACACTGCTAAAAAAAAGAGGCCAGTTCTGTATTTCCCTTTTTACTGGGCCGATCAACGAAATTCAAACTGCGTTTTTCATGTCTCGAAAGCGCGACTTAGGATACATATTAGATTTATATAAAGCTATTATTTTAACGTAGTTATTTTCACACAAAATCGAACTTTTTGTGAAACGACACATAATTGTTTTTCCATGTTGCGATTCTACGAACCAAATTATGCCTAAATGTTAAATTTTATAATTTTTGGTGTGAAATTGAAAAAATTATGTTGGCTCATTTCTCTCAGTTTGCGCCAAGAATAAATCATTTGGCGAATTCTTAATTTATAGTAACCTAATTCTTCTCCTTTTTTTTTTCATTGATACACGAGAGAAGAAAACGGTCCATCCTTCATTCTTTCAAATAATTTTAACAAAATGCGCAAACCACATTTTCGTTATTATTGCTTATATAAAATACGCCAAATTTCTAAATGCACCAAAATGTAAATTCTCGCTTATCTTCAGAACTTTTAAATAAAAACTCTAAATTTTGGTAAGTAGGCCTAGAAATACATCTATTTTAAGATGACGCTAAACATTGTATAGGTTATAATACAAAAATGTTTACGAAAAATTTATATGAAATATTTAAAAATACAAATTTTAAAGCTAAATCATAAACAATGTGCGAATTATATTTGGATTAAGCCTAAATTTCGAATTCTGGAAGAAGGAATCATGTAAGTTTAATAAAAAGAGAGAAATTAATAAATATATAGCATATATAATTAACATTAAGGAGTTAAAATTTTGAGAGCTGATCTTTTAAAAACTACTCGTGCGATTTTTACAAAACTTGACAGATTGGCGTAATTTGAGTCGTAAACTGGAAATACGGAAACCCATTGGCATGTCATTTCAGAAATAGTACGATTTTGTGTCAAAATACCTATAGTAGAACAATGCTATATATGAATCTAATACATATCCTAAGTTGCTCTTTCAGGAAATGAAAAACGCAAGTTCGTCAAACAGCCTAGTAGAACGGAAGGTAGAGAATTGTCGCATTTTTTTTCCGCACATATCAAGGAAATTTTATAGCGATACTTCAGCATAATCAGATTCTACTCTAATTACGTACCTCTGGTGGATCTGTAAGTATCCTCTACGACTTGAGAGAAGATGTCATTACAGCAAGGCATTCCGTCTTCACAACATACGTGCATATTTGCGAAGTACTTGATGCTTTTATGGTTGATGGTGAAATTAGGATATTTGGAAACTTGCTGCTCCAGACTTTTCGCCACTATCATATACGGGTTATTTTGCTCAGATATGATAGAGAATTTTCGCCAACGGTAGTACTGAAGTAAAACTAGTATAGACCGTACAACCTAGAAGAGAAAAAATTTAAGAAAAAATTTTCATTCATATATATATATATATATATTGTTCTTTCTTAGAAAAAGGTAAGAGGTTTAAAAACTTGCTGTTCATATAAGACAGCGGTTTTCAACTATTTCACTAACGTGTACCATCTAAACAAAAACTGGAAAACTTTAGTACTACACCTACATTTTAAGATGATTATTTTTCAGTTCATCAAAGAAATATTAAAAAATATATATTTTGCCATTTGCACTAACTATTGTATATTTGAGTTAAATAGGCACACATGAAAAATACTAGATTAAAAATTGGTTACCATTTTAATTTGTATTACTTTGTAGAGACATTAGGTTATTTCGAAGCAGGAGAGATGAAAAATGAGCAACGCCTTCGCCGGGAATCGAACCACGGACCCTTGGAAAACGCGCCTAGCGTGCTGACCACCACACTACGAAGGCAAGCTAAGAAGACGGGAGAAATAGCTTATATCTTTAATTCTAAAATTTAATGCGAAATTTGGGACTGTATCAGAGAGATCAATATTTTTATGCCTGGTCTTACTTCACTTAGTTTTTAATGGTAAATTCTGATCCACTTTAAATTTTGTTCTGTATTTATTTTTCTAATATAACATGGAAGAAAATCCTTGTTGACACAAATAGGTTGTGCAAAAAGGCAATAAAAATGTAATAGCCTTATTAGAAATGCCTTTAATTTCTTTTTTAAGATTCAGCCAAATATTAGCACGTGTGTTATTTTTCAAAAATTCAGTATCTTCATAAGAATTACATATTTTACATTAGCTGTTCTCCTGGAGGCAGAATCTGTTTAAATAGGCTGGAAACCTACCATTGTTGGTAATTATTTGGTTAAGGTCCATATCATTCGTAACAGTAATTTTTTACTTGATACGTATATGTCTTAAATAATTAATATTTTTCTGAGATATCTCCCCCTATCCTTCCAGTCTTTCAGCAAAGGATCTTTCATAATGGCAATGATTCCTTGAGAAAAAGACTATTACCATTTAAGAATTTTATGAAGACATTTCTTTTTCCTTTTTTTCTTTTTTTTTTTTCCAATGTCATGAAAAATGGCTGTAACCCCCAGGGAAGCCACTTTGGATAGTGCACCGGCCTTCTCATTACCACACCCTCCAGAATGCGTTTTAACCCTTTGCGGCACGGTGTGCACGGTTTGAGCACACCTAAAAATTTCCTTCTGTATGCAAAATTATCAGTTACTATAGGTTACTCTGAATCTTCTTTATTTATACTAGATCGCAGCACAACACAAAACAGTCTATATATTTTAGCCATGTGTAGTTTCTAAAGACCCTCATTTTTCAAAGAAATCTTCCAGATTGTTTTTAGTATATAAAAGGAATTATTTGAAAAGAAATTCTATGTTATTTTCTTGGCTGTATGCTAATCTTCTTATTCTATATTATTTTTAAATTTTTAGCTTGAAATCTTGCCTAAAATCGAACGGCGAACATCAGGTGTGCTCAGAGTGGGCTCAATGAGAGACTAAGACTAGACCAACAACTGAATCTTTGTTTCTCTGCAGTTCACTGGTCAGTTCATTGACAATAGAAAAGGTGGGTCTACATCTGCGTCTGCGTTTCCCTTCCTGCTTTTCTATTTCTTTCTTTTTTAGGGGGAGGGGGGTGGGGGTCTGGTTATTAACTAAGTAATTGTTGAGCTGATTTTCTGAAGGTCATGAGTAATTTTAGCTGTTAGCAGCTGTTTTTTTTTTTTTTTTTTTTCTCTTTCACTTTCGTTCAAAGAAGTTTTGTTAGCGCTACGTTCGACAGTTTTGAATTGTAGACGTTTATTTAATTTTATTTTATAGTTTATAATTTCTGATTGTAGATGTAATATGAGTTTATTTTTTTTGTCGGATTTTTAATTATTTTCCAAATGGATCGGAGAGGGCTGACCATTTCTGAATCACTGAAAGTGCTACTTGAATTACTTTTAGATACTGAATCCGATACGGATCCCGGTACATGCGCAAAACATGCAATATTGATTTGTGCTTTTTTAAAGTGGGTGTCACTTTCTTCGAAAGGTACCACCATGAAAAAAATAGACGAAAGCGTAAATATGAAATGTAAATAATGTAAATATCATATACCCAAGTTACGTTTTTTCCATTCATACGCATGTAACCATCATATGACCAAGAAGAGCCTTTTAGGGGATTGTAGAGTAGCAGGCCTCCCCGTGGCAAACTTTAGGTAATGCTAAATCTGCTACGATATTCAGAATCTAGTGTTTTGTAATCGTAAGACAAAATCTCTTACTCTTTTACGCGCTTCCCAGCAATGCTCGTTTCAGCATTCTTTTCGAAGCTCTATTCATTCAGTGCGCCCGTTGTTTTCTTTTAAGTTTTCAAGTTCTTCCAACTTTTCAAGTTTCTTCTAAGTTCTTTAAGTTGATTTCATTCAAAACCTCATTATCAAGGGAGAGCGCCAGCAGGGCAGACAAAGCATCTGAATATATAATATATTGAAGGAAGAATATATTGAGAAATAAATTATTAAAATATTCTTTCTTTTGCGACGTGTCTTTTAGATGTTCAGATAATTTTGGATTTACTCGCACATGCAACGTCTCAAAATAAGATGTCAGAAGGGAATGTAACGGCGTTCAGTAATTCATTTTGAGATGTTATATACGTGCTAAAATTATATATATAACTGGAAGGAGGTAATTTACGCCTGATGGGACACTGATGATTAGGAATTGGAGGACACGAAAGCTAGCTGCATTCGTCGCTTCTTCTTACTGCGCATCGTATGCAGAACATTAGAATGCCTTAACCATCCAGCTATTATTTTCATAAATTTTCATGGAGTATTGAGTACACAGATCAGTGGATCCGCAATATTAGCATTTCGCCTTTGAATTAGCATTTGGGTCAGCATTTCGACTTTGAATCCACTTGTCACGTCTTACACGTCTGATAACTTTCGCTATATGTCCTTAGGCTCAACCTTTGTTTTTCCGGACATAGAATGCCCCACACGCCCTAATATAAATTCGCCAAACCTATCCTACACTCGCTTGACGGATTTATTTTAGGATATTCTGTACGCACGTTTCGCTGTGCG
This sequence comes from Stegodyphus dumicola, assembly GCF_044657685.1. Taxonomy (NCBI): domain Eukaryota; kingdom Metazoa; phylum Arthropoda; class Arachnida; order Araneae; family Eresidae; genus Stegodyphus; species Stegodyphus dumicola. The sequence goes on along the minus strand of NC_140770.1, from coordinate 272,788,914 downwards.
TTCGTAAGATGCGTTTTGTATATTTATAAGATATTTCTCCCGCTTTCTTAGCATGCTTTCCTGGTGTAGTGGTCAGCACGCTCGGCGCGTATTCGAGAGGTCTGAGGTTCGAGTTCCGGCGAGGGCATTCCACATTTTATATCTCCTGCTTCGAAGAAATCTAATGTCTCTACAGTAGCGTCCGAACTAAAAGAGAAAAACAGATGGTGAATGATGATCCTCCACCACCAGGATTTGGCAATTGGGTCCCCTAATTCCCAGTCTTCCTTTAATAGAAGGAGTATCTAAGGTACTTCTCTCGCCATCTTAGAATTCCTTCGTATTGTAGTGGTCAGCACGCTCGGAGCGTATTCGAGAGTTCCGAGGTTCGAATCTCGGCGAGGGAAATGTACGTTTTACATGTCTCCTGCTTCAAAGAAATCTTAATGTTTCTACATATTAAACAGGTCTTCGCATTTGCTTATTGATGCTTACTGTTTTAAAAATTGTAAACTATGCGGGGCGGAACTATACAGTTATTGTGGTGTGATTGTACCTGTATGACCAGTGAAATTCTGGCGACTCTTTCACTTCTACCCGTACCCGTATGTTCGTAGGCCCCTTTTTGCTAACCACTAAAAGTGATACCAGAAACGATTGAAGGATATCGACGAAGAGCATTATCAAGGGACATCGAACTTTAATGGTTTTGTCCTGGAACACTCTGCACACCGTAACACTTTAACTTCAGTTAGGAACTTTAACTTAAATTAAGAAAATTTTGACAAAATTTACAGCATCACGCAGCAATTACAGCACTTTTAAAGAAGACTTGTAATCTTGGCAGATTTTAGGCAAACGATGTTTCCGTCATGGAACACTTAGTTTTCTTTATGTTTGGTTTAAGAACATAAAGGAAACTAAGTGTTACATTGAATAGCACATTGATTATAGACGGTGTGACATTGAATAGAACACCGATTAACAATAGAAATAGGTGTTACATTGATCATGTTTCTTCATTGGTTATTTCAGTTTTGGCTGACAGAAATTTGAAAATTAGAAAATTTTGTATGAAAAAACGATTACTGAAAATAAGTGATGCCAAATTCACAACTGGCATGAGTTTCAGCTCCCCCCCCCCACCGAAATAAAGAAAACCCATCTATGAGTGTGTACCGCAGTATGGTCTTCATTCAATTTACCTTATATACACGAGGGTTACAGGTGAAAACTTTGCGGAAGAAAATGTCGCGGAGAAAACAGCACAAGGGACACAGTACAAGATAAACAGCCCACGTTATCGCACAAAACATCGTGGGAGAAAAAAGAGCAAGGAGATTCGTTTATCTTTTTCGAATCTATGTAAACTAATAATTGAACAAAGTTCATTCTATCAATACTTTAATCCAATGGCAATGTAAAATACACACTGCGTTTTATTTTTCGAATAAGTGTTATGGAATTTGAGTTGAGAATATTATTGAGTGCATTAACCTCATTTTTGTTTAATAATATCAAAACGATATCTTTAGCTGCTGATAATATAAGGTTTTCTTCAATAGTGTGAGCCTGCCCATTCTTGGCAATTCTTAGGCTTACTAGCTTCCAAAGCTTTTTCAATTCAAGTAACAAAACTTTTCTTTACTTGTTTGCTATTTTTGAACTCCGATAATTCCCCCTTAAAATATTCTTCAGATTTATCTTTTATATTGGCACGCTTAGATTCACGATGTCTTTTAGGAAACGATGGTTTCATACTTTGAATGGATAATAGTTTACCGTAAACAATACACTGGGGTTTAGGGACCATTTTGTTTCTATTCCAAGTAAACCCAAATGATAAATAACTTTCATTGTTTCTTCCATAAACAATTTTTCTTTTCTTTTCAGCATTCTTAGTGCTAGTAGATTGCACCTGTGAATCTTCACTTTTCCGCTTAATCAGTTCTAGCCATTTTTCCATTTTGAAAATCTAGGTTTATTATTTTTTTACCAATATTTAATATATTACGAGTTCTTCAAAAACAAAAAACGATATTCTCAAATCGCGTATAAAAATAAAGAATACAAAGCAACAAGAAGACAAAATACCTGTTGTTAGAGACAGCAAATCGACGTAAAACAATTGTTCTAATTGAAAATACAGCAATAGGAGCCCGGAAATGGTGGCGACGTAAAATGTAGACATGGCTAATGTATCGATCAGCTCTAAACAAATTATTGAGAAACTTTTATCTTTTTATAGGAGCTTATTTTTATTTCCTATTAAATACAACATCCATTTCTATTATTCCTTGTATAAATATCATTTATGACAATTTTTTTATGTGCATGGCTAAAATATATTTGTGAAAATAATAACGGATTGTTTTACTAAAGACTATGACCGTCTGTTGACTTGAACAAAGTTCAGATTGCATAAATTTACAAATGCTAGAGAAAAAAACCTTAAAGCGGATATCAAAGTACTTAATTTTTCAATTTAATAGTTAAAAATACTTTGTTTGTTTGTGTACCACCTATGTTTCTCTTGCGTACCGCTGGTTGAGAATCGCTGCAATAGAGAATTATTATGCATTATATCCTTTCTTAAGACTTGTTCAAGATAATTACAATTTCATATCTAATATTATCACTATTCCTAAACATTTTATCAACAAGACTTTAAAACACACTGAAATTTCTAGGAGTAGATTACCTAACTAAGGGTTTATATGATTTAGAGTTCAAATTCTCATTGTTTATTACATCAGTTATTTATAGCCAACGAATTGTGATAATACCAAAAAAAAAAAAAAAAAAAAAGCGTAACTTATCATAAAAAGTAAAATTATTAAAATATTAAAAATTTGTAGATTTTGCTTCTATATTTCACTCAAATAATTGCAAAACTAAAACGGTTGTGATGCCAAAAATCACTTTATTCGCTGTAATTATGCACACTCTTGATATTAAACTTCTATGTAAATCACTTGTGAAAAAATTTAACTACACCATTATTTATTAATATAAAACAAGGCGCTGAATTACTGAATTACGATCCATTTTAATGGCTTTGATCCATAACCATTACTGGGAAGGTGAGAAAATATTTCAAAATTCTTGCATGAATATTTATTACATGAAACGGAAATACTCCATTACGTAGAGTTATTGCATAGAATAACTAATAATTTAATAAGTAATTGCGCCATGGTAATTTTTCATTCACTCTATTTCAGTATTTACATAAATCATTTTTCAAGATTAGGTTGGAACAGTCTTTGAAATCTTTGATTACGTGTATATTAAATTAAAGACCAATAAAAATTAAAACTAAAAATATAAAAGTTTTCAGATTCTACATTACGCCAGGCGTGAGTTTTAACGTTTTGCGTGTTACATTTATTTATTAAATATCATATTATTCGCACTTAAATCAAAAAATTCAATTCAACAGCAATATCGCAAAATAATTTTAAAATGAGCGTGTCTTTAGAATTTCGGATACACAATCTCGCGCGCTGGAGATAAAATTGTTTTCTTTCCCGTATAGTTTTGCCATGGCTCGCTTTGAAATCGTTCAGTTTGTAAATCAAAAAATCGTTAAAGTTTTACAAAATATGAAATCGATAGTAAATCAAATTCCAGATTTCAAGTTTGGATGCCCATATTACGTTATTTAAAATTGGATGACTCTAGGAACCGTTGTTTTAAACCAACGTGAGAAACGTACATACATTTATGCAGATTCTGCATTATTTAATTTCTTTAAATATAATACAGGGGTCTAATATTTAGAGGCAACAATACGAAAAGTAAACCGACATTTATTGTGAAACAACGCAAAATGAAATAAAATATGTAGTGCTCTAGATGTATACAAAAAAGTGAGCATTTTAATTGAAAATAATATGAATTTTTAATTTAGAGAAACAAGTTCAGCATTTAAATAAAAATAAGTAAACCTTAATTGTAAACAGCTACATGATTAGTATATTTTCTGCTTCGATTTCGTCAAATTTTCACTTTCAGAGATCAGACTTTATCGGTTTTATGAATGGGAAGCTCTCATATTTTAATAAATGGAACATGTACGTATATGTGATGAGATTGGAATTAGGAATGGACATTGTATAAAATGAACTAGCTCATATTGAAATGCAAATTTCGGAAATTGCGTCTGCCACTGGAATAATCGCAAAGAGCATTTTGAAGTTTAATTTAGGTGTTCGCGAAACGCACTATGAGATATTGAAAGCACTCATATGTAATACTGAAATGAACAGGTGTATTTAATTATGGCAAAGCACACTAGGGCTATCTGCCTAGGGGGAGGGATGCCTTTCGTGGAGGACTTTCTAAGGGAAACTGGCTCGTATACACGTTACACATGGGGAAAACCACGAAAACGCCCATGCAGCCAGCCCGTTCGCGGGATTCGAACCTCGGACCGAACTACCAGTGTTCAGCGGCTTTACCGCTCGGCCGCTGGTGGGCCCCTGAAATGAACAGATCTCCATTTCAGATAATTAACACAGTTAAAAGAGGATGAGAATTTGCTTTCGATATTAGCTATTCAGCTTTCCAAGAGTCGTACAAAATTATGTGTAATCACTATTACTAGAAATGATAACTTTTGGCTTACCACACATATTCGGAATTACACTTGTTTGTTATTGAAAAAGGTTCTAAGGTATTTCTCCCGCCTTCGCAGTGCAGTGGTCATCACGCTGGAAGCGTATTCGAGAGGTCCGAGGTTCGAGTCCTGGGGAGGGCACTGCTCATTTTTCGCGTCTCCTGCTTCAAAAATACCTAACGTCTCTACAGTGGCGCCCGAACTATAAAAACAAGGTGGTGAAGGTTTGGCGATTGGGTCCTCCAATTCCCAGTCGCTCTTTAAAAGGGGTAGTATATAAGATATTTCGCTTGCTTTCTTAGCATACCTCCGGGTGTAGTGGGCAGCACACTCTGCGCGAGATTTGAGTCCCGGCATTGCTCATTTTTCATGTCTTCTTATTCCAAAAGAGCTAATGTCGCTACAAAGTATTGAATTAAGAAAGAATTCTATTACTGGGATTGTGTATTATAAAAATCTGAAGCAATGAATGAGTACTACTGTGTAAATAAAAATCGTAAAAACAACCTTGTATTTAGCGTAGGTATAACGCTACGCTAAATACCGCTACGCTAAATACGAGGTTGTTTTTACGATTTTTATTGTCACATTAGCGTGTTTCTCTTCTAGACTACTGTGTAAACCTATGAGATTAACAATTCAAGTTTAACATCATTAGAAATCGATAATGGGATATGGATAGAATGTAACAAAAGAGTAAAGGAATAATACAGTCTTTTTAGCACGGAAGAGGAAGCGTTAAAAACGTGTGGATTCGAACTCCAGAATTCCTCCCCCCCCGGTTGCTAGCCGGACGAGCATCAAATTACTCCCTGAAGGTACGCGGTAAGGAAAAAGGAAATACCTAACAGCTGAAGTTCTTAAGGGGGTTATCACATCTAGCGACGGTCCGCGCTAGACGGGACATTTCTGAGAAATGAAATTCTAGTAGCACTGGTTTAAACGGGAAGATTCCTAGAAAAAACATCTTCGCTGGAAGCGAAGTCCCGCCTAGATGCGGAAACGATGTCCCGGCTACACGGGATATTTTGAAACTTCGCTGAAAATGTTCCGTCTGCAGCTGTTTCCCGGGTAGAAATCAACCAGTCAGACGAAAGTTATGCTTTTGAAGCATCACGGGTCCCAATCTGAGCAATATTTGATTACTGTTTGGTGTTCAGTTCTGTTTAGTAAGTATGTTCAGTTCTGTTTAGTAAGTGAAAACGGTAACCTAGCTATGTAGGTTTGGTAGAAATGTGCGGGCTCTGAGAAATGTCCCTTTCGACGTCCAGTCCCGCGTAGCGGAAGCATAGGTGATAGGGACTTTAAGTACAAGCATTTGGCAAGTTAAACGGTAGCAACTAAACAGATGTCTGCTTTCAATTCAGAAATTTCGGACGCTGAAGTTCACAGACTATTGTCACATCCCTCAAAAACCATGCATTCTAAACTTTTCTGAACTTCTGAACACATACTGTGATTGAAATTTTATTGAGAATATGCACATAAATTAATTTTCAGAAATCTTGGGATATCTTTAGGAAGTCTTTAGGGTATCTTTAAGGAATCTTTAAGAAATCTTTAGGGTATGTTTAGGAAATCTTTAGGAAATCTTTCGGGATGAGGGAAAGTACAATGCCTGCTAGTACTTTGTAATGACCAATCTTGACAATTACCAGCTGGCTATTAACACCGTCAGAGAAACTCCGACCTAGTATCTACTCGTTTAGTCTTTAGTTCTTTTGCATTCATTTCATTTTTCATTTACGTTTTGCATTAGTTCATGGCATCATTTTGCTGCTCAACTAATGAATGTCATATCCGATGTTTGCAATCCATATAAAATCCATTTTACACAAATCAGCCATGTAATTTATGACAAAAACCAATGGCCTCACTTCTTTACCCTCAAACAACCTCCAGATTTACATTAAATTACGCCATGCGTTTTCAGTGACTTTTTTTCCAAATTTGCTGTACTGTTCTAGTTAGATTGTCAGATTCGTTGTTCTTATATTTATTAGAAATACGAAGTGGATGTGGTATATGAATGAGAGAAAGGTGGACAACGTGATCTTCTAACTGTGATGGCAAGCTGTCACATTTTTCACTTGAAATTTTAATTTGACTGCGGCAACGGCTGTTTACCAAAAAGACTATAAATAGACCTGTTAAGAAGCTCCCTCTTATTCACGTATTTTCAGTAGCAAGTCCTCGGGCTTTTTTCATACAACTACTGATTATCATACCCATGAACATCTTTAATAGTCGTTCATTAGTGATATTTTTTTCATCATCTCGCACAGCACTAAAATGAAGAAAACTTCGCAAGTTCAGAACTGAATCCAGTGGCAAATCCATTACGCCATTTTATTTCGATTCATGAGGTCGGTCAAGCGGCATATTTTGAAAAAAAAAAAAAAAAAAAAAAAAGCTGGACATTTTTCATTCATATCAAGTCCTATACTATTCTGAAAACATGATGTCGAAATTTAATTTATGACTTTTTCGACATCTCAAGACTTCCCTTCCGTTGGAGTCCTGCTCTTCTAGGACGAACTTGCGAATAGTATATGACCTAGGTTTCTTGCGATTAAAGTGTTACCTAGGTTATATAGTGTTACCTAGGTTTCTTGCAATTAAATATGTATCTGAATTTCTACTACAAGAATCATATTCTGAATAAATGTATGTCTCACAGGTGAGAATATTAAGCTTTCTTTTTTGGCAATATACATTTCTTTTTTGGTATACAATATACATGTCAATAATTAATTTTATTCAGTTTTTGGTTATTAAAGCACATCAGAACTAAACTTTCTTTTATTCGGGTTACTCTCGGTCTTCAATATAACGCAGCCGTAATCAAATATTAATTACCTCTTCATTCTGCGTTATTGTGTCAGCAATTCAGAAAATAATTACAATATTAGTCTCCTATTAATGAACCGCATAATTCCAAATGAACAATCTCTCTAAATTAAACGCAAACCTCAAATGCATTAAATCTTTACACTAAAGTATATAACTGTATTGAAAACACTTCGAAAACTTTCTTATGTATACCCCTGGTAACATGCAAAACATCCAAAGAGTATTGAGTTTCACGCTACACCTTCTTCAATAATTCTGGTGTCATTGTGTTAGTGGCCACCTGTAATACGCTGCTACAGGCTCACAGCGCCAAAAACTGTTTCGTTCAAAGAAAGAAACATATATCGGGTGGGTTATGTCAGGAAACGGGTGTGGTGTAAAACTGAGCGCTCATTAGAAATTTTGTATGCTACCAGTGGTGCATATGTGGCAGTTTATTAAATGTTTTCAATTTTATTATGAACTTTAAGAGTTTAGGTTTTCGGGTTCAAAGAATTTTTCGTTATTCGCATAGGACTGTTAGTTTTCATGTTTTGTAATCAGGACAAATACCTTTTTTGTTATTTGCACAGAATCATAAGTTACCCTGTTTTGTAATTAGGATAAACGTTTATGGACAATATTGTGTTACTTTACTTCACGTCTTTGTTAAAATATAATTTAAGTGCATAATATTTTATGACATTTCATCTATGAAAATTCGTTCTTAAAGAAAGAGATTGACCTTTATATTTAAGTCCGCGGCTGTCCACATTACCGTCTATGCAAACAAAAATATGTACACAGTAATATTCCCTACCAGCACGCCATGCGCTAAGTCCGTATAACCATCACGAAAGCAAACTTGCAGCGTTCATTTTCCTCGATGGCTACACATACATGCATCATGATGCTATACGCAGAACGTGCGCACATGCGTGCGTCATTATTATGTGCATCATGGTTACGTGGTTCATGATGTTGTACGCAGAACTGGGATTCGTCTGAAAAAAGGATGTGGTGAAACTCCGGTGCTTCGTGGGTCGCACCAATGTAGGAGCGGCTGACCCTGCTGCATCGCCAAAAGAAGCCGGAAGGACGGTTTCCTTGCTGCTAATCGATGGTATTGCAAATGTCCTCTCAATGTCCGTGTCGTCACATGTCGTCCTCAGAAGGGCCAAGCTCCTGACTCAGGGTCAGTAACGTGGCTGTGAGATTCCGCAAGGTAGAGAGCACAATATGTCAGTTCCAGAGCCGCTGAGATCTTGCATGGCTTTCAGCATGGCTGTCGTGCACTCTACGTTTGCCTGATAGTTATGGAATCCCGACCAACACGAGGAATATGTCCGAAATGATTAACCGCAGTTACGATAGGCCACGATTCTGGCAGCGGGTGAATTTCGATAAGTGCTTGTAGGAGTTTCCCCTCTTACACGAGGCTTGAAAATCGCATCTCAACATTTGTTGGTTAGCTAATATCTTGATCTTTACCCAAAACAACAAAAGTTGAGATGCCATTTCGAAAGGAGAAACTCGCTTCGCTGTCTTCCCATTTATACACACTAATTAACATTATTCCCATTTGCTTTGGGTGCGTGTTGCTGGAATGCTAATCAATCGCAGCATGTAGCACCAATCATGCAAATTTGATGTCTGATGACGTCTTCATGGTGTAGCAGTTTTAATGGCCATCAACCTATTTAAAGTGTGTTTGATAATGATACATTTGCTGGTTAAATCACAGAATCAGAGGCTGTCTCCAGAGGGCCTTCTTTCAACTACTTCATCGATATCATCCACTGTTTGCAATGGCGATTAATAATATTAAATAATCTTAAATTTTGATTTGTATTTTGCTGTTTCATTATCGTATCGTAATACATTTTATTTAAAGAAATAACAAATTCAATTATATATCTGACTAAGATGCTGTCACGGTGAAAAGAAGATACGGACTTTGTTTGCTTTCGAATTACCTATCATGGTAATAATTTTAGAGATTTGTCTCTTGTTCTGTAACAGAGGACAGCTAATGTTATACACATATTAAGCAATTCTTTTATTAAAATAATTCTATTAAAATACTATTATCTGAAACATGTAGAATAAAGTGTTCAGAAGTACGCAGAAGATAATCATTTGCAGAATCATATCAGGAAATGTACAATCAGAATTTTATTTTAAGTTACTTTTAAAAGTGCTACTCACTACAATAATTTATTACTATAATACTTATTGAATACGTTCGCTTTTAAGAAATTAATATACAATAATTTATTAAAACTTATAACGGTTAAATTTCTTATTATAGCGATAAAATGTAGGATAAATAATAACTATCAGCGACACAATTAAGCAGATCATAATTGGGATTGTAAAAAATCAGGAAATCAGCGTGTACGGCTAATAGGCGCACGAGGCATTTTAAGGCTGTAAAAGTTGCTGGATAATCGAAATCAATGAATATATAGTAATTCCTCGGGCATTTGTCCTCCTCGCATATCTCCACTATCATTTTACCACCAGTTTAAAAAAAGTTACACAATTTTCTCCTTCCTCAATGCGTTCGGAGAACCAGCTCCCTAAATTTTTAAATAGATTCATCTGCGTAGTGTGATTGTTTTCATCTTACTAACAAAGACAAACCCTCGCAGACTACCTGCAAAGGTCACGCCGAACCTATCCCTTCTATCTGCTGAACTTTAAACAAGCCTAATACAATAACCGTGATATCACGGCGAAGCAGAACGAAATGCCATTCCGTCTGAAATTTTATTGAGCTATCAGCAGATTTATATTCTTGAATTATTTATGGATGATCTGAGTTCTAAAGATTAGCAGAGACAACAAGAAGAACAAGCGAGACTTAAGTTACAGACAAGCCGAAATGAAGATTACCTTATTAGATTTGTATAGTTAATACCCTATGTGTCTTACTGGAATGTAGGTTGCTCTTAAATAATATTGTATTTGTTAGCAGTAATTTATCCATGACTACTTTGTATTCGTTATGTTCTTACTGTATTCGCGTCTTTCGGAAATTAAATTATTTGCCTAATTTTCCCTTTCGACTTTCGGAGGGTAAAATTATTGAGAAAAAAAGTGGGGATTCGCCAGGAAATAATGTACGTATAATGTATTTAAGAATTTTTTTTAAAAGTAGAACTTATAATAACAAAGCTTTGTAATACACTTTTAAAAATAATTCATATTTTCTCATTCTCCACAAAGCATATTATTTCCAGACATACAGACATGATCGAAAAGCAAGGTATTTCTTTTCCATAACTAAAAAAAAAAAAAGTCGGAAAGCTCTCAGGTTTTACATTACGCCAAAAGGGAATTTTTTTTAACGATTTGTATGTTACCTTTATTCATTATATGTCATGTTCTTCGCAATCAAACCATAAAATTCAATTCAACGGCAAAATATATCGCAAAATAATTATACAATGAGTATATCTTTAGAGTTTCCGATACACAGTCTGGCGCCCTTGAGATAATTCTTTTTAAGGTGTTGCCATTGCTCGCTTTGAAATCGTAGAGTTCTTAATAAAAAATTCGTTGATGTATTACAACATATGAAATAGATAATAAAGCAAATTCAAAATTCGGGTTTCCAGATGCCGATATTCGGAGGAGGATTACGTTATTCAAATTGGACGGCTCTAGGTACCGTTGTTTTATCACAACATCAGAAACATATATACATTTAAGCGGATTCTTCATTATATAATTTCTCTAAATATAATAAAGTGATTCGTCGTTTATAGTGAATGCACGCAAAATGTTAAAACGAAAGTAATAGTTCTCTGTTGTCCGAAATTAAAAAAACAAATTTTAAATTCAAATTAGGGCTTCCACATGCCCATATTCTATGGAAGATTATACTCAAATTTTGATGGCTCTAGGTACCGTTGTTTTATCACAATGGGAGAAACATTTATGTGGATTCTTCATTATTTAATTTCTTTAAGTATAACACAGGGCGATAATATTTGGTGGCAACAGTTTGAAAAGTGAATCAACGCAGAAAGTGAATCGACGTAAAATACCAAAACGAAATTGAGAGCCCTTCTGTGCTAACGCCCTTTCGGCTAATAAGGAAATGGTCTCATATTTTAAAGATGAAATTAACAATACATGTTACCTTTCTACATTTTGAAGGGCTTCAAACTAGTATTTTACATTACATGTATTTAAAACAGTTTGTGAAAGTTTGCTTTGATTTATTTGATTAGCAAAACACTCGCAGGCCCTTTGCTTAAGGGAAGGGATGCCTTCGTCGGGGAAGTTTTAAGCGAACTGGCTCTATATAGGTTACATATGCGGAAAACACGAAGACGCTCATGCAGGCAACGCGTCCGCCAGGATTCGAACGCGGGATTGAACTACCAGTGTTCAGCGACTTTCTCCTTCGGCCACTGGTGGGCCACAAGGTTTGATAGCCTCCGCTCAATTTCACTGTAGCGAAAACCTAGATGCAAATTTAAGGCTAAGTTTAATGTGTTATAAACGCCCTCAGTTTCAATTGAATACACAATTTTTCGCCATTTGCAAAGTAAGCTGCAGGTGTTTCTCTTTCATTGACTTCATACAAAACATCCACTTATATCATTAAATTCAGTAGATATTTAACACTTTGACTTATTCTCAGTTGTCGAAGATGGGAGTTTGAATCGTTAGTCAGTTTGTTACTGTTCAATTAGTTCTTGTTTGCAAAAGAGAAACAGCTACATGGCAGCCAAACCCCGAAGTTGAATTATATCTAAAATAGTTCTAATATTCGGCGCATTTTCAAATTTTGCTTACCTATGCTGTCCCAGAAGAAAAGAAAGAAAATTGAAGATAAATTAAGTTTAATGTTCAATTTCAGCAATGCATTGCATAAAGGTGACTATAAATATATTTCTACAGTTCAAAATATAAAAAAATCAATTGAAATAGTTTAGATATAAATCTTAAAATGTGTGATCATGGGCAAAAATGCCTGTCCCTTTCAAGTTTGAGATTATTCAACCTATTTGGTTTTGTAACCTAATTTATTTTTTTAAATAAAGAAGTTTAATTATTTTAAATATGAACTAATAGTGTGTTATATTCATGAAAAAAATTAATTACGGAAGTTTTTTTCTTTAACACATCAGGGACATCAGGGATCTTTAACAGGAAAATAATTTATCTTCCACGTCACGTCGAGCCCGTTACCTTGAGATTAATTTACCCCAAATTAGTTTGTAAATCTGTGGAAAAGGAGCAGTATATATATTCAGTGGCATAGATAAATTAGTTAAGGTAAGTTTGACTACTTTCAATATGTATAGTGCCCCCTTTAGGCAGATTTGCAAACTAATTGGGGCTGAAATAATCTCAAGCCAACGGACTTAACATGAAGTGGAAAACAAATTATATTTATTGATTTTCTAGATTTTTATTTAAAAGTTTAGAAATATATTTACAGTCATTTTATGCAATGCATTGCTCAAATTAAACTTTAAAAACTAATTTAGCTTGTATTTTCTTTATTTTCTTCTGGGACAGCATACGTAAGTAAAATTTGAAAATGGCCTATTCATCAATTTAAGCTCTTTTTATGGTACTGACAATTTTTATTAGCAGAATGTTTCGTTATCTTCAGCAGATTACACAAAACTTCAGTTTGCTTATTCTAAACGAAACATTTAAGACACTGGTCTAAACGAAACATTTAAAACACTGGTAGTTCTGTCCGAGCTTCGAATCCCGCAAACGGGCTGCTGCATGGGCGTTTTCATGGTTTTCCTCATGTGTAACGTGTATATGAGCCATTTTCCCTTAGAAAGTCATCCACGAAGGCATTCCTCCCCTTAGACAGATAGCCCTCGAGACTTTGCCATAATCACACACACTAAGCGAAACATTATTGTTGATAGCTGTATGATACACACTGTTATTTTAAAGTAGCGAAAGTACCCGATAGCAGTTAAGTTAGATTGACAGTAATGCATCTAACATCAATGAAAACGATACCGCTGTAATAGATTTCTAATAAAAACAATGCAAAACATATAATTAATAGTCATACATTTTTCAGTCTGATGCAATGTGGAACCCACATAAAAAACTTCGTTAGGAAAATAAACTAATTCTCTCTCATTATATCAGCGACAATGGCACGCAGATTTTAATGACTTTCGTCTTTCTAATCAAATGGTCATAAAAGCTCAAGGCCCATAAAATATTTCATCTATATTCAGTTTTAGTTTATTAAATGAGGCAAAATATGTATCTTAATTATTCAGAAATCAATAACTCGAACAAACAGACAAACACACAAACAGAGATTCTTCTTTATATATATATATGTGATGTACCAGCTTTTGTCCGCAATAAATAGATTGGTGAAGAAATATAGATGTAGTCGTAGCTTTATTTATCAGATGATAAGTTTAAAAAAAAAGGATCCATTTATTATTGGTCAGGAGAAATAGCAGTTACAAAAATCATACTTCCGGAGTAAATAAAATATAATAACTAAATAAGTTTTTGTATGAAGTTCACTGCATCGTTACATTAAAGAAAAGACCCCGATATTCCTTTGCGAGTCCTTTTATAGCCTCTGGAAAAGCGGAGTTTCAAAGAAATGACGTCAGCCTCGTCAGCCATTCCAGTTCGCTTTAAATATCTCCAGAATATTCTATAACTGTACGTGTAGAAAAGGCGGGAAAAAAAACTTGACTACGGGGCTGTGGATTTAATTCCACGTACTTTCAAATAAGAGACCGTCGCCATTAAAAATGAAAAGAACATACAGTTAGAATTTTAAGTGTATTCTTGACTATGGAATTTTATTATTACATATATATATAGAGAGAGAGAGAGAGAGAGAAAGTAAAACAAAAATTTTTTTGTAAACTCACAAATTTTTTATTAACAAATTCTACAATTTGAAAGCGAGCAGTAGCAATGCTTTTTGAAATAACGCACTTTTATCCTCAGCGTGCAAGACTGTTGCCACTCGGTAAAATGAGAGTGAAAATTAATGTTTTCGGAGTTTCTAATTAATTAAAGTCATACGCTGTCTAAATGGCATCCGACGAATTTTTGGAATCGGGAATAATGTATTTAATGTTTGGCAATGCTATTTTTATTTCATGGTAAAAATTTAGAATTGTTTTACTAACAAAAAAGCAAGCCGTGGCATCAGCTTTCGAAATGAAGCAGATTTTCATCTCCAGCTTGCGAGACTGCTGTCACTCGGAAAAATAAGGGCGAAAAATTATCGTTTTTCCGAGTTTTTAATTAATATCACTGAAATTAGCTATTTTCCTTTGAAAAGAATCATAAAAGTTTTGGAGATGATAGCTATGGTAGTGGCTGAGTTATTACAGGATAACCAAACACACAGACTTTCTTCTTTGTATATAAAGCTACACTAAATCTTAAGTGGTCGACTTAATTCATCAGAACTATTACTTAAACAGAAACTAAAAAAATGTTTATTTTGTACACCAAAGTAAATGACGAGGAAACAGAATGATATAAAACCAACTCCATTCCATCTTAATACACCAGAAAATTAAAGCAACTAAATACCTGATAAGGACCTTGTTTACTGTAGGGATTGCTACCATGAAAACACATTTTCCTCTTCTAGTCGCGGCGATCGCCACATCCCCGTCGGGAAGATTAACTTGAGTCAGATAGCCATTTCTATCTGATGGCTGAACGCCTTCAGACAGTTTAGAGGAATGGGGCATTAAAAGTTAAGCTGCGTATCAAGAAGCGTTAGTGCAGCTTATGTTGACGAGCGAAGAAACGAAGCTTTGAGGAAATACGACGTGCATTTCGTTGGATAACACGATGGCTTAATCTCATTGCTGTAGTCTAGAAGAGAGGTACACGGCTAATGGAGGATGAGACTACATATATAAAGGGTTCTTAGTGGGCGGAAGGCTGTTACGATAGATGAATGCTTTTAGATATAAACATATTTTACAAATATTCTCTCCTCGACCCGTTTACTCCTAAATAATTTTATTTAAAAAGGGTTCTCTTCTTTACGAAAATTAAATTCCTATTTCTCTAAGAGTGAATCATTATTATAAAATATCAATTAAAAATACGCGCTTATCTCTCTCTGTCTATATATATATATATATATATATATATATAGAAGAAAGTTTGTGTGTTTATCCCCTAATAACTCAGTCACTACTATAGCTATCGTCAGCAAACTTTCTATAGTTCTTTTCGGGGTCCTGGAAAAGGTCGACGTCCACTTGTTTCCAAAACAAAATAGCTAAAATCAGAAATATTAATTACAACATTGGAAAAACGATCATTTTTGTCCTCATTTTTCCGAGTGGCAGCAGGCTCGCATGCTGGAGATGAAAAATCTGCTTTATATTGAAAGTTGTTGCCATTGCTCGCTTTTAAATCCTAGAGTTCGTTAATAAAAAATTTCTAAGTTTTACGATGAAATAAAAATAGAATTGCTAAACATTAAATACATTAATCAAGATTCCAAAAATTCGTGCGAAGCCATTCCGACTGTTCCCATCTTCATACGATTTTAATCAGCCCAGATATTAATTAAAATCTCAAAAAACACTGATTTTCGCACTGATTTTTCCGAGTGGCAGCAGTCTCACGCGTTGGAGATAAAAGTCCTTTATTTCGAAAAGTGTTGCTTACTGCTTGCTTTCAAATCGTAGAGTTTGTTAATCAAAAGTTTGTAAGTTTTACAAAATCTATAAAAAAGAATGTCTGTTTGTACTCCTTATTGATTTTTTATCAATTAATATATATTTTTGGCACATTTAATCGTCTAAAATTGAATATAGGTGAAATATTGAATGGAATTTGAGAGCTTTTACGATCCTTTCATTAGAAAGACGAAAATCATTCAAAACTGTTGCTGTTCATTGTTGCTGATTATAATGAGAGAGAATGAGTTTATATTTCTATGGAAAATTTTTATCTGCGTTCCATATCGCGTCAAACTGAACAATGTATGACTAGGAACCGTATTTTATGCATCGCTATTAGAGAAGGATTACAGCTGTATCGTTGTCTCTGTTGTTAGATACATTACTCTCCATCTAACTGGTTTCGGGTACTTCCGCTAGTATTAATAATAATAATACATATTGCTGAGTGAGTACGGATTCGTAATAGATTGAACGCACAAATCGGATAAAAAGTTAATACTATTTATTCTTATCACAAGAAATGTAACAAAACGCTGTAATTTTCCTCAGAGATATTCGAACAAGCGTTTGTAATATCAATAAGCAGTAATTAATAATAAACAGAACGCAAATATATATGTTAACTAGAAAGCAATACAACCAGTAGCTGTTATGTAAACTATTAAAATCGTTAAAATACAACGCAGTTTAAAGAGAAAGCTAGCGCAGTTTGCATGGAATTAAACCATCACAATAACAGTAACTAAGCAACTGAGCTGAGATGTTTCTCTCCGGCTTTTTATAGCTTTCAATCGGTCACGAGAGAGTTCTAGTAATTTCTTTGCTTCTCGATATTTCTGGAAACAAACGGAGTAGAATTACGGCTACAGCTAACACTGTAGTCAATAACATTTATTCAATTTAAATAACGAAATATCTATTTATTAAATGCAAATGCTCCTGCATATTTACTTTTCCGGCGAGCTTTCCTTCAAAATATTGTTACGGATTTCGTATTTAATTTGCTATGTTTATTAGAATTATGATTAACATTGTTTTATATTCCTGTGCAATACAGCACGAGACTTATTTGGAGAGAAAGCTATGCCGGAAAAACTAAATACAGGAACATGGCGTTTAACATCTTAATAATAAATATCTCGTAATTGTACTCTTTCGCTATCCAGAAATTCGAGAAAATACGAGAAGTTTCTCGTGCGTAGTTTTAAAACTTTATAAAAGCTGGATGAGAACATCTCAATTCAGTTGTTGTTTGGATAAATGTTGTTGTTTACCTTAGCGAATTCGCGGTGAAATCGGATTAACTTTCTCTGTTTTCAATTAAGTTCTGCTGAATGTTTTAGTAGTTTAATAGATAACTACTGTGAGATATTGCGATATTGTACGAATATCTCTGAGGAAAGTTCAGCATTTTGTTTTCATTTGTTGTAATAATAATAAAATTTATTTACTTTTCATTGGACTTGTGCATTCAATTTATTACAAAAGCGTACGCACGAAACAATGCGTCTCGTGCTGCATTGCACGGGAAAATATACAATATGAATTATAATTCTACTAACAAAAAAATCTCTTCTAAAAAATTCTCTTCTATAAAATACATTTTAAATCAGTTTTATAATTTTTTTGGGGAAAAACAGTTTTCTATTCTGTCCATATAATGCAGAAGTCACGCAAGAATATCATTAAATTGCATTCGATATCGGTCAAAATGGATATTTTAGTCAAAATATGGTACTTGGAAGTCTTCGTAATTAAAATACTTCCTTTACTTCGCAAAATGAAATAATAAAAATACTAGAAGTTTTGACTGTCGCGCGAGAGACAAATGAGAAGCTATTTTAATTTCAAAATTTGCGATTTTTGATGTCATTTCCAACTTGCCTCTAGATTTGGTTGCTTCGCGATTACAATATTTTCTTTATTTCGTACAAGGAAGTAAAACGAATATTCCGAAAATAGGTGAAGATGGAAGGTTAAGGCTGCATATACAATATTTTCAAACAATCAGAGAATTTTATGTTCAAGGAATTCAGTATATCTTTTGTTTGATCTCTATCCGATGGGAAAAGAAGTTACATTGGATAGGTATGTATTTATTGGTCAACAACGTTTTCAATACATACGACGAAAACATTTTAAGAATTTAGATAAAAACAAGATCCGAGGGCTCTGACAAAAATATCGATAAATGCGCTTTACATTATATGGATTATGGAATTTGCAATAGCTGCATTTCCACAACAACCGGATTTATATATTTTTATGCCATAAAAGCTCCCCGCCTGCAGACTCCTACGCAGTTGCACTTTGAAAATTGTTTTCCAGTATTTTCTCCGGTGAATTTTGAAAGTAATTGCCATACATTGGTTTTTCGATAGATATGTTCCCGACTTTTCAAACGACAGTTTAAGATTTGGATCAATAAAAAGCACTATGAAATGCATATCAGAAAGGTTTGCACAAATGCAGTTATTTTATTCAAATAGTAGCGGCAACGAGGCCAGCCTTCGTCTGGCTTTGAAAGGTACCGTAAAAATGCCTAAAGGGAACACCAAACATTAAATTTAAAACCTGCGCATAATTTTACTCTGCCAATTAACATTATGAAAAAAAATCAATAAAAATGTATCACATATTAAAAAAAATTACATTGAAATAAGCAATATCGCTTAACACAAATATTAATAACGGGAAGATGGTTAATTTATTTATTAGGATATAATAAATAAATTAACCAACCTCCCAAAGCAAAATCTTAAGAATTCAAATGGTATAAAGGAAGTTAAAAACTTTGTTTCCTAAACAAATCATGTAAAACATTTTAATATAATTAAAATTATATATAATTCAAACATAATATGAATACAATGAAATAAGCAACAAATCTCATATTTTCGAGAGGAAACAGTCAGCAGTCCGGTATCCAAAGCAATGAATGAAAAACTGTTGCCAAAGCCACATTTCTAAAAGATTGAAACTATCATCAGAAAGCAATAACCGATCAAAATTGTGCTTTGTGGATTACATTCTTCAAACTACACAAACATCTTTGCCATTAGCTAATATAGAGAGAGGGGGGGAAAAAAGGAAATTCTTTCTGATGTGCTATGCGAGACATATGCGCGTCAGAATTAGAAGATTGCGATGTGCGTGTTGCGTGTAGAATTAATAATATTTTATCTCATATTTTCAACAGACAGCAGTCCCGTATACAAAGCATTGAATGATAAACTGTTGCCAAAACCCCATTTCTAAAAGAATGAAACTATTCAAAATGACGAGATTTCATCAAAAAAGTTAAATTTTAAAAAATCTGATTCCAAGTTTGAAAAAAATCGCTTCGAGGCGCACTGGTTCTTGTCTAGATTGCATCTATGTACCAAATTTCGTAGCCCTGGGTCTAATAAGCTTACGCGCAGCACAAACGAAAGACAAAATTACCACACAGACAGACTCTTTCTTTTATTATATGTAGAGATGTATTCGTCATTTAATATCTGTATTCCTGTCTGTGAGTTTCACCGAATTTTATCCAACATTAAAAGAAAAATTATTTTCTATGCCTTATTTCGTGCTAAATCTAGTATACGTGTAAAGTATTTTCTCTCTCCTTTCCCTATGGTTTCGTGGTGTAATTGGAAGCCCACTTGATGCATATTCGACAGGTAAAATCTTCGAGACCCGGCAAGGGCACTGCGCATTTTTCACGTCTCCTGCATCACATTAACGTAACTTACACATTGCTTGGAATTTATATTACAGTATGAAAATGACGATGGAATTCGAAGAATAGTAACAATTCTCAAACTAATTCAAAATTAGGACCATTTAAATTAAGTACTTGACACTTTAGGTTATCTCCAAAGTCAATGACCATGCCATCAGATTGGACTTTCAAGTACTAGTACATCTAATTAATATCTGACATGGAGCAAAAATATTTCTTTAAAAAAATTCTCAAAGGTTTTAGATTCTAACGCTGTAATAAAAGAATTTGATAATGTTACTTACACTCTCGCTGCGCGCGCAGTCTCACAGCAAATCACAAAATATTTAAAAGGAACATGTTTTTAGAATTCTCCACAAAGTGTTACAGATTGATATGCATATTTTTGTACATTCAATATTATTTGTTTAAAAATTCGCGCAGCTAGAAGCCTAAAATAGTCATCATAAAACAAAAAAAAATATGTATAATGATATTAATGTGTCTAGCTAGCGTAATTTAAAAAAAAAATGAATATTTCTAATTGGACATGCTTATTTAAAACAATCATATTAATAAGTAGAAAATATATTGAATTACCTTACAGATAAAATTTGAAAATATCTTAGGCTTTACTGAATGGAAAAAAGCTGGCGCGTGGAAAATAAAAGTATTTTATTTTCGGTCGAGGTAACACATTCCTTTGTTGGAGCTGAATTCGTTAACTAAAAATAAAACATAAATATGTTACATTTTTCTTAATGGCAACAGTTTCGAGGGCTGGCGAAGAAATAATTCGTTTCGAACATTCCTCGAATTTGTTAATCAATCATTTATTGATTTTTTACAAAATGTGAAATAGATAATAAAAATTCGGAATTCAAAACTCGGGCTTTCGGATGCACATGTTCGGGTGAAGCACATTTTAGATACCTTCGTTTTTTCACATCGCAAGAACATACAGGATCTTCAGGGTGATAATATTTGGCAGCAACAATTTTAAAAGTGATAGGCCGTTTACAGCGAAACAAGGCAAATGTAAATTTCGAGACCAACAGCCCCCTTTGGGACCATAGTATAATATTTGAAAAATGGACCATAATCTTATACTTGTATTTGAATATTCTAGGTTGAATTACAAATGCAATAAAAGAGTTAGTGAAATAAAATGTATTCAAAACTTACTGAAATGCTTTTACTCTGCATAAATTACTTTTCTTTGGCATTAAGTTAAATTATAAATACATTAGCTTAGGTTTTACAAAACCCAGTGCGTCGAGTTAAAGTAACTAATAATGGGCTGCAACAGGACGTAGAAGTGCACGTGACTTAACATAGATTACGGTAAGGTTTAAAATTATTCAAAACTAGCTGAAGTACAAGATGCTAGTTAAGTTATAATTAGAATAATATATCTAACAACAGACAGAGAGAAGGATACCCCTGTAATCCTTCTCTAATAACGATGCAAAAATTACGATTCGTAATCATACGTTTTTCAGTCTGATGCGATATAGAACCCACATAAAATATGTCCATAGAAAAATAAGCTAATTCTCTTTCATTATATCAGCAACAATGGCACGTAGTTTTCAATGATTTTCGTCTTTCTAAGCAAATGGTCGTAAAAGTTCATCCACTATTTCATCTATATTCAATTTTAGTCATATTTATTTTTTATAATTAATTTTTTGCCACTATTAAATGCAGCAAATAGTCGGCGAGAGTATAATTTACCTGTAGAGTTGTTAGAATTTAAAGCTGGAAGCGTGAAAAATGCGCAATGCCCTCGCCGGGACGCGAACGAATACACGCCAAGTGTAGTAAGTAATACACCACGGAGGCACGCCGAAAGAAGGGTGAAAATACCTTATATACTTCCCTTTTAAACGTGGACTAGTGATTAGGGGACCCACTCTCCACATCGCAGTGGTGAAGAATCATTACACACCACCTTTTTTTAGTTCGAGCGCTACTGTAGAATCATTACGGTTGTTTTGAAAGCAGAAAACTGAAGAAATTAACCATGCGCTCGCTGGGACTCGAACCTGGACCTCTCGAATACGCATTGAGTGTGCTACCGCTACGCCACGAAGGCATGCGGAAAGGAGGGAAAAATACATTATATGCTTACGGGAGCATTCGTGTTGTGACTCCTTTAGATTACTGGCACGCACTTTCTTATATCCCATCCTTGCTTTGTACACTAACTATTGTATTGAACCTACCATCAGTATTAAGATCATTACATCACCGATATCATACTATCAGCATTATTATCAGCCTAGTATATAGCAGCAGTAGCAGTTTTGTAATATTTGGCATTGTATCAGTTTGTAGTACTGTTTGTAAGTATTCTAGTAGTAGTTTTGTAGTATTGTAGTATGTAGCAGTAGTAGTTTTGTAGTGGTGTTTACTCCTTTGGTTTTCTATTGTTATCGCTATCTGTATGTGTTTTGTTCTAATTATGTCTATGTGATTATAGTATTTATTCAAAACTGGCACTTGCACCTTTGTAATCTTATGCTTTGTCAAAACTACAAATGTACCCTTTATTTATCTATTTATTTTATTTTTTGAGCCCTTGTCTGGCAATGTATTTGTTGAACTTTGACTCAATAAATACTAGGCCCGGGCGGTTGGTGTGAACATGCTTCTGGGGGCTTCTTTGGTCTTTTGGACTGCCACCTGGATGGCCTGATCACTGGGTTTCGGTGTATGGTGCGAGGCGCCTGTGTGGCCCATCTGGCTCAAGATAGAGGTGGACGCGTTGCATATGCCAATTAACCATTACGGTGAAGGGATGGTGCACACGTCCCCCGTCAACTATCAACTATATCCCATCTAGAAGAATGCAGAGAAAAATATGATCGTTAAATAGTGTTAGATCGTGCTGTAACGCGGTTACTAGAAAACGTCCTTTGAAACACCCTCCACGAAGACATCGTTCGCCTTATGCAGGTAGCCTCGTACCTTTGCTTTAATGAAATTTGCCGTCTTAAATCACATTCAGGAAATGGTTTTTGTGTCGGTGTTGAAAGAGAGACACGCCACATAAAGTTTTAACTAGGCAATTAAAGAAAGTTTACAATTTGAAAAGATCCAAGAATTGCAAATTTTGTTTAATTAATAGTTATGAACTTTGAAGATAATGGCAAAACTTTAGGAAATACTAGAAAATATAAGACAAGACTGAAAACCTAGCCTAAAAAATTTTCAAAGAGATTTTTATCAAGTCATATATATACGTATATCAAAGAGTGAAACAATTTTTCTCTTCAATGCATCTTGTCAGGAAATATTTTTTACTACACTTCCTTTCCTCACATCAGATGATGTGAAATTTCAGTTTACTTGGATTTGTTTTATTTCCAATCTTCGAAGACAAGACACTGTAAATGTACGATGCTTACGCGAGCAAGTTTTTCTTAAATTATTAATTTTCTCTCTAATATAAAATAAACCTACCTGCGTTAAAACTGAGAGATCAGAGAAGACGGATGTCTTGACGAAAATGACCATCAGAAATACATTAGAAGATCGATTGCACGAAGTAATCTATAATAAAAAAAAGCCTGTCTGTGTGTGTCTTGAAAGTCTGTGCTGGAAGTAAGCTAATAGACTCAGGGTAGCAGTTTTTCATTCCTTGCTTTAGATACTGGACTGCTGACTGCTTTCTCTCGAAAATATGAGATTTACTGCTTATTTCATAGCTATTTTTATATTACGTTTTAATTATATATAGTTTTAATTATATAAAAAGTTTTGCATGATTTTTTTAGGAAACGAGGTTCTTAACTTCATTTATACCATTCGAATTCTTAAGATTTTGCAACGGAAAGTTTGTTGGTTAAATTATGTATCGGATATTGTTTATTACATTGTAATTTTGTTTATATTATGTTTTAATTGTATATGATTTTAAGGTATTGTCATGGCATTTAACCATATTTAATTATGTGTGATTTGCATGATTTTTTTTAGGAAACAAATTTCTACCATTTGAATTTCTACCAAATTATATCATTTGAATTCTTAAGATTTTGCAACAGGAAGTTGGTTAATTTATTAATTAAGATAATTACTGTTTGTAGTAAAGGATATTGCTTATATCATTGTAATGTTTTTAATATATAATATATTTTTATTAAATTTTTTTTGATAACGTTCTGCAGAATAAAACTGTGCAGTGTTTAAATTTAATGTTTGGTGTTCCCTTTAGCCATTTTTCCAGTACATTTAAAAGCCAGACGAGGGCTGTCCGCGTAGCGTTTATTATTAAATACACTGAAACCTGCTTTTGTGCGGTGTTTTTTTGTGCGATTTTTTATTTGTGCGGTAAATGAATGTGTCATTCAAATTGGAACATACTTATACGATTATATAACAGCAGAATAAAATCTATGCAGGACTCCACTTAGCCAAAATTAGAATGTCATTTTCTTGCAATCGATGCCAATTCTGAAAGAACTTCAGAATTCCAAAAAGAGCTTCAGTCTTGTATATCTGGCTACCGACACATATACAAGCGTCTAGCAAAACAACAGTCGTCGCACAAACTAGTCACCGACTACCTGGTAACTAAAAAAAAGTCAACAACTGCGAAAACGAGTACGAGGTAGGATAATATTTAAACGTTTTGAAAGGTTTTGTATGCAGAAAATACGCACATATTTAAAAAAAAAAGAATGAAGCTTTCAGATTTTAGATTACGCCCAAAGGGGCGGCTTTCTTAACGTTTTCTGTGTTACCTTTGTTTATTAAATATCACGTTCTTCGCCCTTAAACTATAAACTTCAGTCCAAGAACAATATCGCAAAATAATTTTAAAATGAGCATATTGTTGCGTGCGTACGGGTTCGTTATGAAATGAATGCACAAGTCCGATGAAAAATGAACAAAAATTTATTATTATCACAACAGAAATGCTTAAATTTTCTCAAATTATCATGCAGTATTACAATATCCCACAGTAGTTATCTTTTAACTACTTAAATGTACAATAGAACGTAATTCAAAACAGCTAAAGAACGCTAATCCGCGAATTCGCTATAATCAACAACGGCAGTTTTCTAAACAACAACAAACTAAGCAACTACTCCTACAAACTGAGATGTTTTCCTCCTTTTATAAGATTTTAAAATCACGCGCTAGAATTTTCCAGCACTTTCTCGAAATCAAAAAGAGATATTTATTTATTTAACGCACGCGCTCTTGTATTTTTAATTTTTCCGGCTTAGCTTTCTTTTAATATTCGTCACGCGCTGCACTGCGCGAGAAATAAAACCATTTAATTTATAATTGAACTAACATTAGCTTTTTAAATACCAAATTCGTAACAATTATTTTAGAATTTCCGATATACAGTCTCTCTCGTCCGCTGAAGGTAAAAAGGTCCCCCCTCCCGTAGAATGTTGCCATTGTCAGTTTTAAATCGTTGAGTTTGTTAACCAAAAACGCGTTAAAGTTTTACAAAATATGAAATAGACAATAAAACAAATTGAACTTTTAAATTTGGGCTTCCAGAGATGCCCATATTCGGGTGGAAACGTACGTTATTCAGAATTTGAGGGCTCTAGGTACCGTTGTTTTATCACGATGCGGGAAATATGCATACATTTATGCAGATTCCTCATTATTTAATTTCTTTAAATATAATACAGGGCGTTAATATTGGGTGGCAACAATTTGAAAAGTGAATCGGTCATTTATAGTGAACCAACGCAAAATGCCGAAACGAAACTAATAAAATAATAGTCCTTCAGGGCAAATTGCCCCTTTGGACTAATAAATCAGATTGTATAAGGTTTGACGGGATTCAAGTAGCTGACGACCCTCGTAGCTTGATTTCGTTTACAAAAGCAATTTCTAGTTATTTCGTAAGTTTTTGAGCTATTTTTTCTGCGGTCCCTATTCACCGGATAAAAAAGTACTTTTGAGCTGTGTTACGAAAACTATTTTTTATAGCTACTCGTGACTTACTTTGCTTTCCATCCGTCGTTTTTATGCGGTCGGTCCCTATCTACCGCACAAAAACAGGTTTGAGTGTAGTATTAATACAAGCCTTATACGTTATTTCTCCCGCCTTCTTAGCATGCCTTCGTGGTGTA
This sequence comes from Stegodyphus dumicola, assembly GCF_044657685.1. Classification (NCBI taxonomy): domain Eukaryota; kingdom Metazoa; phylum Arthropoda; class Arachnida; order Araneae; family Eresidae; genus Stegodyphus; species Stegodyphus dumicola. The sequence goes on along the minus strand of NC_140770.1, from coordinate 272,762,970 downwards.
GTGGTCAGCAAGCTTGGCGCATATTCGAGACGTACGAGGTTCGAGTTCCGGCGAGGGCACTGCTCATTTTTCGTATCTCCTGCTTCGAATTAACCTAATGTAACTACACTCTCATTTTACACGAAGAGAGGATAAACAAAATGCTTCAGATATCTCAGCTAACAGCTACAGATTCGGATACTACACGCATTCCCACGTATACGGACTGCAGGATTAACATGCTGACTTAAATAAAATTATAAATTTAGTCAATATAAATTAGACTTATTTTATAATTTTGAGCATTCTTCAGTTCATTTCAGTTCTTTTCTTTTTTACTCCTCTTGCTGCACTAACACATTTATTAAGATTTAACGAGGATGTGAAGCCCGTTTGCCTATATTTATTGCATGTTTTTCGTAGCCTATTGCGATAATTTTTATATTTTTTTATAGAATATTGCTTTGTCTGAGGTTTCTGAAAACAGGCCTCATTTACTACTTATTTTCACAATAATATTTTAATACCTGCAATAATACGTATTTTCGTACCAATTAATTACTCCAACGATAAACATGATTGTGAACTGATCAACTTGCCTAGGTTTTATTGTACGGATTATGGATTCGCTTATAGTACTGTCGCGTGCGTACGGCTTCGTTGTAGATTGACTGCATAAGTCCGATAAAATGTTAATAAAATTTATTCTTATCGAAAGAAGTATAACAGAATACTGGAACTTTCCTCAGAGATTTTCGTATAAGCGTTCAAAATATCACGTAGTAATAATCAGTGGTTGTCCTTCAAACTACTAAAACGTTAAATAGAATGCAATCTACAGAGCAGAGAAAAGTTAATCCGGTCAACAATAACAACAGCAGCAACTAACTAAACAACAACTGAGCTGAGATGTCTCTCTCCGGGTTTTTAAAGCTTTTTAATAGGTTGCGAGAGAGTTCTAGTAATTTCTTTGCTTCTCCAGATTTCTGGAAAGCAAAAGAGTAGAATTGCGGTGACATCTAACCCAGTAGTGAATTACATTTATTCAATTTCAATACAAATAAAAGAGCTATCTGTTTATTCGATTTTAAATGTACGCGCTCTTATATTTTTACTTTTTCGGCGGAGCTTTCTCTTAAAATTTATCACGCGCTGCATTTCCCGGAGAAATAAAACAATTTTAAATATGATTTTACTAACAGTAGCTATCTAAATACAAAATTCGTAACAGTATTACGGCCTCACTGTACTATAACTCATCAGGATTAAGTCTTTTAAAGTTTAATCAAGATTAATTTAGCTGTTGTGCGATAAATTCTATTTTCAGGTTGTGTTTTCTTTGTTAAACAATAAATAACTTCGTAAAAAACTATTTTAATTTCTTGTTTATTACATAAGATGCGTGATTTTGTAATCACTAGCCGTCTAAATTAGTTATTATCGAAAAGAAAATATACTCTGGTGTGCAAAACGTAAGCAACAAGTGTTCGTTTTGCAATAACTGAACGAGAAATCAACTGAGAGACATTAAATTCAGGAATAAGAGAGAGCATTTTGTATTTAACGATGACGATTAACGATGACGAAACGTTATTAAACGTTATTAAACGATTAACGTTATTAAACGATGACGAAAGCATAGTTGCGTTGAAATGAATACAGTGCATATAATATGGAATCAAACAAAAATGGCTCGTTACACATGATTGTCTGTACAAGAGGAAGGACACAAGCAGATGTTTCTTAGCATGGGATACGCTTTCCCCTTACTGCAGTGGTTATTTCACAGCGTCTCTCCATACTCAGCACCAGATTGTCCAACAGATCTTGAGGTAAGAGTGCCCAGTCCTCAATCAGCATCTGTTTCAGTTGTTGGGTGTTCTCCGGACGATGTACTCGTGCCGCAAGGCGTCTCCCCAAAGCATCCCATATATTCGAGTGATGTCTTGACTTTTCAGTAGATTCTGAAGAGCAGGAGTCCGGTGTGGCCGTGCATTGTCATCCATAAAAACGAAGTCTGCTCCAATGGCACCGGAACAGACGCACATGGAAAAGGATCACCTCCTGAGAATAGCGATCTCTGGTACAGAACCTCTGTCGAATGGAGCTGTGTCCTCCCGTTCAGCGAAATGCCTCCCCAGACGAGCAGTACAGGACCACCGTAACGGTTTCTTTTCGTGATGTTATTGGGATGAAACCGTGTTCGAACTTTCTCCAAATCAACTGGCGTTGAGAATCGCTTGTGACACTAAAACGATTTTCATCCATAAAAAGGACACGACTCCATTGATGGAAGATATCCAGGTTTAGTGCTCCTTGCAGCATTCTAAACGGTGGCTTCGATGGCCACCTTTCAAAGGGATACAGCGTTCAGGACGGTGGGCGAATAGGTCACTTTTTGAAGGCGTCTGGACACAGTAAACAGCAACATTTGTCGCCCCGTTGCTGTGCACGGCTGCTGAGCTATGGCGCTTGCTGACTGGTTTCGAGCTTTTTTCGCCTGCAAGTCGATATATCAGTTCTCTTGGGGTGGCCAACACCAACCTTTCTAACTGCTGCACCTATGGTTTGGAAGGCATTCCTAGCGCGCGAAATAACACTTTTATTGATTCCGAACTCTTCAGTTATACTGGTCACACTACGCCTCTCTTCCAGCTTTCCGATCGCTCTTCCACGTATCAAGTAATCCAGGTGATTTCTTCTAGCCATATTTCACGAAAGAACTCACTTGCACTTGCAGCGAATTTCTTTACTTGATTCTTCCTCCTTCCTTTAATTGTAGGCTTCAGCTGAACGCGACGGCTCACATCGCCTGTGATGTTTTGTTCCGGACATTTGCATAGGCATGACCTTTCTACTGACTTGCCCGTTCATTGTATTGATCGTAAGAACCCCTTTTCTGAAATTTCATAGCTATCTGATTAAAATTTATTTGGCTGCTTAGGTTTTGCACACCATTGTAGAGGAATAGTTGGGGGATAGTTGTATGCCTCCCGTTCTACTGAGGAGGTCGACGAAATTGACCTTGAGTTTTTCATGTCTCGAAAGTTCGATTTAGGATATGTATTAGATTTATAGGCAGCGTTTTCTAATATAGGTATTTTAACACAAAATCAGAATTTTTCTTGAAATAACATGCCACTTTTTTCCATATTTCGATTATACGACTCAAATGATGCCAAACTGCAACGTTTTGTAATACGCGCACGAATAGTTTTTAAAAAGATAGCTCTCAAAATTTTAGCTAATCAATGTTAATTGAATTTCGTATATATTTATTAATCTCTCTTTTTTTTCTAAACTTATTAGAGTCTTTCTTTCAGATTTTGAAATATAGGTTTATTCCAAATAACATTCGTCCATTTTTTATTCTTTAATTTGTATTTTTAAATAAATTTTTCGAAAAAGATTTTGAAATACAACATATAAAATTTTTACCATCCTCTTAAAGTAGATGCATTTCCAAGCATACCTGCAAAATATTAGAGTTTTTTATTCAGAATTTTCGAAGATATACTCGAAATTGGCGCGTTTTGAAATGTGACTGGAACGTTGTGCCTTTTTTTCCCGCTAAAGCACAATGTTAGAAGGGAAAGGAAAATAGGTTGCTATATATTAAGAAGTTCGCCGAGTGAATTATTCTGGGCGCAAACTGAAACAAAAATGCACCAAGATCAATTTTTGAATTTCTCCGTCAATTTCGGACCAAATTTTACAAAATTTAATATTTAGGCATACTTTGAGTCGTAGAATCGATTTATGAAAAAGACTGGCATGCCATTTCAGAAAACGTCCGAAGAACAAATTAAAAAAAAAAAACTAAACATCTTATTCGCCAATTTTAATGATAGATTTCCAAACACAAATGCAGGGTGGTCATGAAAAAACTTTCTGCGATAGTTATATGTAAAAAACCATATCTAATAGCAACATATTAATATTACGATGTACTTTTATTGGAATACAGAGCTATTTTTGGTAGAAAATATCACGATAGTTACTAGTAACTTATCCATGAATACTTTTAATTTACTGTAATCGTATCCTTTTGGACATAAATTATTCGCGTCATTTTCCCTTCTCGATTTTAGTGCATTATTAGCAAAAATGGAGTTGTTAACTTTTTGAATACAGGTTCAAATTTTCAATCAGATCTCGAACATCAAGCATAGCATTTTTAAATCCATTACTGTTACAGTAAATCAAGACCTTTTTCACGTCTTTTGAAAAGCGAATTGACTTGGTACTGAGTTCAAACAATTTCATGTAAAGATGCTCGAAAATTGCTTCCACATTTAAGGATACATTATATTATTTAACTCTTTGTTGCTTCCTTAGGAATAACAGCGTAGCTGGATCGAAAATCGGGACATTATGCAGTTGTGATTGTGGCCTACGCTTGGATCCGAGCCTGTTCCGAATAACAACTTTTAACTCGGCTGAGGATGTTCAGTTTTGTGAATCAAGCAGAGCATAGAAACATAAATAAATAGAGATTTAGAAGACGAAAAGAGATCGAATACTTACTCCTTTGTCTGAAGGGTTTGTTCTTGCAAATGTCTTGTAGAAACTCTTGTCGGAGACGCTCGGGTCGGCACATTTCTGAAAACATAAGCAATAATTTTATTTTAAAAGATCTATTTAAAAATTTTTTGACATGTCAAATTTTAAAACAAAGAATAATTTTATGATTTAACACTAATATAGTCAGTACACGTTATTTGAGTCTTCCTTTCAGATTTTGAAATATAGGTTTATTCCAAATAACGTTCGTCCATTTTTTATTCTTTAATTTGTATTTTTAAATAAATTTTTCGAAAAAGGTTTTGAATTATAACATATAAAATTTTTACATGTTATCTATACATGTTATGTACTGACACCAAAATACTTAATTTAAACCATTTATTAAGCTTCGTAGTCCTATATCGATTATGACAAAAATAAAATTTTACTTTTATTTATTTATTTATTAGCGAAAGTACACGATGCCAGTTAATTTAGATTGAGATTAATGGATCTAACAACAGAGAGAATGATATCGCTGTAATTTGTTTCTAATAACGATGCAAAAAGTACGATTGTTACTCATACATTGTTCAGTCTGATGCGATAGGGAACCACATAAAAAATTTCCATACAAAAGTAAATTAATTCCTTCTCATTATATCAACAACGCTGCGACGCAGTTTTTAATGATTTTTCACCTATATTGAATTTTAGTCGATTAAATGAGGCAAAAAATGGATCATGATTGATCAGAAATCAATAACGCAAACAAAACCACAAACAGACATTCATTTTACATGTATAGATTTTGTAAAACTTACAAATTTTTGATTAACAATCTCTACGATTTGAAAGCGAACAGTAGCAACACTTTTCGAAATAAAGCCTTTTTATCTCCAACGCGCGAGACTGCTGCCAGTCGAAAAATGAGGCCGAAAGTGAGCGTTTCAAGCGTTTTTAATCATAGTTATGATTTTAGCTACTTTTTTTTGGAAAAAAAAGTACGTCAACCTTTCCCAGAATACAGAAAAGAATTATAGAGAGTTTGGTGACGATAGTGACCGACGTATGAGCAAACAAACAAACAAAAAAAAAAAAAAAAAAAAAAAAAAAAAAAACAGACATTCTTATTTATAGATTTATTTTAGGAAAATTGCTTCGATTCATTGGTAAATGTAAATTTTTCTGCTTCATTTCGCTCATTACGTCAAAAATGAACAATAATTGGTTTCCGATTACTAGGTATTAGAACAGGTATTCAATAAAAATGCAAAGAATTTCTTCCTGGAAGAAACGATACGTTATTAATTTTTTGTCACATACTCTCAACGGTCTAAATTTAGCTGTTTTGCCTTCGGGTTATTAGAATAATCAATTTCGATAGCATTCAGCATGGCATACATCTTTTGGTTATGAAACGAAACTCGAAGACACCGTATTATCATATGAAAGTGAGAAGTTTCAATGGATACTTTCGTGCAGGGAATTATCGATTTTTAAATTCAGCTATTTTAAGCAGTATACACCTAATTATGTAAAATGTAATCTAAATGTAACTAGGGAATAAAATAACTACATATTTACAGAGGCAAAAATCCATTCTCTAAAAAAACAAAAAAAAAAAAAACATTGTTTTTGCTTCAAAAGTTTTAAATATGAAAATGGCTATTTTTTATATAGAATTTTTTATATAGAATATAAGGTTATTTTTTATATAGAATATAAGATGCCGTATGATGGCGGAGGTTTGTGTTGTGATCCATTACAGCGTTCTGACTAAAAATAGTGAAAGATTTTCGTTTTATCTTCCGGGGTGGGGGGCAAAATTCAGTGATATCAATTCATACTACAGAAGGGTGCCGGAGGTTAAGTTCGCTACATCCAGTGGTCAGCTTGTAGAGATTCGAAGCAGGAAAGATGAAAAATAAGCAATGCCCTCCCCGGGACTCGAACTACGGACCTCCTAAGCATCCTCCTCTTTGCCACAGTCATTATAGGCGATAATAACGCCAATGTGCTTAGCACGCGTTAAAATTACTTGAAAGTACGAACTGTAACTTTTTTCTATTCGTGTACAGTGAAAAAAGGGGAAAGGAAAACATGGTGCTAAAAATTAAAAATTTCGCCAAGTAAATATTTCTTGGCGCAAAATGAAAAATTGCGCCAAGATTAATTTTTGAATTTATCCGTAAATTTTGCTCCAAATTTTACAAAATGTAATATTTAGGCGTAAATTGAGTCTAGAATTGAAATTCGAGATATGGAAAAAATTGGAATATCATTTCAGGAAAAGTTCGCTTTCGTGCGAAAATACCTGTATTAAAAGGCTAAGAAAGCGGGAGAAACCACTCCGTTCAGACAAATGGACTGTCTTGCAAAAATGTGAAAAAAAACTTTTAACTTTTGGCTTCTTACAGTTAGTTACTCGAATTTCATATCTTTTAGTTTGAGCAATACTGATAAGATATATTATCAGTTCCCCAAAGAGAAAGTCAGAAATGGAATCTTTAAGAATAGAACAACGGATTTGATTGAGAGGTGAGAAAGTGTCTTCAAAACTGAACATTTAGAAAATTCGTGCTGTTTTATAACTCATCGAAGGATGAAATAAAAGAACAACAAGGTTATTAATGTTATTTACTATTACTAAACCGGTAAGAATTCGTTCCAGTAGGTTCTCCATCCATCCATGGCATATTCCCAATTTTGTCGCCAAATATCGCCGAATGGACGATTGCTCACCAAATATGGCAACCCTGCCTTCCTCGTTATTTTATGGCAACCCTAGATCTGCTTTGCGGGGAAGCCATCTTACCGCGCCTGTACATTTCGTAACAATATTTTCTCAACCGACGCTGAAATGTGCCGGCGCATTTACAGGCAGAAATACACATTCAGCGCGAACAAACTCAAAGAAAAGTTTGGAAATACCCACGAATTCAACAAATACTGTTGTGCTGTTGTTGCTTATGCTCACTTGTCTGACATAGTCAGCCCATGCTCACGAAATTCCTGTTGGCAAGGAACCCTAGATTACTCCTGCTGTTGGCAACAGCCTGGAACTTGATAGTGCGATTTAGCTCGGTTCCGCTGCCCAATTTTGATGGCGAGCACCCCAGGAGGATGGATCCTAGGTCTCCCACCTTGCATATTTAGATTGTCCCCATGACGCACAGATAGTATACACTTACAAACATCCATGCCTTCTCCCGGATTCGAACCCTGGCCCTACGCGGCGATATATAATTCTCTGCTATAATAATATGCGGCGATCCGCATATTATTGCGATTTAAACTATGCCTAATTCATTCTGAAATTATCTTTCAAGTTATTAGCGTGTTTTAGTGTAGAAACTGTAATTTTATTCTAAAAATTGGTTTTTAATTACTTTAACCGTACGTACGTGGTGTTTTACGTTTTTCTATATCTTTCAATTTTTAATCTAGATGTTTTGAGTTTTTGCGAAGTGAAAACTGAATTAATTGGTTGAGAAATCTATCTATCCTGTAAAAATTCCAGGAAATAAGTTTAAATAAAAGGCAAGAAAAAAATGTGTCTAATTTAATATTTGCTACAAGGAAGTCATGTGGTGTAGACTTCATATATTTTTTTACTTTAGTTTGGGTAAGAACAATTGCTAAATGCTTGCTTTATCTCAGCACAAAAATAATGAATGAGACAGTACACTAACAATAATGAAAATGCTTTCAATATTCTTATAATAAACGAAAAATGCGCTGGAATGCGCATTGTTTAAAAATACAGTTTTGCAACCAAACTAAGCATACATTACGTATATGACACTTTTCGTTGTGCTTGATTTTACATCTCTCATTATCGAAATTTCGTTTCATGACATGCATCTTGCTTTTAACATGTAAATTTTGAATTTCATATATATAGGAAAGCATATTTGATTCCACACATTTAACATTACCAGATTATGTGTTGTTTTTCAGTGTTTTTCGGTTATACATCTAATACTAGATAAGTACTATTTATGAAGCAAAATCTAATGCATTTTCTTTAAAAGAAACGTGTTCCATAGAAAGGGATAGTCGGAATTTATTAGTTTATTTTATTGCAATAAAAATGAACATATTTTACGTAAAGTGTCGTAAAAGTAGCAGTAAAAGAGCGTCGCGTCTCAGAAAGAATTTGAGAGGCAACTTGAACTGATATGGGAAATGTCTGGATACTTTTGAAAAACTAAAAATGTGGAAATGCCAGCCGGATCGTCTGGTTTTGGTTCGAATAAGAAACATATTCAGAAGAAAATTCTTCCGTTGGATCGTACTAATTTATGAGACATTTTTAACACATTTTATTGTTAGTTTACAGTTATAATGTGCAATTAACACTTAACTTACTTCCTCTATTTAATTTATTCTAAGCATGGTATTGATTGAGTAAACCAGAAAAATATTTGGATTATATAATAATCAGTGTTCGGTATTAATCATTTACAGTATAATCGATTAATAAAAGAAATACAGTGTAACTACAGTAACAAATACTACACTGCTACTGAATAATTATTCGTAATTGCAGCTAAAATTACAGTTTTATTGTAATTTCAATTAAGGCAGTTACATTTGTAGAGATATTAGGTATTTTTTGGAAGCAGGAGAAGGGAAAAATGAGCAACGCCTTTGCCAGGAATCGAATCACGGACCTCAAGAATACGCGTCCAGCGTGCAGGCAGCCACATCACGAAGGCATACTACGAACGCGGCAATTTTTAATCTAGATGTTTTGAGTTTTTGCGAAGTGAAAACTGAATTAATTGGTTGAGAAATCTATCTATCCTCTAATTTTTCTGCTGCCAAAATTATTCATAAAACATCTTCCATTGGAGAACTGGATTTTCTAGATTTTTTTTTCATTCATAAAAATCTTTCTGTTCTGGTTAACAATCCTAATTCCAATCCAAATTTGCCTTCGTCCTTTAAAGAAATTATGTTTTAGTTTTGGTTTCAACAACAGATGGCGCTACTTTCTTATTCTTGTCCAGGCTTTCTTATCTTATCTAATCATTATTTCTTATCTTGTTCATTTGCGGTTTTGCAGCTAAGGATGGTGGTTCGGTAAAACCATCAAAACTAGTCCTGCGAAAATTTTGTAAATATAACGCTGATTTTTGTTGTTTGACTTCTGAATTAGTATTTATTCGGCGTGTTATTGTGTCTTAATACTTCTCCCTTTTAAAGAGCGACTGGGGTTTTTAGGGCACCCAATCGCCAAATCCTGTGTGAGGAGAAACCGTTTTCCACCACCCTTTTAGTTCGGGCGCCACTGTAGAGTCATTAGGATTTTTTTGAAAGCAAGAGAGATGAAAAATTAGCAATCGCCTTCGCCGGGAATCGAACTACGGAGCTCTGAAATAGCGGCTCAGTGTGCTGACCACTACACCACGAAGGCACGCTAGGAAAGAGGGAGATATACCTTATATACTCCCCTTTTTTAAAGGGCGACTGGGGTGTTTTAGGGGACCCAATTGCCAAATCCTGGGTGTGAACAGTCATCATCCAGAACCCTTTTAGTTCGGGCGCCACTGTGGAGACATTAGGATTTTTTGGAAGCAAGCAGGATGAAAAATTAGTAATCGCTCTCGTTGGGAATTGAACCACGTACCTCTGGAACACGTGCTTTGCGTGCAGATGAATACACCACGAAGGCGGAAGAAATACCTTATACATTAAGTATCGTCAGACATTTATTCTTATATCCACTTTATGTATTTTGTATTTGCTCAGGTATTTCTTTAAAAAAATAATACACAGTGAGTAATCTTTGATGGCAGCAGTTCTTTATTTGAAAAAGGATTCGACACAAATGTGAAACGATTGTAGTACGTACGCCACAGAAAAATATCTTCTGAATCCATTTTAAATCCATTTATAATTTTTTTGGGGAAAAAGAGTCCTTTATTCTGTCCATACGTACAGATGCCACGCAAAAGCATCGTTAAATTGCATTCGATATCGGTCAAAATCGATATTTTCGTTGAAATATGGTACCTGGAACTCTTCGTGATTACAATACTTCCTTTTTACTCCGTAGAAGGAAATAATAAAAATACAAGAGGTTTTGACTATTGCGCGAGAAACAAATTAGAAGCTATTTTAATTTCAAAATTTGCGGTTTTTATGTCATTTCCAACTTGCCTCTAGATTTGATTAATTCAGAAAAATTTCATGATACAATTTTTAAGTGAAATGCAGTCAAAAGTGTGTGCCTGAGGCGTTTGGTAGGTACACGCTGAAAATCCAACACAGACAAGACAGAATAAAAAATACCTGTCTTATTTTAACACTTTATCGTACCACAGTCATAAAACATTTATCTTTTCTCATAAACGATGTAAAAATAAATATATTATACACGAGTGACTTAACTAATTTATCTGACAATAAACCATCCAAGATAAAAGTCAAAGATATAAAACATTTACCTCAGGTGAGATTCTATATAAATTATTATACATGAATTGGCCATTTAAATGTAGAACTGGAAAAAGGTCTAGATGATTTAACTGCTTTAATTCTTTTTAAAAACTGCACAATCGCTTCACTTTCTAATTCTATGATGGCATTAATAACTCACCTACCTGGCGAGTGACAGGCATGAAGAAACTGGTAAGATAAAATATAAAATTACTTGATACTAATATGGTATTAAAGTCATAAAAAAATATCACGATATACATCAAAGCGATTTTATTGTTTGCGGTATTTATTAATGTCATTCCGTTCACATAATCCTATATACCGGAATAAGGAAATTTCGGATATTAAGCCCACGCTTTGCAGTTTTGTATTCACAGAAAGTTTCTGTTTAGCATTTTATACGTTTTTGTAAATAATAAGCTTAAAACGACTTGCTGCTACTTCGTTTCTTCGAGAGCAACCATTTAAAGACTTAAAAAATCTGAAAGGTTTCAGATTTTAAATTACGTCAAAAGGGGCGTTTATTTAACGCTTTGTGTTTGTGTGTTTGTGTATTAAATATCATGTGGTCCCACTCATGCCATAAAATTCAATTGAACAGCAATATCGTAAAATAATTTTAAAATCAGCCTGTCTTTAGAATTTCCGATAAACAGACACGCGCTGGAGATAAAAATATTTTTTATGTTGAGCGTTCCCATCGCTCGCTGTGAAATCCTTGAGTTTGTTAATCAAAAATTCATTAAAATTTTACAAAATATGAAATCGATCATAAAACAAATTACATATTTCAAATTTGGGCTTCCACATGTCCATATTCGGATTATTCAAAATTGGATGGCTCTAGGTACCATTGTTTTATCACTATGCGAGAAACATACATACATTTATGCATATTCTTCATTATTGAATTTGTTTAAATGTAACACACGGCTCTAATTTTCGGTGGCAACAATTCGAAAAGTGAAACAACGGTTATAGTGAAACAACGCAAAATTGCCAAAGTAATATTAGTAGTCGTTTTGGGCAATTAAAATCGCGACAGTTTTACTGATAGCGAAATGTAGGCAGTTCAAGTTCTCAACAATTCTCCTGTCTGACAACATACAGAAGTTTATAGACTCAAGTAAATGACATGTTTAAGAAAAAAGAAATGTATAAAATTAAACGATTGAAATGTGTTTATTTAAAGTATGTGCGCATTGCATTCCAGTAAATATTTAACAAACATATCAATTTGTCTTTGTGAAGAAATAAAAATAGAAAAGGTGTGTGTCCCAAAGGTTGACACACAAATGTAATTTTATGAAAATGTTTTAGCAATATTCATGATGGGACTCGAGTATTTTTTATGATATTGCTCTCATCAAAACATCTAATTTAAAAAAGAAAAAAATCTCATGTGTACACCATATGTCTTCTTTGTACGTAATATTAAATTATACGCAATTTTCGTCATTTAAATTAAACATATTGAATTAACAGTTAACGAATTTTGAATTAAATCTACTTCCTGGTTAGCGCATAAACCATAATAGCATAAATGCATTTTTTAATATTCACTATATTTATTTACCATAGCGACACTTCGGCGCTAGGTTCACTTAACAGCGTTATATTTCATTCATTTTATAACTCAGAATGCACAAATATTATATCACCTAGAGAACTACCGCATGTTCTATTCAGATACTATAATAAATCTAAAACGATGTGTCAAAGCAATTAACCCACGCCAAAAAAATCTGGAATGTTTCAGATTTAAAATTAAGTCCAAAGGGGCATTTTTTTAAAGGTTCATGTGTTGCCTTTATTTAGTTCTACGTACTCAAACTACAACATTCAGTTTAACAGCAATATCGCAAATTAATTTTAAAATGAGCGTACGTTTAGAATTTCCGATACAAAATCTCGCGCGCTGGAGATAATTTTTTTCCTGTACAGTGTTGCTGTTGCTTGCTTTGAAAGTGTTGAGTTTTTTAATCAAAAATTCGTTGAAGTGTTACAAAATCTGAAATCCATAATAAAACAAATTTCAAATTCAAATTAGGGCTTTCACATGCCTATATTGTATGAAAGATTACGTTATTCAAATTTTGATGGCTCTAGGTACCGTTGTTTTATCACAATGCGATAAACATACATACATTGATGCAGATTCTTCATTATTTAATTTATTTACATATAAGACAGACCGATAGTATATGTTGGCAACGATTTGAAAAGTGATATAGGCTTTTAAAGTTTTCCACGCAAAATGCCAATACAAAATTAATACTCCTTCAGGGCAAATTGCCCCTTTGGACTAAAAAGAAACAGGTTTTCATAGACGATACAGCGCCGCTTACCTAATGCGCATGCACTACTAATTAATTCAATTCTCACCACTCGGCAAGCCAAAAATTCAAAATATTTTTATTAAAAATTGAAAGATATAGAAAAACATAAAACACCAAGTACAGTTCAAACCATTTAAAAGAAAAAAAAAAAAAAAAACTGTTTCTGTTTTGAGGGCCGTAAGAAAATTGCAGCGAAAATGTATGCGCAAAAGCGCCAAATCTAGCAAACGCGCCCATTTAACAGCGCGCCAAATCTACCGTACGCGTTGATTTCAGATTGCGTAAGTTTATATAGTTCTATATTTCTTAAGACGCCATTGAAATACTATTTTAATTTTTAAATCCTTTTTTGATATCCTATGGATTTAACAATTTGGGAATTGCCCTTGACGAAAAGTCGGCAATAGAATTTTGGGTAAAGTGCAGAATCACGCACAGCTTGAGGCGTTTTTAAGAATTGCACATACTCGGTATCCATGCGCACATCGACCTATTTTCACTTAAAAAAAATCCTAGAATTGCACAAAAGTGGCACTGCGCACACCCTTGACTTTATCTATGTACACATCGACCTATTTTCACTTAAAAAGTAAAAGAAAATTGACAAAAATCCAATTGTTTTTACCCTTTTATAAAGTGGCGAACAAATATGTGAGCGATTCTGCACATTACCGAGAATATTTTCAAAGGAAAGGCATCATTCATTATAGAAAATTACGTGTGAACAACCAACAAGATGAAATTATGCTTTAGCGATAAGTCGGTAGCGAAATAGCGATGCAGGCATCCATTCAGTTATGTTTAGCAATTTTTATATAAATTATAATAATGATCTGAAATAGTTATTTACTCTTTTGCTTCCATTCAGTCATGTTTAGCCTTTTTCATATAAATTATAGTAATAAAATGTATTATATGAAATTAACCTTTCATCTAAATTAAAACATCAATCTTAGATAGTTATTTACTGTTATACTTCCTTTCTTGCCCCAAATATTAGAGTTGCCGATATTCTTTTTGGCAGCATTGGCGTCAACGATAATTTGGCGATTTTTTACGGCCCTCGAAACCGATAGTACCATTTTTACAATTAAAATTACAGTTTCTACGCAAAAACAAGCTAACAACTTAAATGATAATTCCAGAATGAATTAAGCATAATTTAATTCGCAATAATAAAGAAGACGTTACTTTGTTCTTGCGAAGCTTAATTTCTCCAGATTGGCAACAAATCCACTATTATGAAAAGTTTCAAATGTAAACAAACATGGCTGCTATGGTAAACAAGAATTAAACTTTGTCGCACTTAACAACTTTTTAATTGCTGATAATTCCACAATTATTGCATGCAGGTTAACTAAAGGCATAAAAACCTTAATCGGAAGATAAGAACAACATTTCTAAAGCAAAAAAGTGCACAATTTACAGACACATAAGAATAAAGAAAGAGCCGAGTAATAGAGTGGATATATATATATATATATATATATATATATATAAACATATGTGTATATAAAAAACTATATAAACATATATATATATATACATATGTTTATATAGTTTTGGTGCGGCCGATTGCAACCGAAATGGGAGGTGCACATCTACCTGTTATGGCAGTCCTATATACAAAATTTAGACGTTCTGAGACTACTCATTTTTGAGTTATGCTAAATACGTCGTTAAATATGCTTAAAGCTAAGCAACTTCATGATGCTGAAATGTTAATAGTACTCTAAACTTTAAACTGCACAGTAACCATTAAATGCATGTAGTTGTCATTCGACAACATACTCATATTTAGTAATGTAAATCCAATCAAAACGTACATTTTAGCTTACTGCATAGAGTAACCAGTTTAATACATACTTTTACGTACATAGTTTTGAATGTTTCAGTGTGGTGTCACCATTAACTGTGGTACGGTCATTATTGTGAGTTGATGTGTAGGGTACGGACATATCATTTGTATTTACGAATTTTCGATTTTGTGTCTGTTGTTATTTTGATGTATTCAAAGTTTTAAAATTCTTTGAAGAAGTTTATATGGTATCTATTATTACATAAAATAATTATTACACATTTGCCTCTCATATGTTTTTGTAAAAATTGGTTTGTAAAAGTCAATGATATTTTTTTCAAAAATTAGAATAAAAACATAGTATAATTTTTTTTTAGTACTTTTAGTCGAAACAGGCTTTGTCCCTGAAGGACTGTTGTTTTCGTTTTGCGATTTTGCGTGGAATAACTATAAACGACGAATAATTTTTCAAACTGTTGCCACTAAATGTTAGAGTCCTGCATTATATTTGAAAAAATTAAATAATGAAAAATCTGCGTAAATGTATGTCTATTTCTCGCATGGTGATAAAATAAAAGTACATAGAGCCATCGAATTTTGAATGACATAAACCTCCTACGAATATATGGGCATGTGGAAGACCAAATTTGAAATTTGGAATTTGTTTTAATTTCGATTTCATATTTTGTAAAACTTTAACGAATTTTTGAGTAACACACTCAACGATTTAAGAGCGTGCAATGCCAACAACACTCTACGGGGGAAAAAAACTTTTTGTCTCTAGCGCGCGAGACTGTGCATCAGAAATTCTAAAGATATGCTCATTTTAAAACTATTTTGCGATATTGCTGTGGAACTGAATTTTATAGTTTAAGTGCGAAGAACGTGATACTTAATAAAGAAAGATAACAAACAAAATGTTTTTTTTTTAAAAAAAAAAAAAAAACCTGCCCTATTAGACGTAATTCAAAATATGAACTTTTTTTTTTTTTTTTTTTTTTTTTTTTTTTTTTTTTTTAACGCATATTCTAAAACAGATTTTCCCTCGAACTTCTTCCCTCAACGACCCTCCTCCTTCCCTCGACCCAGGTAACCACTCGAGTACGACAGCAATTCTTGTTTTGCGATCAGTGATCTTCTGATAGTCTTTCAGTTCTAAGAATTTAATCTGAGGTTCAGATTAATTTAAATCTTTTTCAGTACTTATGGCTTATCCCGTCGACTGGTCAAGTAGCGTGATTTAGCGCCAATTATGGATGAAATCTTCTTTTAGAATTCCGCATTAACAATTGGGGATTGGTGATTGTTACCGAAATGTCCACCAACGTTTGACGGGATAATACGTAAGTACCTCTTTCTCG
Organism: Stegodyphus dumicola; assembly: GCF_044657685.1. Classification (NCBI taxonomy): domain Eukaryota; kingdom Metazoa; phylum Arthropoda; class Arachnida; order Araneae; family Eresidae; genus Stegodyphus; species Stegodyphus dumicola. The sequence continues at coordinate 272,746,534 of NC_140770.1, read as the reverse complement.
AAAGATGCCCTGGGGCATATTTCTCCAAGCTTACAGTTTTCCAGGATTACAACTAGTTCTTAAGAAATGGACAAAATCACTTTCTTGATGGAGGGATGGGGATTTTTCGGGGGGCGGGTGGATCAGAACCGTTCTCTCACTGAAACGAATAGGTTCGTTTAACTCACCGTTCGCTAACAATAACCTGGATGAGAAAGATCCGGAATGAAGTGAGGATCAAGAGCGGTTAGCAAAGAGGAAGCGGAAACAGTAGAATGAACAGCTGGATCGGGACTGGTTAGAGAATAGCCGAAAGAATCGAAAGAGCCGGGGTCGGATCGAAAGAATCGATTGAATCAAACGAACTGATTCAATCAATTGGGTGGCCATCAGTTCCCTGAATCGATTTCTTTCAGCTGTAGTTAAGAGATTTCCTAAAACCTCCTTTCTGCAAAGAATTAACAATAAAATTCTACATTTTTTTTTCCCGATAGTAGCGAAATGATAAAAATTAAAATGAAGTTTAACATGGGCCAAAAAAAAAAAAAAAAATGAAAAAGTACTCTTCCGTAAAATGGGAAGTGAGCTTTCCACAAACAATGCTTTCAACAAAAGCTTCTCGCTTATTTCGCGAATTAAACGTTTACTGGCTCAGTAAAGTTGATTGGTTAGTGAACAAATACCAAATCTCTATTCCTGGCTCGCTTCCAACAAGAGCTATCCGTGAACTGTAAACGAGCTACAGCTCCGTGTTCTGGAATCGGAGTCGATTCTCTCAGTAAAGTGAATCGGTTCTTTGAATCCGTTCCGAAGCGGATCGTCCAATTCTGCTCCCTAACACGTTCTTAGTCCATCCATTCCTTTCCCAGGATTCAGGCGGTAACTCCAAATGCTCACTTTATAAATCTGCAGTTTGGGTCAATTTATTTTCGAATATTTTTTACTGAAAATCAAAGAACAGACATTACACGAACGTATGCGATAATTAGTATCCTTGTAGGGTGTTTCGGAATTTCGCTTCAAGATATTATATACCAAATAAATATTCTTTTATTTATGGAACAAAAGTTTCAAAAAATGCTCGAACTCGGTAGCTGAAGGGTAGATAAATCTGGAGTGATAAATAAGTGTGATAGCAGTAAGATAGCTGTTTTCTTTTCTTCTTCGCTACAACCAAGAATTTCACGGATGACATTTATTTTCTCTGTGGAAATCTTTTAAAAATGCTTTTACTGCAAATTCTAGAGGAGTCCCTTTTATTAAAAAGCAAGGAATGGCAAAATGTGTTTGGATTTGGATTCCTATTCCGAGGATTTTTATTTATATTGTATTCCAGAAATTCAAATTTAAATCCATTTGCAAACGTCGAAATGTCAAACATCCTTTTCATATTTACTACTTTTTTTCTTCCTACGCAAGTATATATATTTTTATGCACATTATTTGTGGAAAGAAATGTTAAAAGAAACATTCTTCGAAATATTAGATTCTCTGTATATGTGTTTGTGCGATGTCGACAAATATGTGACTGCACACCCTTCCACCAAGTAGTCTTTGATACGTAGAATTATAACCCGATTTGCAAGGTCGCCGCCCACGTACGAAAACGGATATAATAAATAAAAATCGGAAAGATTTCAGATTTTACATTACGCCCAAAGGGACGTTTAACTTTTTCTGTGCTGTCTTTATTTTTTAAATAACATGTTCTTCGCACTTGAACCGTAAAATTCAATTCAACAGTAATATCGCAAAATAATTTTAAAATGAGGCTATCTTTAGAATTTACGGTACATAGTCTCGCGCATTGGAGATAACTTTTTTTTTTTTTTTTTTTTTTTTTTTTTTTTGTACAACGTTGCCATGGCTCGTTTTGAAATCCTCGAGTTTGTTAATGAAAAATTCTTTAAAGTTCCACAAAATATGAAATCGATCATAAAACAAATTCCAAATTTCAAATTTAGGGTTCCGGATGCTCATATTCGCAGTAGGATTAAGTTATTCGAAATTGAATGACTCTAGGTACCGTCGTTTTATCACAACACGAGAAACGCATTTTTGCAGATTCTCCATTATTTAATTTCTTCAAGTATAATACAGGGCGATGATATTGGGTTGCAACAGTTCAAAAGGTGAAACGGACATTCAGAGTCATTCGACGCAAAATCGCAAAACGAGAACAATAGTGCCTCATGGACAAAGCCCCTTTGGACTAATAAAGAGGTTGATCCAGTGTTACACTAATTAATTGCAGTTTTAATATTAAAATGGTGTTGTAAATTTTTAAAAAATCAGCGGTCTAAATATAATAGCCTTTCATTTTCGGAATCTAAAAACTTTAACCCTTAGCGCTACGTTGGCTGCGCTACGGAGCCGTCCGTCATTTGTTCCGTAACTCCGTAGGCTCCGACGCGGAGGCCAGTGTTTTTATCATGATTAGGCTCACGATGTTACGGAATCGTCGGCGTTGGCAATTGTTAACTGTAGTTAAAACGGGCTCAGTCTCGCTACTGTTACGATTGAAACATTATTTGACCCATTATGGTTAGCAACATGGAGAAAAATAATTATTGTGATGAGAATAGAGAGTTGATTGACAGTGAAGATGTGTTTGATTTTTCATTGTTAGAAGATATTGTGGAAGACAATGTTGATTATAATTCTGACACTTCAAGTAATGGTTCCGAAATAATACTACCAAAGAGACGACGAAGGGTAGTTATTGAAAGTGAAAGCGAAGAGTCGCCGGAAGACTAAGATGAATGGCGCGATGTCACGGAAAAATTAGATATTCCGGATAGAATACACTTTAGTGTATCGCCAAAGGTCATTGGACCACAATTTCCTACAAATATGGTACAGCCGACACAATATTTCAAATTATTTTTCACAAACGAACTGGTAAATGAAATTAAAGAAGAAACCAACAATTGCGCAGAAAATGTTCTCAAGAATAAAAAAATATCTAGTAATTCTATTTGGAAAACGTGGCGTGCGGTGGAAGAGAATGCGTTTTGGGCTTTTATTGGAGTTATTATCAATATGGGTACGATACCTCTGGCGAATATGCAGGATTATTGGCCAGTTAAGGAGAATAGTTAAATCCTTTTTTTTTTTTTTTTTTTTTTTTTTTTTTTTTTTTGGTAAAATATTTACAAGAAAGAGATTTATGCAGATATTCTGGATGCTGCATTCCGCTGCGAAAATGTGCCGGAGTTGAAGGTAGGCAGTGGTACAAAAACGTGCGGAGCGCTAATGGTTAAATGTCACAGAAATAAAATCCGTCAAACGAAGGGTCCCTCCAATTAGCAATAACATAAATCATGCATCACTGAAAGATGGTTTCAAAATTGACACACAATTAAAATTTAAAAATACCAAGCTGCTATTGATGAACGTTCGAAAGAGAGGAGAGTACATTCTAATAAGAAAGGTGTTTATTAAGTTTCATCAACTCTTATTGATTATTCATCAATATGCGTTTTTTTTTCTTTCGCCAGCTTACTAAAAATTTCTCTAACCGATAGAGCATGCGCATTGTCTTATACGAAAGATGAGAGTTGTGTGGGAGGTAAAGGATGTGACATTTGCATCTTTGTTAAGAGTTGCCATTATCAGAGCCTTTATAACTCTAGCGAAATATCGATTCCTGTTGCCTAATTCAAACAAGCAAAATGTAATCCGTGTCCGAACTCAAATTAAAATTTTCTAAATTTTTTTATGTTTATATTTTGTTTCTTTTTTGTTTATATTTTTGTTTATACTTTTTAGTCCAAAGGAGCTTTATCCCAGATGGGCTATAGTTTTCGTTTTGCGATTTTGTGTTGGTTCACTATAAATGTCCGTTTGACTTTTCAAACTGTTGCCACAAAATGTTAGAGTCCTGCATTATATTTGAAGAAATGAAATTATAAAAATCTGCATAAATGTATGTATATTTCTCGCATTGTGACAAAACAACGGTACATAGAGCCATCAAATTTTGAATGACGTAATCCTCCTACGAATATGGCATGTGGAAGACCAAATTTGAAATTTGGAATTTGTTTTATGATCGATTTCATATTTTGTAAAACTTTAACGAATTTTTCATTAACAAACTCAAGGATTTCAGAGCGAGCCGTGGCAACGTTGTATAGAAGAGACATTTTTACGTCCAGCGCTGGACTCTGTATCGGAAATTTTAAAGATAGACTCAATTTAAAACTATTTTGCGATATTGCTCTTGAACTGTATTTTATGTTTTAAGTGCGAAGAACATGATATTTAATAAATAAAGGTAACAGAGAAAATGTTAATAAAACGCCCCTTCGGACGTAATTTAAACTTTGAAACCTTTTAGATTATTATTATTATTATTATTTTGATTTTTTTTATTGGTAAATTTGTTCTGCAGAGAAAAATTGTGCAGGTTTTAAATTCAATGTTTGGGGTTCCCTTTAGGCATTTTTACACTACATTTAAAAGACAGACGGAGGCCGCACGCGTAGCGGCTAGTCAATTTATAAATAAAGTTTTAGTAATTTCCTGAATATAAAGTGCAAATGGTCTTTCAGTTCTGTATGAAACAGAATTTTTATAGGTAAAATAAAATCCATCTAAAGCTGATGATTTATCATAGGATCACGTCTCAAAATTTTTACAGCAATATTATAAGTCGACATTTCAGTATTTCGAATTCCTTTGAGCTGCGTGAATCTTCCAAAGCGAAAATCATAACGATTCTTTTCAGAGTAAAGGATTTTGATTCTAAGAAAGACCCAAATTATCCTAATAAACAAAAATATTCCCCTTCTTTTAAGATCAATTTGCAGAGTCATTATGTGTTGTATTAAATAAAACCCGCTTCCGAATTATGGCAAAATATTTCCAAAGAAATGAATCTGTGTACGTAATTAACCCACTTTGGTCTTGTTTCGAAAAACTTAATAGGTTTTGGAATTCGGATCATTAAGTCATATGACTAAAGAAAAGAAACTGTTTCTTGCCTCATCAATTTGTTATGTCTTAGTTATTAAAGAATAACTAATGACATATTTTAAAGGAGAAAATGTTAGCAAAATAACAAAAATTAAAATCACAACCAGAAAACTATGACATTACTCTAGTGGCAGTGTAGTAATAAAAATTTAAATCCCACATCTACTCTGGCTAAGAAAAGCGGTTATGAAGTCGATAGCTCAACAGCGTACAAGGAAAATTTTGACAAGAAATTTATAGCCTTATTATAAGAATTCATCTAACAGGGACCCAATGACTGATTATTACCCAAACCTGGTGGGGCTACGAGACCAAAAACACAGTTCCTGAAAGAACTTTCTGAGCGTTAAGCTTATTTTTCTGTTTCTTAATTTGTAAAACAAATTTGATGGGTACACCACATGACTTCCTTGTATGAAATATTAAATTATGCGCATTTTTTTCTGCGTTTCATTTAGTAAACTTATTTCCTCGAATTTCATTAGAGATAGACTTCTCATTCAATTAATTCAGTTCTAACTTCGCGACAAGGTAAAATACATAAAACTAAAAATATTTATATTAAAAACTGAAAGATAAAGAAAAACATAAAACACCAAAAATACTTTTAAAACTTTAATTTTTTTTAAAAAAATTAAAATCACAGTTTCTACGCAAAAACAAGCCATTCGAATAGCGGGCACGACGGCAGATTTTTGCGTGCACAAAACTGAAAGTTTACTTTTGGTCTCACTCCGGAAAAAGACACTGAAGGCGTAGAAACTGACTTAATTTGTTGTGGACGCTATGATGAGTCAATATATGAAATAATTTAATAACTTAAATGATAATTCCAGAATAAATAAAGCATAATTTAATTAGCAATAATAAAAGACGTTACTCTGCTGTTGCGGGGCTTAGTTTCTCTAGATTGTCAACAAATCCGCTATTCTGCTGAGTTTCAAATGTAAACAAATATGGCTGCTATGTTAAAAAAAATAGGCTTAGCCGCACTTAAACCACTTTTAAATTGTTAATAATTCTGCAAATATAACATGCTGGTTAAGCAAAGGCATGAAAACCTTAACCGGAAGATAAGAAGAACATAACTCAAAATCATTTTTAGAGTGGAAAATGTCCAATTTACCAACATATAAGAATAAAAAAACTGAGCTCAAGGAGCCGACTAACAGAATGGGTATATATATTGTTGCGTTTTTGTTTTCTTCTGACACCAGTTGTTACGTTATTTTCGTTTTTCCCGTTCGTACGAAGTTCGTATATTTGGAGTGAATAACGACGACACTTGATGAAGTAGCGAAACACACTTTATTTACCAATATTAATCAGATAGCTCCAAAATCACTTACAGACGTTGAACTGTTATAAACACGCTGACACGTTCAGCGACACAGCCTTCACACTGTCAGGCAATAACGGTGGAGACAGCTTCAATGGAAAGCAGCAGAGTACAGCTCCCGACTCTGCTTGATAGTTCTCGGAACTCCACGTACTCTCCACACGATGCACTCGACGATACACAAGAGTATAGCTCTCGACTCAGCACAGTCTAAGACAAAACTCGACGATGCACTAATTCGCGATACACTAAAAGACTCTTTCGATGTACTCGACGACCAACTCGGCGCTAGACTTCTAGACACTCGCTCAATGACTGACTATCAGCTCGCTAGACGAGTCACACACTCGATACTAACTCACTCTCCACGTACCAGCAGGTTTATATAGCTTTTGGGTGGTGTTCGAGAACATCCTCAGAAGGTTCTCCATCCGTCCATGGCATATCGCCAATTTTGTCGCCAAATGTTGCCAGATGGGCAATTTCTCGCCAAATGGTAACCCTGCCTTCTCTTGTTATTTTGTGGCAACCCTAAACCTACTTTGCGGAAAAGCCATCCCACCGCACCTGTACATTTTGTAACAATTTATATATATATACTTCTGGTGCGACCGACTGCATCCAAAAAGAGAGGTGCACATCTGCATGTTATAGTAGTCCTATATACAAAATTTCAACGTTCTGAGGCTATTATTTTTTAGTTACGCGAGATGCGCACATACATACGTTCACGCCACGAAAAAAATCTCTTTTGAATCCATTTTAAATCAGTTTTATAATTCTTTTTGGGAGGGAAACGTCCTTTATTCTGTCCTTCCGTACAGATGTCAGGCTAAAACATCGTTAAATCGCAGTCGATAGCGGTCAAAATGAATATTTTCGTTAAAATATGGTCGTCGGAATTTTTCGTGATTACAATTATTTCTTTACGTGGTTCAAAGAAGTTTATTATATTTTCAATCTAGTGTTGGGCAATTTTCTCATCAGCATTGGCCACTCCTGAAGGCCAATAGTGGTGGCTATTTTTTTTGTGGAGGCAAATAATAGGCGGCCACCGTTTTCTCCTATGAAGGGATGGAAGTTACAACTATGCCTTCTCCGGATTCGAACCCTAGCCCTTCGATACCGCAATAAGCTATGCGAATTACTCCACCGTCTGGGCGCAAATTTGTTTAATGTAAAAAAGACTCAATTATTCAATACGTAGCTATGCATTACTTTCAGTTGCAGGTAATGTTTACATTAAGTGTAACCTAATATTTACCCTCAAGTGTAACTTAATATTTATCCTTAATCTAAATTTACCCTTAGTAAACTAATATTTACCCTTAGTGTGTTAGTATTATCCTTAAGTAGTAATGCTTTCTATTGACAAACTGAATTTACGTTTAACACATTAAACACTTCAATCAGTTTCCCTTCGAGGCCGAATAATATGTAAACATAGATATAGGTTGTTTTTCTTTCTTAATCTGCTTAACAATCTGCTCTCTATTTTGCCGCATTTCAGTAAATACACATTTTGGACTGCAAAAGAAAGAAGAGGCAATAATCCGGATTTTTCGCATATCCCAATGAGTTAAGGTTCCAGCTAGTGTGGTTATTTTTGACATACAATTTTGAACCACCCTCTATCTAGAGATTATCACAATTCTTTCTAAGGTATCAATCTTTCCGTTTGGAAACACAATATCCCTTGAATTAGGGTGTAAATTGCCTATGTATATTTACGGGATGTGTTTCCTAAATAAATACTTGACTGTAAAATTGATCCTTTTCTTTCATTCTATAAATCTCTAATAGCAAGCCGTTACCTACTATAACAAGCCGTTACCGAAAATTTCTTTACAAAATTAGAGACTTTGTCTCCTACTAAGAGCATTAGTTTTGTAACTGTTTCTTTTTGTTTTGCGCATCCTAATGCCCAGCAATATGCGTTTAGCTTTAGACTCACCCGAAAAGCTGTAAATATCGAAATAAAAAGCTGGAGATAGCATACAGGACTGCTTTATTTGAATGCGGATTTTTTTTTTTTTTTTTTTCTTGTTCTTTCTACGTCTTCAACTGTATTTTCATATCCTTGCTAAATCTTACCGCAGTCATTTAACTAAACTACTCGTAAAGAGGACAACACCCAGAGAAGGGGAAGAGTAAAAGAAAAAAAAATTGAAAGCTTTTTTCATATTTTAAATTACGCCCAAAGAAGCGTTTCGTTAAAGTTTTGTGTGTTACCGTTATTTATTAAATATCACGTTCTTCGCACTTAAACCATAAAATTAAGTTCAACAGCAATATCGCAGAATAATATTTAAATAAGCATATCTTTAGAATATCTGATACACAGTCTCGAACGCTGGAGACAATTTTTTTTTTCTTGCACAGTTTTACCGTTCCTCGCTTTGAAATCTTTGAATTTCTGAACCAATAATTCGTTAATGTCTGACAAAATATGTAATAGATACGAAACCAAATTCCAAATTTGAGCTTCCAGATGCCCATATTCGCTGGAGGATTAAGTTTTCAAACCTGGAGAGCTCTATGTACTGTTGCTTTACCACAATGCGAGAAACATACATACATTTAAGTACTAGATTCTTCATTATTTAATTTCTTTAAATATAATACAGGGCTTTAATAATTGGTGGCAACAGTTTGAAAAGTAAATGAACCCAAAAAGAGCAAAATGTGAAAAAGAAAATAATAGCCCTTCTGGACTAACGCCCTTTGGGCTAATAAATAGAAACGTGAAACGAAATTTCTAGCTATCGCTGCTATCCGTTACGAGCCATGTATATACACTTTAGTCGTTAAATTAATGACGAGTATCTAAGGTTACAAAGTTGCTCATACACCACTGCTTTATGTTTTTTATTTCTGTTTTATGGTTTTGTACAAGGACCCATTTCGTATTTTTAAGACATCATTGACGCTTCTGGTAGTTTTTGTAGTAACTAATAAAACAAAATTCTTTCTTAGAAAAGTGTTGTTCTTTCCCCAACTGGAAATGGTTTATGAAGGTAGTTTGAAAAGGTAATTTTAGCTTATTGCCCATTCAGATGTTTCCTCAGACGCATAATAATTTTGTCGCAGTTTTGCAAAAGTCTTAATAGACAAGCTAAAAATATCTTTTATTAATTACAAGAAAGCAAAATTCATTCCTTTTTGAAAATATTCATGAAAATTGTCAGACGTTTTATAAATTAAACACATTTGGCATTTAATTTACGGGATACCCATTCGATAAATTTTATGAATGTTTTAAATAATTCAGTATTTTGCATTTAGGCATTTTTCAAAATGAGCGCGTTATTTTAAATTTAAAATATGAATTAGTTTGTAAAGTCATTACATTATTTGGAAGCAGGAGACATGAAAAATGTCTTATGCCCTCGCTGGGACTCGAACCATGGACCTCTCTAATACGCGCCGATTGTGCTGACCACTACACCACGAAGGCATGCTAAGAAGACGGAAGAAATACCTCATATACTCCCCCCTTTTAAAGGACGACTGGGGATTAGGGGACCCTATCGCCAAATCCTGGTGGTGAAAAATCGTCATCCACCCCCCTTTTATAGTTCGAGCGCCACTGTAGAGATATTAGGTTGTTTGGAAGCAGGAGACATGAAAATTATGCAATGCCCTCGCCGGGACTCGAACCACGGACCTCTCGAATACGTGCCGAGTGTGCTGACCACTATACCTCGAAGACATGCTAAGAAGGCGGGAGAAAAACCTTATAAGGGGTATTATAGTAATAAGAAAACATTTCAGTGGTTTAATATTAGGTTTATTATTATAAAAAGAAAACTTTTCAATTGTTTAATATTAGGTGTATTATTACAATAAGAAAAAATTTTCAGTGCTTTATGTGTATTATTATGAATTAAGTGTATTATTACGATGCGAAAAACGTTTCAATATTTTATTATCAGGCGTATTATTATGAATTAGGTATATTATCACAGTACAAAAACTTTTCAATGCTTTATTCTTAGGTCCATTATTATGAATAAGTATTATTCTATTATTGCAAAAGGAGAAAAAATTCAGTGCTTTACTATTAAATGTATTATTATGAACTAAGTGTATTATTAAAATACGAAAACTTTTAAATGCCTTGTTATAGGTGTATTATTATGTATCAGGTTTATTATTTATTCCTTCTGACAAGCAAGGCCGTATATGGAATATTTTTCGTGACGTCTATAAGGTATAAATACGTGAATCTTGAAATATATTCAAGAAATTAAGGCAATGTATTTAAAGTACATAAAACCAGGCAAAAACTACGAAGGGCATTTTGGCATTCAAATCAAGAAAACACCTCTTTCTCATGGCTGTTTTCGGAAATCTGGGCTTTCTCGGTGAAACCCTGTGCCATTCAGAGGGTTAAAATAAGAAAAATTTCATTTACTGTCTTATTATTGGGTTTACATTAAGGATTATGCACATTTTTTAAATAGGAAAACCTTTTAGTGTCTCATTATTAGGTGTATACGAAAACTTCCAATGTCTTGTTACTGGATGTGTTACTATGGATTAGGTGTGTTATTAACATACAAAAACATTCAGTGCTATAGAGAAACGTTCAGTAATATTTAAGTGTATTATTAAAACATAAAAACTTTTCAAAGTAAGGATTTAAACAGATTTATTGCCTTTTTAGCCACCATTGTAGCCCAACATTGTAGGTCCGAAAATCACACTTTCAATACTTCTGCTGCCAAAATTATTCAAAAAACATCTTCCGTTGGAGAACTGGATTTTCTAGAGGCATTTCACATTCAAAAAAATCTTTCTGTTCTAGTTAACGATCCTAATTACAATCCTTCTTTGCCTCCGGCCTTTAATGAAATTATGTTTTAGTTCTGGTTTCGCCAACAGATGGCGCCACTACCTTATTTTCTGTCTAAGCTTTGTTATCTTATCTGATCATTATATCCTATGTCGTTCATTTGCGTTTGTGCAGCTGAGGATGGTGGTTCGGTAAAACCATCGAAACTAGTCCTGTGAAAATTTGAAAACATAACTCTGATTTTTGTTGTTTGACTTCTGAATTAGGTCCTATACATTATCAAGTCTGATAACCAACCATTTAAGACTTCACGTGGAAAATAAGAGTTGTATAATGTGGAAAATAAGTTTTGTATAATTTTGGGTGTATAAATATACATATAATGTGTATAAATATATAAACTATATAATAAAGTGGGCATAAATATATAATAATATATAATAGTATATAAATATGTATATATATGTATGTAATATATAAAGTGTATAAATATGTATATATATATATATGTAATATATAAAGTGTATAAATATGTATATATATATATATATATATATATATGTAATATATAATGTGTATAAATATATAAACTATATGATGTATATAGTCTTATATCAAATCGGATGGCTGACAAATATGTAGTAATATAACGTAAAGTATCGTATTTGGTTCAGATATTTTAGCAAGACTCCGCTAAATATTTACTTAAAGTAAGACCGATATTTATATTTATGAAGTTAGATCTTGAAATCTGTCAGAAATAGAATTCTTTGGGGTAAACTGCCTTAACAAGCCTCAGTAATATTTGCATTGTTGTCATTTGTGCCATCCTCATTAAGTGTATTTATTCGCCATGTGTCTGCCATATCGATCGAGATACAGTCTAACCCCCTTGCTATGATCATATTTTACCCCATTGTTATTTTGTCATAGTCTACTCCCCCTCTAGAATAGTGACCATCAGTTCTGTATTTCAGTTAACACCAGCTGCAAAGATTGAAGTCGCCAATGTTTAGGTTTTAGGTATAGCGAATGTACACTACTCAAAAGAAAAAAAATATATATATATATATAAATACTAAATATAAAATACTAAAAAAAAAAAAAAAAAAAAATGGCACAGTTCTACATCTCCCATTCTACTGGGCCGATTGACGAATTTCAACATGCGTTTTCTATGTCTCGAAAGCGAGATTTAAAATACATATCAGATTTTTATATATTACTGTTTTAATATAGGTGTTTTGACACAAAATCGGACCTTTTCGGAAATGACATGCCAATTCGTTTTCCACATTTCGATTCTACGGCTCAAATGATGCCAAACTGCCAAGTTTTGTAAAAATCGCACGAGTACTTTTTAAAAAATTAGCTCTCAAAATTTTATCTCCTCAAAGTTAATTGATTTTGGTACATATTTGTTAATATCTCTTTTTTATTAAACTTACCTGATTCTTCCTTTCACATTTCGAAATTTAAATTCATTCCAAATAAAATTCGCCTATTTTTATGATTAATTTTCAAAATTTGTATTTTAAAATGATTTTTATAAATTTTTAAGAAACTTATTTTGACTTATACAAATTTTGCCATCATTTTAAAATAGATGTATTTCTAAGCATACCTGCAAATTATTAGAGTATTCTATTCAAAATTTCCGAAGCTATATGAGAGTTTACAATTTGGCGCGGTTTAAAATTTGACGTATTTGTTATAAGCGATAATAACGAAATTGTGGTTGACGCACTTTGTTAAAATTATTTGAAACTTGACTTTGAATGATACCCTTTTCTACCGTTTGTCGTCAACAACAAAAAAAAAAAAAGCAAAGTAAAATAGGTTACTGCAAATTAAGAAGTTCGCCAAGTGAATTAATTATTCTTGGCTGAAACTGAACAAAATGTGCCAAGATAAATTTTTAAATTTCTCACCACAAATTACAGAAATTAATATCTAGGCATAATCTGAGTCGTAGAATCGAAATATGGAAAAAGGATTGGCACTTCAGTTCCGAAAGAGACTGATTTTGTGCCGAAATACCTATATTAGAAGAACTGCTATATATAAATCTAATATGCATCCTAAGTAGCGCTTTCCAGATATGGAAAAAGCAATTTGAATTTCGTCAATTGACCTAGGAGAACTGGAGATATACTCCTCCCCCCCCCCTTTTTTTTTTTTTTTTTTTTTTTTTTTTTTTGCATGTAAGATGTTTTGGAATAATGGATATGGAAAAATGTTCAGAGAAAGAACTAAATATGAGATCATCACAGACGATTATAGCGAGGCAAGTTTTGACATACATACATATATATATATATATATATACATGGGACTTGTGATAATTTAGCTTTTTTGCTTTTGAATTCATCCGTAATGATGAGGCAGTAACATCGTCAAAAGCCTCAAAAATGAGTGAAAAAGAAGCAATAGAAATTTAGTACTTTTACAGATTATCTCTGCAATGCTATATTCCGTTCGTTCAGAAACATTTATCACAATTCAAAATTAATTTTTATCTTTCATACTGTCCCGAAAAATTTCAGTTTTACTATAACACGTAACTAAACCTGCAACCAGAAAAAGTTTTATTAAAATAGATATAACCGATGGAAGATTTTACGCGGAGACTTGCACGCTGAAAAGCATTTCCGAAATACAAAAGTAAAAAAGCAGACGTACATTTTCCTAAGCGACGGAACTCATATTCTAATATAATAAAAGTAATATTTATTTTTATTTGCCTTTTCCTGCTACAACAACAATTACGAATGAAGTCTGAAGTATGCTAAGCGCAGTGTTGAAATAGAATGCGGAATTACATTTAATTACACGACTGCGAACGAAGAAAACTAAAAACAAATCCTTTGGCGCAGATGTTAACAGCGACAACAGAAATACCACTTAAACCACAATACAGCAACTAAACATGTTAAAAGCGAACAAAGTTTCACCAACATAAACAAAAGAAACGTATCTTTTACGAACCTGACATATCGCTTGTAATCAGTGTTAAATAACGGCATCAATATTACCATATTTTGACACATGAATAATGGAGAAATCTCGTTTTTCAAGATTTATTTTATTGGACAAATTAGCCTTCGACGACGGCGACTTCCGTGGAAGACAAACAAGTCATGAATACTAGAAAATGTCTCGCTACCTGTGCTTCTTGCCAGCTGTACACTGTTTGCAGTTTTTTGTTTTACTTTTTTTTTCAAAGGGCATTAGCCTAGAAGGCTATTAATTTCGTTTTGCCGTTTTGCGTCGATTCACTTTTCAAATTGTTGCCACCAACTCTTACAGTGTTGTATTATATTTAAAGAAATTAAATAAAGAATCTGCATAAATGTATATATTTTTCTGCATAGTGATAAAACAACGCTACCTAGAGCCATCCAGTTTTGAATAACATAACCCTCCACCGAATATGAGCATCTGGAAGCCCTAATTTTGGAATTAGTTTTATTATCTACAAGCGGAAGTACCGAAACCACTTAAGTTAGATTGAGGGTAATGTATCTAGCAAGAGAGAGAGAAGGATACCGCTGTAATCCTTCTCTAATAACGATGCAAAAAATAAGATTCTCATAGCCACACATTTTTCACTCTGATGCTATATGGAACCCACAAAAAACATTTCTATGGAAAAATAAACTAGATCTCTCTCATTATTAACAACAATGGCAATAAGTTTTGAATGATTTTCGTCTTTCGAATCAAATGGTCGTAAAAGCTCAAATTCCATCCAATATTTCACCTTTATTTCAATTTTAGTTCGTTCAGTGTGGCAAAAACATTCATCATAATTAATCACAAATAAATAACGTGAACAAACACACAAACAGACATTCTTCTTTATATGTATAGATTTTGTAAAACTTACAAGTTTTTTATTTACAAACTTTACGATATGAAAGCGAGCAGTTGCAACACTTTCCGAAATGGAGTATTTTTAGAAATAACGTATTTAATGTTTGGCAACGCTATTTTTATTTCATTGTAAAACTTAGAAATATTCTTATTAACAAACTCTACGATTTGAAAGCGCGCAGTGGTAACACACTTCTTTATACGAGTATAAAGCAGATATATACACAAAGGCATACAGTAAGGCGGAAGAAATACGTTACAATGAAAGTATAACAAACATTTTTCTAATTTTGTGTTTTGAGCCCAACTGACGCTTAGTTTGCGTCTGCTGTGCAGAAACATATAAAAAGCCAAGTTTTGAATTTTGACATTTTTTTCCAGAAATTTTGCAATTATGTGCAAGCTTAACATTTGCAATTATGTGCAAACTTAACATAATAAAAACCCTATTTGAAGTAAATTCCTCAGGCATATTTACAGAAGCCTTGTATATAGATCGTATATATACAGGGTATCCCATAAATATTCATATAATGTTTAAGAGCAGATATGGCTCGTCAGATGCATTCAGAACTGCATAGCAGTCCATGACTGGAAACATCATGGGAAAGCGGTATCGAAGGCATAGAAATAAATAGTTACAAGACAAAGATTAGCAGAAGTACTTATTGTTCATAAATGCTACATACTTATTGCAGTAAATGATACCATTTTAATTTATGTGAGTGGACCGACGGATCATGGATTGGCGGATAGGGTCACACACGCCTAGATTTGCTTAGATATCTGCAGGAACATAGAAAATAGTCGCAACCAGATCTATTTCACAACCGGCAGGTGCTTCGCACGCAATAGCATTAAGTGCTTCAAGAAGATAGCAATCCACATTTCGTGAAGGCAGCTGGTCCATCATGCCAAACATTGACTAAATGACGCACTCAGATGTCGCCGAATCCGTCTTCCATACTGGGGAGGCGCTCTATCGTGTTGAAACCTCATGTTATCTCACATATTGTGGTACAGGGTAGCCTGGTAGAATCCGTTCAAAAACATAATTTAGCTTATGTCATAGGTGTTGGCAACACGCAGGGAGCGACTAAGTAGTCCCCGAACAAACCAGCCTAAATCCTGTGCACAGCCTTCATGAAAAAGCACCACTTAGTGATGACGTTTGTGATCATGAGTTGTTGGCCAATTGTCAATCCTTTCGTTCCATATTCAGCTATATGCCGCGAATAACATGAGATATGTATGTTGTTAACCTGCTACCACAAGGTCTGTAAGGATGCTTCAGGTAGAAATCTTGCTTGACTGTTTTCCGAGGAGTACAGCACAGGAACTGGGTGAGTGGGGCGTGACCTTTTGTCACGTCTGCCAGGAGCATGATCGAGAGACTTTGTCATGAAATATCCAGCAATATATTTTTACACAAAATACAAGATACAGCAAAGCAAAGTAATGAAAGTTTAACTAGATGCAGCGACGTGCAAAAGCGGCTATATAAAACACCAATTTGTTTTCCATATTTCGAATCTACGACTCAAATTATGCAATCAAAAAATTAAATTTTATAAAATTTGGTGAGAAATTTACGGAAAAATTCAAAAATTTATCTTGGTGCAAATTTTTCAGTTTGCGTCAAGAATAATTCACTGGACGAACTTCTTAGTATATGGCAACCAATTTTCGTTTCCCTTCCATTATATTATGTCGGAGCGGAAAAAAAAAGGTATCGTTCGTACCTTTTCACATTGCGCATAAGCGGGAAAAAAAGTGACATCATTTCTCCTTTCGAATAATTTTAGCAAAGTGTCTAAACCACAGTTGATGATTTATCGCTTTCAACAAATATGCCGAATTTCAAAACGCGCCAGTTTATAAATTCACGTATATCTTCGGAAATTTTGAATGAAAAACTCTAATGTTTTGGAGGTATGCTTAGAAGTACGTCTACTTTAAAATAATGGGAAACATTTTATAGATTATAATTCGAAATTATTTTCGGACTAAATTTATAAAAATAAATTTTAAATACAAATTTTAAAAATAAATCATAAAAAAATGGGTGAATTTTATTAGGAACGAGCCTGAATTTCGAAATGTGAAGGGAAGAATCAAATATGTTTAATAAAAAAAAAGAGAGATTAATTAATATATACCAAACTCAATTAACATGGAGGAGCTAAAATTTTGAGAGCTCATTTTTTAAAATCTACTCGTGTGAGTTTTACAAAACTAGGTAGTTTGGTGTAATTTGAGTCATAGAAATGAAATATGGAACAAAATGGTATTTTATTACACATAAAGTCCGATTTTGTGTCAAAATACCCATATTAGAACGATGCTATATACAAATCTAATACATGTTCTAAGTAAATCGGCCTAGTAGAACGGGAGTTGTAGAACTGTCCCTTTTTTTAACGCAGTGTACATTCGTAATTATTATTTTTTTGGCAGGAGAATCATTCTTAATCCTTTTGATGTGCCTTACCTACCATTAAAGTTTGTAGCAATAATATTCTAACAATCTATATAGTCATAAACGATTCTAAATATAATGTAATCTTAATTTACCCTTAATTACCAATAAACTAAAACTGTATTGGAAAGAAGAAATACTTGCAATATTATACAGAAGACTGGCAACATTGCATAGTTCAAGTAAAGACATGACCCTAAGAGAAAAATTTCTGTATTATGAATTCTGTATTTCTGTATTCCATATTGCACTGTGTTTCTTGATAAGAAACAAACACATTTTCTCTAGAATATTTTACGAGTAATGGTAGGAATATTTCAATTTTCCTACTTTCTTCAGAACGTTGATCTTACGAAACATAAACATATCCTCCTATTTAGGAAATATAAATGTATCTCCTATATATGAAATCTTTCTTAGTTCTTAAAACTTACTTTCTGGTATTACAGAAATTATTTTTTCAATAAAATATATATATCATGGTGAATTTGTTTTTTAATTTTTTGAGAGATGAAGAATATTTCTGAATTTCCTTAGAAAAAATGTAATTATTTAGAAGGAAGGAGATTTGAGATGTCTACAAGAAGGGGATAAAAACATAAAAATATAAATCTAGAAACGGAAGAATAACCATTACGAAGGAAGTGAAACAGGAATTTTACTTTTTTATTCCTCGAATATTGAAATATATTGCAGAAAACATAGCTTGCTGTCTAAATTTTGCTTCTGAATTCGTACCTCAAATGATAAAATTAAGTTATTTTTTTCGAATCAAAACATAACTAAAAGGTGCTCATATGTTATGATAAAATATCCATAGGAAATTTAAGAAAATTATAGCTTTAGTTTTGCTCTAGACCAGTGTCTCCAGAAAATTTCCCTAGAAAATCCAGTTCCCCAGAAAATTTTCAAGGGAAATGAAATTGAAGGGAAAAAAACTATTAAACAGATAAACAGGAATAAAATAAATATTAATAAAAAAATCTGAAAGGTTAAAAAGTTTTATGTGTTATCTTTATTTATTAAATATCATGTTCTATGTACTCAAACTATAAAATTCAGTTCAAGAGCAATATCGCAAATTAATTTTAAAATGATCAGAATCTTTAGAATTTCCAATTCTCGCGCGCTGGAGATAAAAATGTTTTCCTTTTCCGTATAGTATTTCCATGTCTCGCTTTGAAATCGCTTAGTCTTTTAATCAGAAGTGATACAAAGATAATAAAAGTAATTTCGAATTCAAATCAGGGCATTCACATGCTCATATTCTATGGAAGATAACGTTATTCGAATTTGGATGGCTCCAGGTACCGTTGTTTTATGACAATGCGAGAAACATACATACATTGAGGCAGATTCTCCATTATTTAATTTCTTTCAATACAAGACAGAACCAGAATATATGGTGGCAATGATTTGAAAAGTGATACAGCCTTTTAAATTTTTCGACGCAAAATGCCAAAGCGAAATTAATAGCCCCTTTGGGCTAACAATAAATACTATTTCTTTACACATTGTTACTTATTAAAAACATACAACACTTCCCGGTTTAACCGTTTTCCACATTCATTGTCTATTTCCTCCATCATACCGAAACAAATGATAGACCGTAGTTCCACTTACATTTAGTTAAGATATTAAAAGGTTTTAACCACAGAAACTGTGTCATGCTCTTTTTTTCGGCAGTTAAAGACAGTTTTCCGTTGTAACAATTATGATTCCTGCATAACGTATATCTCCCGCCTTCTTAGCCTGCCTTCGTGGTGTAGTGGTCAGCACGCTCGGCGCGTATTGCAGATGTCCGTGGCTCAATTCCCGGCGAGGGCGTTCCTCATTTTTCATCATTCCTGCTTCCAAAATACGTAATGTCTCTACATTGGCGCTCGAAGTAAAAGGGTGTTGGGTGATGAATCTCCAAACCCAGGATTTGGCGATTCGGTCCCCTAAAAAGCCCTCTAAAAGGGACAGTATGTAAGGCATTTCTCCCGCCTTCTTAGCATGCCTTCGTAGTGTAGTGGTCAGCACGCTAGGCGAGTATTCCAGAGGTCCGTGGTTAGATTCCCGACGAAGGCGTTGCTCATTTTCCATCACTCTTGTTTCCAAAATACCTAATGTGTCTACAACTGATATTCGATGCCAGTCGTTTTCGCCCTAAACGTAAACTCGTTTTAACATGAATGACAACTGGTTTCGAGAATATTTTGAGAAATTTGACTATGCGGCGGTTGCTTTGAGAATAGAACAACTCAATCTCAAAAACAATTCCACAGCTGGCGCTAAAAGTATTCGCTGACTGAGAGGATCGAATTTCCAAAGATGCAAACGGTGGAAAGGCGATAAAGAAAACAGCTTCCTTAAGATGTCGGAGCATGCGGGACAAGATAGTATATGGACTGATTCACTCGGGTCGTTACATACATTATTCATGAGTTCTGTTGCTATATAAAGACACAAAACTAAGTTCAAACTATAAAAGGAAATTTACAGAGATACTTCGGAATGGTGAACATTAAATATATTGTGAAGTCTAGCACTAAATTAAGTCACACTCAACAAGCGTAATAACAATGAGGGTATTTCAACGGTATTTCACCGATAAAGAAAGAAATAAAGATACGTTCTTCTAACATCTAAATTCAGGGAAAAAAAACTTTTGTCTTTTAAGCAGAAACGAAAACACAATAGAAATAGCTGATAAAAGGCGCGGAATTCTTTATGTACACTGAGAAAAAAAAATAGGACCCCGTTTCTATATCTCCCGTTTTACTGGGCCGATTGACGAAATTCAACATGCATTTTACATGTCTCGAAAGCGCGACATAAGAAATACTAGATTTATGCATATATCATTGTTCTAATATAGGTATTTTGACACAAAATCGGACTTTTCTGAAGCCGCATGCCTTTTATTCTTCCATATTTCGATTCTACGACTCAAATGATTCCAAACTGCCAAGTTTTGTAAAAATCGCACGGATAGTTTTTGTCAAATTAGCTCTCAAAATTTTAACTCCTCAATGTCAATCGAATTTGATATACATTTTATTAATATCTCTTTTTTTTTTGTTAAACTTACTTGATTCCTTCTTCCAGAATTCGAAATTTAATTTCATTTGGAATAAAATTCGCCCATTTTTTATGATTTATTTCTAAAATTTGTATTTTTAAAGAATATTTATATATTTTTCGAAAAAACTTTTAAATTATAACCTAAAAATTTTTACCGCCATCTTAAAATAGATGTATTTGTAACCCTACCTTCAAAAAATTAGAGTTTTATATTTAAAGTTTCCTAAGATATACGTGAATTTACATATTAATGCCTTTTGAAATTTGGCATATTTGTTATAAGCGATAACAACGCCAAATGTTGTTTACGCACTTTGTTAAAATTATTTGAAAGTAGGAACGATGACATTTTTTGAGTCGTTTACAATGAAAAGTAAAGGAAAGGAAAACAGGTTACTATAAATTAACAAGTTCGCCAAGTGAATTATTCTTGGCGCACACTGAAAAATGTGCGCCAAGATAAATTTTTAAATTTCTCACCAAAAATTATAAAATTTAACACTTAGGCACAATTTCAGTCGTAGAACAGAAATATGGAAAAAAATGTGATATGTCATTTCAGAAAAGTCCGATTTTGTGTCAAAGATCCCATGCTCGAACAATGCCATATATAAATCTAATATACTCGTATATTCTAAATCGCACTTTCGAGACATGAAAAAATAATTTGAATTTCGTCAATCAGTCCAGTTGAACGGGAGATATAGAACTGTTCCATTTTCTTTTCTTTTTTTCTCGCAGTGTACATAATAATGTGACAACGAAATGTATAGGCGATATGCGAAACAAAATGAATACATTCTAAAAATAATGCTGACTTAAAACAAGCATAGGGACGGAATAAAAAAATTACGGACTGCTGTTCGCTGCTAAAAATGCCCCATAGAAACCAGTAAAACCTTTTATGCGTACCCATAAGATTTTATGGCTTTTTATTGACTTTTACTCTGTTGTCTTCTTTCTGTTGTCTTTGTGGGTTTTTCTCACTGGTTTCAAAATCCCCATAGAAACCAGTAAAACTTCTACTGGTACCTATAGGATTTTTGTTGGTCCCTACTGATTTTTACTGGGTTCTATTTATCTCTATGAGTTTTCCTTACTGATTTCAAAATGCCCCATAGAAACCAGTAAAACTTTTTATGGGTTTCTATTGACTTTTACTGGTTTCTGTTGGTCTCTGTGAGTTTTTGTTACTGGTTTCTATTGATCTATGTAGGTTTTTCTTACCGTTATCAATTGACACCCATACAACCAACATCATTGTCAGAACTTCTTACTGGTTGGTATCGGTTTATATCGACTTTTGCTGGTTTTCTTACTGGTAGCAATATAATAATAAATCTTCTGTTGGTTTATATGGGTTTATGCTAATTTTCTATCTGACGTTAATAGACTTCTTGTAAACAATGAATATAGAATGAAAATATGATCTCTTTAAGACCATCAGAGTAACCTGGGAACGCAGGTGGTTGTTTTAGAGAGGGTTTTTACTAAATATGCTTATTTATTTGATTAGAAAATGTTTTTTCGGAAACAATAACAGTAATCGTATACACCACACACAACGAGGTCTTTCTAAAGCGACCAGCCGCAAATAAAAATGCATCTTTGCAAGTGGTCGCCTTAGAGAAGTGCTGCTCAATACCAATATATACTCACGTTCTCAGAAATACGTTTATCTTTTAGAGGTGGTAGTCTTAGGGAGGTTGTATCTACGAAATGAATCTCTTTAAGGCTATTATACAGTTATACGGGTTTTTCTGTTTATGGGTTTTTACGGGGATTTGGCCTACGGGTACCCGTACAGCTGTACGAGTTTCTTTCTATGGGTTCTTACTGGGATTTGGCCTAAGTACCATGCCTTGGCAATACATTTCTCATTAGGTATCAAATTTTAAGCAAGCTGATGTGATTAAATACCATTGTTTAATTTCCCAATTAAAGAACTGAAATACAAATATCTGCAGTGAGATACAGTACTATATGTATACATTTATAATCAAATCAATATTATATATTATACAGTCGAAGTAATGATTCGCAATTATCAAATGATATGTATATATATATATATATGTAATAGATTCTACAATACAAGCAGCTAATCCATAATTAACCGCAAGAATTTTGATGGCTTACAGATGTTGAAACTGAAAAATCCACAATGAATAAGAAATTTGGCAGTCGAGGTAGATTTAATTCAACATTTCTTTCAGCAAATATGTTGCAGTCACAAACAAGTTGGCACATTATTTATGCCTATTCCAAAAATTTACATTTTTGATAAATGTGTAGTAAGAAACAAGGAGCAGACAGACTGCAGTCCAGCTAGGCCAAAGCGTAAAAAGCAAATGCGTTATGTTAAGAGTGAAATCTTAATTCAGACCGAGTTAATTGTGGTTCTCGATGCATTTTTATTTGATAATTAATACTGCTGTAAAATTACTATTGGCAGTTTGAGTTTTAGTTTAATTTACAACATCAAATTATGTAACAGTCATATGACATGGATTAAACTCGAAATGATACAGTGCAGAGAGATTACTATTTTTAGAATAGAGAAGAAAAATTAATTTTACGCTGCTGATTTAATCTTTTACATATTCTTTATTTTTCTTACATATATATATATATATCATTCGATGGTTGTGAATCATGACTTTATTATCTTTATATTAATTTATTTAATTTTCTATTATCGGCCGATTGCAACCAAAATACGAGGTGCACATCTACATGTTATAGCAGTCATATATACAAACTTCCAACGTTCTGAGGCTTCTCGTTTATGAGTTATGCGACATACGTACGTACAGACGCCACGAAAATATCTCTTCACAATTCCTTTTAAATCAGTTTTATATTTTGTTTGTAGAAAAGAGTCCTTTATTCTGTCCTTACGTACAGATGCCACGAAAAAACATCGCTAAATTGCGTTCGATAGCTGTCAAAACAGATATTTGCGTTGAAATATGACATCCAAAATTTTTCGCGATTGCAATACTTCTTTTACTTCTTACAAGGAAGTAGCAAACGCAAGCTCAGAACAAAAACGAGAATCAATTAACCCAGATTTGTTGAGAATATTAATTAAATCATTAAGTAAAACGACAAAATCATTAACTAATCATCATTAAGTAAAACGACAAAAGGTTATGTAAATGATATCAAGACTTACCGTTAACGACGCGTTATTTCTTGCAAGTTACCGCTGCATTGCCGTTACAAATTTGTCTATTCAATTAATTTATCTGGCAGAATACCTACTCCATGCTACTCTCTTTTTGAATATTATATGTCACTACAATCATAAGTTCAAACAATCATAGGGCCTTAGAGATGCGTATCCAAATACCCACTCGTGGTTACTACACTGTTGCACATTCTATATCGGTGAAATCTTAGGGTTTCGAAGCTGCGTATCTAAATATCCACCCATTGTAATTCTCCTCTTTAATATTTTTACCAATTTTGTATTTATATGGCTAATGTTAGTACAACTAAAAATGTTTTATTTCCCGTGCAATGCAGCACGAGACGAATTTTAAGAGAAAGCTTCGCCGGAAATGTAAAAATACAAGAGCACGTGCATTTAACATTTAATAAATGAGTATCCCTTTAATTTGGAATGAAATTGAATAAATGTAATTGCCTACTGTGTTAATAGTAATCGTAATTTTAATCTTTTTGCTTTCCAGATATCTCGAGAAGCAGAAATTACTAGAAATTCCTCTCCAAAGATTAAAAGCTATAAAGAGCCAGACAGAAAACATCTCAGCTGAGTTTAGTTGTTTAGTTAGCTGCTATTGTTATTGTTGTTAATTCGCGGTGATCGGATTAGCTTTCTCTTTTTTTAAATGCGCTGTGAATTCAATTCTATTTAACGTATTTGCGTTCTACTGGTTATAGTGCTTGATACTGTGAACACTTCTAAGAATATCTCTGGAGAAAATTCCAGCGTTTTGTTATATTTCTGGGGATAAGAACACATTTTCTTAACCTGTTATCGGACTTTGTGGATTCAATCCATTACGAACCCATATCCACCCAACACCTTTTGGTATCAGCGTTAAATGCCAGTGACAAGAGCGATGGAAGAACAATTCAGGCAGTTGGTGGCAGCCTTTGCTGCATTCAAATGCATACAAATACATCCAATGCATATCCTAAGTCACGCTTTCGACACATGACAAACAGAAGTTGAATTCCGTCAATCGGCTCAGTAGAACGGGGGACCCTATGAATGGCGTATCACTTTTCAAATCGTTGCCACCAAATACTACCGTCATGTATCATATTTGAAGAAATTAAGTAATGAAGAATCTGCATAAATGTATGTATGTTTCTCGCATTGTGATAAAACAGTGGTACCTAGAGCCCATCCCATTCTGAATGACGTAATCCTACTGCAAATATGGGCATCTGAAAGCCGAAATTTGAAATTCGGAATCTGTTTTATTATCGATTTCATACTTTGTAAAAATTTAACGAATTTTTGATTAACAAACTCAATGATTTAAAAGCGAGTAATGGCAACACTCTACAGAGGGGGGGGGGACTTTTTATCTCCAGCGCGCGAGATTCTGTGTCGGAAATTATAAAGATAGGATCAATTATTTTTTAACTGAATTTTATGGTTTAATTGCGAAGAACGTGATATTTAATAAATAAATGCAACACACAAAATGTAAAAAAAAAACCTTTGGACGTAATTTAAAATCTGAAACCTTTCAGATTTCTTTTGTTAATTTTTTTTTTCTCAGTGTACTTTTGAGCAGTAATGGAATGCACTTTAATTTAGTTTGCATTATATTTATAGGAGAGTATTTAGACGTTGGGATAGTCATTTATTTCCTCTTTAGTGCGACTATATTCTTTATTACAATATGACAACATACGTGTAACATTTAGCATTTTAACGGAAGAAATACAGTATGAATGATTCCTTGTCTAAAACGTGTAACAAATGTAATTCTTAAGTTCCGTATCGAAACAAACCTTACTTGAACGCATACGCTTGAATTTACGGTCGTATCCTTAAAATAATGGTGTGCCCAACAAATTACTCTATGGTCACGTTAAAGAAAAGATTCGAGAACCCGAATGATAGCCAGACTATTTTCGATGATCGATTTACTATCTAGAGAGAAGAACATTTTTGGATATCTTTCTAAAAATTGAGTTCTTACCCACTTTAAGCACGACAGAAATCACTCAGATTTTTCTCCATAATTCTTTCTGAATGGGTAAAAGCTTAGAACGGAGTACGAGAGTGCTTTGCATCTTCAGCAATTGCTGAATCTCAAAGACCCAAAGATATGAAATAACATTTTCCAGAACAGACGATTTTTCTCTTTCCTCCTATCTCCTTAAATGCCTCTTCTTTTTATGGGCCCATTCATTTTTATGTTTTATCTCTTCATTTTAATCTATAGTAATAAGATATGTTCCAGCATATTACACATATCTGCATTACATATGTTTGCAACGAGCCATTTCACTGCCATGTATGTGTCTGTCGTTCGTCCTGCGCGTAAGCTAATAGACTACGAAATTTGGTACATAGGTGCATCTAGATAAGAGCCAGTGCACTTTGAAGCGATTTTTCCAAAATTTGAATCAGATTTGCTTTTTCTTTTTTCTTTTTGGATAAAATCGCATCATTTTGAATAGTCTCATTCTTTTTTAAAAATGCGGTTTTGGCAACAGTTTTTCATTCAATGCTTTGTATGCTGGACTGTTGAAAATGTGAGATAAAATGCTGCTTTTTTTCTTTTGATTTATGGACACGCACATCGTAATCTTCTTATTCTGACGCGCTTGTGTCTCGCGAAGCACAACAGAAAGAATTTCCTTTCTCTCTCTCTCTCTGTCTCTTTATTAGCTAATGGTAAAGGGGTTTTTGTATATTTTAAATCATGTCATCTACAAAGCGCAATTTTGATTGGTTATTGCTTTCTGATGATAGTTTCATTCTTTTAGAAATAAGGTTTTCGCAACAGTTTTTCATACATTGCTTTGGATAAAGGACTGCTGACTGTATTCCCTGGAAAATATGAGATTTATTGCTCATTTCATTGTAATCTTTTGATATTATGTTTTAATTATATATAATTTTAGTTATGTAAAAGGTTTTGCATGATTTTTTCTTTAGGAAACAAAGTTCTTAACTTATTTTATACCATTTGAATTCGTAAGATTATGCAACGGGAAGTTGGTTAATTTATTTATTAGGATAATTAATATTTCTATTAAGGGATGTTGCTTATTTCATTGGAATTATACACTGAAGTGACAAAAGTCATGGGATAGCAATATGCAAATATACAGATGGCAGTAGTATCGTGTAGAAAATGTATAAATGGGAAGTGCTTTCGCAGGGCTTTCATTTGTGTTCAAGTTATTCATGTGAAGAGGCTTTGACGTGATTATGGCCGCACGACGAGAATTAACAGACTTTGAACGCGGAATGGTAGCTGGAACTAGACGCATGGGTCATTCCGTTTCGGATATCGTTAGGGAATTCAACATTCCAAGATCCACAGTGTCAAGAGTGTGCCGAGATTATCTAATTTCAGGCATAACATCCACCATGGACAGCGCAGTGGCCGACCACCTGCACTTAACGACCGAGACCAGCGACGTCTGCGTAGAGTTGTCAATGTTCACAGACAAGCAACACTGCGTCAAATAACCTTAGAAATCAATGTGGGATGTACGAGGGACGTGTCCGACAGGACAGTGCGGCGAAATTTGTCTTCCTTGGGCTATGCCAGCAGAAGACCGACTTGAGTGCCTTTACTGACAGCACGACATCGCCTGCAGCGAGTCTCGTGGGCTCGTGAGCATATCGGTTGTTCCCTAAACGAATGGAAAACCGTGGCTTGGTCAGATGAGTCACGATTTCAGTTGGTAAGAGCTGGTGGTAGGGTTCGAGTGTGGCGCAGACCCCACGAAGCCATGGACCCAAGTTGTTAACAAGGCACTGTTCAAGCTGGTGGTGGTTCCATAATGGTCTGGGCTGTTTTTACATGGCATGGACTCTGTCCTCTGGTGCAACTGAACACCGATCATTGACTGGAAATGGATACCTTCAGCTACTTGGAGATCACTTACAGCCATTCATGGACTTCACGTACTCAAACAACGATGGGACTTTTATGGATGACAATGCGCCATGTCACCGGGCCACATTTGTTCGTGATTGGTTAGAAGAACATTCTGGACAATTCCAGCGAATGATCTTGCCACCTAGATCGCCCGACATGAATCCCATCGAACATTTATGGGACATCATCGAGAGTTCAGTTCGCGCCCAAAACCCTTCACCGTTAACACTTTCACAATTATGGACGTCTATAGAGGCAGCATGGCTCAATATTCCTGCAGGGGACTTCCAGCGACTTGTTGAGTCCATGCCACGTCGAGTTGCTGCACTTTGCCGGGCAAAAGGAGGACCGACAAAATATTAGGAGGTATCCCATGACTTTTGTCACTTCAGTGTATATACATAACACATTTTTATTGAATTTTTTTGATAAAGTTGTTCCGCAGAGTAAAATTCTGTGCAGTTTTTAAATTTAATGTTTGTCTTGGGTACTGGACACTTGTCGAGAGGTACTTGGATACGACGCATGGCGAGTTTGTCTAAAGGACGTTTGTTTTCCGATACATTTAAAACCCAGATAAAGGCTGGTCGCATAGCGGCTAGTGTTAGTATATACACAGTGGCCCTCAAAATCTTTACCAGGTCTTTCTTTTAGCAACCGATGGTCTTACACATATTATTTTCAATTAATACAATATTTTAAATGAAGCAAAGTGTCATGTTTTTCCATATTTAAATTTAAGTATATATGTTTTCAGAAAATAACGAAATCTAACTTTTCACATGTTACTTCGGTAGAAAATTTTATGCTTTGATTTATGCTTTCATTTTTGTGCTTGATTATAAAAAATCAAGCACGAAAAGTTTGACCCCAGATAACAAAAGTACACCAAACTATTTGATGCAGAAATCGGGAATCACAATCAGAGGCATTAAACAAATCGAAAAAGAAATATCTGAAGCTATACAGCTGTACGTAACTAAAAATGAAATATTGCTCGGCTTGTGCGGATTCGTGCATTTGGAGGGACAGGCGATAACACTTAATGAAAACACAATTTATTAGCCAGTATTACTCAGGTCAATTCAAAAAACAGGTTCACAGTCGTCGAAAAACTGCTATAAACACGATGAAACAATCATGAACACAGTCTTTAGGTTATAACGGGAAAAACAGCTTCACGGCAGAGCACCACAGTACAGCTCCCGACTCGGCTCGGTCGTTCTCGGAACTCAACGTAATCTCGAATCTCTCCACGCTATAACTCGCGATGCAATCGACGATACACTAGACAGCCTTGCAATACACTGACGAGACACTCGACACTAGATTGACGGTCAACTCAATAGACTGCTACTCCGCGTACAGGCAGGGATTATATAGCTTTTTACCCTGCCTTCGAGCATATTCTGGGCCAAAACGGTTAAGAATTCATTCCAGAAAGTTCTCCATCCGTTTATGGCATATCGCTAATTTTGTAGCCAAATATAGCAACCCTACTTTCCTTGCTATTTTCTGACAACCCTAAACCTGCCTTGAGGGAAAGTTATCATACCGAAGCTGGATATTTCGCAACAATATATTTAAAAAGAAGTTTGTCATGTTGTTGTTGTGTCTGGTACATATTACACCGAACAATGGCTGCCATAGATTACTCCAAAGAGAATTTGAACTTTCATTTCCAAACCAATTTTTAGGGAGAGTACCCCGGGGTGTCCCACCTCTCTTCCCTTCCACTAAACCACGCGAGAGGACTTTCGGCTCGCCGCATATTTAGAGTGCCGTCATGCCACACCGACACTATACATCTACAAACATCCGTGTCTTCTCCGGGATTCGAACTCGGGTCCTGCTGTACCGCATTAGGTTCCCCTAACCACATTGTAGATTCTGGATTGTATTGGCAATTACTCTTGTGAAGCTCGAAGATAGTAGCCATAAAGTAGAGACTTGCGTCGTATCTAACAGACGCTAGGCTCTAACAACGTCATTTCTAAGTATAGTTCTCTCAGAATTAGACATGGTACCTCTTCTTGAACTGGCACATTTATTAACTGAAGACAGATTGATTACTTGCTCTGCAAAGCATAGCAGTATGCAAGTTAGAACTACATAGGCTAGTTCAGTATGTCAGCAACAGAGTATGCAATATGTCAGTTCAATATGTAATTTTGTATGTATGCAAAGCCGGGTTTTCATACACAAATTTAGTACTGTATCTTTACACGCTAATATCTTTTTTATAGTACCTAACCTTTACCAAGGATAGTATGCTTCATGTAAACTTACATGAGGTATTTCTCCCGCCTTCGTGGTGTAGTAGCTCTGCACGCTGGGTCGGTATTCCAGAGGTCCGTGGTTCGATTCCCGGCGAAGGCGTTTGCTCATTTTTCATCTCTCCGGCTTTACCAACTAACCTAACGTCTCTACAGTGGCGCCCGAACGAAAATGATTTAGATGATGATTCTCCTCACCCAGGATTCGGCGAATGAGTCCCTAAAATCCCCAGTCGTCCTTTGAAAGGGGGGTATATAAGGTTTTCTCCCGCCTTCCCAGCGTGCCTTCGTGATGTAGTGGTTCTGCACGCTGGGCCGGTATTCCAGTGGTCCGTGTTTCGATTCCGGGTGAAGTTGTTTGCTCATTTTTCATCTCTCTGGCTTTTCCAACTAACCTAATGCCTCTACAAACTTTAACTATCATAATAAAGTATATGTATAGATTTATATATGAATATGCGTGAGAACATATATACTTTTATTTGCTTCGGAATATATATGTATATATATCTGTATCTGTGTTGGTATTTATATGTATATAAACATTTTGATTAAGCCGTTCTTCAAGTGCCTTGCATGCACATGTATATTTCTTTTTTGCATTTAATAAATGTCGCCTGCTCTGCCGGGGTGGCCTGGCAGCTAGAGGTTAACTGCCGCTGAGTTGATAACCAATTCTGCATGAATATATCAAGCATACCTGGGTCGAAAGCCAATTCAGCGGTTTACCTCCGCTAACCAGTATACCGACTTAATTGATAAACTGGTGCACCTGCGTATGAAACTTTCGGCCCGTTGGTCGATTTTTCTATTTTTGTGTAGAAGTCAATTTTAAGCATGTTTGAATGTTTTTTGGCCTGTTTCAAAAGTATTTTAGGCCATTTTTGAATATTTTATGGAATTTTATTGTGGGATTTTGTTTATTTGCTTATTGTGCTACTTTTATGTAATATTGATGTATTTAAATAGGAAATTTTGAATGTTGTGGTATTTTATTGATTTTTAGAGATTTTTAAATTTATCATAGCACGATTGTATAGCGTGCATTGTGCAAACATATATTTTTTTATTTGCTTTTATTAAGCTTTAAATGTAGTTGGATTGCAAATTAGTATTCTGCGTATTTAGAATTTTGTAAATTCTTGTAGTGTTATAAATTTGTATATTATTATTTTTTTTTAAACTGTCTGCATGTAGAGTGTGCGGAGTTTTGATAAAAGATTGCAATTGGATGTTTTTAATACATTATATTTGGAGCCCGGCCACTTAATATAATTTCATTATGCCTAATGCAGATGATAAAATAGAAGATGAGGTTAATACAACTGAAGATGAAGAAAGGGACATTGTGCAAATCGTTAATAGTTTACATAGAGTTGTCGATAAAATCAAAGCACAGCGTAAAATTGGATGTACTTTAACTGACAAATTGACTTATGGACTAAACATGGTTTTGACTTGTGCTGGAGTTCTTGGAGATAAGAAAAACTCTCAAGTTACCGGGTGTGTTGGATGTGAAAATTCTAATGAAGTAATTGCTTTGAGAGAAGAGATTATGAAAATGAGAAGTGAAATGACCTCCGAATTTGAGAAACTGCACGGAGATGGATCTCCTACATATGCTAAGGTCACGGCTAAAGGATTGGATGAGATAGTAATTAAACCTGCGGTTCCAGATATTAACGCATATGATGAAATTTGCGGTAAGTTTAAACCGGAAGAGATTGGGATTAATATTAAAAAGTCTTCATTTGGAGAAAGAGGTGAATTGAGATTGAAATTGGGAGATAGAGAGGAAGTTAAGAGGCTGGAAAGAGCAATTGCTGATGATGAAGGCCTACAAAAGAATTTGATTATTAGGAGGAAACGTTTTATAAAGCCTCGTGTGATTGTATACGATGTTGATAATAGTTTTACAAATGAGGAATTGGGAATTCTTTTAAAGAGAAATTGTTTGTGTTCCGGAGACTGTGTTAGACCTCTTTTCAATTTACCAACAAGAAATCGGAATCGTAGTCATAGAGTATTCTTAGTGAGCGCTTCTTGCCAGAAAGATCAATTACTGTCAAGAGGTATTAACCGAGGTTGGAGAAATTATGACCTAAAACTGTTTCTTAGACCTAGACAATGCACAAGATGTTTTTCGTTTAGTCATTCCAAAAAGAATTGTCAAGCTGAAATTTGCTGTTCCAAATGTACGGGGGCTCACTTGAGTAAAGAATGCAGTAGTAAAGAATTTAATTGCATTAATTGTACTTATTCTAATGAAAAATTTCAGACTAACTTTGATATGAAACATAATGCCATGGATAAAAATTGTCCATGTTACTTGAGTAAGTTAAATTTCCTGAAGGATCATCTAGATATTGATTGTGAGTTTTAAACTTTTTTGATTATTTGTGGTTGGGTTCCAAGTTTTTCTGTTTTTTCTGTTTTATTGAATTTTATTGTAAAATTTTATTGTAATTTTATTGAATTTTTATAATATATTTGTTTTTTGGAGATTAACCATGAAAGAGTCTGGTATGAAAATTTTGAGTATAAACTTAAATCATTGCGCACTCGCCCAAGCCCAGCTCCAAGTACTTAAAGAGATTATTGGTTCCTCTCCTGAAATAATTTGTATGCAGGAGCCCTATGCGGTACAGAATGAATTGGCTTTTCAAAATCCTGAATGGAGATCCGCATATAATAGTGGAGGAAGAACGGGAATTATAGTAACTAAACCAGATGTTGATTTCACACGAGATTATGAAACTGATATTATTACTATTTCTATTTATTTGTCTTCGGGCAGACTGGGCATCATTACAGTTTACTTCTCTGCGGCAGAACACATAGAGGAATATCTCTCTCAACTGGAATCTGTGATGAAAAATTATAATAAATTCATTGTTACCGGTGATTTTAACTCTAAACATCCAAGCTGGGGCGCAGGAGATATTGATGCAAGAGGGCGATTGGTATTTAACTTTATCGTCTCTAATAATGTAATTTTACTAAATGATTTGAGTTTTCCTGCAACTTTCAAATCTACCATCGGTGAGGGATAGACTGATCTTGTTATGACCTCACCAGGTTTGTCTATCAATTCTGGAGCTCTGCAAGTTCTGATGGATGAGAGTCTTAGTGATCATCGTTATTTGCAGTTGAATTATGATGAAAATATTCATTGTGCTCCTAAGATTGTTTTAACAAGAGATGTCCACCGGATTACAAGATATTGTTATAAAATTGCTCCGATAATGCAGAAATTTAAATTAGATTTATTGAAGTGTGAGGACTCTGATACAATTGAAAACTGCATTGAAAAATTTTTTGAGGATCTGTCTATCGATGTTAAAAAGAAGTTACAAACAAAACAAAAGGGAAGTAGGCAGATTTCGTGGTGGACTCCACAACTTACTTGTATGCGACGCCGGATACGTGCTTTGAGGAAAAGTTCGCAAATTTTGAATTTAGCGGACAATATACGTAATGAAAGAAAAATTGCATATAAAAAAGAATTGGCAACTTATAAACGTCTAATTCGGAAGACAAAATTTGAAACTAAGAAGAAATTTTTTCTTAATAATCTTTATTATTATGATGGTTTTTATCGAATTGCCTCTAAAAAAGTGAGACGTGCTGCTGCTCTGTATAATCCTCAGCACGTTGACAATTTGATTGAACTCAATAGACAGAAGCTTTTGCAATCACTCAAATTGGGAGCACCTGGGGATATTTCATTAGATGAGGATAGAATTTCTGATTGTCCATTGGATGACGCTGTAATTACAGAGGCTGAGATAAGAAGTGCAGTTGAACAAATGAGGCGTCGAAGCGCTCCGGGCCCGGACTGTTTTAATCCTATATTTGTTCAGATTTTAATTTTTACATATCTGGATATTTTTATATTGCTTTTTAATTACTGTTTTAAATTTTATGTGTTTCCAAGAAATTGGAAAATCGGTCGAGTTGTTTTAATTCCAAAGCAGAATGACAGATATAGACCAATTGTACTTTTGAGTGTTTTTGGAAAAGTGTATGAAAGAATCTTGGTTGAGAGATTGAAGTTTTACCTGAATAGTAGAATGATGCTCAGTCGGCGACAGTATGGTTTCACAGCTGGCTGTTCTACAGATGATGCATTATATGATACTATTGACTTTATTAGAAGCTATAAGAGTTCGCATCACGTAGTGCTGCTGTCCTTGGATGTTTCGTCTGCATTCGATTCAGTGTGCTGGAACTCTATTTTACAAACCATGATTAACCTTAAATTGCCAAGGAATTTGATTCAATGTTATAGGAGTTATTTTAACAATCGCAAAATCTTGTTTAATGCTTTTAAGGATGAAACTGCAGAGATAGAACTAGAGATTTTCATTGGTTGTCCGCAAGGCTCCTGCAGTGCTTCCCTGCTCAGGAATATCATATTAAACAAATTTCTTATTTTGGAATTCCCCAGTGATGTTAACTTTATTGCATATGCAGATGATCTTGCTGTTCTGATGTATGGTGCATCATTGGAAAAACTCGAGAAATCATTTGAGAATGTTATGTTAAAACTGGAAAACTGGAGAATCGGCGAGGGTCTTGAATTGAACTTAGAAAAAACTTTTGCAATCATTTTCCCGCGGGCTGGGATCAAAGTGAGAGCTCCACGATTTAGATATCAAGGAAAAGGAATAAAGTTCGTTGATGTTATTAAATATTTGGGAGTCAAAATTGATTGCAAGTTGACCTTCGCAGATCATTTTAAAACAATTCATCGGCTCTCAGATGATATGTTAATGTTTTACAGGAGATCTTTTTCTAGTGAGACACTTTGTAACAAATCATGCATTCTTAAAGATATTTTGAATAATGTAATTATCCCTAGAGTTTTCTATGGAATTGGTGCCTGGGGATCCAGAGCCGGGGATTTGGTCAGGTTGAGGAACAAACTCGATGCGATACAGAGGAGCTGGTGCTTAATGATTACAAGATGTTTCCGTACTGTTTCAACTGAGGTGCTCTGCGTTCTAGCCGGGACGCCGCCTCTTTCAATTTTATATAAATTATATTTTGAAAAATTTTTGTTCAGAACTGGTAGACTTGATTTTAAATTGTATAAAGATATTTTGATTACAAGGCATATGTTTGAAAGAATTAATAATATTTTGGTACATCCTTCTGATTTATGTGTTTTTGAATTTGATTGTAAACTCCCAATAATTGGAGAATTGGATATTTATACTGACGGGTCCAGGCAAGATGATAAATTGGGTGCAGCATTTGTGATTTATCATTATGGAACTGAAATTGAATATAAAAAATATAAGCTTAATAATTATAATTCTGTATTTCAATCGGAATGCTGTGCTTTACTTAAAGCCCTTCAATGGGTTAAGAAAAATTTGACTTGTGTTAATTCTATTCATATATATACTGATTGTATGTCTTTGCTTCAATCCTTGACCTCGGCCCGTCCTACTAATTTATTAATATTTGATATTAAATGTCTATTGAAATTTTTGATGCAGAATATGTGCATTCATTTACACTGGATAAAAGCCCATGTTGGCTTTGTTGGAAATGAAAGGGCCGACGTGCTGGCTAAAGAGGCGACCACTAATGATGATTGTGAATATATAGAAATTTCTGGTTTCGAGAAGTTATGCAATTAGAAACATGAAAAATTTTTATGATGATATTTGGAATACTAGATGGAATGAATCAGAGAGGTGCGTGGGTCTTTTGAAGTCTATTAAAACTCAAAATGGTATGCGACCAATTAGTAATATTGATTTAAACCAGTTTTTAACTGGGCATGGAAGATTTCCCGCGTACCTCTCGAGATTTAATTTACAAAATTCAGACTTGTGTGGTCATTGCCATCAAGTTGGTAACGCAGATCACTTCTTGAATCATTGTTCCTTACTGGAAAATTTGAGAAAGAAATGTTTGGGAGATAAGTCATGGAATTTGGAAATCTTAAAAACATATTCTAAATGTGCAATGGATTTGATTAATTCTAATAGAGTTGAATTTGGAATATTTGTTTAGTATTGTGTATATTTATCTTTTGATTATATGTATTATATTTTCAGTTATGAGTATTTGTGAGTTTACTCCGGGGATTTTGAAATTTTTTTGTGTATTGTTTTATTTGGTGCATTGTGGATGTTTTGTGCATGTGGTGTTTCGGGGGGATGCGGTTGATTGTTGCATGGATGTGGCCTTGCAGATGTTGAGAATCCTGATGGATTACCAGATTTAAATTATCGAAATCAATGGTGGTTTTGAGTTTCAGGAATTTGATTTTTAAATTTTAAATTTTATGGAATTTTTATATTTTTCTTATTTTAAATTGTAGTTTTTGATTTTAAAATGTTCTGAAATTTTAAAGTTTTAAAATTTTTCTTGTGTTCTGTTCTTGGTGGAGTGATTGCTGGGGTTTTGGTGTGGTGCATGGCGGTCTTGGGTTTTTCCAGTTTTGGTTTTGGTTTGGTTTTTGGTTTTTGGCAGTCTTGGAGCTTCTTTTCTATGATTATTAAAGATAATTAATACATTTGAATTCAGATAGTGGTAGGACTATTAAAGTAAATTTTTAAAAGAAATTAATAGTTTAAATAGAATTATGATTATACAAATAATATGCTATTAAATTAATACTGTAGGGAATTCGGTTTGACCTTCTGCAGGTTATTTAAATTGGGAATTCCTCGATGGCTTTGGACCGCCTGTGCCTGTTCCGAAAATTCATGTGAATGAATGTTTCTTGAGAGTTTCCGCCACTCTGTTTGCCCGTGGGGTTTTTAATTGTTTTTGGATTTTGAATGTTTCGTGCTGTGCTTCGTTGTTTGTATGTCTCTTCCTTATTTTTAGTTCGTTAATTAACCTCCAATTATTTTTAGTTAATTAGCTTCTTTTTTTCTCTTCTTTCCTTTTGTGGTCTTGAGGGGGTCGACCCTTTATGGTCATATGGTCCAGTGGGACTAGGAGGATTGGGTCTTCCCTGTATTATGACCGACTTAATTAAATCTATTTTGTGTATGGGCGACATAAAATAGACTTAATTAAACTAATAAAGAAACCGTAAAATGGACAGCTAAAAAAAGTGTAATCTCTTTATATCGTTTAGGAATTTGTTATGAAACATCAAAGTGCCTAAAGGAAAGACAGTTTCAGTAATTCTATGGACACTTTTAATTACTAAATATGTCACAAAATAAGAGAAACAATATATTATGCTCGCCAACTTATGCTTGGTGAATGGCGATACAAATCCAGTAAACAGTTGCACTTTTGATAACGTCGCTTTTATGGCAAGACAATTTTTATTCCTAACGTTTTCGACAAATGTCAGGCTTCATAATCGATTGCCGCAACCCAAGAAGAATAAAAATAAACTGCAACTCTGGCAGATATATAGAAAAATCCCCTAATTGACAACATGACAAAAGCGCGCGGAAAGATCAACCGGTAGTGATTGGACACGTACCTGTCACTGCAATCGGCGCAGTCTTATTA
This sequence comes from Stegodyphus dumicola, assembly GCF_044657685.1. Classification (NCBI taxonomy): domain Eukaryota; kingdom Metazoa; phylum Arthropoda; class Arachnida; order Araneae; family Eresidae; genus Stegodyphus; species Stegodyphus dumicola. Next base: position 272,709,132 of record NC_140770.1, on the reverse strand, counting down.
TTTTTAACAAACCTCCGATCCAGAAGCATATACAACATTCGTGATGGGTCAGACGGCAGCTCATTATTTGTTTGCTGTATTTCTGCAAGTAATTGTAAGAAGATGAATAGCCAAGGACGTGACATCTTGCGTTTTCCGAAAAAAAGAAATGAATAGCTGTGAATCTGAAAAGCTAAACCGTTCGTTCTCAGAGAATAAATATTTAAAAATTTACACACACACACACAACCCCCACCCAAAAAAAAAAAGAAAAAAAAAATCTGAAAGTCCTCAGATTTTAAATTACGTCCAAAGGGGCGTTTTGTAACCTTTCGTGTCTTACCTTTATATACTAAATATCACGTTTTTCGCACTTAAATCATACAATTGTATCATAAATATCTCAAATTGTATCATAAATATCTCAAATTGTATCATAAATATCTCAAATTGTATCATAAATATCTCAGTATCTCAAAATAATTTTAAAATGAGCATATCTTTAGAATGTCCGACACACAGTCTCGCGCGCTGGAGATAAAAAAGTTTTTTTCTCGTGCAATATTGCCATTGCTCGCTTTGAAATCGTCGAGTCTCTTAATCAAAAGTTCGCTGAAGTGTTACAAAATATAAAATCGATAATAAAATACATTTTAAATTCAAATTAGAGGTCCACATGCCCATATTCTATGGAAGATTACGTTATTCAAATTTCGGTAGCTCTCGGTAAGTTGTTGCATTACAATGCGAGAAACATGCTTACAGTCATGCAGACTCTTCATTATTTAATTTTTTAAATATAGTACAGGGCGATAATATTGGGTAGCAGCAATTTGCAAAGTCAAACAACGCTTATCGTGAATCAACGCAAAACGCAAAAATTAATAGTCCTTGTAGGCAAATTGTCCCTTTGGACTAATAATTTAAAAAGAGCTAGAAAAATCTTTAGAATCTCCGATACAGAGGAGATACAAAATTGGAGATAAAAATAAAAAAAGATAAAATGGAGATAAACTCGCTGATGATAAAAATATTTTTCCTTCCGTAAAGTGTTGCCATTGCTCGTTTTGAAATCGCCGAGTTTCTTATTCAAAACCACATAAATGGTTTAGAAAATAATGAATCGATAATAAAACAAATTCCAAATTCGAGCTTCCAGATTTCCATATTCGGGAGGAAACGTACGTTATTCAAAACTGGATGGTTCTAAGTACCATTGTTTTATCAAACTGCGAGGAATAATTATACATTTAATGCAGATTCTTTATTATTTAACTTCTTTAAATATAATGCGGGGTGATAATATTTGGTGGTAATAAATTGAAATGTGATTCGCAGTTTGGAGTGATTCAACTTTTAGATTAGCGATTCTCAGCCGGTGGTACATAAGAGAAAAATAGGTGACACGCAAAGAAGCAAAGTATTTTTAACTATTAAATTCAAAAATAAAAATTGATAGAAATTTCCTGTGATCGAACTCGAACTGAAGATCAAAAATAGCACATTTGTTAACTTTTGACTGACTCGGAAAAAAAGCATTTCAAATAAAGCTATGAAATTTTTATTGCTCTTTTGCAGAACCTATTTGTGTGAAGATAAATTTTCTTCTACGCTTTATTTGAAAAAGAAATACAGAACAAAATTAAAAGTAGATCCTAATTTAAAGTCAAAGTTAAGTGAAATAAGACTAGACAAACAAATTGATCTCTTTTAAACAGGCCCAAATTTCACACTAAATGTTAGAATTTTGATAATTGAAATGGTAACCAATTTTTAATTTAATATTTTTTATGCGTACACATTTAATATAGCCTAATAATCTAGGTTGTGCAAATTGCAATATACATATTATATATGTATATATAAGATAAGAATAAATTAAATTTAATTAAAAAATTAAATTTAAATACAAATTTAATTAAATTTTCTTTGCGCCATTGCTGCAAGGAATGAAATTTAAATTTAAATAAATCAAAATTTAATTTTTAACAAATACGTATAAAAGTAAAAAAGCAAATTTAAATCCTAAAAAAAGGATAAAGCCAAAATAATTTTTAAAAAAAGGTGCAAATATATAAAAGATTTAATACTCGAACTAATCTACAATATCATTTAAATTCAGAAGCATAACCAAATCAATCGCATAAGCATAAGCAAATCAAATCAATTTAAATCAGAAGCATAACCAAGTACAACCAAGTACCACCAAAATTTATTAATTTATATATTAAAAAGGCAGGCCTTGACTTTACTTTATAATTTTTTGGCTCTTTTGGATATGATAACATTACCTTAAACCTTAGCTGGAGCGTAATGAAGGATATAAAAGAGTAGAGAAATTATTGTAAATTTTTATTGTAAATATTTTGTAAATATGTATATTTAATCAATACTGGATTCTTTCCTTTTACTAATAAAGAGCCAACTTTTTTCAAAAGTCTCAATTATAGCCCGCATTGAGTGAAGATTTTAATCTTCTTCTTCTAATTTTCCATACTTTAGCCAGTATTTAGTTAAGTTTGGTATACCAATAGAAATCAAGTTAATTAAACTTTTAATATTTTCTTTCATTAAATTTAAGTATTAATTGACTTCCTAAAGTAATTTTTGAAAAATTTCTGGAATTTTTAGAGGTTTTTTAAGGACTTCTTTTCAAAAAATTTTGGGAAATTTTACTTTAAAACTTTAATATTAAAACATTTCAGTTTTCTTAATTACTTTATTTTGCATTTTTAACACAAAAAATGTTTCACTTGACTTTTTTTTTTTTTTTTTTTTTTTTACAATTTTTACACACTTTTTCAACAGAACACACATTTCACATTACAAACAGTTTGCATTTTATTCACAATACCACTTTATTTTCCTTCAAGCAAACTTACATCTCTTGATTGGCTCAGTTCTTAACTCCCTAAAAAATTGATAATTACTACCTTTAGGATTTTTAATTTTTATTTTAATTTCATTTAATTTTTAATATTAATGTTTACAAAAAATTTTTTACTATAACAAAGATAGCAGCTTGACACTCAACTTTACCTACATAAGCGCCATCTATATAATTTGAAGAACACACTTACTTCTCTTTTACAACACTTTTGCAGACCCCAACACTCATATAGTAGGTAAGTTAGAATTAAAACTTACTATTTACTTGCTTCAAGTATTTTTTAAAATTTTTTATGTAGTATCTAAGTATTTTCTAAATATGAAATTATATTTTTAAATATATATTTGTTTTTTAAAAATTGTAATTAGTTCTTTTTGTTTCTTATTGGTTTATATGGATTATGTCTAGCTCTTTTTTAGTTTCTTTTTATTGATATGCATATTCGTGTAGGGAAGGTTTCTGTAGACAAGGGTTTCTAAAATACATTGGTTTCTAGATTATTTTTTTATTATTTTTTTATAAAAAATTAGTAATTTTTTAAAAAAGTTTAATTCTTGACTTTACTTGCTTGTTTCTAAAAAGACTTCATTAGTATTTTCCTTTTTGAACTTTAATTCTTAAATTGGAATTTCTAAGGGAACCACTTTATTGGAATTACTTTTGGTTTTGACTTTTACCCTTGCCTGCATGAATGACGAAACAGGAATTGAATGATTGGAGAGTTAGGTTTGGAGGCAACTTCCCCTTGATAAGTCTGTCTCCTGCCTACTCAACGGTCATTCACATATGCATTTTTTTAAAAAAATGTTTAATTTAATTTTAAATTAGTAAATTTATTTTCATGGATTGATTTTGCTCTTGATTTGCTTATGCTTCTGAATTTAAATGATATTGTAGATTAGTTCGAGTATTAAATCTTTTATATGTTTGCACATTTTTTTTAAAATTATTTTGGCTTTTTTTCCTTTTTTTAGGATTTAAATTTGCTTTTTTACTTTTTACGTATTTGTTAAAAATTAAATTTAAATTTGTTTAAATGTATATATAAGTTATATATACACACACATATATATATATATATATACTAATAATTTAAGTTGTACAAATTGCAATATATATATATGTGTGTGTGTGTGTGTGTGTGATGTACCAGCTTTTGTCCGGAGTAAATAGATTGGTGAAGAATCATAGATGTAGTCGTAGCTTAAATTATCAGACGATAAGTTAAAAAAACAGGATCCATTTATTATTGGTCAGGAGAAATAGCAGTTACAAAAATCATATTTCCGGAGTAAATAAAAAAGAATTACTAATAACTTTTTGCATGAAGTTTACTGCATCGTTACATTAAAGAAAAAACCCCGATATTCCTTTGCGAGTCCTTTTATAGCCTCTGGAAAGGCGGAGCTTCTAAGAAATGACGTCATCTTCGTCAGCCATTCCAGTTCGCTTTAAATATCTCAAGAACATTCTATAACTGTACGTGTAGAAAAGGCGGGAAAAACAACTTATCTACGGGGCTGTGGATTTAATTCCACGTACTTTCAAATAAGAGACCGTCGCCATTAGAAATGAAAAGAACATACAGTTAGAAATTTAAGTGTATTCTTGACTATGGAATTTTATTATTACATATATATATATGTAAGATAACAAAATCTGTGAATCAAAATTGTAATTTAAACTAACGGCAAAACTAATTCTTCCTCTTTGTTTTAAAAATCGCAATAATTTCTCTGGATAACGTCATTTCTAGGTCATTCCGTGGCCTGCGCAGCTCTGATAACGTAATAACTGAGAACCCAAACTTTTTTCTTCGTCTGCTTCCATCTTGCATAATTACGCACTTTAGCTTCGCTCTCTTCTCTGCTACGATGTAATTTAGCTGTCTTGCTTTCTATCTCAACGATATCAAAAATGTAAATTTTCTTTAACTTTCACGACTAGTGTGCCAAGTGATTGTGGCCACAAACGTCAACTGGAAAATAAAAATGAAATTAAAACCTTCTCAACTGCCAATTATTTTAGATATTACGAAGTCAACATATTAGCATATTATGCAATAAGAATTCTTCCTCTTCAGTATGGATCTACGTGCGCATCAGCAGAGCTCCGTCTTGCTTTTATTTTTTCATATATATATATATATATATATATATATATATAGCATGTTAAGGTCGGTCCAGTATCACATGTTGAGGTCCGTCCACCCTTGGTAATTCATTAGGATTTCGAAATGGAAAATGGGAAAAAATCTCGTATGCTTTAGCCGGGAATTCGAAACATGGATTTTCCACAAATAGGTGGCTGTACACTTGCACTGCGAGAGTACATTGGGGGGGGGGGCGGATTTAACAAATCCTTACGATGCCTGGGAGAGGCATATAATTCAGGTTGTGATGAAATATGGTCTCTGCAGGACCGCAAAGATTTGGTTAAACGGCACCGAAAATTGTGCAAAATGAACACTGCCTTCGCTGGAATTTGAAACACGGACCTCGTAATTACTTACATCTGCTACCATTTACATCCGTAGACCACGAACGGGTAACTGCAACAATTTCTCACTACATTTATTACCTTAACGAAATTCGTAACTCTGCTTTTCGGTAACAATAAAGATCTCAAAATTGTTGCCTAATTCTAGAAATGCTATTCTTGTTATCGTTAAATGGATAAGTAAGTGTAAAGCGTCAAGTTAATATTCATAAGTATACAGTTTCGTTTGAAACGCTTACCAATCTAAGAAGTAAGCAGATTGTAACTAATAGAGAGACATTACAAAATAAATCATAAGAGTAAGTAAATCATAAATAAGAGTGAATTCATGAAGCTTGTTTACAATAAAATAAGTACAGTTTGTTAAACAAATCAATTTTGTTTTAGTCCAAAGGGAAAGCTCAGAAGGATTATTAATTTCGTTTTGGCATTTTGCGTCGATTGAATACATGCGTTGTTTCACTTTTCAAATTGTTGCCACCAAATATGATCGCCCTGTCTTATATTTTTAAAAAATAAATAATGAAGAATCTGCATCAGTGTATGTGTGTTTCTCGCATTGTGATAAAACAGCGGTACCTAGAGCCATCGAAATTTGAATAACATAATCCTCCTGTGAATAGGGGCATTTGGAAGCCCAAATTTGAAATTTGGAATTTGTTTTATTATCGATTTCATATTTTGTACTATTTTAACGAATTTTTGATCAACACACTGAAGGATTTCAAAACGAGCCATGGCAAACGTTGTACAGAAAAAACATTTTCATCTCCAGCGCGTGAGACTGTGTATCGCTGATTTTTATTTTGCGATATTGTTCTGAATCGAATTTTATGGTTCAAGGACGAAGAACAGGATGCTTAATAAATAAACGTAACACACAAAACGTAAAAAAAAAAGTCCCCTTGGGCGTAATGTAAAATGTGAAAGTTTTCAGATTATTTTTATAATTTTTTATTCACCCAATTTTTATACTGAATTTATAACGTCTTATCGCTAACAGAAGCTGAGTTCGACGTTAGCAGACTGTTTAGAGAATAATTCTTAAGTACGATAAAATCAGTACAAAGGTGTAAAGAAACCTTTATTAACTCAAATAAGGTTCGCAGATGGCAAGAACTTGTGCTTACAAAAGCCAACACGTTTGGCGTAAATCTAAAGTTAATGACTAGCTTAAAATTAATGAACTTAAATATAGCCTAACGGCTTCAGCGACGAGCTATTCCGCAAGGTGCCTCTGACTCGAAGTCTGCGTAAACAAGCTTAATTGTAAAAACAGTTCAACGTCATAGAAATCTATTTAATAGAAAATCAAGACAGCAACGTGACCTTCAGATAGGTAGAACACGCTCCGATTCATCTACCTAAACTTCCCCTCAAATACTAACTTCTTTCTATCACATTTGGATACACGCGCTCTAGACGATTGATATTCAGGCAAGAAAGTACAAGTTGAAAGCAAGAGCGACAGAAAAGTAGCTTTATAAAATTACTGTTTGGTAATTTAAATTAATCCCCACAGATTTATAAATTATTTATTTAATTGTATATGTAATTTGCAATTAAAGCGCTACTTTATGGTTTCCTACAATCCGATTTCAATAACTGTGTCATATTTTTCACTATTTTCAGCAATGCAAAGACAGCTAGGTGGGCACTATTCAAAATTCACTATATCTGTTTAGCATAGCGACACTCTGGCGCTAGCTTCACTTAAGCGTTACATTTCATCCATTTTATAACTCAGAATGCACAAAATTTATATCATCTTAAGAATTATCAAATTGATGCCACATGTTCTATTCAAATACTATAATAAATCTTTAAAAGAAATTAAGCAGGCAAACAGACATATAAACAAACAAAAAGAAACAGTTTTTCACAGACGATTCAGTATTTCTCATTCAATTAATTCAGTTCTCACTTCGCGGCAGACACAAATACATAAAATCTCAAAATATCTATATTAAAAATTACGAAATAAATCTTAACCACTTATTTTTTCGAATAAATTTGAGAATAGATTAAGCATGATTTAATTCGCAAAAATAAAAGATGGCGTCGTCTTTGTTGCTGCGAAGCTTAGCTTCCCTGTATTGGTAACCAATCCACTATTCTAAAAATAATTATGCTCAGCCGCACTTATTTATTAAGAAATTTTATACTGTTGATATTTCTACAAATATTGCATGCAGATTTACTAAAATCATACAAACTTTAACCAGAAGATAAGAACAACATAATTCGATAAATATAAAGAAAAAAAAGGCACAATTTACAAACATATAAGAATAAAGGACCTGATATCACTGAGCGGAGTAACAGAGTGGATATATATATATATATTTATACATATATTTATATACTTTTTGGTGCGGCCGATTGCAACCAAAATGAGAGGCTCTCATCTACATGTTATAGCAGTCCTACATACAAAATTTCAACATTCTTAGGCTAGTCGTTTTTGATTTATGAGAGATACATACATGCATAACTTACGCACAGACACCACATAAAATTCATTTTAAATCGGTTTCATAATATTTTGAGGGGGAAAAGAGTCCTTTATTTTGTCCTTACGTTTAGATGTCACGATAAAACATCGTTAAATTGCATTCAATAGCAGTCAAAATGGATATTTTCGTTGAAATATAATTCTCTATTTATGTAATTTTCTTTCATGTTAAATGTATTCGTCGCAAACACTCGTAGTAAAGAAAAATGTAAAAAATTCTGGAATCAAGAAAGAGTACAAGTAGGAAATATGTTCTGGAACGCTCTTACGAGAGTGCCCAACAGAGCATGAAATTAGACTCGGATTAAAAAACATTCAAAATTCACCCCTGGAAACACTAAACGTATTATTTTAAGCGTTCCACCATAGTTTAGGGCGGAACGTGTTAATGACGTACGGCATGCGATCTTAAAAGCATACTTATCTAAAATTAAATTGGAGCAATAAATTATGAAAACGTGCTTATCTAGGAACTAATTAGAGCAATAAATAAAATCTCTCCTAAGTGCTCTCCAGTTCCGATCACAGTTTGCTTAAATATGTTCACCTAAACAGCAATACATTAAAGGAACAGTCCGGCACATAAAACGAGATTTCACCGAATCTCTGATTATCGTTTCTCAAACATGTTATGTGGGACTTATGGGAGTTAGGACTAGGATGAGAGGTGGACAATTAAAATGGCGCCATATTAGCTGCGGGAATTTAGAAATTCATCTTAAAGATGAAATTTGGACTGTCATCTTTCAACTTTGGAGCAAACTCATCAAGAAGAATAAAAGGAATCCTGTTGTGTTACGAATAATCTACCTCAGAGTTTCTTAAACTGTGGGTGGCAAAACATTTTAGCAGTCTTGACATTCCTTTAACTTATTGCAATAATTTTAAAATTACTAAATATTTTTCCGCTATGTATCTGAAAATAGATAAAGAAAAAAGGATCTAAAAGGTTTCAGATTTTAAATGACGTCAATTTTTTCTCCCGTCTTCCTAGCATCCCTTCGTGGTGTAGTGGTCAACACGCTGGGCGCGTATTCCAGATGACCGTGGTTCGATTCCCGGCGAGGGCGTTGCTCATTTTTCATCAGTCCTGCTTCGAAATAACCTAATGTATCTACACCTTTATTTATTACATATCATATTCGTCACACTTAAACCATAAAATTCAGTTAATAGCAATATCGCAAAATTATTTTAAAATGAGCCTAACTTTAGAATTTCCGATACAGAGTCTCGCGAGCTGGAGAAAGAAATGTTTTTCCCACGTACGGTGTTAACATTGCTGACTGTAAAGTCTTTATGCCTCTATTCGCAGTAGGATTACGTCATTCAAAATTGGATGGCTCTACGTACCGTTGTTTTATCACAGTGCGAGAAACATACATACATTCATGCAGATTCTTCATAAATTAAATTCTCTAAATATAATACTGAGCGATAGTATTTAGTGGCAGCTATTTGAAAACTGATACAGCCTTTTAACGTTTCCAACGCAAAATCGCAAAACGGAAACAATAGTCCTTCAGGGACAAAGCCCCTTTGGACTAGAAAAAACGAGACAGTTGTATATCTCTCGTTATATTGGGCCAAGTGATGAAATTCAAATGACGTTTTTCATATTTTGAAAGCGTAACTTAGGATATATATTAAATGTATGAATCGATTTTTCTAATATAGGTATTTTGACACAAAAGCGGACTTTTTCTGAGATAACATGCCAATTTGTTTTTTCATTTTTTGATTCTATGACTCAAATTATGCCTAAATGTTAAATTTTGTAAACTTTGGTGCGAAACTTACGACGAAATTCAAACATTTATCTTGGCGCATTTTTTAAAGTTTCGGGCAATAATTTACTTGGCGAGCTTCTTAATTGATGGCAACCTATTTTCCTTTCCCTTTTTACATTGCGCATGAGGGGAAAAAATTGACATTGTTCTTACTTTTAAACAACTTTAACAAAGTCCGTAAACCACATTAGAACTTATTATCACTTTCAATAATAATGACAAATTGAAAAACGCGCCAATATATAAATTCACATGCATCTTCGAAAATTTTGAATAAAATACTTTTTTTTTTTTTTTTTTTTTTTTTTTTTTTGCAGCTATGCTTAAAAATATATATATTTTAAGTTGATGGTAAAAATGTTATAGGTTATAATACACATTTGTTTTCGCAAAATATATAAAAATTATTTAAAAATACAAATTTCAAAAATAATTCATAAAAAGTGAGCGAATTTTATTCGGAGTGAACCTAAATTTAGAACTGTGAAAGAAGGAAACAAGTAAGTGTAATAAAAATAGAGATATTAATAAATACATACCAAATTTGAATTAACTTTGAGGAACTAAAATTTTGAGAGCTATTGTTTTAAAAACTACTCGTACGAATGTTACAAAACTGGGCAGTTTGGCATAATTTGAGTCGTAGAATTGAACTATGAAAAAAAGTGGCAAGTTATTTTAGAAATTGTCCAATTTTGTGTGAAAATACCTATTTAGAACCATGCATTATAACTATATTAGAACAATGCATTATAACTATATTAGAACAATGCATTACATACATCTAATACATATCTAAGTCGCGTTTTTGAGACGTGAAAACGCAAGGTAAATTTCGTCAATCGGCGCAGTAGAACGGAAGATATATAACTGTTCCATTTTTTTCGCAGTGTTATGTATACAAGAAGCTTTTTTGCCCTTTGTACACATAAAAGAAGAGGACACTTTTTAAAAGTTAATGAATTTTTATTGAAGCAAGATACGAAAGAAAAAGCTGTGTTGGCATTTATACAGACGGTGCTAAAGTGATGGTCTATGAAAAAATTGAGTTTCGAACCGAAGTTAACCCGGCGGAAGTCGCACCAAGAAAAGTTACTAGAGTGGGCGCGTGGAGTATCACATACCCCAATATTTAAAATATGATTAAAATAGTATTATTTAGTTTTAAAACTGTGTTTTTTTAGTTCTCGTGTATTATAAATACGTGAATAATAATTGGGTTTCAAAAAATTAATTTCCGAAACAATCTTATAGTCAAAATTAAGATAAATGAAAATAATAAAAAAATAAACATTATGCCTCTAAGTTTCATTGGATCTCTAATACACCATGCTTATTTTATTTCTTCACACTTTGAATGAAATATATTCATGTGTTCTTGGCACAGAATGTTTTCACATTTTAAACATTGCATTCACGTTCCTCTGTCCTTGGCGCGAGGGCAAAAAATTTATCACATCTTTCTTTCATACTTAGTTGTTTCGAATTTCATGTATTCGTTTTAATTCTTTGTCGAAACTTCTGCTGTTGTTTTGCATGGAGTACGTCAATTTCTTAAAAATGTATTAATCTCTGATTTTTGTTAAATACTTTTTTTTCATTTTGTAATGCTAAGTCCTTCAAAAACAGACTTCTGTTTCTGGTTGGCGGATTAGCAGTTGAATGTAACATAATTCATTATTGTAATATAATTCATTTATAACAGAAACATTCAGTTCAGGAAAGAAAATGACCATTGGCCACCTCCTTCTTATTCTGGCAATTGAATAATTGACTGATATTTCATCCCCCATATCCACTGCTCCTTTAGTCATATTATTAAAACATATAATTCCTGACATTTTATTTTCTCCAGTAATATCATGTATAGTATGATCGTTAGATAATGTTGAACAGTTTTTCCTCTTTTAGGAACATCAGGGATTAATGTTTTATCTTTTTCGAAACCAAAACATTGTAGAAAATATTCTTAGCTTCATCTTCAGTTTCCGAAATGCAATCTTCATCGCTTTCAAATATTTCTAATAAATCTCACTTGCGTTGCATCTCCAATTCATAGGGACTCATTCTTTTTACCATAATGCAGTTAGAAAGTTTTAAGAATTTAATGTCAAGTACTTTAAAATCACTTGCGAGTAGAAATATTTACTGTTACACTCTAGAAATAAATTTTTGAACTAAATATTCAGTCAGAAAAACACTTACACGGTCAGGCGCGTGGGATGTGTCATACCTCAGTTCAGTTCCAACAAAATACCGATAAATCTTTTTCTGAAACACACAGGCAAAGAAAACGCAGTTCTGAAAGTCAACCACAACTAGAAACTCAGCTACTCAAAGCAGCACAGAATTTCAGTTTCACAAGTTAGGAATATTCCACTTTTATGTAGGATTGGGGTATGATACACCCCACGCGCTTTCCCGCGGGTTAAGGAAAGTGGCAACAATCATATAACATTTACTTATTGCATGGTACATCGGAAGGCCCTGGTGACCAAAAAAGTATCAGCGGAGTTAGATGTTGTGCTTCTAGATCGCGTTAAAGCGATCACCTTTATTAACAGTCGTTTATTTCCAAATATTTTTAAAGACATGGGTTGTGAATACAAAAGCTTATTATTGTATGCAGGGACAAGATGGCTTTCAAGGAGCCACAGTTTAAGAAGGTTATTAAAATTAAAAGATGAAGTTCTCTTTCTAATCGAACACAAGTATTATTTTGCGAATTTATTCCATAGCAAGTTGTGGCTACAAAAGCTACGTTATTCGTGTGACATATTGGAAAAATTAAATGAGCTAAATTCGTCAGTTCAAGAAAAAATTGCAACATACTCATATTCAAAGCAAAAACTGATGCTCTTTTAAGAAAATTACCGTATGATTCAAATAGATTCAGTTCGATCCGTATGGGAGAAACATGGTGGGAAAGTGTTCGTTAGAAATCACAATAAGTGAATTTTGAAGTGAAACTGATGAAACAGATCATTAAGAAATCAGATCAGGAAACAGATCAGATCAGATCAGGAAACAGATCAGGAATCAGATCAGGAAACAGATCATTATCCTTTTTAAGTTGTTGAAAAGGATAAATGAACATCACCGATGCCTTGAGAAAAGATTAAAAATATTCCCCTTCCAATTTTGCTGCCGAAAACTCATGTAGATTGTGAAACAATTCAGAATTAATGTCGTTAAAATCACAAGAACTTGCGGGTATTGTTTTTGGGTTGAAAACTTTGGGCTTGAAAAACAAAATTGGGGTTGAAAACTGATTTTAATTCGAAGTCTCTAGAACAGCGATTCTCAACAAGTGGTACGCGTACCACCGGTCGTACGCAAGAGAAAAATTGGTGGTACGGCCAAAGGAACAAAGTATTTTTAAGTATTACATTCAAAAATTAAATCCTCCAACATCTGTTAAACATTTTCTCTAACAATCGTAAAATTATGAGATCTGGGCTTTGTTCCAGGACAGCCAAACATTTTCACAAATATTCACATCGCGCTCTGCGAGATATTCACCGAATATTAACGTTCGATTCCATTTGATTCCCTCCCTTCACTACTACTCCCTCTCAGGTCCTTCTTATAATAACTGCATTCATGTTATGTGCATTTACGGGAATATGTGTCATTGATCCGGACACGTCGCACTGTGCGAGATGTTCGCGAAATATTAGCGTTTCGATTCCCTCCTCACACCAATGTTCCTTTCAGGTGCTACTTATCAAGACTGCACTCATAATCTGAGCCTTCATGGCAATATGTGCCATTGAACCGGACACGTCATGCTCTGCCCGATGTTCGCGGAATATTCGATTTGATTCGATTCCCTCCTCTCACTACTACTCCCTTCCAAGTCCTGCTTATCATGGCTGCATTCATGTTCTGGGCCTTCATGGCAATATGTGTCAATGATTCGGACACTTCGCGGTGTGCGCGATGTTCGCGGAATATTAACGTTCGATTCCCTCCCCTCACGGCCACTCCCTTCCATGGCCTACTTATCATCACTGCATTCATATTATGTGCATTTATGGCAGTATGCGTGATTGATCCGGACACGTCGCGATCTGCGAGATGTTCGCGAAGTATTAAAGCTCGATTCCCTCCCCATACCCATGCTCCGCCCAGGTGTTACTTATCATGACTGCATTCACGTTATGGTCCTTTATGGCAATACGTGCCACTGAACCGGACACGTCGTGCTTTGCGTGCTTGCTAATTTTAAAGTCTTAAACTTTAAATATCTCGGTTACTTTCTATTGTCAAACAATAATCCTCAGCCCCTGTTTGGCCATGTATTGATATTTAGATCTGTATTATAAACTCCCGAGGCAAGCGATAAGCGATAAGCAACGGAGGACGTGGGCACTGTCCCTTTACCAAAAGGTTAATCGGTGTAGCACCACGTCCACCTATATCTAGAGCCTAAAGAGGAATCACAAGACGCCACGCGCCGGGCGCCCAAACCCAGAGCCAAATTCAACCCGGGGGCAGTCCAACAGACCAAATGCCCACGAAAGACAGTCCCAACAACTGCCCAGGCCCCACATTTATTAAATAAAATAACAAAAGCATGCAGGGCCAAAAAGGGCGAGTTTGGACAATAAGCAAAAATTTTACAAAGGTGTAATACACACAAATATAGAATATACATAAGCTAAAGTACAGTCTGATGTTGGGCAGCCCAATAATATACAATGAATAAAATATAGACAGTAGAATTAGACTTAATGACAATATAACATAAAAATAGAGAACATAGTGAAATAATGAATGTAAATGATTACAGCAATACACAGAGGATATACCAAAAGAAATAAAAATAAAAGAATACAATGTAACAGAATGCAACAGCGGTACAATACACTTGATCACGTGGTATTGTGGGAAAAACATGCAATAAGGCTAATTATACGATTATGAGGAATAAAAATAACATATTTAGCCTGCATAAAAGTTAACGAATATAAGATACTATACAATACTATACAATATTACAATACAATACAAAAAAAAAAAAAATAACATATTTAACCTGTACTAAAAGCCAACTGATATAAGATACTATACAATACTATACAATACCACAATACAATACGATACAGTAGATACAATACCACAATATAATACGATACAGTAGATGCTATACAATACTATGCTATACAATACTATACAATGAAAATACAAAATACATTCAGTGTTGGTGACACAAAAATACATTTAAAATTGTCATGACACTAGTGATGAAAATACAAAATACATTCAGTGTTGGTGACACAAAAATACATTTAAAATTGTCATGATACCAGTGATCCTAATGCAGCAAATAAATTGATGCAGTTACCTGCATAAAAGATAACTTATATAAGATACCATACAATACTATACAATACTACAATACAATACAATACAAAAGCTAATTAAACGATTATAATGAATAAAAATTAACATATTTAACCTGTATAAAGCCAATTGATATAAGATACTATACAATACAAAACAATACCATAATACGATACGATACAGTAGATACTATACAATACTATACAATAGAAATATAAAATACATTCAGTGTTGGTAACACAAATATACATTTAAAATTATCATGACACTTGTGATCCTTATGCAGCAAATAAATTGATGCAGACAGTTAAATGTGTTACTATACATTTGCAAAGGATGAAATATAGACTTAAGTATGCCACAAATTATGAACATATATTATACCGTGAAAAACACAAAATACATTCAATGTTGGTATAAATACAATGGATATATTTAAAACAATGGATAATGGTTGGATATATTATACAATGAAAATCTCTAGCGACCCCAATACATTCAGTGTTATTATTACACAGAGAATTAAATGTATGATATTACATGGGCAATTGATGAAAAGAAGACAGTAACAGTATAATGTATAGCCAAATATGCAAGTATATGGTATACCGATGTTTAACAGCAACTGGCAAACAATGTACCATTAATACGCCCAACTAAATATGCCAAGATATTATATACTATTATACAGTGAAAAACGCAAAATACGTTCAATGTAGATATTATCATAGTGCATTATGAGGGAATACAGACAGTTATATGTTTGATAATACATGGGCAAAAGATAAAAATAAAGACAATAACATTATTATTCATAGGTAAATATGCAGATTTAATATATTCAGATATTTAACAGCACCTGGTAAAAAATGTACCATAAGTACATTGATAGCTGCTATGGACAACAAAGAGACTATTAGGACAATACATATGCAACAGATAAATATGCAAATTCAATATATACAGATATTTAACAGCACTTGATAATAAATGTGCATATGCAAAAGATAACATTATTATTCATCGGTAAATAGGCAAATGCAAGATATACAGATAGTAAACAGCACCTGGTATTAAATGTACCATAGGTACAAGGACAGCTGTTATAGACAATATTACCTGGTTGCACTTAGAAAAAGATGCTGAGAGAGAATATACAAATATTTGACTGCTGCTATACACAGCGACTTATAACAGATGGATTACAATAGATTACAATGGTTACAAACACTTCAGAGCATAAAAGTAGATGGGTTATAATATATACAAGCAGTTGAAGAAGTTGAATCATATGTCGATATTATAAGGCGCAAAGATCAAGTCCCAGATTCATCAGTTTGTCAATTAAACGGACTATCTTTTTGACTTGATGCCATTGCTTAATCAAAAAATGACTAAAGGCAGTCCTATCCGTTGGTGGAAAAGGAATATGGAATTCAGTAGTAAGTGGACAATCGATTAGATAGTGTTCTGGATTGCCCAGTTGTCCACAACTACAGAGTGCTGAGGAAGAGAGTCTATGTCTCTCGAAATATAAGGGAAAAGGCCCGTGGCCCGTAATGTAGAAGATCAGCTGTGGTGGCATGATTAATCGGTCTAAATCTACTTTAGGGACATGGGCAAATGCTCGGCGACCAGTTTCCTCCGAACTCCATGCATTTTGCCACAAGGAGATGGCTGTGAGAAGTAAGTGACGCTTTAGATTAGATACTGGGCGTGAAACCGTCAAGGTCTGTGTTATCTCGTGATTCTGTGCTGCTTCTTTAGCAAGCCTATCGACAGTTTCATTACCGTAGTTCCCCACATGAGCTTTTGTCCATTCTAAACAAATGTGTAGATTTTTATGTCGAGACAAGCTAGTTTGAATGTCCACAATAATGGGGGATGAATGCAGAGGATTTAAAATGGCATACAATGTGGAGAGACTATCGGTAAGAACATAGGAATGTGAATATCGATGATTAATGATTGTTTGTATTGCTTGTCGAATAGCAATAGCCTCACTCTGGAAGACGCTGTTAAAAGAAGACAGATGGCATTTCCACTGGTGAAGAGTTGTCTGATCTTGCAGTATGGCTATATATGCACAGCCAACCTGATCTTCCAATTTAGAGCCATCAGTATAAAAGACCAGATCAGCATGAGAAACTTGATGACTCGGTTTGAGATTAACTTTAACTCCCGTACCATAGAGGGAGGGGTGTTGATCTTCTCTGTTTATTGCTGCTTCATAATCATGGGAGGAGAAAGAGTGATCTCCAAACTGAACTGAACAGCCAAGTTGTCTAATCAACTGATAAGCTGCGTCCTTTTCAACCGCAATAGGTAAAGGCAAGACTCCAGCTGCAACTGCGAGGGCGTTAGTTGGTGATGTGCGGAAGGCACGAGTGATATTTAAGAGAAATGGTCTCTGTATACTATTTAAATGTCGGACTTTGCGTCCTTGCATTGGTGCTGCCCAAATTGCAGCACCATATGAAACAATCTTTTCAGTTACTGTTGCATATAAAACTTTAAGAAGATGTGGATTTAAGCCCCAGTGGATTCCCTTCATAAGTTTAAGGCGTTGAGCAATCACAGCAGTACGCTTCTTGAGATCTAACACATGGGGAATCCAATTGAGTTTGTCGTCGAAAATAATTCCAAGGTATTTAAGTTCACGTTTAATACGAAGACGCTTGCCATTTATGGTTATTCTCGGCTGACGAGTCATAGAACCACCCTTCTTAGAAATGATCAGAATTTGCGATTTCTCTTCAGAGATTTGCAATTTAAAATCTTCACATCTAGTCTGAAACAAAGAACAGATCTCCTGTGAGTTTGCTTGAAGTTGATCACGAGTCCTACCTCGCACTATGAATGCGGTATCATCGGCATAAGTAACCACAGTTGTATGTTCAGGCCATGGCTGCTTAAGGATAAGATTGTATGTCACATTCCAGAGAAACGGGCTCGCACATGAACCCTGCGGGCACCCTCGAGTCTGACATCTATGTACCAGGCCTCCATTATAGGAAATGATCAAATGTCTATCGGACAGATAATGTGCAAGAGTATTATATAAATTGTGGGGGCAATTGGCATCTCTTAATGCATATAGAACTGCCGGCCACCACAACGTATCGAAGGCGCTCTTTAAATCCACTGAGATAAACGCTGTGTGGTGGCCGGAGAACTTATTGCGCAGGATGGTATCTTGAACTTCCTTTAAAGCGTGCAGTGTTGATCTTTTGGTGCGAAAACCGTAATGAAAAGGACACAGATAATTTGTTGAGTGCAAATGAAATCTCAATCGTCCCATAAGAAGTTTTTCAAAAGTTTTGCCAAAAGCTGACAACAAACAAATAGGGCGATAAGAATCGGCACGGGCTGGATCACGGTGTTTCTTTAAAAATAAGATCACCTGGCCAATTTTAAAACATTGAGGAAAAGTTCCACTATTGAATAGCTTATTAAACAGGCTTTGGAAGAGACTGAGATTGGTGCTAATAATCAATTTGACAATACGATAGTCAACACCATCTGGTGTTGCTTATTAGGGACACCAGATGCGCACCAGATTACCCGGTGCGCGCTTATTAGGGAGTTGGCGTAAGACTTGCCGAATTTCTTGAGTAGTAAAAATAACATCGTCTGGTGTTTGAAGACTAGAAGTTTGATTTCGAATAGTCTGATGAAAGGAGGAATCAGTTGAATTATCATCTGTAGAAAAAACCGTATCAAGGACTTCTGATAGAGTTGATTCAGTCAGGTGACTATTAGGACTAACTGTAGGTAAAAGATGGAAAGTTGCTGGCTTAAACAGCTTGTCGGTCGCAATCTTATGATGAATACCATAAACAGATGTTGTCTCAGAACAAAATTTGCGCCAGCTAGTTAATTTGGCACGTATAATCATTTGTTTGTAACATGCTCTTTCCTGTCGGTAAAGAAGCAGAGTATTGGAGCTGATATTATTTCGACGCTCTTGCTTTAGCCGACGTCGAAGAGCTCTACATTTTTGTTGTTGAGTACGAAGCTGAGCATTCCACCAATTTAATGTACATAACTTCTTAGTGGTACGAATAGGCAAAACACTATCACATACTATTCGAATGGTAGCCATAAGATCACTAGTAAAATTTTGTAGATCTTCACGAGAATGCAGAGATTGAAGACGAGAATGATAAGAGGCCAAATTGGCTTGAATGGCTGCAGTAAACTGTCTGACCTTTCGGCCAGGTAAATTATAACGCCGTATGATTGAGGTGGCTGTAGTTCCCGCGAGTGAAAAACGTATATAGTTATGGTCTGATAGACTTAGACCCTCAATTACTCGCCAATCTTGAAGAAGAGAGGCCATAGGCAAAGTAGACAAAGTCAAATCTGGCCAACCATGTGAATGTTGACGATCAAAAGTCGGAGGAGCATCATGTGAATTATGTTTCACGAGATTAAAACTGGATATAAAATCTTCCAGAAGTCTACCCTTTACGTCTGTAGTAGCATATCCCCACGAAACATTATGAGCATTAAAATCACCAGAAAAGAGCAAATTTGGAATTTGAATTGAGGTCAGTAAATCTTGCATCGCAGAGAGCACAGGTTCGATTTCTGAGGACGGTGAGGAATAAATGGAAACCAGAAGGACTGTCAGATGATGAACTTCCAGAAGAACAGCAACAATATCTCGCTGCGCAGTGACAAGTAAAGGAGACCAGGAAGAATTACAATTGACAATAATTGCACGGGGTGGAAGTAAAGGATCTTCCTTTTGATATAGTGTCCAGTGCAGTGGAAAGCCAACCGTCTTACCATTTAGACAATACGGCTCCTGGATTAAGATGAAGTCAATATGCTCAGAAGTAGCATATTCTACAGTCTGTGCCGTCGCAGCTCGAGCATGTTGAAGGTTTATTTGTAGACATTCCGTCGGTAAAGTTCGTTGCAGAAGAGTGGTATTAAGATCTTTTTGTATATGATCCAATGAAGAATCAGATACTAAGTTACCTGATGCTAGACTATAAGGATTAAAGTTAGTAGTCTGTGTTTGCCCTGATGAGCTGGACGCGACGTTGATACTCTGGACAATCGGGGTGGTAGGCGGGATGGGCGAAGTCATATCTGCTACCGTAACGATTATTGGCTTCGCCACAGTTGATGCATTCAGGTGTTTGAGCTGTGCAATCTTTGAGCCCGTGATCTCCTGCACAGTAGGAGCAGTATTTTCGCTTACTCTTGCATTCTGTTTGCACATGGCCATATTGCTGACAGGAGTAACATCTTTTAATTCCAATAAATTCAGTGGCTCTGTGAGCTTGCCAGCCGACGAAAATTTTTCGCCGACGCATGACCGCAGCAAAACCTGGGGAGTCACATTCAACAATCCATTTAATGTATCCCTTCCGTCGCTCCCTGAGACGGAATCGCATCGTGAATGCTGTTTCTGGCAATCCCGTGGCTCCGCTGAGTTCTGAAAGTACTGTTTGCGGTGTGATTGATTCCGGCAAGTCATGGATAGCAATTCTTGGTTTTCGTCTGATTGGTCTACTGACATCTGCTGGTACATCAGAGCGCGTGAGTTCTTGTTCGAGTATCGCAACATCATCAGGTGTTTGACAGAAGACCTCCAAACCTCCGTTATTTATTTTAGTAATACGATCTATTCCAACTTTAAGTTGTGAGAGCGGAACTTTGGTATTAAGCTGTTCTTTAAGCGTATCACTAGTAGTGTCAGCTTTAGGACGAATAATAAGGCTAGGCTTTTTAGGTCGTCGAACAATATCCGCAAAAGATGGAGCAGGAGCCAAAGCCTGATCAGCTGTAGATGGGAGAACAGGTGACTGGAAAGAATGTTGTCGAACCGCTTCACAGCAAACTATGGTAGATGTATTGACTTCAGCGTCCACCAATTCTGGAATAGGTAAGCCCTCAGGCCCCTGTAAGGCCAAAGTTTGCAAAGTTGTCAGAGATTGTAACAGATGCTCTCGAAGATCCGAAGATAAGAGGATTCTGCCACCTCTGCTGGTGGTAGCTACTTTGCGTATATCAGCACAGAGTAGTGTAATTTTATCCGCATAAGGTAAGTCAGAGTCTAACAAATCGGGTGCGCTAGTAGCCCCCTGTGATGTTTCTCTGGCAGTTGTTAAAACAGATTTACGGGACATTATAAAGTATTAAAGAGCAATAGTAAAACATAGACTAAAAGTGCAATGTCCAAAAGTCACTAAGAACGATCAGATTAAAATGTCTATGTGACACGTGATAACAGAGAATAATACAAGCAAAATTCCTGTATAACTAATCAATATACACAAAGTAATGTTTAGACAGCAGAATGACTAAAATTTTAACTGACTCAAATACATATCGAGGTATATTATCAGCAGTTATAATAGCAAGACACTAAATATAGGCAGAGATTACAGATTTCAATCTTCACAATATGAAACAACTAAGTCCAGTAAAATTAATTAAATTACATAAAAAAAAACATAAAATAAAGTGAAACAATGCTTAAGGAATATTATAAGACAGTTGAGAGATCAAGAAATATACTTAAAACACTATTTTAATCAATACAAATGTCAAAAAACGAAAGCCGAACACTTGTCGAGTGAGATTCGACAATAGTCTAATGACGAGAACTGGATCTCGACAAAAAGTTCAACTTCTTGACAATGTTAAAAATTTCGCGAAAAACAACTGCCAAAAGAACAAACCCTTTGGAGCAAATACATATGAAAATACAGTTAAGCCTATTTAAATACAGGGTGAAATTTAGCATAAGTGCATAAAAACATAGCTATTATATACTAACTCGTTAAATATCAATACAAGATTATATTAAGTAATACAAAAAGATAGAACTTAAAATTTAACACATTTTGAACAAAACCCGGTGTGAAAATCACTAAAATTTGAAGAGTTATGGATTTTTGAAAACAATTGTCTAGTCTCTGGACTCAAGAAAATTTCAAGCAAAAAGTTAAGCCTACCTCGGTGCCACGTGTTTGGCCGGCGGGAACCTTCCGTAGGGAAGGCGGCGAGGTAAGTGAACAGAAGTCCGCTGAAATTGCAGCAGCCTATAATCCTTTGTTATTGCACTAAAACACTTATATCTCCGTAAAAAATGGTCACACACACATAAACAAAGTATCCACGCATGTAGCAGATATTCATACACACTTTAAAACCAACGGCGCACTTTCGGCGGCAGAATTTCCAATAGAAAATCTCGAAAAAACAGGAGCGAAACGACACACGTCCGTTCTCTCAAACATTTTGAAAGTATGAACAAAAACTCCCGAGGCAGCCTCACGGGGCCCCAGGGAGTTGTTATTCCTAGATCGGGGAGGGCGTGGGACACACGCCTGTTTACCTATGTTAAACACCAGGCGACCCCGTCCTCCGTCACCTGCCACCTGTAGTTCCTTTGTTATTTCAGAGGCAATTATAATTATGACAATTAGTTACAGTTACTTCTCCCTTCCGTTTTCCGCCAGAGTGCAAATTAGCTGGTATGTATTTAAGGAGATGTTTTCAGATTGCAAAAGAGAGCGTGTTCTGCCTCTCGAAGCCACGTTACTAGGTTGCTAGATCAGATAAAATCTGTAGTCTCCAGACTGCATTATAATTGCCGATAGTTGAGTATCGGCACCAGCTACGTCTTGAGACATTTTGGAGTCAATGTATCTGTATAACCTTTGGGACTAGTTTATTTAAAAAAAAAAAAAAAAAAATTACATTTCACTTGCTGTTACTTTAAGTTATCTTGCCATAAATGGTCGACTGAGGTATAAACACTAAGTGTGGATTCTGTTCTAATTTAGTTTTAGAAAAGTTAGTAGTTCAGTTCTTTTCTATTTGTTTTACCTTTCAGAATGAGTACGAACGTTCACTAAATATGAACCGGAATACCATGCGAAATGTTAAATATTGTTATTTATGCAAAACATTTCTTTTTAAAATTTTACGTGAATATTTGGGGTCATTTGAAACATTTTTATAACTTGAAGTACATTGAGGGCGATAGGTAACAAAAAGGAAAGAATTGGAATTTGTAACTTGGAAAAATTATTAAATAAAAATAAAGGTTTTTATACACATGATCTATATATAAAGACATTAAATACTATTTTTAGATCAAAGGGCATTAGCCCAGAAGGAGAGACCATTTCGTTTTGGCATTTTGCGTTGAAAACTTTAAATATAGGTTCACTTTTTCAAATTGTTGCCAGTAAATATTACAGCCCTGCATAATGAAGAATCTGCATAAATGTATGTATGTTTCTTGCATTGTGATAAAACAATGGTACCTGCAGCCATCCAGTTTTGAATAAGGTACTTCTGCACCCGAATATGGGCATCTGGAAGCCGGAATTTGGAATTTGTTTTATTATCTATTTTATACTTTGTAGAACGTAAACGAATTTTTGTTTAACAAACTCAAAAATTTCAAAGCGAGCAATGGCAACGCTGTACGCAAAAAACATTTTTATCTCCAGCGAGCGAGACGGTGTAAAGGAAATTCTAAAGATAGGCTCATTTTAAAATTATTTTACGATATTGCTGTTGAATTGAATTTTTTGGTTAAGTGCGAAGAACATGATATTTAATCAATAGAGGTAACACACAAAACGTCCACTTGGGCGTAATGTAAAATCTTAAAACATTCAGATTTTTTTTTTTTTTTTTAGTTCATGGCATTTTTTCCTCCTTCTTAGCATGCTTTTGTGGTGTAGTGGTCAGCAAGCTGGACGCGTATTCGAGAATTCCATGTCTCGACTCCCGGCTAGGGCATTGCTCATTTTTCCTCTCTCATGCTTTCAAAAAATACCTAATGTCTCTACAAGTTAACAATGTTTTTTTCTTTTCCATAAAATTTTTACATTTAAGTGTTTCGAATGAGACCTCATTTCTCACGTCAAAAAAAAAAAAAAAAAAAAAAATATATATATATATATATATATATTTTTCCGTACAACAGACAGAACCCGACGAATTTCTAAACAAATCTCCGTCTGATGTCAATTTCAAAAACCATTATTCCATTAAATCCTTTGACATTTGCCCTAACTAACGTCAAACTAGTCATAATACCCTTTCCGCTCTAAATAATAAGTTCTGTAATGATGGGCTCAAGTTCCCGAATATTAATTCCACTTTAGTTTGCCGTTCAGCTGTTGATAATTAATTTTCTACGAAGTCAGCAAAGCTGTCTGAATAATTATGGGAATTCAAAAGCGGTATTTATTCAATTCCTATAGCCCGCTGCAATGCGATATAAATGCTGAACGGGTCTCATTTACAGCTGAAAAAACATTTAACGAAAGACTTAAAACACACATGTGATCTTCTGCACATTTTTTGCTTTCTTTTACGAAATAAAAAGGAAGTATTGTAATCGCGAAAAATTCCGTGTACCATTTATAGGCCGTGTTCAGAAACTTTACCGCTCGGCCGCGATAACAGTTTGAAGAGTGAATCGACGCAAAATGCCAAAACAAAATTAATAGCCTTTCTTGGCTAACGCTCCATTGGGCTAATAAAAATATGTGACGGTGAATTAATTATTTTAAAATAAACTTCTTAGAAATATTGTATTCTTATTGCAAATAAGTGTGCATCAAAAATTTCAAAAATTTGTGTCTATAAGTGAGGATGAAGAATAAATTTCAAGATTTGATTCAAAAAGATAAAATGATACAGTTATACAGATAATTAAAACCACATCCTTTTATATTTTAGAACGAGCACATAAAAAAGAATTTCTTATCTAAAAATTGCTTTCCCAAATACGGCAAAAAATCCGCTTAGAGAAACTTTTAAGCCACATTAAAAAGACGGAAGTTAAAAAATAACCGACCATGAAAGAAAAAGATAAGAAACAGAAAAGCAATAAGACGAATGAAATAAAATACAAATCTGTAAATACACCGAGAAAGAGTTCTTGTAAAGTAAAAAACGACCAGACGAAAAAGAAATTATGAAAGAAACTGGAAAATTAAATTCTAGCAAATCTACAACTCAATATCAGGTCCGCTAGAAAAGGTAAATTGCTAGGCAAAAGAGGAAAAATATTATTTCCTTTAATAAAATATTTTCGTGCAGTGAAATTAGTCTATCACTAGGGAAAGAATCACTGAATATAATTTATTAGAGATGACGATATTCGACCTTCAACATTAATTTGAATTATACACGAGTGTGAGTTGGAAATTGTACGTAAACAACAGAAGTGGCATAATATACGGCAACAGATCTTGAGAAAAACGCTTTCTCTCATAATTAGATAGTCGCTAACGGATATAAATTGCATGCAGCTTCCATTTATAGGCAAGGCCATCTCAAGAATTCTAACTTCTAATTGGCAAATGTATTGCTTTTGCTTATTTGTAACTTCCTTTTCTTGGGTGGTATGTTTATCTTACATCTTGCTAACGCCGGAAAATTGTTTTGGTTTTGCTGCAGAGAAAAGTGCCGTATTTACTGGTGTATTCCGCCCCTGTTTTCGCTTTCTTATACAAAAAAAAAAAAAAAAAAAAAAAGTAAAGAACTACAGTATTTGCGAAGTTTCCTGTATTTCAACGGAAATACCCATTTTGAACGTTCCCGAATCCATTGTAACTTTTTTTTTTTTTTTTTTCGTTAAATCTGTATATGCGGATAGAATAAAAGTTTGATCCAAATGTAAAATGGATTTAAAAAGCTTTCAAAATGGAATATTTCGTAACGTCTTTACGTAGGTACGTACTTATCTCGTATAACTCAAAAACAATTAGACGCGAAACGTTGAACTTTTATATAAAAGGACTGCTATAGCATCTAGTTGTGCACCTCCCATTCTTATTGCAAACGGTACTGCAGTTTTCGATGTCATTTGCAACTTGCCTCGAAAGATCGGTTAATTAATAACAACAATTCGAAGAAATAAGTTTGAATGAAGTGCAGTAAAATGTGTGTATAATTTAATACTCCGTACAAAAACGTCACGTGTTGACCATATTAGATTTGCTCAATATTCCAATTTAGTTTATTGATGTCTTAGTGTTGTTTATGTCGGTAAAAGTTTTAGTTGTTTAAAGCTTCACAGCAAATTCATTCTAGAAGTTAATGCCCATGATAAGCACGAAATACCAAAGGATAATTTATTCTTTTAATAATAAGTTATATATTTAATAATAATTTATTCTTTTGAATAATGATTTATTCTTTTTAAATTATTCTGCACAGATTTTGGATACGCTTCTTTGCATTTCTTAACACTTCTAAAATTTCTCGAAGTCGATACACACTTTTCCGTCTCTGAAACATCAGAATTTAAGCGGTCATATTTCTTCTTACGTTAATGATTCAAAGAAAAGCAGAACGTTGCTGGGAAATTTGAGATGGAAGTAAGACAACTTTTTATCAATAATCGTTTTGTACACCAGAAAACTTGTTTATTTACAAAATTACAAGAAAACGCATTTCCGGAATGTACACAGGAATTTTGTGATATTAATTTTCTGGGTCAAAATTACAGAATCCAAGGAAGCAATGTCATGTAAATAAATATTTTTACAAATGTCAAAAGGCAAAATAAAAATTTTGCAATATTGTCATTAGACATTAACTGTTGATATCCCTAAACACTCAAATTATTAACATTGAGTCTTTATTAGTGAAATAGACTCGGAATCTCCTTGTAAAGTTGATAATGCAGAGCGTACGTAAAATGCGCAAAAAACGGGGGGAAGGGGACAGCTGTGATCTTTCGTTCTGCTAGGCTGACTGACAAAATTGAAATCGCGATTTTCATGTATCGAAAGCGCAACATGCATATTTATTATGGTTTTATATAGGATTGTTCTAATGCATGTATTTTGACACAAAATCAGACTCATTCTGAATTGACATGCCAATATTTTTCCATATTTCTATTCTACGACTCAAATTATGCCTAACTATTAAATATTGTAAAATGTGATGCGAAAGTTTCGAAGAAATTCAAAAATTTATCTTGGCGCATTTTTTCAGTTTGCGCCTCGAATAATTCACTTGGTGAACTTCTTAATATATAGTAACCTATTTTATTTTACTTTTTACATTGTGCACGGGCGGAAAAAAAGGTCCGTTCATACTTTCAAATGATTTTAATAAAGTGCGTAAACCACGTTTGGCGTTATTATCGCCTATAATTTCCAAACGCTCTAATATATAAATTCGCGTATATCCTTGGAAATTTTGAATTAAAAACTCTAATGTTTTGCAGATATGCTAAGAAATACAAATACTTTTAGATTATTTAAGGTTATAGCTCAAAATTGTTTTCGGAAATTTTTTTAAAATTATTTCAAAATATAGGTTTTAAAAACAGATCATAAAAATTGGGCGAATTTTATTTGGATAGACTAACTTATAAGATAAAATTAGATAAGGATATTTCGAAGCAGAAGACACGAAAAATTAGCAATGCCCTCACCGGGACTCGAACTACGGACCTCTTGAATTCGTGTCGAGCGTGCTGACCACTACACTATGAAGACCTTTTAAGAAGGCGGGAGAAATACTTTATATCTTAAATTTCGAAATGTGAAAGGAGGAATTAAATAAATTTAATAAAAAATATTAATAAATACATTCCCAATTCAATTAACATGGAGGAGCCAAAATTTTGAGAGCTAACTTTTTAAAAACTACTCGTGCGATTTTTACAAAACTTGGCATAATTTGAGTTCTATGATCGAAGTATGAAACAAAATTGGCATATTACATCAAGTCCGATTTTGTGTAAAAATACTTGTGTTAGAATAATTCTACATATAAATCTAATATATATCCTAAGTCGCGCTTTCGAGACATGAAAAACGAAGGTTGAATTTCGTCAATCGGTCCAGTAGAAAGGGAGATATAGAACTGTCTCCTTTTTTGCGCACTGTACATTATACAACACAATTAGAATATCGGATACGAAGGTTATCCAAATTTTAACCAAATAGTGTAAATGAGGTATAATTTACACTATTTGGTTAAAATCTGAAATGTTATGCAATGATGCCAGATCCATTTTCATCGCAATAAATTTCGAAACGATTTATGCATACACCAGCGAATAACAATGAAAAAAAAAAAAAAAAAAAAAAAAAAAAAAAAAGAAGAAGAAGAAATTCGACACATGCAATAAGTATTTATGGAGGTAATATAAAAAATGAAAAAGCACATCAAGTCTATTGATTTTTTTTAGGTCACAATAGAATAAAATGAGATATTTTCTAACAGCTGAAGACATTTAACGAGGAAGAGACATGTTGAGGGAAAGGAGAATCGCATGGCTCTGTAACAATAATCGATAACCAGGATCGATGAAAACTCGAAGAATGATCGAGAAGACTGCAAGCCGCAGCACGTTATCCAATGGACTTCTCCCATTTCATAATGTGTTCATGTCTGTATGTCTGCTTAATTACAGAGTTCACTTAATCTATAATCTCAAGTTCCATTGCTTGTAGATGTTATGACATATCACTTCAAACCGAAAAATCCAAATCTTCCAGAAAAGAATACTTAACTATGCAATATGCACAATTTGAGAATCTTTCATTCGAACGTTTTAGGCTCCCCAAGTGGCCGAATGGTTAAGATGCTTGAATTCTGCCAGTTCTATAAATGTATTTCTCCTGCCTTCTTAGAATGCCTTTGTGGTGTAATGGTCACACACTTCGAGAGGTTCGTGGTTCGAGTCGTAGTGAAGGCATTTCTCATTTTTCATCTCTCCTGCCTTAAAAAAAAAAAAAAAAAAAAAAAAAAAAAAAAAGGAGAAGAAGAAAAACCCGAACTAAAAGATCTGTGGGTGATGATTTTCCGCCACCAGGATTTGGCGATCGGGTCACCTTATCCCCAGTCGCCCTTTAGAAGGGGGAGGAAGTAAGGTATTTCTCTCTCTCGTTCTTAGCATGCCTTCGTTTAAAAAACATGCTATCTCTGCTTCAAAATTAATTAAAACTTCAATAAAAATAATCTGAAAGGGAGATACAGAACTGTCAGTTAGAATGTTTCAGATATTAAATTACGTCCAAAGGGGCATTTTTTTAACGTTTTGTGTGTTACCTTTATTTATTAAATATCATGTTCTACGTACTCAAACCATAAAAATTAGTTCAGCCGCAATATCGTAAATTAATTTTAAAATGAGTTTATCTTTAGAATTTCCGATACAAAATCTCTGCGCTAGAGATAAAATTCCTTTCTGCGTACAACGTTGCCATTGCTCGTTTTGAAATCGTTTAGTTTTTTAATCAAAAATTCGTTGACGTGTTACAAAATCTGAAATCGATAATAAAACAAATTTCAAATTCAAATTAGGCCTTCCACATACCCGTATTCTATGGAAGATTACGTTATTCAAATTTGGGTGGCTCTAGGAACCGTTGTTTTATCAGAATGTGAGAAACATACATACATACATACTTTATGCATAGACTCCTCATTATTGAATTTCTTGAAATATAACACAGAGCGATAATACACGGTGGCAGCGATTTGAAAAGCCTTTTAAAAGTTTCGACACAAAATGCCGAAACGAAATTAATAGTCCTTTAGGGCTGTCGTTTAGACTGAAAAAACCCTAATGTCTCTACAGTTCGATTTGGTTTCATCACACCAAATGAACTGCAGAAAACTATCACCTAGGCGAACGAGCGGACTGCGTGATTGTTTTTCCGTTTGTCAGTTTTCCTCAGTTTGTGCACGAAGACGTCTTCCTTTCAGGAAGATAATTTCAGCAGCTTTGAAACAGTCAGACAACAAATAACTTATTTCAGATATTGTACCTCTGCCGCAACCCCAAAAGCTGCATTTTGAAAACATCAGATAGCTGTTTATTATTTCGACGAACTTACCATTATCTAAGTTTCAAAAAGTTTAAAAAACATCAAAATTAAAAAAAGATGTTTAAAATTAATTAATTAAAATTATTAAAAATTTAAAGTATTCAAAAATTAAGATGTATCAAAATAAGAATAAAAGACAAAATCTCATGTTTAAAAAGAACTGTTCAAAATGACAAAGCAAAATGATAGCGAATGAATTTCATATGATATTTTTTCATTATAAACTGATCACCATTTCTAAATTTTAAAAATTATTTTTTTCAGACATTAGGTTATTTCGAAGCAGGAGGGATGAAAAATGAGCAATGGCATCGCCGGGACTCGAACCACAGACCTCTCAAATACGCGCCGAGCGTGCTGACCACTACATTACAAAGGCATGCTAAGAAGCCGGGAGAAATACCTTAAAATTTAATAAAATAAATGTAGAAGTAATCAATAAAATAAAATTAAAACTATTTATTTGAATTTATAAGGTTTACTTGCTATAACATCGCTGGTTTATTCCTATAACCCTAACAAACATGGAGACGAATAATTGCTATGTCTGAGATAGTAGACAAAGGTTTTAAAAACAACACTTTTTTTGTTTGAACATAAGAGCACGATCCATGACTTTTTGCTATAAATAATCACAGCTAGTTGAAATGCAAATTAAAGCCAGAACAGTCAATTCAGGTTAAAGGTTGTCGAAGACAATTAAATATTAAGCTGACTCAATGAATGACCGGCGTGTCACGGTTAAAATATGGCTATATTTAACTAGAGCTGCCAGGATGTTAACCACGTAATAGCGCATGCCCGAAGCCGTCGCTCTCTCAAGAAACTAAAATTTCAGTTTAAATGCATAACCAACTGATTTGCATCCTGGTTCTTAATACAGAAAGAAGTTAAAGTTAATCGTAATAATTTCATCAAATCATTATAATAATTATTAGTTATATTATTATGATTTAATTATAATTATTTGTTATCAAATAATAGCAATTTATACCAAATCATTATATCAAATCATTATAATCTATATATATTATGAAGAAAGTTGGTGTGCTTGGTTGCCCTCTAATAACTCAGTTAAAACTATGGTTATTATCACCAAACTTTCTTTCTACATTTCTTTTCTGGGTTCTGGAAAAAGTCGACACCCACGTGGTTCCAAAAATAAATAGCTAAAATCAGAGATATTAATTAAAAACATGGAAAAGCGATCATTTTCGCCCTCATTTTTCCGAGTGGCAACAGTTTCGCAAGCTGCAGAAGGAAATCTACCTTATTTCGAAAGTTGTTGTTACTGCTCGCTTTCAAATCGTAGAATTTATTAATAAAAATATTACGATGAAATAAAAATAGCATTGCCAAACATTAAATCTATTATTACAGGTTCCAGAAATTCGTGGGAAGCCATTTGGAGTGTTCCCATCTTCCTACGTCTTTAATCAGCCGAAATATTCATTATAAACTCTGAGAGCGCTTTTTTTCGCTCTCATTTTTTCTGAGTGGCAACAGTCTCGCGGCGTTGGAGATAAAAATGCTTTATTTCGAATAGTGTTGCTACTGCTCCCTTTCAAATCGTAGAGTCTATTAATAAGAAATTTGCAAGTTTTACAAAATTTATACGTATAAAGAAGAATGTCTGTTCGTGTGCTTATTTGCGCTATTGATTTCTGATCAATAATGGTCCATATTTTGCCGCATTGAATCGACTGAAATTGACTATAGGTGAAATATTGGATGGAACGTGAGCTTTTAAGACCATATGATTAGAAGGACGAAAATTATTAAAAACTGCGTGCCATTGTTGCTAATATAATTGGAGAGAATTAGTTTATTTTTCTATAAGAATTTTGTATGTGGGTTCTATATCGAATCAGACTGAAAAATGTATGATTATGAATCGTATTTTTTCAATCGTTATTAGAGAAGGATTACAGCGGTATCTTTCTTTCTGTTGTTAGACACATTACTTTCAATCTAACTTAACGGTCATCGGGTACTTCTGCTAGTCATATTATAATTATCAATTATATCAAATCATATTAACTTTATCAAATCAATTTAATACCAAATCACTAAAATTTGCTAGTTTAAAATAATAACTTTACATTAAATCACTTAGAAATAAGTCCTCGCAAAAGTATTTCTCTCATATGCCAACACATGTTTCTATTTTTCCAGAATACGCAATCTTCTGCCTGAAAGCTATCAACAACTTTACTATAACACTTATATTACAAAAGATCCCATTCAAGTTATTAAAATATAAGTGGAATTACAGAAGGGAAGCATCGGTATATGACATTTAAAGTTGGGAAAAGTTCAAACTTATACTGAAATTTTCTTTTCAGAGATGTTTTGTTCCCTTGGATGAACCCTTTTGTAGGTGTCCATTGAAATGCCGGGGATTTGTTATCATTCAATCACTTTACGTGTAATGTTCCCATAGCAAAGTACCTCGCTTCCAACATAACACTGCCTTTTAACCCTTTATCGCGGCACAAATATCTGTAATTATTTTTGTAAACTGCGAAAAATTTTCTATGCTTCTGCGAATACTAAAATTCCTCGGAATACCACAATATACCTCATTTTGGTTTTTCGAATTATTATTAGTACAAATGGGCAATTTGCCCAGAAGGACTATGAATTTCCTTTTGGCACCTTGCGTTGGTTCACTATAAATGTCGGTTCAATTTTCAAATTGTTGGCACCAAATATTAGAGCCCTGCATTATATTTGAAGAAATGAAATAATGAAGAATCTGTGTAATGTTCAATCTGCATGTATGTTTCTCGCATTGTGATAAAACAACGATTTCTTAGAGCCATCCAGTTTTGAATAACGTGCGTCCCCCCCCCCCGAGTATGGGCATCTGGAAGCCTAAATTTTGAATTTGGAAATTGTTTTATTATCTACAAGCCGCTACGTGTCCATCCATCGTCTGGCTTTTAAATGTACGGGGAAAATGCCTAAGGGAACACCAAACATTAAATTTAAAAACTGCACGGAATTTTAAGCTTTAAAACATTGTAGAGACATTATGTTAATTGGAAAAGCCGGAAAGACTAAAAATTTTAACGCCTTCATCGGGAATCGAACCACGGACCTCTGCAATACCGGCCCAGTGTGCAGAACTACTACACTACGAAGGCAGGCTAGGAAGGGGGGGGAAATACCTTATATACTCTTCCTTTTAAAGGGCCACTGTGGTTTTTAGGAGACCCAATCGCCAAATCCTGGGCGTGGAGAATCATCATGCAGTATCCATTTTTAGTCCCGGCTGTAGAGACATTAGATTAATGAAAGCAAGATGAAAAATTAGCAATCGCCTTCGCCAGGAATCGAACCACGGACCTCTGGAATATCGGCAAGGCGTGCAGAACCACTACACCACGAAGGCACGCCAGGAGGGCGGTCGAAATACCTTACAACATCATTATCAAAAAAAAATTCAATAAAAATATATCATATATTAAAAAAATACAATGAAATAAGCAATATCCCTTAATACAAATATTAATTATCCTAATAAATAAGTTAACCAACTTCCCGTTGCATTTTCTCCACAAACCTCCAGTATCCAAGAGAAACATGAAATTCGAAAACTGCACAGAATGATAGCCCTCATTTTTCCCAGTGGCAACCGTGCTGATTTTCAACAGTCAGCAGTCCAGTATAGAATTGAATGAAAACTGTTGCTAAAAACACATTTCTGAAAGAATGGAACTATTCAAAATAATGCGATTTTATCCAAAAACATAAAATTAAAAAAAAATCTGCTTCTAATTTTGAAAAAAAAAAAAAATCGTTTCGACGTGCAGTGGCTCTTGTCTCAATGCACCTATGTACTAAATTTCATAGCTCTGGGTCTGTTAGCTTACGCGCAGCACGAACGAAAGACACACAGACAAGTTCTTTCTCTTATTACATGTAGAGATTTCATATTTTGTCAGACATTAAAGAAATTTTGATTAAGAAATTCAACGATTTCAAAGCGAGAAATGGCGACACGGTACGGAAAAGAAAAAGAATCTGAAAGGTTTCGGATTTTAAATTACGTCCAAAGGGGCGTTTTTTTACACATTTTGTGTTACATTTATTCATTAAATATCATGTTCTTTGCACTGAAACCGTAAAATTCAGTTCAATAGCAATGTCGCAAAATAATTTTAAAATGAACCTATCTTTAGAATTTCCGATACACAGTTCCGCGCGCTGGAGATAAAAATTTACGATTCAAAAACTTGGTACGATGTCAAAAAAATTTCGAGTTTTTCAGTCTTGAATTTTCTTCAATATTCGCGACAGTTACGGATTTGAGTGTTGTATTTCGTCTGCAAATCAAATATAAATAATTAAATGCATGTGTACGGATAACATTTATAAAATACAATACGTAGCAAATATGTTTTATAAATACATTTACTATGAAACATAGCTTAAGATTCTTTTAAAAGAACTTTAAAAGTTCAACTTTCTTTGAAAACCGGATGATTACGCTAACGAAAGGGAAAACTAATTCAGTTTTTCTCTTTGAAATTCAAATGTGAAAGTTGAAAAAAATCGAGGACGCATCTTAAAGGCAGCGATGGTACTCTAGATGGGAATATTAATATACATGTTTCAGAAATGTTTCGGCTCATTGAAGTTCAAACTAGAAGAGACTGCTGCGATTTGGTTTCTCTAAACAGCCAAAAAAATAAAATAAATCAAGAAATTATGTTTCTTTAAAATTACTGAATCTACTTTTAGTTTCGAAAGATGCCAAATTAGACTAAGAAAAATAACTCAGCTTGTTTCAGAGTTTCTTTCTAGCGAATGTTTTATCTCGGTGGCGTTTCTGTTTCTGATTATATTAAAAAGGGGGGAGAATTTCTTTCCTCTCATGAATAATTCAAATTTCTATATTCAAATTGTCCGCAAAATCTAATTTAAATATGACTCTCCCGACATTAACACAGAGCGAAAGAAGTGAATATTTTAATTAACTTTTTGACGGAGAGAAGACGGAATTGCGAATGAATTAAAATCTGAAAATCAGGTAAGCTATTTCAATTATGCAAGTCAAAGACAGAATTCTTTCCTCCCATTTCTTTTTATTATTGTTTATTCTACTTTATTTTTTCATTTTTTTTTACCTGTTAAGAATGAAAAGGGAGCAAGAAGAAAGTACCGCACGTACATTAGTATTGTAAAATTTGATGTTTCCGAATTTTAACGAAATATACAATATACATAAAAAAATTTATTATTAAATAATTTTATTAAAATTTAGATGACTAACACATATTCTTGACTAAACGTTATTATTTTTAGTCCAAAAAGGCAATTTGCGCAGAAGAACTATTAATTTCGTTTTGGCATTTTTCGTCGATTCACCAAAAGCGTTGTTTCACTTTTCAAATTGTTACCACCGAATACCATCGCCCTGAGTTATATTTAAAGAAATTAAATAATGAAGAATCTGCATAAATGTATGCATGCATGTTTCTCGCGTTGGGACGAAACAACGGTACCTAGACCCATCCAATTTTTAATGACGGAAACCTCCTCCGGACATGGGCATCTGCAAACCCAAATTTGGAATTTGAAATGTTTTATTTTGGATTTCATATTTTGTAACACTTTAACGAATTTTTGAATAACAAACTCAACGATTTTGAAGCAAGCAATGGCAACACTGCACAAAAAAATAACTGATGTGTGAACCACATGACTTCCTTGTACGGAATATTAAATTATACGCATTTTTTCTTGCATTTCATTTAAACTTATTGGATTGAATTAAATCTACTTCGTCGATAGCACATAAAGCACAATAGAATAAATGCACTCTTTAAAATTTACTCTCTTTGTTTGCCATAGTGACACTCCGGCGCTAGGTCCACTTAATAGCGTTACATTTCGTTCATATTATAACTCAGAACGCAAAAAAATTATATCATTTGAAGAATTATCGAATCGTTGCCACATGTTCTATTCAAATACTATAATAAAGCTAGAACGAGATATAAAATAAATTAAGCAAACAAAACAAAAAAGACACAGTCTTTCACAGACGATTCAGTATTTGTCACTCCATGAATTCTGTTCTCATTTCTTGACAAGGCAAAAATACATAAAATCTCAAAATATCTATATCAAAAATTATAAAGTAAATCTTAAACACTTATTTCCTCGAAAAAATTCCTGAAAGGGTTAAGCATGATTTAGTTCGCAATAATAAATGAAGGCATTATCTTTGTTGTTGCGAAGCTAAGTTTCTCTAGATTGGCAACAAATCCACTAGTCTGCTGTTTCAAATGTAAACAAGCAATGGTTGTCATCAAAAAAAATATTAGGTTTAGCGGCACTTAAAGAACTTTTAAATTGTTGATAATTCTAAAAATATTGCATACAGATTTACTAAAGGCATAAAAACCTTAACCGAAAGATAAAAACAACATAATTCAATCATTTTAAAGCAAAAAATGTACAATTTACAAACATATAAGAGCAAAGAAACTGAGATCACTAAGCTGGGTAACAGAGTGGATGTATTTATAAATATATTCATATAAGTTTGGCGCGGCCGATTGCAACCAAAATACGAGGTGCACATCTGCATGTTATAGCAGTCCTATATACAAAATTTCAACGATGTGAGGCTACTCGTTTTTGAGTTAGGCGACATACGTACATATGTAGGTACAGACACCACGAAATATTCTCTTCAGAATTCATTTTAAAGTAGCAGTTTTGTAATTCTTTTGGATGACAAGAGTCTTTTATTCTGTTCTTACGCACACAAAACCATCGTTAAATTGCATTGGATAGCGGTCAAAATGGATATTTTCGTTGAAATATGCTACCTGAAACTTTTCGCGATTACAATACTTCCTTTTTACTTTGTACAAGGAAGTAAAAAGAAAAACGATTTTATCTCCAGCACGCGAGACTCTGTATCGGTAGTTCTAAAGATAGGCTCATTTTAAAAGTATATTGCGATATTGCCGTTGAATTGAGTTTTATCGTTTAAGTGCAGAAAACAAGATATTTAATAAATAAAGACAGCACAGAAAACGTTAAACGTCCCTTTGGGCGTAATGTAAAACCTGAAAGCTTTCAGATTTTTTTTTAAAAATATTTTTGTTTTATAAATTTACTGAAAGCAGCTAAAAAGAATGTTCCTCAACCTAACCAACAAATAGATTTTGAACGCCATCATTGCCCATCTTCAACAGAATGAGGAACAACATTTCCCTGCTGTTTAACTAGCTGACCACGTTCAGCCCTAACGCACAATCGCGGGTTATAAATGGATGGAAAGCAATCATCCCCTCCCAAAACGAGTTCATAGTTCGCAACTCGAATCACCCTACATGTTACTAACTTCCGTGACTTGCATTAATACCGAATGCCTAAATTTCACTTCCACAATTATCTACTCCTATAGCACTTAAACGAAGATTCTAAATGATAAGAAGGGAAATAAATTGCTTCGAGTGTCTAATTGAAGTTGCTTGCGTTATTCAACCATCCACAAAATGTTGCATTTCACAGAGTTAGCAATGTGGTAGAATTCGAAGAATTTTTCAATAACTTGAAAGGGTCCCTTTCCAGTTGTTTTTTACATTTTCAGACAAAATGATAATAAAATAGATCGAGAAAAATCTCACGTGGCCTGCACATAACCTGACAGATAAAGAGCTTAAAGTAAACTATCACTCCCTGTTTATCGTTTGTAAATAAAGTATAATTCGTTTATGAACTTTATGGCTTAATGTTAATAATAAACAATGCTGGTTTCTTATTATTCTATTATCCCGTAGAACACACAATGCGCGCTCATGCACATTGTGCAAACAAAATAAAAAATAATAAAAAAAAAGTTAGAGAGTTTCAGGTTTTAAATTACATCCAAAGAGGCGATTTTTTAACGTTTTGTATGATACCATTATTTATTAAATAATAAATTATCAAATTCAAAAATTATCTATTAAAGTATGAGATCTATTAAATGCTTCAATATTTCCCTTTTGTGGTAAAGTAAAGTTTTGTTTAGATGATTATGGCAAACCACGCTAGGGCTATCTACTTAAGGGAAGGGATACCTTTGTGGAGAACGTTCTATGGGAAACTGCCTCGTTCACACGTTATACATGGAGAAAACCACGAAAACGCTCATGCAGCCAACACGTTCACCTGGAATCGATCTCAGGTCGAAACTGCTAGCATTAGCGATTTTCCCGCTGGTCGACGTAGGGAAATAGTTAAATCGAACCATATTTAAGTCCGAAACTATTCACCGTTAAAACAATTATCACAGACCGAAAAAAAATCACCCAGAAAGCCCAAGTAATGTACTTGACGAAACAAAAATGGCGGTTAAAGTTCGAAGGCTTAGTAATCTACACACATTTTTTGTGGATACAAATGTTTCATTTGCCACTTTTATCCTATTACCTTACTGTTGAAAAAAAATGAACTGAATTTTTTATCATTGATGACTAATCTCAAATTTTAATAACCCTTTCCAACGTAGTAAATGACTGGAAAAGCCAGGCGACTTTCTTGACTTTGACCAAGTACTTTCGAAAAAATAATTTGTTAACTTGTTTGAAAACTTACTATATTTGAAGTCAAGTTATAAGGTGTTTCTCCCGCCTTCTTGGCGTGCCTTCATTGTGTGGTGTCTGCACGCTAGGCGCGTATTCCAGAGGTCCGTGGTTCGATTCCCGGCGAAGGCGTTGTTCAATTTTCCATTTCTTGCTTCCAAAAATTCATAATGTCTCTACAAGTTTTATAGTTATGCGTAAGTGAAAATACACTAGGTATTTTTGAAGCTGAAGACATGAAATATGAGCAACCCCGTCGCCGGACCTCTCGAGTACGCGTCGAGCGTGCTGACCACTACACCACGAAGGCGTGCTAAGAAGACGGGGAACCTTACAACTTTTACAAAGAGAAGCAAGCAGGAAGAATCTGAATGCAACGGCGGAAACATTTAGAGAGGCGGCATAATATGGAAGCGTCAAAAATAATCTATAAATTGGGACTCTTACGTAAGAAATATAAGATAACAAATTATATTCGCAGAACGTGTACGATGTTTACAATGCGCAGGAGAAAAGCAAAGAGGAAAAAAGTATAAATATGTGTCAAACGAATACATAAACGTGCAAAATAATCCGGCCGTTTTAGTGATGAAATTCGTCATAAAAATGTTTGAAGTATGATAAGTCTGAATTCAAACATCCGAGTGTAATCCTCAACGAGCGTTCATTATAATCAGCTGAAGTATGATGTTTTTTATGCTCTTCACCTTTTCAATCATTCGCAGACGTGGCCGTTTCGTTGTTTGTTTGCTGAAAGAAACATCACCGCATGCGTAATTTATATGACAGGTTTGTTGGCTCAGCAAAACTCTTCTTGATCTTACGATAGCCATGAAGGAGAAATAATAGGAAAACGGGATGTAAAGGATAAGAAATAGAATAAGAAAATAAATACTATTTCCTTTTCTGGGGAAATATTTCGAATTGCTTATGTTGCATCCACCATGTTGCTGTGCTATTTGGGAAAGAATCCTACCGAAACGTGTCCGTACGGTTTGCTTGTGTACGTCCGAATACACATTCGCTTTATCAGCTTAAATTTCATAACACTCATAACAGATATGAATATTTGTTCGATATATTCGAAAGCTGAACACGGTAAAAATAGTTGCGATAACAAATACAACAAATTAGTGCAGTTCGTTTCTACATATTCTTAAAAGCACTCGAGTTTAAAAGTCTGATTTAAAGCTAAATTGTAGTAAAAAAAAATAAGAAGAAGCAAAACAACTCTATCAAAAAATAAATAAATAAAATAAAAATCTGAAAGTTTTCAGATCTTAAATAACGTCCAAAGGGGCGTTTTTTTTTTTTTTTTTTTTAAATTTCGTGTTACAGTTATTTATTAAATATCATGTTCTTCGCACTAAACCATAAAATTCAGTTCAATAGCAATATCGCAAAATAGTTTTAAACTGAGCCTATCCTTTAGAATTTCCGATACACAGTCTCGCGCGCTGGAGATAAAAATGTTTTTTCTGTACAACGTTGCCATTGCTCGCTCTGAAATCGTTGAGTTTCTTAATCAAAAATTCGTTAATGCGGTACAAAATATGAAATAAATAATAAAACAAATTCCAAGTGCTAAATTTTGGGCTTGCAGATGCCCATTTTTTTAGGCGGATTACGTTATTCAAAATTGGATGGTTCTAGGTATCGCTGTTTTATCACAATGCGAAAAACATACATACATTCATGCAGATTCTTCATTACTTAATTTCTTTAAATATAACACAGGGCTGCAATGTTTGGTGGCAACAGTTTGAAAAATGAACCGAAATTTAAAGTTTTCAATACAAAATGCCCAAAACGAAATTAATAGCCCTTCTGAGGTAACGCCCTTTTGGGGCTACAAACCACTTTTGCTCAGTAACAGTGCGCAGTGCTTCATTTATGTTCAGGATATATTCACACGCTTCATGTGTATTTTAGTGCTAAATACTGATATACTAATATCAACAGAAATTTTTTATAAGAAGTAAATTATCTTCTGCCTATTGGAAAAGATCTTTCAGTATACGTCTAAGTATATGGAACAGATTAATGACATTTACCGAAGTATTACCTTAAACGCAGAGTTATAATTGTACACTGCGCGGGAAAAAATGCGACAGTTCTATATCTCCCGTTCTACTGGGCAGAATGACGAATTTCAACTTGCTTTTGTCATGTCTTGAAAGCGCGACTTAGGCTATGTATTAGATTTATATATAGCCTTGTTCTAATATAGGTATTTGGACACAAAATCAGACTTTTTTCTGAAATAACATAGCATTTTTTTCCATATTTCAATTCTACGACTCAAATGACGACAAACTACCAAGTTTTGTAAATTCACACGAGCCGTTTTGAGAAAATTAGCTCTTAAAATTTTAGCTCCTCCATGTTAATTGAGTTTGGCATAGAGGTATTAATCTCCTTTGTTTTTGTATTAAACTTATTTGAAGCTTCCTTTCGCATTTTGAAATTCAAGTTCATTCCAAATGAAATTCACAAATTTTTTATGATTTACTTTTAAAATTTGTATTTTCAAATAATTTTATATATTTTTCGAAAAACCTTTTGAATTATAATCTATAAAATTTTGACCGTCCTTTTAAAGTCCTTTTAAAGTTAATTTCTAAACATACCTGTAAAAATTGACAGACTTTTATTCAACATTTCCGAAGATATACGTGAATTTATATATTGGCGCGATGTGAAATTTGGCATATTGGTTGAAAGCGATAAAACATCAAAAGTGGTTTAGACGCTTTGCTAAAACTAGTATTTGAAAGTAGGAACGATGTCACTTTTTTTCCGTTCATATAAAAAGGCAGGAACGAGGTGTTTTTTTTTTTTTTTTCCCGCTCCGGCATTATGGAAGAGATAGGAAATTTGGGTTGCCATATATTAAAATGTTCGCCCAGTGAATTATTCTTGGCGCAAAATGAAAAAAATTGCGTCAAGATAAAGTTTTGAATTTCTCCGTATATTTCCCACCAAATTTTACAATATTTAATATCTAGGCATAATTTGAGTCGTAGAACCGAAATATGGAAAAAATTGGTATGTTATTTCAGAAGAAGTCCAATTTTATGTCGTTAGAACAATACTACATATAAATCTAATATACATCGTAAGTCGCGTTATCGAGACATGAAAAACGCAATTTTAATTTTGTGAATCAGCCCGATAGAACGAAAGATATAGAACTGTCTCTTTTTTTTCGCAGTGTACATTTGATATACCATAAAATGAATAAAAAGAAAAGAAATCCTTCAATTAAAGGAGAAGAAATGTTCTCAGATCTGAAAGTCATTCATCGAAACACTGCTATTACATTTTTTATAGTTGGTAATAAAGCGTATGAAAGGGTAGTACATTTTTTTTCAAGTCTGATCTTACATTTGGTTGCTCATTGCGAAAACAATAGTCAAGACTAAAAATTCTCGTTGATGGCATATATATGACCAGTTATAGTGTAGTATTAAAAAAAAGCATTGTATTCATTTACAACCACAGTACTAGTCAGATGTAGTTTATGGCCACTGTATGCTAAGGCAAAAGAAAGATGTAGAATTTTTTCAAAGAATGAGCTTTCATGCTATATAAATTCTCTCAAATTACATTTGAATAGATATATATGTGAGGGAAAAAGTGTAATAAAAACATTTTTTTCTCTGTCTTTCGGGCTGTTGTTTGAATAAAACTCAAAAATATGTTATGGTACCATTGTTTGTATACCTGCCACACAATGAATGCAAATTTAGACTTTTATTTCTAAAAACATTTCAGAGGAAAAAAGGCAGCATTTGCGAGTTGAATTTTTTTTAATCGAATCATATCGCTTTTGAGACAGTTTGAAATGAACTCAACAGAAAAAGAAGTAACCCGTAGTGTAGTAGAATTAGCTATAAAATTTCACGTATTTTACAGAATTTATTTTCCTATCAATAAATTCCGAGGTTTATACTCAAGGACCCCCAATCCGGACATAAATACCTGTGGTATTTACAGGATTCCTTGCCAATGTGGTTTAATTTACATTGTCCAAACTAAGAGAGCCTTAAGGAAGGGGGCTCATACACCTTTTAAAACCCTTAAGATCTTGGATTATGCTACTGTTGCGAGAATTGGAATAACTTATTTAATTAAAAAGCAATTACTTCCAACTTTTTACAGTTCACGTCATAATATACTTAGGAACTAGAAACCAGAAAATTGATGTTACCATAAATATTCTTATAATTAATCCAAATTGCCCAGAAGGACTATTAATTTCGTTTTAGCATTTTGCGTCGATTCACTACAAGCGTTGTTTCACTTTTCAAATGGTTGCCACCAAATATTATCACGCTATATTATATTTAAAGAAATTAAATAATGAAGAATCTGCATAAATGTACGTATGTTTCTCGCATTGTGATAAACCGACGGTACCTAGAGCCACCCAATTTTGAATAGCGTAATCCTCTTGCGAATATGGGCATCTGGAAGCCCAACTTTGGAATTTGTTTAATTATCGATTTCATACTTTGTAAAACATTCACCAATTTTTGATTAACAAACTCGAGGACTCCAAAGCGAGCAATGGCAACGTTGTACAGAAAAATATTTTCATCTCCAGCCCGCGAGACTGTGTATCGGATATTCCAAAGATACTCTCAATTTAATATTATTCTGCGATATTGCTCTTGATCTGAATTTTACGGCTTAAGAGCGAATAACCTGACATTTAATATATAAAGGTAACACACAAAATAGTAAAAACATTCTTTGGACATAATATAAAATCTGAAACCTTTCATATTTTGTTTTTTCTAATCTGCTTTGTGACAATTTTTTTATGCATTCACGTCATGTTTCCACGTTGCGCAAATGCTATTTTAAAAATGGATAATAGTACAAACTTGAAACCTGATGGCATTCTTTATATGGACACTATGTTCTAACTGAACCAAAATCTGATGAATATTTTGATATTAAAAAACTTTATATTACAAAGCAATACAGATTTTTTTAATAAAATTCATTTTATAAATTCAACTCCAAATGAAATAAGAATTTTACACGAAATTCTTAGTATTTTTGGTTTACTGTAGTTTGCAAATGTTATAAAAGCTATATATTAGATATGGAATTAAATTATGTTTTAAACTTTGCACGCAATGTAAAAACATGACATGAACGCATAAAACATTTTATGACAAAGCAAATTAATTTGTAAAAATATTTGTGGCAAAGCAATCTTTCGGATTACTAGTTCTCAAAGCAACTATGTTATGCAGTAAACTCTAAAAAGTTGGCGGTAATTGCTTTTAAAATAAATAAGTTATCCCAATTCTTGCAACAGCAACACATTCGAAGATCTTAAAGTTTTTAATGCGTACGAGTCACCTTAAATTTCGCGTTAAAAACATGAGGCATATGTTAGAAAGAGGAAACACTGAAGTCCTATGTTGCCCAGTATTGTTGGTCAGAAAATAAGACTTTCCATTTTTCTGAAGCCAAAATAATTCAAAAATTATCTTCCATTGGTGAATTAAATTTTCTAGAGACGTTTCACTTTAAAAAAAAATCTTTCTGTTCTAGTTACCGACCCTAATTCCAATCCATCTTTACCTTCAACCAATATACAA
Organism: Stegodyphus dumicola; assembly: GCF_044657685.1. Lineage (NCBI taxonomy): Eukaryota > Metazoa > Arthropoda > Arachnida > Araneae > Eresidae > Stegodyphus > Stegodyphus dumicola. Next base: position 272,665,043 of record NC_140770.1, on the reverse strand, counting down.
ATCCACGTATATCTTCGGAAATTTTGAATACAAAACTCAACTTTTTTGCAGGTATGCTTTGAAAAACATCTACCTTAAGATGATGGTAACAGTTTTATAAGTTATAACATAAAAACATTTTCACAAAAATTTATAAAAAATATTTCAATATAGAAATTTAAAAATAAAATCATGAAAAATGTGCTTTTAATATTTGAATTAAGAATAAATTTCGAATTCTGAAACGAGGAATCAAGTAAATTTAACAAAAAAAGGGTTATCAATAAATATATACCAAATTCAATTAACATGAAGGAGCTAAAAATTTGAGAGCTAATATTTTAAAAACTATTCGTCGGAATTTTACAACACTTGGTAGTTGGGCGTAACTAGAGTCATAGAATTACAATATAGAAAAAAAATTGGTATGTCATTTCAGAAGAAGTCCAATTTCGTGTCAAAATACATATATTAAAACAATGCTATATATAAATCTAATACATATCCTAAGTCGCGCTTTCGAGACATGAAAAGCGCAAGTTGAATTTCGTCAATCGACAGAGTAGTTTGCCCATTTTTTATGACTTACTTTTAAAATTTGTATTTTTAAATAATTTTTATAAATTTTTCGAAAAACATTTTGAATTATAATTTCAAAGGTTTTTACCATCCTCTTATAGTAGGCGTATTTTGTTATGTAGAGAAATTATCTGATAGCGTTATAAAAATTAGGTGAATGATTTTATGATTTATGGAAATCTTAATTTTTATTTGATTATGAATTATTTATTTTAAGGCTTTAATTTTGGGGAAAGACAGATGCTTCTGGGAATATTATTTAGTTTAAAATAGTATTATTTATTTTCCTCTATTTGTAAATCTTGTACAAACTTTTATTCATTGTGAAAGAAGCAGGGAAAGGGAGGCAATTTTCGCCAAGTCATGATTTCGCGCGCTTTAGAATGTTCGAGAAAGAATTTTCATTGTTAGTTGACCTTAAGAGAGGAAAGTACGTGACGGAAAGGTCAAAGGTTGCTACTTGTCTTTCAATGTAAGTCATTCAGGTTTTTGGCGATTGAGGGTCCGGTTGTTGGCTAAGTGAAGAAGGGCGCGCATGCGCGATCACCCTTATTTCCGCATTCTGGAGTTGAAAACGAAGATTTTGCCATAATTAAGGGGGCGATAAGTGAAGCCATAGTGGAAGCCCGTTTTGTGAAGGAGACGAAGGAAATTCGAGTTGGATACAGACTTACTTTGGGCTGACTCTCGGACTGACTCGCTGATTTTTGGGCTTGCTGGACAAAATGTAAGTGACTCCGAGAGGTGTTTTCTGGCGGGGAGCGGCAAATATGCTCCCCGGCCGCGTTTTGGTTAAGAGGCCAGACTCTCTTACAGACTTACTCTGGACACTCTTACTTTTGGACTCGCGCACTTACTGGTTGGCTGGACTTGTGGATGTTACTCTGGAACTTACTTGGGACGTTACCCGTGAAGCTTGCTCTTGGGATGAGTAAGAACAGGCGAACCGTAATTTCCTAGCAACAACGTTTCTGACCGGCGAAATTTGAACGAGTTACCTGCGTGTTGACATAGGACTTTCAGGACCAAGCGGATAGCCGTCCTGGGCAGCAGTGCTCCTGTTTCTGTTCTACAGTAGTGAAGTGGGTCTACATTTTTAGAACCAGTGTCAAGATGAGCCCGGCCGACATCAACGCGGGATAAGATAAGAGTCCTCCGCTTCAAGATGTCCCTTCAAGATAAGTTTTATTTTTTTTTTTTGGTGTGTTTGAACTTTAGGCAAGCTTTTCAAAAACGTCCTTAGCAGAAAAAAAACAACGTCAAATCTAAAATTTAACTCTCAGGCCTTAAATTGTTTCCCTTTCCTTTCTTTTAAATCACCAGACAAACCTTAAGTTTTTTTATGAATTTAAATGAACAGACTCTCAGATGAGGTTAAGATTTTTCTTATTGTGTTGTAATTGAATAAACTGATATTTAATCTGGAACTTCTTACAGTATGTTTTCTTTATATATTTAATATGAACTTTTCCTTTATATCTTGTATATGTTTTATGTTTTCGATCCTCTCACGGCGCGGTCCCGGAATGCATTTTTTTCACAACGCAAAAATGCTGTACACGTTTCACTATACGATTACTGCCTTTTACGGCAAGTAGTTTCATATTTAATATTTTTATATGAATTTAAGATATAACATTGGTGCCGTGAAGTAAGATTCATAACATTATTTCCCGGCGTGAACTTAAGCTATTTAACAATTTCTAAGCATACCTGCAGAAAATTACAGCTTTTTATTCGAAATTCCTGAAGATATATGTGAATTTATATATTGGCACGTTTTGAAATTTGGCATATTTGTTGAATGCGATAATAACATCAAATTTGGTTTAGGCACTTTGTTAAAATTATTTGAAAGGAGAACGACGTGATTTTCTTTTCCGCTTATGCAAATTGTAAAAAGGTAGGAAAGATGTGACTTTTTCCCGGCTCTTCACTGTGGATAGGAAAAGAAAATGGGTTGAAATATATTAAAAAGTTCGCCAAGGGAATTATTCTTGGCGCAGACTGAGAAAAAGACGCCAAGATAAATTTGTGAATTTCTCCGTAAATTTTGCACCAAATTTTACAAAATTCAATATTTATCCATAATTTGAGTCGTAGAATTGAAATATCGAAAAAATGGGTATGTTATTCCAGAAAAGTCTGATTTTGTGTCAAATTACTTATATTAGAATGATGTTATATATAACGCTAATACATATGCTAAGTGGCGCTTTTGAGACATGAAAAGCGCAAGCTGAATTTTGTCAATGGGCGTAGTAAAACGGGAGATATAGGACTGCCCCCCTTTTATTTGCGCAATGTACATGTTGTAGATTCATTTTTTTTCTGCGCTATATACCATACGACTGAATATCATTTGCTTTATATTTATGGAAACATATATTAAAAATGTAGTGCAATCTGTGAAAACAAACTGGAAAAATTGTTCCACATTTCAAAACTTCTGGAGGGGGGAAAACCCCTTAAAACTAAATAGAACAAGCAAATTTGAAATTTAGATTAAGTTACTTTTTTAGTTTCCCTTCCTTCTGTAACAGTGTTCTTTCGTTAGAGATCGACAAACGTATCTCTTCCAAATTGTTGCCAATGTTTGGAAATGGAGTAGAATTGTAGGTTTTTTAGCCAACTTATTATTTCGTATATACTTTTATATTCGTTGGCTCTCACCAAAACGGAAATTAGATAATTTTTTGAAAAGCAGAGATTTTGAATTCGAAAACAGAGCATTTGGCAACCATCGTTGACCGTCACTGTCATTCTATCACTACTCTCTACCGTCCACCTTATCTCGACTTTAATCGACTTTAACTTTGCTAACCGGAACTGCTTCTTGAAAGACTGAGGAATGAGCCAAAGTTTATAAGACCCAATTTTTTCATATTTAATATTTCATCTTCACTTGAACATTTATTCCAAATTTCTCGAATCTATGTAAACTTGATTTTCTAAAATTAAACAGCATATATAAACGTCAGGGTGACGGAAAAATAAAAAAAAATATTTAAACCTTCATCGGAGTGATTCAATGGTAGCCAACTTTCACAGTCGACAGGATAATACGTAAGTACCTAGGTCACACCAAAATCTTTGCTCAGTATAAAAAAGAACATGATAAGCACGTGCAAATTATTATCTGTCGGGAAGCAGAAAATGTGAAAATTACATAAACGATACAACAAGTGAAGGAAACATGAAAATGCGAAATGCACATTTCTCACACGTAAAGAAATCATTTTTATACTTTAATGTTGTAGAGTCAGTAGGATAGTAGCAACAGGAGACATGAAAATGAGCAAAGCCCTCGCCGGAACTCGAACCTGGACCTCTCGAATACGCGCCGAGTGTGCTAATCATTATACCACGAAAGCATACTGAAACGGAGGGAGAAAATACCTTATAAAATATCAAATAATTATAACTGAACTTTGCTTCTATAATTTCTGTATTTCTATTAACTACGACAAAAGAAAATTTTATGTTAACTGAAGTTGACCAATCCAAACATGATCGGAAATACTCTATTCGCTCTCTCCATTATTCAACCATTCTTCCATTTCCATTTCTTCCATTCCTTCCATTACCTTTAAACGGGGGGGGGGGCGATTGGGTGGTTACAGATAGGCTGTCGGGAGAAAGTCAAGGAGCCAGTTCGAGTCTCGTGTCACAAGTAGTTAAGCGGACACGATTATCAAAGTACTGATAATCTGAGTTGGTTTCACGGTCGTTTACTTGTTTTCATCCATGTTTAATGTGAATACAAACCAGTTTCCTAGAGGAAGTCATCCATGAAGTCAGGTATCCCTTTAGCGCACAATGCTGAAATGTTTTGTGATATTCATTAAACATCCAATTTCGCTTCCTTCTAATGCTTCAGCATTGATGCTCACCTTTTTCGCGGAACCTATATAATGGTTTCTCAGAAAACGTTTTCCGTGATGAAACAAATGACCCATAGGTTCATGCAAATTCCCAGGGAATGCCTAAACAACTAATCACTGATCGTTGTGTAAAACGTTTTAAAAAAATTCTGAGGGATTTCAGGTTTTACATCACATCCAAAGACGCGTTTTTTTTAACGTATCTTGGGTTACCTTTATTTATTAAATATCATGTTCTTTGCGCTTAAACCATAAAATTCAGTTCAAAAGCAATATCGCAAAATAATTGTAAAATGAACCTATGTTCAGAATTTCCCATGAACAGTCTCGCGGGATGAAGATAATTTTTTTGTTGTTTGTTTTTCCGTAGAATATTGCCGTTCCTGATTTTGAAATCGTTGAGTATGTTAACCAAGAATTCGTTGAAGTGTTACAAAATAAGAAATCAATAATGAAACAAATTTCAGATTCCAAATTAAGGCTTTCAAATGCCCATATTCGGGTGCAAAGGTACGTTATTCAAAGTTGGATGGCTCTAGGTATCATTGTTTTATGACAATGTGAGAAAAATACATACATACATATGCAGATTCTTCATTATTTAATTGCTTTAAATATAATGCAGGACTGTCATATTTGGTGGCAACAGTTTCAAAAGTGAATCGACGCAAAATGTCAAAACGAAATTAATAGCCCTTCTGGGCTAACGCCCTTTGTCCAAATAACACAAAAATAAACGCAAACTGTATCGTTTCAGTTTTTTCAAAACTTCTTATATACACTCATGTCCAAAATTATCTTTACATACCCAAAAATGATGATATTCAATGAAATATCGAATCAGTGTGATCCGTATTTGCAAGGAATGTGTGAAAACCAAGCCTAATTAGCATTATCCAATGAAAAGTAATCAAACGGTTTGTGATATGCAAATCTAGGCGTTATGTCATCCAAGGGTGAATCAAGCGCTTTGCGCAAACTGAATATTTGAGTGAATTTCTGCAACATAGCGTTTGATTTCAGTGTGTAGGAACTCAAAGCGGTTTGTTATGGCTTCGAAGTATCATTTGGAAGAATCTGTAAAGTGGCAAATTATCGGCCGTTTAGAAGCAGGGCAGTCAATCATGGAAACAACCACATGTCTGAATATTTCAAGACAGACAGTCTCTAAGCTATGGAAATAGTTTCAAAATGATGGAAGTGTTGTAAGGAGGCCTGGACAAGGTCGGAAACGAATGACAACTGCTTCTGAAGATTGGTATCTGGCATTAACTGCCCGTCGTAACAGAAAAGCTACTGCTCGCCAGTTAAGTTCAGAGCTTGCAGCCGCCACTGGAACTGTTGCATCACGGCAAACAATATACAGAAGGCTTAATGAAAAAGGCCTTTATGCCAGAAAGCCAAGGGTATGTGTTTTACTGTCTTCACAGAAAAAGAGGGATCGCTTTAATTGGTGTAAAGAACATCAAAACTGGACTGAACATCAATGGTGCCATGTTCTCTTTACTGATGAGTCGCGGTTTAGTTTAACTGGTGATTCTAAACGTGTTTACATCTGGAGGGAGTCAGGAACACGAAATGATACCCTAACATTGTGGAACGTGACCGTTTCGGTAGTGGAGGTGTGATGGTATGGGGTGGAATAATGATCGATGGACGTACGCCCCTACACGTGTTCAGCAGCGGATCTGTGACAGGCCAGATATATCGAGATGAGGTCTTAGATCCTTATGTAAGACTTTTCAGGGGTGCATATGGACCTGACTTTTTATTTATGGATGATAATGCCCGTCCACATCGAGCAAACCTCGTTGATGAATTCCTTGAAAGTGAAGACATTAAGCGAATACCTTGGCCACCAAACTCTCCTGACCTTAACCCGATAGAGAACTTATGGGACTACCTTGGAAGAGCAATTGCACGTATACATCCTCCTCCTAGAGATGTAAATGCTCTGAAGACGGCATTACTGGAAGAGTGGAGATTAATTCCCCAAACTGTGGTTCACAACGTTATTTCCAGCCTTAAAACACGTTGTGATATGTGTGTACAAGTCAGGGAAGATCATATTCCATATTAAATTCGTAAGACTTAATTCTTTTTCTGAATCATTCCTTTTATTCTTAACTCTCTTTGTCACACTTTATTAGAATTTTTATTGTTTCATGCTACAATTTTATATCATATGAGGTGATCTTCAATTTTTTCTTTTGCATTTATGTGTCATCATCTTATGTATGATTCCACGAAAATTCATTAAATTATAAGTCATAGTCTCTGAGAAATCCGTGAATTTATGCATGTAAACATAATTTTGGACATGAGTGTATATTTAATCTAGTTGTTATCTTAGTTATTAGCCCAAACATTTTGCGTTTTGCATTGATGCACTACAAACGTCGGTAATTAGAGCTCTGTATTTCATGAAATTAAATAATGAAGAATCTGCATTAATATATGTATGTTTCTGCATTAATGTATGTGCTTGCGATTTACATATAATCCAAGTCTCTTCTTACGATTCTGGGTGAAGAAACGGCTTCAGAGCATTTATTCTGGACGAAACAACAAAATTCCTGACAACAACAACAACAAAAATAAATTTATCCAACCGCCAGACCATAAAACCTCGCATCAGCAAATACTTACAACAGGAAATATAATATATTAGAGACTTGTTCAGGATAAAATTTGTGAGAAATGTCTACGTAAGCAAAATGGGCATCGAAAGAAGAACTCTTAAAGAAAGAAGTACGTCAGATTGGTAATAAAAGACAACACTGCTACTGATTGATAAAGCAGAACCAATTTATTATTATTATTCGGTGACATTTCGCCAATAGGTGTCGCAATTTTTTGTAAAACGCAAGTTTTCTAAAAGTTCAATTTTTAGTCCAAAGGGGCAATTCGCCTTTAAGGATCATTATTGTCGTTTTAGCATTTTGCGTTGGTTCACTATAAATGTCCGATTCTCTTTCCAAAATATTGCCATCCAATATTATCGCCCTGTGTTATATTTAAAGGAACTAAATAATGAAGAATTTGCATTCTGATCTTCTTCTTGACACCAGTTGTTACGTTATTTTCTTCCTTCACGTTCGTACGGCGTTTATGTGGATTTGGAGTGAATAACGACGACACTTGATGAAGTATCGAAACACACTTTATTTAGCCAATATTAATCAGAACCGCTTCAATAACATTTTTTAAAGTCGTCGAAGATCTACTGTAAACACGCTAGAACAATCAGCGACGCAGCCTTCAGGTTATCAGGGCGGAGACAGATTCCTGCAAAGCACCCGATTCTGCTTTCCGGAGTACAGCTCCCGGCTCTGCTTGATCGTTCTCGGAACTCCACGTACTCTCGAGAATCTCCAAGCTACAACTCGCGATGCACTCGACGACACAGGAGCACAGCTCCCGACTCTTCGGTTCAGTCGTTCCAGGAGCTCCATATGCTCTCTCGACGATGCACTAACCGCGATATACTACGCGACTCTTGCGGTGCACTCAACGACTCACTCTGCACTCGCAGCCCGGCTGTCAACTCGATCGACTCCGCACCGCTCGCTAGACGAGGCACATTTTCGGAGACACTACTAACTGACTGCGGACCAGCAGGGTTTATATAGCTTTCGGCTTGTGTTCGGGAACATTCTGGGCTAAACCGGTAAGAATTCGTTCCAGAAGGTTCTCCATCCGTCCACGGCATATCGTCAATTTTTTCGGTAAATGGAGGATTTATCACCAAATGTAGCAACCCTGCCTTCCTCGTTATTTTGTGGCAACCCCAAAACTGCTTTGCGGGGAAGCTATCTCACCGCGTCAGTACATTTCGTAACAGTATGTATGTTTCTCGCACTGTGATAAAACAACGGTACCTACAGCCATCCAGTTTTGAATGACGTAATCCACTGCGAACACGGGCATTTGGATGCCCTAATTTGGAATTTGAAATTTGTTTTAATATAGATTTCATATTTTGTAAAATTTAAACAAATATTTGAGTAACAAACTCAACGATTTTAAAGCGAGCAATGGCAACACTGTAGTGGGAAAAAAAAAAATATCTCCATCGCGCGAGTCTACGTATAGGAAATTCTAGATAAGCTCATTTTAAAATTATTTTCCGATATTGCTCTTGAATTGTATTTTATGGTTTGAGTACGTAGAACATGATATTTAATAAATAAAGGTAACACACAAAACGTTAGAAAACGCCCCTTTGGACGTAATTTAAAATGTAAAAATTTTCAGAATTTCATTTTGTTGTTGCTGTTTCAATTTATTTAACTGACGCCTCAGATAATTTTGCTGACCATAATGCTGCATCCAAAGCCTTGCAGTGTTATAAAAGATATTTAGTATGAGAGACAGAGGATATTTTTTCCCTCAAAATTGGTGTTTTATCAAAAATAAAATTTTAATTTAATAAGTTGATGAATATAAATTTTAAGCTTCAGAATAATGAGCAAAAGAGCTCACTTCCATTCTTTAATTCCGTATTTCATTATCCGGTCTGATGTCATTATCCGGTCTGATTCTAAGATTTTTCATCATTGTGTAATTTGAAAAGAATATGTATAGCAGCGGTTCTGAACCTTTTGATTATCGCGTACCATATAAACAAAAACTGAAAATTCTAGTACCACCATTACATTTTGCAATGATTATTTTTCAATTTCTCAATAATAAAAAATACATATTGCCATTTGCAGAATCCATTCGCTATTTCTATTAAATGGTGTCCGCCGATAACATCGCGGCAAAAACATCGCGGACGTAAACGTCGCAGAGAAAACTACGCAAGGCAAAAACGTCGTGCTACGAAACATCATGGGAAAAAACATCGCAAAGAGAAAACATCGCAGTTCTAAAACATCGTGGTACAAAACATCGTCGTCGAAAATAAAGCGGTTCAAAAACTTCGCAGTTTAAAAACATCGTAGTCGAAAATATCGTGGTAAAAAGTAAAATATCTACAAATCATCGCGTGACGATAACATCGCAGACATGCTTTTTAATAACTGTAAATAGATATTTCTATAATAATTTGTGAGCGCAAGATAGAAAGAAGGATAATTTGTTTTTCATATTTTATATTAACTAATAAATTTTTGCTGAGAAAATAAGAAGGAAACTTAAGCATAGAAAATTAATGCAACTTATAGCACTTAATAGAATTTTAAACCGACATAGTTAACTAACAAAGACCATTAATAAATAATTTTTATAAAGTTTTTACTGGTAATTTTTCATAAAAACTATAATCTAGAAGTTTCATTTAATTTTCTATGCTTAAGTTTCCTTCTTACATTTTCAGCAAAAATTTATTAGTTAATAAAAAAAATGTGAAAGTAACAATTATCCTTCTTTACATCTTGCGCTCACAAATTATTATGGGAATATCTATTTACAGTTATTAAAGCCTAAAAAAACATGTCTGCGATGTTATCGTCATGCGATGATTTGTAGATACTTTATTTTTTACCACGATGTTTTCGACGACGATGTTTTCAAACTGCGAAGTTTTTCAGCCGTTTTATTTTCGACGACGATGTTTTGTACCACGATGTTTTAGAACTGCGATGTATTCTCTTTGCGATGTTTTCTCCCACGATGTTTTGTAGCACAACGTTTTCGCCTTGCGTTGTTTTCTCTGCGACGTTTTCGTCCGCGATGTTTTCGGCTGTAACCCTATTAAATATGCACACATAAAATATATTAGATTAAAAATTGGTTACCGTTTTAATTATCAAAATCTAAGTTATAAAATTTTAATTCTAATTTTAGTGTGAAATTTAGGCTTATTGAAGGGAGATCAATTTCTGTGTGTCTGGTATTATTTCATTTAGTTTTAATCGTAAATTAGGATACACTTTTAATATTATTCTGTATATATTTTTCAAACATAACATGGAAGAAAACCCTTGTTCACAAAAAATAGGTTGTGTAAAAAGGCAATAAAAGTTAGCTTTATTTGAAATCTCTTTAAATTCTTTTTTTGATTCAACCAATAGATAATATCGTTGTTTCTGAAATCTTCAGTTAGTGTTCGATCACAGGAAATTTCTGTTAATTGTACATTTTCTTCACGAGATTTTTGAATTAAATAGTTACAAATACTTTGTTTTTTGTGCACCATATATTTTTCTCTTGCCTACCGCCGGTTGAGAATCGCTGATGTAGAGCAAGCCGATATGGAAATAAATTATTCAGATGTAATCATAATTTAACTTTGTATAAACTAGATAAGCGCAAGAATGTTTTAAAAAAATGTGGCGTTTCACTAATTTTAGATTTTTACTAATTTTATGTTGCCTTTTATTTTAATTTATTAATATAGTTGTAGTTGCCATTTTGAAGACGTTACTGACAGTTCAAATAACTGAGTTGTAGTCAAAAAGTTCATTCAAAGTGTACACACCGTTTGGCGTATTGGATTGCTGCAAATGAAAGAGCCGTTGAAAACAAAGTCAAATTTTTTTTCTGGCTATGAAAGAAAGTTCTCAAATTTGTACGATTTTTATGCAGTATGACAACGTCTGACACATTTGATGCAAATACAGCATTTATTTTAAAGAACATTAAACATCGACATCAATTCCATCGTGGAATCCCAAGTTGCTATTTTTAAAGCAAAAAATGCACAATTTAAAAACATATGAGAATGAAAACCTGAGCTCACGCAGCCGCGTAACAGAGTGGGAATATGTATATATATATATATATATATATTTAGTTCTGGAGTGCCAATTGCCACCAAAAAGGGTGGTGCACAACTACACCCTATAGCGGTCCCGGTAAAAGAACATTTTAGGGTACAACTTGGCGATTTTTGGCGGTACATGGATACCGAGTTTGTGCAATTCTTTGACTTATTATTTTGGCATGCCTAAGGGCGGTTTTTGCACACAAAGCCAAAATAGCAAGACAAAGAATTGCACAAAATCGGTATCCATGTACACATCCACCTTTTTCACTTAAAAAAAATCCTCCGAATTGCACAAAAATGGCATTGCGCACTCTCTTGACTTTATCCATGTACACGTCGACCTATTTAAAAAAAATCAAAGAATTGCGCAAACTTGCATTGCACACTCCCTTCATTTTGTGCGTGTATACATCGATGTATTTTCACATAAAAAGTCAAAGGAACATCCAATTCTACAATACAGGCAAACAAATAATACATAATCTCAATAAAATACATTTTAAAACAAACAATGAAACAACATAAAAAAGGAAAACATGTTATACATTTAAGCACCACAAAAAGCAAATATCCACTTACCCTATTCCTTCGTCTTTAGTCTGTGGCACACAAAATTCCTTAACAGCATCCTAAAACTTACTAAACTTATCTGAACTCGAATCCGGATATCGGCGTCGCCACATCTGAACCTTTCCTCCTACAAACCCATTCAAATCCATCTAAGCGGTTTTTACGTTCGACTAGACGCATGTCCTTCCTACATACATGACATTCACAATGGCTACTAAGTAAACCTTCATTTACATACCTGTCAATTAACGCTCTTTTCCCCTTTCGTTCCAAATCGTACAGAAACTTCAAATTAAACTTACTACATTCAGCCATTCTACCGTCTAAACAATAAAACCAACACACATTATCAAAGCGCTTACAAAACATCCCATGATTCAAAATTTCCCAGAATCATGCAACCAATTACGTCACAATTCCATAACATTCAACTACTCAGGCTACCATAAATGAAACAACAACTTCGCCATAATACAAGGGATACCTTTAGGCTTTAATAACTGTATATAGATATTCCCATAATAATTTGTGAGCGCAAGATGTAAAGAACGATAATTGTTACTTTCACATTATTTTATTAACTAATAAATTTTTGCTGAAAACGTAAGAAGGAAACTTAAGCATAGAAAATTAAATGCAACTTCTAGATTATACTTTTTATGAAAAATTACCAGTAAAAACTTTATAAAAATTATTTATTAATGGTCTCTGTTAGTTAGCTATGTCGGTTTAAAATTAAGTGCTATAAGTTGCATTAATTTTCTATGCTTAAGTTTCCTTCTTATTTTCTCAGCAAAAATTTATTAGTTAATATAAAATATGGAAAACAAATTCTCCTTCTTTCTATCTTGCGCTCACAAATTATTATAGAAATATCTATTTACAGTTATTAAAGTCTGAAAAAAAGCATGTCTGCGATATTATCGTCATGCGAAGATTTGTAGATATTTTACTTTTTACCACGATATTTTCGACGACGATGTTTTTAAACTACGAAGTTTTTGAACCGCTTTATTTTCGACGACGATGTTTTGTACCACGATGTTTTAGAACTGCGATGTTTTCTCTTTGCGATGTTTTTTCCCACGATATTTTGTAGCACGACGTTTTTCTACTCTAACCGCAGTTCCATATACAAAATTCAAAGTTCATTTTTGAGTTATGCGAGATACGTACATACGTAAGGACACCAAGAATGCATCTCTTCGGAATTCCTTTTAAATGAGTTTTATAATATTTTTTGGGGGAAAAGAATCCTTTATTCTATCCTCACGTACAGATGTCACGCAAAAACATCGTTCAATTGCATTCGCTAGCGATCAAAATGGATATTTTCGTTGAAATGTGATACGCGAAATATTTCACGATTACAATACATCCTTTTTACTTCGTACCAGGAAGTAAAAAGCGTCATCATTGTTATTAATCGTATATCAATATACTTTGAATATTTTTACCTTTTCGATTACTTTGCATTATGAAGCAATATTATGCAGAGTAAGGTAATCAAGATTGCGATCTGATGACAATGATGTTAATATTTAAATGTGTAATGGATAGTTATTATACTATTATAGAATTATTAAATTGGGTAAAATCGCTAAAAAGGTATTGAATGCAAATAGTCCAAAATACATTTAGTAGAAAATTTAAATTTCATCGTAGAGATATTAGGTTATTTTGAAGGAAGGAGAGATGAAAATTGAGCAATGCCCTCGCCGGCACTCGAACCTGGGACCTTTCAAATACGCGCAGAGTATACTATAGTTACACCACGAAAGCATGCAAAAAGGGGAGAGGAAATACTTTATAAGAAAATGGTGTCGGGTTATGTAGAAAAAATTCATTTTAACAGACGAAAATTAACCAATTATAATATTTAAGTTATCTATCATTTGTGTCCTCGCCGAGATTCAAATCCCAAATTTCTAATGGTAGTTGGATGTACTAAGCTCTTATGTCATGATAGCTCGCATGGAAGAATTCAATTCTTTTCCACAAAATAACGGAACTATTTCAGAAGAAAATAACTCATCCGAGCAAATTCTAACAGTTATTTGTTTTCTTCTACCTTAACTATACCCCTTTACGTTCTCCTATAACGTATTTATTTTTGCATCAAAGAACAATAAAGGCGGGACACAGAATTCATCCACAAGTTTTACGAGCGTGTATTGGAACTTTCTTCTCTGTCACCAAACGAGCTGAGATGCTCAGATATCTGATAAAAGAGCTCAGCTTTCTGTATGCAAACCGAGCTAAACTCCGCTATTGAACACCCAAATGAAGAAATCGCTCAGAATTCCTCCTATGCAATTTAAAGCATAGGAGGAAAAACCAATTTAGATCCGCCGCCTTCAACACATAAAAAAATAGCACACTTCAAACACGTAAGACACGAAATATTATATATATCTATATATATATATAAGAGAAATCTCAGTTCTCTAGTTCTTTTCAGTAAATCCAAGTCTTTAGATTTTACGCAGGTAAGAAAATATCGCAGAGCTAATCAAAGCGAGATCTGAAATTGAATTCTGAGATTTTTTGCATCTAATCCGACATTTAAATTTCCTTAATAGATCAAAACAGAATATGATTTAGAAAAAGACTTTCCAGTATCCATTTAAGCTTAACATAAGAGGAATAAAATGGAAAAGATAAAGCAATTAATTAACCCTTTGCGGCACAGTGTGTACGGTCTGGACACACCTAAAATTTTCCTTCTGTACGCACAGAAAAAATGAATGAGAAAGGATTTATAGGTTACTCTGAACCTTCTTTATTTATAGTAGATGGCAGCTCAAACAAATCAGTCCATATCGTTTAGGAATGTTTAGTTTTTTAAGACCCTCATTTTTCAAAGAAATCTTCCAGATGTTTTGGGGGGTATAAAAGGAATTGCTTGAAAAGAAATGTCTATGTTATTTTTTTGGCTGTATGCTAATCTCCTCAGTCTATATTGGTTTTAAATTTTTACCTTGAAATCTTGCCTAAAATTAAACGGCCAACCCTAGGTGTGCCCAGACCGGGCTCACCGATAATCTAGGAAACTGAGAGTCTGTACTCTTTGTTTCTCCGCATCTCATCGATCAGTTCATTGACAACAATGCTCGTTTCAGCATTCTTTTCGAAGCTCTATTCAATCAGTGCCACTTTGGGCACATCCACAGAATTAAAACGATAACAGCTATCTTCACAAACATTTACTTGTGTACTCCTCTAGGCCTAATTAGACTGCCTACCTTTATTTTTTTTTTATCAAAACTCCGGTTTTAAAAAGTAGCGTTACGGAAAGGGTTAAAGTAATAATAAAATTTACTAATAAAGTCTTTTCTTGAAAAAAAAAAATGTATTTTTAAATAAATATCTGCATAGATGAGAGATAAATCCTTAGTTGTGGACGTGCTATGAATGAAGAAATTTCATTCTAGTACACTATAATAAAATTAAGGGGGTTCGTACACCCTAACCCTCTAAGCGGCGAGGCCGTATATATACGGCCTAGAATATTTTTTGAGATATCTGTAAGAACGTATATATATACGGGCATATTGAAATATGTTAAGAAAATTAAGGTAATATAGCAAAAGAAAACAAATCCAGGTATGGAATGCCAGGAGAGGTTTTACATTAAAATCAAAAATATAATTTGTTCACATAGCAGTTTGGGGAAATTTGTGCTTTCTTAGCAAAAACCCTGGCCGCTCAGAGGGTCTTAAAACCCTTAAGATCTTCGAACATGTTACTGTTGCAAGAATCAGGATAACTTATTTATTTTAAAAGCAATTACTTCCAACTTTTTTCAGCTGACTACATAATATAACTGCTTTGGGAACTAGTAACCAGAAGGTTTGTGTTGCCTTCAATATTTTTATAATTTTACCTGCTTCGTGACAAAAGTTTTTATACGTTCACGTCATATTTCCACCTTGCGCGCACAGTTTGAAACATTCTGTCGCATAATTTAATTCCATATTTAATATATACTAACTCTTATAACATTGGAAAAATACAGTGAACCAAACAACCTAAAAAAAATTTATTTTATTTGGAGTTGAGTTTATAAAACGTATTTTATTAGCCATTTTTTTTTTTTTTTAAATATCATGCGCGCAAGGTGGAAACATGACGTGAATGCATAAAAAAATCTTGTCACAAAGCAGATTAAATAAAAAATCTGAAAGGTTTCAGATTTTAAATTACGTCCAAAGAGGCGCTTTTTTAACATTTTGTGTGTTACATTTATTTATTAAATAGCAGGTTCTTCGAACTTAAACTCTAAAATTCAGTTCAACAGCAAGATCGCAAAATAATTGAAAAATGAGCATATCTTTAGAATTTTCGATACACAGTCTTGCGCGCTAGATATAAAAATGTTATTTCTGTATAACATTGCTATGACTGCGCGCATTTTTTACGCTAGTTCAAATTTCACATCTTCCCCTCCTCTTTTAAATTCGCTTTTCATTACTTAAAAACACTCTCCAGCTATGAACTGTTCCTTGCCAGTGTGTCTTAATATGCACTATTTCAAATGTAGAGTATTGGAATTTGGTATTAAACAACATAAGATTTACTTTCGGGGGCAGGGGGGAACAAAGCTATAAATTCTACATTGCTTATCATTAGCGGTCAAAAAATAAAATTTTCCTTTTCCTTTCAATCGGAAGTTTACTTTAAATATCGATTAAATTTCCTACAGATGTTTAGCATTTATAGATATCTATCGATTTCGGTAGGTGATTACAATTCTAATCCTTCTTTACCGCCGTCTACCCAAGAGTTTAGTTCTTAGTTTCTTTTTGCTCGCATCTGTTAATAGTGACTTTATTTACGCATGCAAGATGAAAAATGAGCAACGCTTTCGTCGGGTATCGAACCACGGACCTCTGGAATACGCGCCCGGCGGGGCGCGTATTCCAGACCATCACACCACGAAGACATGCCAAGAAGGCGGGAGAAATTCCCTATATACACTCCTTTTAAAGAGCGACAGTTTTAGGGAACCCAATCGTCAAATCTGTGTGTGGGCAATCATCATCTAACAACTTTTTAGTTCGGGCGCCACTGGGAAGACATTAGGTATTTTTTTCGAAGCAGGTAAGATGAAAATGAGCAATGCCTTCGCGGGAGATGGAACCACGAATCTCCGGAATACGCGCCCAACGTGCAGACCTCTACACCACGAAGGCGGGAGAAATACCGTATAATTTAAATCCATTCTTTTAGTTCTTCATCAGTTTCTTTAACATTCCTAAATGCTTTTGTATACAGCATATTATTTACAGTAGAATTGGGTTCTCCAAACGAACTAGTACAAAACACCTTCGGATAATACTAAAAATTAAGAATAATTAGGCTGTTTTATTTTTGTTAGTTACGTACACATTTGCATTTTCCCATCGCAAAGGAATCTGGATTTTGATATCACTTTTACAGACGCGAAAATAAATAAATATTTTACAGAATTTCGAGCATGCGTATTAATTTTCACGACTAAAATCGGAGTATATGATAAGAAATTATCATTATATTACTTTCTTTCACAGATTGATGATTGTTAGTTCCGAGGCAGACATATAGTAAAATTTATATACGAACAATTTATAGCAAAATATTTATTAGCTATAAAAGCTGGTAGCACAAAACTTGAAACTGTTTCAAGAGATAAAAAAAAGAAAAGAAACTGATAGAAGCTGTTAATAACGATAATTCATCACACCTCATTTAAATATACCCAACGTTTTAACGACTTCGAATTAATTACGGTTATGAATAATTTGAGCAAGAAGACATAAGAAAACAACCTTGCTTTCAAATTCAATTTCATCCTATCGCGGGATGATTAAGTGAGGAAAACATGTGTAGATAATATAACTGTCTTTTTTGCTGTTCAGTTAATTTTCATTATTCTAATTACACACCTCATTTATGTAATTGCTACACTGCTACACCTATCTTGCTTGCTTGGTGATTATCGTAATGTAGAATATGTACTGCTAGTTTTGCACTGTAAATGAGGGGGAAAACTGAGAGATTTCTAATTTTAAAAGAAAGAGATTTTCTGAATACAAACCAAATTCAATGACTCTGACATATAAAGCTGAAAGTTTTATAGTGTTATTAACGGAAGTACCCGATGCCATTCAGTTAAACTGAGAGTAATGTAAACAACAGAGAGAAAGAAACCGCTGTAATCCTTCTCTAATAACGATGAAAAAAATACGATTCATAGTCATATATTTTTCAGTCTCATGCGATATGGAACCCACATAAAAAATTTCCAGAGAAAAATAAACTAATTCTCTCTCATTATATCGGCAACAATGACACGCAGTTTTTAACGGTCTTTCTAATTAAATGGTCGCAAAAACTCAAGTTTCATCCAGTATTTCATATATATTCAATTTTAATCGATTCAATGTGGCAAAAAATGGATCAGAATTGATCAGAAATCAATAACGCGAATAAACACACAAACAGGCATTCCTCTTTACACATATATATTTTCTAAAACTTACATATTTTTGATTAACAAACTCTACGATTTGAAAGCGAGCAGCAGGAACACTTTTTGAAATAAAGATATCTGCAACGCGCATATTCACAAAGCCTACAGACCATTTCTCTATGGTCTGCTCTCATTGAATGAAACATCTGCTTGGCGGTCATATTTGGAATGGCGAGTTATCGCTCTGTAGGCGTGGTAATTAACGCCAAACAAACGGAAACAGCGTTTATTTCATTCGATATTTTTTTACTTTATGAATGTGAAAATGTGTGTTTGTGAGTATGGCAAAGCCTCGAGGGCTATCTGCCTAAGAGGAGGGATGCCTTCGTGGAGGACTTTCTAAGGGAAACTGACTCGTATACACGTTACACATGGGGAAATCCACGAAAACGCCCATGCAGCCAGCCCGTTCGCGGGATTCGAACCTCAGACCGAACTACCAGTGTTCAGCGATTTTACCGCTCGGCCGCTGGTGGGCTTAGTTTATGAATGAAAACTTAGAAGAATTCTGTGGAATATATTTTAAATAACTTACTTACCTTATTAATAGTTTATTTGTATTTGAATTTAAACTTTTAAAAGTACGTAATTGTTTTACAAGAAAAGGTGTTTACACGGAGATACCATATGCACTTTTTTTTTTCTGTTAGAAAGAGTCTGTTGTGTAAATTTCCATAGCGCATTAATTTATACAAATAAAGGAATATTAAAAAATTAACCTAATGAAAACATTCAGTAAACATTTAAGGGCGTCGGACACCTATTCTTTTTTACCTAAATTATGAAAAGTAAGTATAACTAAAATTATATTTTATTCCATTATGCGCTATTTCTATTGAAACTCTTTTCGGGATCTTGGATCGTAATCTTGTTACTGGTACCTACTACAAAGTGCACAAACCAGTAAATAAAAATAAGAAAAATTAACATTAACAAAAATAGAGAAAACAAAGGCGTTTAATTTTTAACACCGCACCCGAAGGCAAAAAGACAAATAAGGACAAAGTCATTCAATAAACTTAAAATAATAATAATAAAAAAATCCGTGTAAAGCAGAGTATATGAAAGCTACGAGCAGGGATAGAACCGGAGTCTAATAATTTTGTGCATCTCCAAATCAGATGATGGTGGTTCAGTGGGTTTACTAATTTTAACACTTTTACGTTTTAATAATATTTTAATTACTATATACAGAGCGTATTCTTAGGCCGCCGCCTTCAACATGAACAAACTTTATTCTCTACAACTAAGCGAGCAACAGCGCCCTCTAGCCTTTTTCTTCAAATTACACAACACTCCCCACCTGAACTCGGTGGAGAGTTCATCTTTCAATAATATATTCTAGAATATTCAATTAATATTTCGACAATAAATCCTGGAGAAATGGTTAAATATAACAAACATGCATACATAATTATAAGCACATAAAATTTTACAAAACATTAAACGATACCTATCAGCAAGGTCAGGAGAATCAAACCTAAAAGTACAAAATACAAACATTAGTTAAGTTCCATATTATATAACAATTGTATAGGCCTTTTTAAGGTACCAGTAGGTGTTTTAATTATGCAAGATCTTATTTTACCATCTCTGCCTGGCATTAATTCCAAAATTTGCCCTATTGTCCAGAGATTTCTGGGATGTTAATTGATTAGTAGGGCAGAGATAGTAATCGTCTACCAACCAGAAATTGAGAGGGCGTTAGTGGAGAAGGTTCATTGGGATCGGTAAACACGTAGGTAATTGGTCTACAATTAATCATTGCCTGGATTTCAAGCTCTTTCACAGTAAGGGATGCTCGACCAATAATTTTGCATAAGCTGGATTTTATGGTTCGTACCATACGCTCCCAAAACCCTCCCCACCATGGACCCCTCTCAATAATAAATTTCCAATTTATGCCTCTAGCAGAAAATAATTCTTTCACAGATGAGTCACTCAAAGTTTTAAAAATATATTTTAGTTCTTTATCAGCTCTTTTAAAAGTCTTGGCATTATCGGAGTACACGGTGGTACACAGTCCTCGGCGAGCTAAAAATCTTCGGAAAGCTAGCAAAAAACTTTCAGTGCTGAGATCAGTTACTATCTCTATATGTAAGGCACGAGTGACCGCACACGTTAACAACAGCATGTAAACTTTACCTTGCCTGTCTTTCGTAAAAAATGGAACGGCGAAGTCCAACCCGGTCGCAGCAAATGAAGGCGCCTCTTGGATTCTGTCTGGAGGAAGTGGAGCGATATCCTGTACCCCAGGACGAGCACTATATCGTTTGCATATCACACATTTGCTGATGATAGTCTTAACACGCTGTCTTCCCTAAATGATCCAATATTTGTCTCTGATCTGAGTTAGTGTCGAATTAACTCCAGCATGGAATACCCTTTCATGCGAGTCCGTGATGATCAACTCGGTAAACTTGCATTTTGAGGGTAATAGAATAGGATGTTTTAAATTCTCGTGACAGTCTGAAAATTGAATGCGACCTTTCAACCGAAGAATTCCCTCCTCATCAAGCCTTGGATTAAGGGAGTAGATGGAAGAATCGAGAATTGATTTTTTATTTGATAACTTAATTATTTCCGCTTGATACGATTCTCGTTGCGTAATTTTTACCCAATAATGTTCAGCTGCTTTAATCTCAAAAGCACTTAAAGGTCCATTCTCTGTAGACCTTTTCCGAAGCCTCCCAATAAATCTAAATACATAGGCAGTAATTCGAAGTAATTTTCCTAAAGAACTTAATTTTTCTATATGCAAAATTGGGGATTCATTGTTAATCACAGGTACAGTCAGAATAATACTTTTCCTTAACTCCAACGATTCTGAATTTGGTTGTAATTTCTTTTGTTTCGGAAAACTTTCAGTAGGAAAACGTAACCAGTGTGGCCCATGCCACCACAGATCATTCTTAACTAGTGACTGAGCACTAATTCCTCGAGTTAGTAAATCGGAAGGATTTTGTTTCCCTTCGCAATGGTTCCACAATTTTTTGTTGCATATACTCTGTATTTCTGTAACACGATTGGCGATAAATGGTTTCCAATTATTTGGCGAACCTTTAATCCAAGTAATGGCGATTTCGGAATCACTCCAAAAATAAACATCCTCAATTAAATCACCAAACAATTTTTTCAAATATTTATACATTCGAGCAGCCACGAGTGCTCCCATTAACTCTAAACGAGGAAGCGTGATTGATCTTAAAGGTGCAACCCTGCATTTTGACATGATAAAGGAAGTTTTAATTTTAGAATCACTCGTACAATATCTGAAATATGCGATGGCCCCATATGCTTTAGGACTAGCGTCCGAAAATAGGTGAAGGCTTATATTCATTGGATCATCATCAAAGAAATTTCGCTGTATCGATATTTCAGTTAAATCATTAAGTTCCTCCCGCCAAATGTTGAATTTGTCCTTAATCTTTGCAGGAAGGACCTCATCCCAGTCAGAACCGGAACACCAGATTTCTTGCATAATAATTTTCGCCCGAATAACAAAGGGTGCAATAAATCCAAATGGATCGTATATTTGGGCGATACTTTGCAAAAGTTTTCTTTTTGTAGCAAAATCGTTTCCAGTAGAAAAGTCAATTAAATTTTTTTAAATTTAACTTTATATTGTCTTCAATGGAATTCCAAATCATGCCTAAGAAATTCGATTCACTAGTTAATTTGTTATCTGATTCCTTAATCCAATTTAAGACCCATAAATCCTTTAATGCTTTAGAATTAGTTCTTAATTTTCTAAAATTCATCCCAGCATCCTTAAATATATTAACCGCATCTACAGATAACCGATATGCATCTTCAACAGTTCCTGCTCCAAAATATAGGTCATCGACATAGACAGAAGAATTTAACATTTGGAAACTGTCCGGCATTTTATCTTTATATTTTCGAATGTGATATTTTATAGTGGCGGCCAAAATGAAAGGAGATATAGTCAAACCGAAAGCTACGCGACACATTTGCATAATCTTAAAGGAGTCATTATTTTCATTAAACCAAAGAAATTTTAGAAATTTTCTATCACCTTCAGCAATTCCTATCATCAAAAAGGCTTTTTCAACGTCTCCACAAAACGCTATCTTAAACTTACGAAAATTTAACATAATGTCTAGTATATTTGGATTTAGATTAGGTCCCGATTCAAGGCAGTCATTTAACGAATTCGTGTCCTCTGTGCTTGAGCTAGCATCGTACAGAATTCTTACCTTAGTAGTTTCACTAGGTCGTATCACTGCTCGGTGAGGCATAAAATATCCCAAATTTGTATCATTATTTGGACATTCCTCCACAATTCCTTCTAATATCTGGTTCTCAATTATATTTTTATATTCCCGAAAAATCTCCGGAGTTTTACTTAGTTTATTGTGAAGGTTTGCGAATCGTTTCTTAGCTACCTCAAAATTATTTCCTAAATTATTTGGACTGTATTTCCAGATTAAATTTGCCTCATATCTTCCGTTTTTAAACTGCAAATTTCTTTCAAACTGGTCTACTATTTCGCAGTCAATATCGGAATAATCATCAGAATCATTAATACCCATATGTTCTAATTCCCCAAAACCTTTTAAATCTTTCAACACAACAGTGTTTGTCATTACCGCTAAATTTTCAGAACAATTTTTGTTTGTTTTATTTTTCTCGATTCCTTCGGCAACCCAACCAAACACAGAACTGACTACGTACAACCCTTCAGATATTTTAATTCTTTCAGAATAAACTACATTCCAGAATTCATCCCCTCCAATTAATATCTCAACATCTATGTTATTTTTTCTTGCGCAATCGGCGATCTGCAACCCCATATGCTCCATGAAGTCTGCAATTTGTTTACTAGGCACACTGATGGACGCCGAGGAAATAACATCCGAGATCAAACATTCAATTTTTATTTTATTATTTTGTTTCCAATTCTGAATTTCGATTTCAACGACCGGATAGGAATGATTCATTGCCTTCGTCGCACCAAATGAATAAACAGAAAGTCTTTCATAACGGATTGGAGTAAGTTTTAAATGGTCGGCCAATTTTTTCGTTATAAAGGATCTGTGACTGCCTTGATCAAGAATTAATCTAGTTAATTTTGATTTATACTTAGAACAAGCATAAACTGTACAAGTTTGTAATAATATTTCCCTGGCATTACAGTCATTATTATTATCACCTTGAGGAACAGAAGCAATCAATTTTAAGTTTTGAACTTTATTTCTTTCCTCAGAATTCAAAGTCAGAGATTCAGTTTCATTTTTGGAATAACCTTGTTCCAACTTTTTGTTTACAAGGGATTTATTAGTACAAATCGATTCATTGTGATACATACCGCCACATTTATTACATTTAGTTTTATTTCTGCACCTTTCTGATGTATGGAATTTTTTAAAACAAGAAAAGCAGCGGTTTTCGGATCTTAGTTTCTTTAATTTATCAGAAACATTCACTTCGCATTTAAATGACTCGTACAAATTATCACAAAAGATGCATTTTCGGTTAACTGCAGTATGAAATGCAGCCGTGGGTGTATTTTTTACATATTTTCTAGTTTCATATTTTGATTGATCGACTCGCGGAGGCACAGGATTTTTCCTTTCGCTTAATACTAGATATGAAACTTCCCTGCATTCTATTTACGTTTTAATAAATTGTGTTAATTCCGAAACTTCAACTTTATCTTTCGATCCTCTTTGCCGATTAAATTCCAAAACTAAATCGTCCGGAATTAATTTCAATAATATTGGAATTAATAAATGTCCATATGAGCCAGAAGTTACTTCTAAAGTTTCCAAATTACGAATCGAAACTTCTAATTCGTCATATAATTTACGTAAAGCCTTTACGTTAGCAGAATTTTTAACGGCTTCTAAATTGAGAATTTTATTCATGAATGAATTAATGATCAGGTCTTTTCGACCATATCTGTCCTTTAGTAATGCTACACAACTATCATAATTACTTTCTGTTAACTCAAAGCCTGACACAACATTCGAAGCTTGTCCCGTTAAGAATGTTTTTAAGTATACAAATTTTTGTATTTTTGAAAGCGTTTCGTTTTTATGTATCGAATTTTCGAAACTATTCTAAAATTCATTCCATTGTTTGGGGTCTCCCCAAAATTTATCAATCATTAATTTTGGTAATTTCAGCGTACTACTCCTACTAGAACTGGAACTTACATGCAAAATTCCATTACCACTAGACTGGTTTAAATCAGAACTTTGGGGATTCCTCGCTGGCGGTACTGCGGTAACCGTACCTAGAAACTGCTTAATTTGACTACAAGCAATTATACATTTGTCATTGTATTCTTCGCTTATACTACAATATTCTTCAATTAAGTTAACATCAATTAACTCTTGTATTTCATCATCAAGCGTTCTTAAATTATTTTTCTTTTCGGTTAATAATTCAAACAATTCTCGTAATTCTTTAATCAAATTTTCCTCCCCTTCAATTTTTAATTTATCTTCAATCACTTTAATTAACCTAGTAACAGACGATCTCAATGTGGAACGTTTACGTTTCAATCTATCTAACTTCTCTTCCATTTTATTTAATTTAAATACACCCACGACAGCAATAATAAATACTTACTAATGTACGACAAATAATCACTAAATAATTAATTTAAGATTTCCCTACCTTTATTTGGAATTCCATTGTCACTTGAATATGAAATATCCATTGAAATCGAAACACTTGGATCGAACACCTAAAATCTTCACAAAGACTTAATTCCTTACGCCGATGCACCATCTAATAATTTTGTGCATCTCCAAATCAGATGATGGTGGTTCAGTGGGTTTACTAATTTTAACACTTTTACGTTTTAATAATATTTTAATTACTATATACAGAGCGTATTCTTAGGCCGCCGCCTTCAACATGAACAAACTTTATTCTCTACAACTAAGCGAGCAACAGCGCCCTCTAGCCTTTTTCTTCAAATTACACAACACGGAGATCTAGAAGTATGATGACTTTTTCCGCGCTTGTTATCGCAGAGCTGCGGTTTCGCCGGTGAGTTATGCACAATTTTTGGTACAAGACGCACAAATACAAATTGTAAAGGCGATGAACCAAAAGTCGCCAAGCACTAGGTTCTGTAACCCTACGTTTCCTGTTTTAACCAATCGGAGCAAACAGTAGAAGAAAAGGTCTGTAGGCTTTGCGAATATGCAGCCTACAGACCGTTTCTTCTGCTGTTTGCTCCGATTGGTTAAAACAGGAAACGTAGGGTTACAGAATCTTGTACTTGGCGACTTTTGCTTCATAGCCTATACTATTTCTATATTAGCCTCGTGTACCAAAAAGTGTGCGAAAGCCAACGGCGAAACCGCAGATCAACAGTAACGAGGGTGGGAATTTCTCGGACTTCTAGATCGCCGGTTCTATCCCCGCTCGAGACTTTTACGAATTCTGCTCTGGACGGATTTATTTTTATCTTCACTTTATTGAATGACTTTATCATTTTTGGTCTTTTCGCCTTCGGGTGCGATGTTAAAAATTTAACACTTTCATTTTCTCTATTTTTGTTTAATGATAATTTTTCTTATTTTTATTTACTGGTTTGTACTCTTTGCAGCAGGTACCAGTAGCAAGATTATGCACCAAGATCCTGAAAAGCGTTTCTATAGAAACAGAGCATAATAGAATAAAATATAATTTTAGTTATACTTACTTTCATAATTTATATTAAAAGAATATGTATCCAATGCCCTTAAACGTTTAATGAATTGATTGATTGTAAATATTGATTGTAAATCTTTTTTCTTGCAAACCAATTATCGTACTTTTAACAGTTTAAATTCAAATACAAATAAACTATTAATAAGATCAGTAGGTTATTTAAAATATATTCCACACAATTCCCCTTAGCTTTCATTCATAAAATAAAAAAAAAAATTATCGAATGAAATAAACGCTGTTTCTCCTCACTGTACTGAAAGCCTGCAAGGTTTGTTTGGCGTTAATTACCACGCCTACAAGGCGATAACTCGCCATTTCAAATATGACCGACAAGCAGATGTTTCATCCAATGAGAGCAGACCGTAGTAGAAATGGTCTGTAGGCTTTGTGAATATGCCTGCAACTCGTGAGACTGTTGCCACTCGGAAACGTGAGTGCGAAAAATAGTGATTTCAGAGTTTTTAATTAATATCTCGGCTGATTAAATTCGTACGAAAATGGGAACAGTTGAAATGGCTTCCCACAAAACTGTGGAATCGGAAATAATGTATTTAATGTTTGGCAATGCTATTTTTATTTCATTGTAAAACTTAGAAATTCATTATTAACAAACTCTAGGATTTGAAAGCGAGTCATCATGTGCATCAGAATTAGCTACTCTATCAGCACAAGGCTGCAATTCCACTCGTACGTCACTTCGCTGTTTTTAGTGACTGTCCAATCACTAAATATATCTTTCTTATCACTAAATTCATCAGATAATGTCTCACATATGATATCACATTGGATCTTTAACGTTTCTTTTATCTTCGAGGGAAAAGAAGAAATTTTTTCAGCTCGCACATAGCTATCATTGCACTGCATCATTGACAATCAACTGCCATTCGAACCTATCATCGACAATCAACTGTCATTCGAATTCCAAATACGGCCGCACCCACACGAAATTTGTTAAGCAAAAGCGCTAGTTCATTAAAACGACCTTACAAACTGTCAAAACCCAGTAGAAGATTAATAAATTAAGACTCAATGTCTTAAAGACAAGAAAACAAAACAATAAAAAAGGCATCAATTCTCCTGATCGCTTCACGGGATGTTCATGAAACTATTTACGAATATCCTCCTTTCTCTTATCTACAAGTATGCGCTAGTTGAAAAACACGATCTCTAGTGTTCGACATGATACTGGACTTGATGGCTGGGGTGTGGCAAGAATCAATCTAGACAGACATCAACTGTACGATAAAGGGTACTTATACAGAAAATGTTTATTACATTTTAATCTCTGCTTTCGTCATAAAAAATGCATGTCATCTGTTAGTTCTTCTCCTTCTGTAGCACAAAATGGATTGTATATGCGTACATAAATTCAGAATACTCAGCATATTTACTATAATGTATAAAAGGATATTAACAGTAGTAACTTTCGCATGTATAATAATAGCAGTAAAGTAGAATATATAGTATCGAAAGGATAATATTAAATGTATAATACAATGTCTAGTATTGAACGTGACACATTAACAGTTTATTTATCCTGACAAATGTATATGAAACGTAACATATTATGGATTATTTATGCGTATTTGAACATAGAATGCTTAGCATACCTATTGTAATGCATCAATGAGTATTAACAGTAGCACGTATCGTATCCATAATGATAACGGTAAATCAGAACTTATAATAATGAATTCATAGTATTGAAATGTATAGTATTGACATGTATAGTATTGAATATATAGTACTAAATGTATTGTATTGAATTTGTAGTAGCGTGTCACTCTTTTGTAACATATAATGGATTGTATATGCGTATTTAAACAGAGAATGCTTAGCATACCTATTGTAATATATAAATATGTCCGAATAACAGAAAACTTCGGATGCATAATGATAACAGTAAAGTGGAATTTATAGTATGGAATGTATAGTACTGAATGTTTAGCTCACTTTAATAATAAGCAAGTGTTTAGGTTGTAGCAAATAGTTCGAATAAGTTTGTATTACGTGAATTATGTACAGAGTAACTGTAATCGCAAGTGATATATATCTAATGCAAAGCAATGTATATATAGCTATGGTGGCTAAGTAAAGAGTAAACTTTAATCGCAAGTGTTCCTTAACTAACACAATGTAAATTATCTAACTGACACAGGATTTGTGCATTTTTGGTATGTACTTATATTCCAGACTTATTGATTTGGTATGGTTTGAATGTGTTTGATGTAAAATTGGCATGTCGCAAAAGCCCCTGTTTGGCCATGTTCTTGTGTTTCTCTTTCATTTCAATAGGTCCTGGGGCCCGGGCAGCTGGAGGGCAGCAAAAACCAACGGATGCTCTGGATAATGGTGGACATGGTGCTGTACTGATTAACCACTATGGTAAAGGAACAGTGCCCACGTCCTCCGTCACTTTCTCACTCAATCTTAGTTCATCTATCAGTTCTATTAATTCTAGTCTTTTCTTCTGTATTATATATATGTTAAAAAGAATTAAGTAAACAACTGAATTGGGATGTTTTCCTCCAACTTTTATAAGCTTTTTTAATATGTCACGAGAAACTTCTGGTAGTTTCTCGGGTTTTCTGGAAAGCAAAAGATTACAATTACGAGACATCTATTTATTAAATGCGCGTGCTCCTATGTTTAATTTTTCCGGCATAGTTTGCTCTTTCAAATAAGAGCTGCATTTCACATATAAAACAATTTTAATCATAACTCTCCTAAAAAAAATTAAAAACAAAATCCATAACACTATATATATTTTATATATATACTCGTCAGATCTCTCTCTATATATAATATACAGTTATATATGTAAAATATGTAAAATTAACTTTCCGCAATTTAGAACCTCCCCCCTAAGACCAATACCTTCCAGAATTCTCTATCTTATTACGTAATCGCTACTATAAATAATGAAGCTGGTGCCATTTTACACGCATTCAGAAGAAGCTTCCTCTCCGCTTACGCTACAACACCTCGCAGCTGGTATAAGCCCAGCCTTCCTTTGTTAGAAATAATGATGACGCAGAAAGCTTAAATTCAATCGTACTTAGTTTAAATCATTATTGAATATGTAATTTGGAGAAGTTAATCTAAAATCTGCCGTTCGAATGGAACAAAGATGTGTAATTAAAAGCTAAATCATTTTTGTGTCTTCATTGAATCTCGCCTTAACACTCTGCAAAAGCAATGCCTGAACTTAGATGCAAACCTCGTCACTCATGTGCCACGACTGACTGGAAATATTACATACATATACCTCTGGCGAGTTAATTACGTGATTATTTTACTAGCTTCTACCTTGCTGATACCTCTCCGCTTCGCTTCTGCAAAACACCTGCGCCATTTTTTTAAACCAATGCACACAGAAATTTATTCTATTTCGTTATAACTGAATCATAGAATTTCATTATGATTGGATAAATATCTACGGAGATGATTTTATATGTAATAAAATAAAGACTGGAAATTCTTTAAGTTCATGTTTTGTTGTTATCTTCATCTGTAATCCTTCACCATATGCCACAATAACTGCAAGCTGATTCCTTTTCAATGTATAAAAGATACACATGTATATATTCAAAGTTTAAAAGCACTGATGTAGGAACACTGAAAAGTAGAGATAATGATTGCGCAGCATGTAGATAACATATTGAAGAGGAAGAATTTTGAATGCATAAAATGCTGACCCATAATGGCATAATGCAAAATGATTTTAAAATGAGCCTATCTTTAGAATTTCCGATACAGATAAAAATGTTTTTTTCTGTACAACGTTGCGATTGCTAGATTTAAAATGCTCGAGTTTGTTAATAAAAAATTCGTTGAAGTGTTACAAAATATGAAATCGATAATAGAACAAATTCCAAATTTCAAATTTGGGCTTCCAGATGCCCATATTCGCAGGAGGATTAAGTCATTCAAAATTGGATAGCTCTAGGTACTGTTGTTTTATCACAATGCGATAAACATATATATATTTAGGCAGATTATTTAATTTCTTTAAGTATAATACAGGGAGATAATATTGGGTGGCAACAATGTTTAAAGTGAAACAATGTTTATAGTGTGTCGAATAATAAAACGAAATAAATAGTCCTTCTGGGCAATTGCCCCTTTGGACAAAAATGTTTTGTTTATCAAATAAATTGCCTTTCTCTAAGAAGTTTTATAGGTCATTCAGAGCAGTATATAATATGCAAAGTTGCTAAAACGTGCACTAACAAAATCCTTAAGCAATGTCTGGCAGGAGGCGTTAAATTGTAACATTTATGTTTCTGAAGATAAATCAAAAGCAAAATGTGCGTAGCAAAGAGAGCAACGGAAGGCAAAAGCATTGAATTCACTCAGAAATGGGGCAAATTTGGCTGGGAGCAGTAGGAAGTTCTCTTTATGTTCATTTTCCGACAAATGATCGATTGGTGTTGCCAGAAGGATGACTAAGATTTCTGAAAGGATAGGCATTGACCTGGTTTTGTTTGGAAAGTTTCAACCAGGAAAAAGAATGCACTGTTTACATCCAATCCACCAGTCCACTTGAATGACTTCGATTCATTAAAGCTTTGCAGAAACATTTCGACCGTAGTTTCGAGAAAAGAAAATGTTTAGAGAAACATAAAGAAACATAATCTCTTTTGCAAAGAGGCGATAAATGCTTGGTTAAAATCCTTGTTTACGGACAAGTTTTTATTTCTGAGATTTAACTATCTACCATTACCAGGTTCCTTTCTTTAAAGATGCAGTTTTAAATTTTGGTTTTGTATGCGTTGCTTTCCTGTTATAGTACAATGCGAATTTTACTTTATTCCCTCCTCTAATCCATGCACTAAAATTAATCCGCTTTTCGTATTTCCAGAAATATAATATTTTTATTATTCCAATGGTGGTTAGCAATGAAATTCAATGAAAGCATTACGGCTATTCTTAAATTGTTTACCGAAAAACAAATTATAGCTATTTTGATGTTAGACAAATCTGTCATGCTATTCTGCACAAGTCATTTTTAGAGACAGCAAATGTAAACCTTCTTTGGGATTTGAACTATGAATCTTCCAAGATAGTTGTACACCGCGAAAAAAAAGATACAGTTCTATATCTCCCGTTCCACTGGGCATTTCACAAAGTTCAAATTGCATTTTTCATGTCCCGAAAGCACGAATTAAGGTATATATTATATTTACATATAGCATTGTTCTAACATAGGTATTTTGACACAAAATCGGACTTTTTCTGAAATAACATACCAATTTTTTCCATATGTCGATTCTAATTGTGCATTAAACTTTCCACTTTAAATTTTTTCAATTTGCGCCAAGAATTATTCACTTGGCGAACATCTTAATATGTGGCAACCCATTTTACTTTCTCTTACATTACGCCGGAGGGGGGAAAAACACCTCGTTCCTACGTTTTTTCATTGTGCATGAACGGAAGAAAGTCACATCGTTTCTACTTCCAAATAATTTTAGCAAAGTGTTTAAACCCTATCTGATGTTTTATCGCTTTCAACAAATATGCCAAATTTCAAATCGCTGCAATATATAAATTCACGTAAATTTTGTAAAATTTTTAATACAAAAGAAAAAAAACATTTTTTTGCAGATATGCTTAGAAATACATCAATAATGGGAAAAACGTTATAGATTATAATTTAATTTAATTTCTGAAAAATTTATAAAAATTATTTAAACATATAAATTAAAAAAATAAATCATAAAAAATGGGTGAATTTTATTTGGAATGAACCTGAATTTCGAAATCTGAAAGGAAGAATCAAATAAGCTTAAAAAGAAAAGAGAGATTAATAAATATATACTAAACTCCATTAACATTGAGAAGCTAAAATTTTGAAAGCCAATTTTTTAAAAACAGTCATATGATTTTTACAAAACTTGGTAATTTGGCGTAGTTTGAGTCTTAGAATGGAAAGATGGGAAAAAAACTGCCATGTTATCTCAGGAAATGTCCGATTTTGTGTCAGAATACCTATATTAGAACAATGCTATAAATAAATCTAATACATATCCTAAGTCGCGCATTTCAGACATGAAAAACGCAAGTTGAATTGCGTCAATCGGGCCAGTAGAACGGGAGATGTAGAACTGTATCCCTTTTCTTCCCCCCGCGGTGTACAACTATCTTGGAAGATTTATAGTTCAAATCCCAAAGATGGTTTACATTTGCTGGCTTTAAAAATGACTTGTGCAGAATAGCATGACAAATTTTTCTAACGTCAAAATACGTATAATTTTTTTTTTCGGTAAACAATTTAAGAATAACCATTATACTTTCATTGAATTTCATTGCTAAGCACCATTTGAATGATTAATATTACCTATTAGCTACTTATTTTTTCATGTGCTTCGATTCGAGAACATCTATGTATAACATACTGTTGCGTGCGTACGGGTTCGTTACGAAATGAATGCACAAGTCCGATGAAAATTGAACAAAATTTATTATTATCGCAACAAAAGTGCTTCAATTTCCTCAGATATTCGTGCAGTATTACAATATGTCACAATAGTTATCTTTTAACTACTCAAACGTTGAAGAGAACTTAATTCAAAACAGCTAAAAAAAGCTAATCCGCGAATTCGCTACAGTCAACAAGAGCAGTTTTCTAAACAAACTCTTAAAACAACAACAAACTAGCTAAAATTACACGAACTGAGAGATTTTCCTCCTTTTATAAGATTTTAAATCGCGCGCGAGAATTTTCTGGAACTTTCTCGAAATCAAAAAGAGATATTTATTTATTTATTAAATGTTAAATGCACGTGCTCTTGTATTTTTGATTTTTCCGGCTTAGCTTTCCTTTAATATTCGTCACGCGCTGTACTGCACGGGGAATAAAACAATTTAATTTATAACTCAATTAACATTAGCTGTTTTAAATACCAAATCCGTAACAATATGTGCTGTTTCGGTAATGAATATTTTGTTGTATATTCACAAATCTAATTCTTACCATGCCATTAAGTAACTTCCGCCGTTTTTTTTTTTTTTTTTTTTTTTTTTCCCATTCCAGTTTTTCATGTGTTTGTTTCTTAGCCAAAATGGCGTTAGCCCAGAAGGGTTTTGTTTAATTAATTTTGTAAATTAATTTTGTTTTGGTACTTTGCGTCGAAAACTTTAAATGCTCGTTTCACTTTTCAAATTGTCGCCTGTGTTTTATTTAAAGAAATTAAATAATGAAGAATCTCCATAAATATATGTGTGTTTTTCGCATTGTGATAAAACAACGGTACCTAGACCCATCCAGTTTTGAATAACGTAATCCTCCACCGAATATGGGCATCTGGAAGCCCCGCTTTGGAATTTGGAATTTTTTTTTTTTATTATCTATTTCATATTCTGTAAAACTTCAACGAATTTTTGAGTAACAAACTCAACGATTTTAAAGCGAGCAATGGCAACACTGTACGGGGGGGGGAAGAAAAAAACATTTCTTTCTTCAGCGTGCGAGTCTATGTATCGGAAATTTTAAAGATAGGCTCATTTTAAAATTATTTTGCGATATTACTCTAGAAGTGTATTTTATGGTTTGACTATAAGTGCGAAGAACATGATATTTAAATAAATTTAACACAAACGTTTAAAGGCTCCCTTTGAGCGTAGTGTAAAATCTGAAGGCTTACAGATTTTTATTGTTTCTCTCGGGCTTGTATTTATGTTTTGCTTCCACATCAAGGAAAAAATCTAAAATCCAAAGGTGTTTAAAATCTACATATTTTTCCCGCATCTAAATTGCAAAGGTACCCCTAAAAGCATGTTTCAAATATAATAATATGTTAGGGATATAATTATATGTTAGCTACTAAAACCTAACTAATTTATTTTGAAAATCTATTGCACTCAAATTGTAATCAAAGTAATTAAACTGCTATGTATACATTAGAAAAACAAATAATTAAAATAATTATTCATAACTAATAATAATAAAAGCTTTTAGATTTTACTTTACGTCCAATGGGACGTTTTTTAATGCATTTTGTTTTACCTTATTAAATATCATGTTCTTGGCACTTAAAGCATAAAATTCAACAGCAATATTGCAGACGTTTTATCCCAAGAGCTTCGCATATTTAAGATAGTTTGAATAGTTTACTGGAAGGCTGCATTAATAAAAGGAAACTCTCACAACTAAGAAAAATAAAAGTATACCTTCTCGAATGGGACGACGAATTCTAATAGCCCTGTTGAAACAGGAGGATTTCTAGAAAAAACAGCCCCGCCTGAAGCGAAGTCCCGCCTAGCTGTGAAAACAATGTTGCGGCTACGCGGGATTTTTTCAAACCTCACAGAAAACTTCTCGGCTGGACCCCAGTTCCGAGTAGAGTCAAACAATCAGACGAAAGTTCTGCTTCTGAAGCATCATGTGATCCCAATCTGAGCGATAGTCGATTAGTGTTTGGCGTTCAAGTCTTTGTAGTAAGTGAAAATGGTAACCTAGTTAAGTGGGTTTCCTGGAATTGTGCGAGTTCTGAGAATTGTCCCTTTCGACGTCAAGTCCCGTTCTGAGAATTGTCCCTTTCGAAGTCAAGTCCCGTGTAACCGAAACATAATGTGATTGAGGCTTAAGAGACTCTCTCGATGCACTCTACGACCAACTCGGCACTCACTCACTGACTATCAACTCGATACTAACTCCGCACGGACTTGCGATCGACTCGTTAGACGAGACACTAACTAACTCTCCGCTTACCAGCAGGGTTTATATAGCTTTTGGCTTGTGTTCGTTCCAGAAGGTTCTCCATCCGTCTATAGTATATCGCCAATTTTGTCGCTAAATGGGGCAACCCTGCCTTCCCTTGCAATTTTATGGCAACCCTGAACCTGCTTTGCTGGGAAGCTATCTTACAGCAGTAGTACATTTCGTAAAACACTACATTATGAAGGACATGAAAATATGACTACGTACACAATAATAGGCTTGTTAGAGACATAAAACGCAGTCTCTTCGGTAACGAATCGTAACGAAAAATACGGATTTTATTTTCATGACTACCATATTTCTTGAACATAACTAAGAGAAAAAGTAAAGTTTGTTTCCTTTCTAAACCATAAATATTTAATAAAAAGCAGTTTTTGATAAGGTAGAAACTAAATCTCTTTCTAAAAGCCATAAAAGGAAATGTATTTGGAACAGAAAGTCCAAGTCTTATGAAAAATATGCAATTTAAGGGGATATAGCTCCTGAACAAATTTTTATGGTTTACTTACTTAGTTGTGTGCATAGTAACTGTTACAGGAATATTTTTCATTGAATAAATAAGAGGAATAATATATTCATAAATTCCTTATTCCTTCTGCTCGATATTCCCTTTTAAATTACAAATAGAACAGCTCTGTTCCAAGTTTGCGCATTTTTTTATCCAGTGCGCCTTTTATTTAAAAGTTTTGCATTTTAAAATGGTTGAGTCCTAGTTTGAAGAAAATGATATACACAGTAGAATCTCGATAAACAGACAGCAAAAATATCCCGTACGACTGCAACGATCGTTTTTACTACAAGTATCCTTCAGTACTTTTCGTCCCGAAGTTAGCAATTCAATTCCGTTCAGTTGATGATGAATGGAGACATCTGTAATGCCCCACATTCAACATTAATCACTGGGTGTCCTGTATTTAAAGGGTGTCAAGATAATGTTTCGACAAACTTCTGGAAGAGGTAAGGCACATAATAAGGATTAAAAATTGTACAAGAACTCATACTAGAAAATGTCAGGTGTAAGTGGTAGCAGAGGTAGAAGATGGGAAAGGAAACAAGAGAGTAATTAATTTTAAACATTTATTGGACGTAAATACAAATGGTGTGCGATAGCTTGGATGTTCCAACAGATGCTCTAAGTTTGCACCATCAGACGCCAAACATGCCTGACACCGACGGACCATTGATTGCCGGACATGTTCAAACACACTGGGAGTTACTTTGATTGTAGCAGCTGCGCAGAAGAAACTTACACGAGATCCATTTCAGACACAACAGAATCGTGATACACGACAAATTTGATGGCGCCCCACAAAAAGAAATCAAGGATCTATAAATCCGATGTACGTCAGGGCCAGGCAACCGGTCCACCATGCCCAATTCATTGATGCGGGAATGATCTGTTCAAATGGCTGAGAACATCCAGTCCAAAATGAGCAGGCACTCCATTATGTTGGAACCACATGTTCACAAGCTCTCTGTTCGTATAGCGTCCCATACTCTTCGTATGGTGCCTACCGCTCGAACGAGATAATCCTCACTTTCCACAAGCACTCTCCTGTACAACACCTCCTAGCGCCAAGCAATGACGTTTCTGGGCAGGAGTTCCTATGCAATTCTTAATCCTTATGATGTGCCCTACTTCCCCCAGAACTGTCGCAACATTTACGGACAGATTTTTAATCCACTTTGTGACAAAGGTTTTCGTCATGTTTCCACCTTGCGCGCACAGTTTAAAACATTCTCTTGCATAATTTAATTCCATATTTAATATACAGCTTTTATAACACTTGGAAACTACTGTGAAGCAAAAATTCTAAGAATTTCACGTTAAAATTTTATTTTATTTGGAGTTGAGCTTATAAAATGAATTTTATTAAAAAAATAACTGTAATGTTTTCGTGCATAACATTTTATAATATTAAAATATTCATCAGATTTTTGGTTCAGATAGAAATAGTGCCCATATAAAGAATTCTATCAAATTTAATTATGTACCATTACCCATTTTTAAAATATCATGCGCGCAAGGTGGAAACATGACGAAACATTTTGTCACAAAGCGAATTAAATTTCAAAAATATTTGTGGCGACACAAACGTTTTGGTTCCTAGCTTCCAAAGCAGCTATATTATAAAAAGTTGGAAGTAAATGCTTTTAAAATAAACAAAATATTCCAATTCTTGCAACAGTCCCATATTCGAAGATCGTAGGGGGTTTAAGGTGTATGAGCCCCCTTAACAGCGTTATATCTCATTCATTCTGTAACTCAAAATGCACAAAAATTATATCAGCTGAAGAATTACCACATGTATTATTCAAATACTATAATAAATTAAAAATGATGTATAAAAGAAATTAAACAAATAAAAAAGAAACAATTTTTCCCACACGATTCAGCATCGCTTTTCTCATGTGCATGTACTACTCGTAAACATTCTCATCTGTCCGAGTCAGACTGCCGACAATATTTGCTGCTAATGCGGAACACTTAATTCCTCGAATTTCGTTAGAGATATATTATTTCTCATTCAGTTAATTTACTCCTCACATCGCAGCAAAGCCAAAATACATAAAACCTGAAAATATCTTCATTAAAAATTGAAAAATACACAAAAAACCTAAAACACCAAATACAGTTAAAAAATTAATTTTTTTTTACAATTAAAATTACAATTTCCACGCAAAAACAAGCAATTCCGCCGGCGAGCAAGAAGGAACATTTTTCGTTGTACAAAACTGAGGTTTTACTTCTGGTCTCGCTCGGCAAAAAAGAGACTGAAGTCGTAGAAACCGACTTAATTTTTTCTGGACGCTGAGTCAATATACGGGATAATTAACTTAAATTATAATTCCAGACTGGATTAAGCATGCTTTAATTCGCAATAATAAAAGAACACTTTACTTTGTTGTTGTGATGTTGTTTGGCAACAAATCTACTATTCTGGTAAGATTCAAGTGGTAGTAAAATAATTGTCGCCGTTGAAACACTTTTAAATTGTTAATAATTCTACTACTATAGTATGCAGGCTAACTAAAGGCTAACTAAAGGCATAATAAAGGCATAAATAAAAGAAAAAATGCACAATTTACAAATATATTTAAGAATAAAGAAAGTGAGCTCACTCAGCCGAGTAACAGAGTGGATATACATACTTACATTTATATACTTTTAATGTGGCCCATTGCAACCAAAATAAGAGGTGCACATCAACATGTTATAGCAGTTCTATATAAAAAATTTAAACGTTCTGAAGCTATTCGTTTTTGAGTTATGTGAGATGTATGCATATGTACGTACGTACAGACGCCACGAAAAAACCTCTTTTGAACCCATTTTAAATGTTTTATAATTCATTTGTGGAAAAAGACTTCGTTATTTTTTCCTTAAGTACAGCTGGGATGCAAAAAAATCGTTAAATGGCCGTCGATAGCGGTCAAAACGGATATTTTCGATGAAATGCGATACCCGAAATTTTTCGGATTACAATACTTCCTTTTGCTTTGTACAGGGAAGTAAAAATATCAAAATCAAAACCTTTTAAAAAACTGTTATCCAATGTTTACATGCAGATACCAAGTTATTCTCTCAATGTATTTTAATCAAGACCAAAGTTTAAGCATCAAAATCTACAGAAAATAAAAAAAATATTGAACTGCGTATTTAAAGCTTGCAGATTTTACATTACGCCCAAAGAGCCTTTCTTCAAGGTTTTGCGTGTTACCTTTATTTATTAAATATCATGATCTTTGCACTTAAACCATAAAATTCAATTCAACGGCGATATCGCAAAATAATTTTAAAATGAGCAAAACTTCCCAAAGCGAGAAACATATATGCATTTATAATTGAGCATGTCTGGGACATGATAGGCCGCCAAATTCGGGCACCACCAAATATCGCAGATCTGGAGCAAGAACTGATGAATGCCTGGCAGAATGACATTAGGAACCCTTACAACTCCTTGCCTCGACGAATTTCAAGTACGTATTGCCGCCAGTGCGGTTCGACCAACGACTGATTTGAACATTCAATGGGTGATTGTGAGCCATAAACAGGTGCTATGACCTTGATTTTTGAGTCACTTTATTATCTGTGTGTGAGCTACATACCTATTAAATTTCATCAGAAACAACCACTTCCTTCATGGTGCTTCTATTTTATTTTTTTTTTTGCAAAAGCGTGTATGTCTAAAATACCATTGAACGAAAAATAACAATTTCTGATTTTAACATTTCTTTTCCATTATGTTGAAGATCATTGGGAATTCAAAATGAACAGGTCCTTGCACGCTTTTTTTAGCAAAGTGAAAACTCTATTATCATTTAATTGAATACGTTATCGCCTATAATTACTGCTTCCCAAACTTTTCTAAGATTCACCCTTGAACCTCTTGATTAGATATTTGCCTAAGTATATGACATATTTTGATGAATTACCTAAACTGTTCTGATTCGGGTAAGGAAAGATTAAGATTAGTAATTAATTTCAAAAAGAGCTGTGTAATCATAGCATAGGAGACACACGTAAATAACATTAATTAAATCTTAAAAATGACACCACCCAATGGATATCAGAGCCAGAGTTTAAAAGAAAGTGCTTAGAATAATAATGGCTTAATTAATAACCGATGCAAACCTAAAAGTTGTGCAAGGGATAGAAAAAGTGAAAAGAAAAGTATCAATGAAACATCTATGCTACTTGCAAACCTAATTAAGATTTCTAAGTCAAACCGTAGCTACAGATTTCAAGTACTAG
Organism: Stegodyphus dumicola; assembly: GCF_044657685.1. NCBI lineage: Eukaryota > Metazoa > Arthropoda > Arachnida > Araneae > Eresidae > Stegodyphus > Stegodyphus dumicola. Next base: position 272,625,626 of record NC_140770.1, on the reverse strand, counting down.
CCTGACGCTTGAAACAAACTGCGTCAAAATTTTAGAAAAGCTTCTGAATTCCTTCCCTCTGTATATTAAATTTACAATGTTTTTATTATTATCATTATTTCACATTACACGTGCTATTAGTCTTCACACTCACTTTTCGTCCATACCACTTTTGTATCCGAATCATTTACCACAAAATGTCATAGCCATGTATTATTTATAAAGCAAAAATTTCATGCGGACACCACATGACCTCCATGTACACATAAATTATATGCATTCCCCCACTTCACGCAAACTTATTTCCTCCAGTTATTAAAATTTAATTAACTGATCCCTCAAGGAGAGTTGAAAATGACATCAAAAATTGAAAATTATGAGATGGAATATTCCGGTCAATTTTTGCCATACGGAAGTCAAACTTCTTAGAATTTCATTTTTTCATAACGAGTATAAACCTTTCCCAGCTATAAGCACAGGAACCAGGTTTGGTTTATTTGATTACGGTAAAGCAAACTAGAGCTATCTGCGCAATGGGAGCGATGTCTTCGTGAAGAACTTTCCAAGTGAAGTTCTTCCCATTTTCTTTTGCACATGGGGAAAACCATCAAAGAGCCTATGCAGCCATCCGGTTCGCCTGAAATCTAACACAAATCTCAACTACCAATGTTCCATAAGAACCCGGAGGCAGCACTGAGAGTTAAATTTCGTTATTTGTCCAAAATTAAGTTACAATGTATTTCTCCCGCCTCCTTAGTATGCCTTCGTGGTGTAGTGGTCAGCACTCTCAGCGCATATTCCAAAGGTCCATGGTTCGAGTCCAGGCGAGGGCATTGCTCATTTCCATCTGTCCTACTTCCAAATAACTTAATGCCTCTACAGTGGCGGCCGTACTAAAAAAAGGTAGTGGATGATAATTCTCCACCACCAGGATTTGGGGATTGGGTTCCCTAACCCGCTGTCGCCTTTTCAAAGGGAAGTATATAAGACATTTCTCCCGCCTTCTTAGCATGTCTTCGTGGTGTAACGGCCAGCACACTCGGCGCGTATTCGAGAGGTCAGTGGTTCGAGTCCAGGGGAGAAGCATTGCTCATTTTACATCTTTCCTTCTTTGAAATAACGTAATGTCTCTACAGCACTTCACCATCGTCTAGAACATAAAACCCAGAGTCTAACAAATTCCATCCATTCTTCTTTATCCTCAGCTCTAACTTCTAAAGATCCAGGAATTTTCAAAACAGTATTTCTTAATTCCTCAAGAGACGCATCATTCTCATCTTCTCCTTTCTCTTGGGCTTCTTTTTCCTTCTCTTTTTCAGTTGAATCCGAAAAATTCTGAAATTCTGAAAGGGATTCGAATAACCAGTGATTCGAATTGTCGGAGTTTGGATAACTAGAATTGTCTAGTTATCCGAACTAGACAATTAAAATACAAATAATAAATTTAAAAAAAATCAATTAAAAATAATTGGTAAATAAATCAATTAAAAAAAAGCTTTTACACGTTATTACATCATTGGATGGCGTGGTTCGCATGTCGGTAACTGATGTCGATCCTATACCTGTGAAATTCCACGATGTGTGGATGCTACGTCGCGTCGATTCAAAACAGTAATAGTGTGTTGTAGTAATGCAGTTCAAAACAGTAATGCAGTGTCGATTACTACGCAGTGCCGATCCTGTACACTGCGAAAAAATAAATAAATGAAAATCTGAAAAGTTTCAGATTAAATTACGTCCAAAGAGGCGATCTTTTAACATTTTGTCTGTTACCTTTCATTTATTAAATATCACGTTCTTCGAACTTAAACCATAAAATTCAATTCAAGAGCAATATCACAAAATAGTTCTAAGCTGAGCCTATCCCTCTAGAACAGTGGTGCGCAAACCAGAAGTTTTTTGGGGGTCGCCAAATTTTTATGAAATGCATTATGCCTGCATGCTGCATACCATACAGTGTACATATAAAGAGTGAAGCGCCGTCACTCATTTAATTGCAATTTCATGCTGTCCGCTCTTTCTTTGACCATAATGCGTAATGTATGTAAAGTGTGAAACGCAAGTTTTTCACTTCGGTAGATAGAGCCCTCTTCGCGGTAATTCGCCAGTTTTACTAAAAAGCGCCTATTTGACTAGACGTTAACCGCAGGGAAAGGGGAAATATTCGCTTCCGTGATCAGCCAATCAGATGGTGAGGTACGCGGTGTATCTGAGAGTCAGAGTGAAGACGTGAAGTGTTCGCATGAAGTTGTAGCATGTAGCAGTTGGCCTGCAATTGTTTTAGTTTATCCTCGAGTTTTATCATGTGACGTTGTGTAATTATGATTTTTTATATTTTTATCGTGCTCTGCTACTCTTTGTTATCAGGTATGTACTATCATTAGAGAAAAATCTTTCTTAATTGAATTTCTCGAAAAAAAATGATAAAATTTTATATATTATTTGTTTTAGTTCAAATAATTTAATATCCTATCTTCATAATGGATAGATGGGTAATACGTACACCAGGTACATCTTCAGCTAACAAACGAACAATACTGATGAGGAGTCGCAAAATACTGAACTAAGTGCCCGATCTAAAAAAATAAGAAAATACAATGAGGAATTTATTAAGTATGGTTTTACATTTTGTGTTGTTGATGATGAAGAACGCCCGATATGTGTCATTTGCAACGAAAAATTAGCAAATGAGAGCATGAAACCAGCTAAATTAAAAAGGCACCTGGAAAATAAACATAAAGAACTTCAAAATAAACATGCCGATTTTTTTCAAAGACGAGCTGAAAATCTGAAAATTCAAAGTGCACATTTAAAGAAATTTACAATACATCAGAAAGCATTAAGAGCTTCTTTAGAAGTTTCTTATCTAATAGGAAAAACAATGAAATCCCATACAATTGGAGAATCCCTTATCCTTCCTGCAGCAACTAAGATGACATCAATTATGCATGGCGATAACTATGGAAATGAACTAAAATCAATACCATTATCAAGCGATACCGTGTCTCGGCGGATTTCTTCTGACACGAAATATCGAGTCAGAAGTCATAAAACGCATACAAAATTCATCTGTATTTGCTTTACAACTGGACGAGACTACCGATATTACTAAAATGTCACAACTAATTATTTACGTTAGGTTTATTTTTAATGAAGATATAACAGAAACGTTTTTATGTTGCAAAAGTTTGAAAGGACAAACAACTGGAGAAAAAATATTCGAAGTAATAAATGAATATTTTGTAACAAAGTCCCTTACCTGGGCAAACTGTGTTGCGGTTTGTACTGATGGTGCTGCAGTATTAACAGGTTTGAATTCAGAAGCTCAGAGGCTTAATTCAGAAGGTGGCGCCTCATATGGTATTTAATCACTGTATGATTCATCGGCTAGCTCTTAATGCAAAAGATATGGATGAAGAGTTGCACAACATATTACAAGACGCTGTTAGTTCAATTAACTACATTAATGCAACAGCCACAACAGCCGTCTCTTTTCAATACTTTGCAATGAGATGGGCTCAACGTATGAGAGATTACTGTTACACACCGAAATCAGATGGCTTTCACGTGGGAAAATACTACGACGGATATTTGATTTGAGAAATTAAGTGTACATATTTTTAATCGAAAAGAAACATAGATTGGCAAGTTATATCAATGAAGTTTGTCTAGGGAAGCTGAGCTATTTAGTTGATATTTTCGAAAAACTTAACGACTTAAATTTGAGCTTTCAGGGTGAGAATTCAACTATCATAACTTCAGCCAATAAAATTCAAGCTTTTAAGAATAAGCTTAGTCTCTGGCAAACTGAACTGAATAAAAACAACACCGACATGTTTCCTTGCTTTAATGATTTTATCGAGGAAAATAATATAGATATATTTACATTTAAAAACATCAGCTCCATCACATTCGAAAGTTAAAGAAAAATTTTTCGAGAAGATTCGAGGATTTTCCTGAAAACGATCTTGCTTGGATTCGTGATCCATTTCCTTTGACATATGCAGTTCAACTCTTCAAATTAGGGAGAAAGAGCAATTGATAGATCTAATTAGTGATTATACTCTTCGAAATCAATTTAAGATTGCCAAATTTAAGATTGCCTTGCCAAAAATTTTGGCTATCCGTGGAAAAACAATATCCCGTTTTATGCAAGAATGCCATCAGATACAATTTGCATCAACTTATTTATGTGAAACTGGATTTAGCAAACTAGTTTCAATAAAAACTAAATACCGCTCGCGTTTAAACCCTGAAGATTATATGCGAATTGCAATTAGCAACATACATCCAAACATCGATGAGATACTTAGAAACTTGCAGCCACATACATCTCATTAAAGGGCAATTTACTGATTTTTGTGTTATACAAAAAGTATTTTCTTAAAATTATAAATAAAATTAATATGAATCAGATATGATGATGTTTTTATTCGATGAAACGAAAGAAATGCGCGAAATATACGTCGTATTTGTGAACATTTACCTCTAGGGGTCGCCAAAAATTTTCTCTCTACAAAATGGGTCGCAGTCGAAAAAGGTTTGCGCATCACTGCTCTTGAAGACGCGCGGAGACAAAAATGTTTTTTCTGCACAACGTTGTCATCGCTCGCTTTGAAATCCCAGAGGTTGTTAATCAAAAATTCTTTAAAGATTAACAAATATGTAATCGATAATAAAACAAATTCCAAATTTCAAATTTGGGCTTCCACATGCCCATATTCCCAGTAGGATTACGTCATTCAAAATTCGATGGTTCTATGTTCCGTTGTTTTATCACAATGCGAGAAATATACATACATTTATGCAGATATTTTTCATTATTTAATTTCTTCAAATAGTAGAATGCAGGATTCTAACATTCGGTGGCAACAATTTGAAAATTGAAACGGACATTTATAATGACCCTATGCAAAATCGCAAAACGAAAATAATAGTCATTCAGGGACACAGCCCCTTTGGGCTAAAAAATTGGGCAGTTCTACATCTCCCGTTCTACTGGGCCGATTGACTAAATTTAACTTGCGTTTCTAATGCCTCGAAAGCGCAACTTAGATACATATTAGATTTATATATAGCATTGCTCTAATGTAGATATTTTGAGACGAAATGAAACTTTTTCTGAAATGGCATGCCAATTTTTTTCCTTATTTCGATCCTAGGAATAATTAGCTCTCAAAATTTTAGCTCCTCAATGTTAATTGAGTTTGGTGTATTAAACGTATTTGATTCTTCTTTTACCATTTCGACATTCAGTTCATTCCAAACAAAATTCATCCATTTATTATGATTTATTTTTTAAATTGTTATTTTTAAATAATTTTATAAATTTTTCGAAAAAATATCAAATTATAATCTATAAAATTTTTACCAACATCTTACTGTAGACGTATTTCTAAGCATACCTGCAAAAAATAATTTTTTTCATTCAAAATTTCCGAAGATATACGGGAATTTATATATTGGCGCGTTCTGAAATTTGGCATATTTATTGAAAGAGATAAAACATCAATTGTGGTTTAAATACTTTGTTAAAATTATTTGAAAGTAGGAACGATGTTTTTCCGTTCATGCTCAATGTAAAAAAGCAGGAACGAGGGGCCTTTTTTCGCTAAGGCATAATGGAAGGGAAACGAAAATAGATTGCCATATACTAAAAAGTTCGCCAAGTGAATTATTCTTGCGCAAATTTAAAAAAAATAAGCCAAGATCAATTTTTAAATTTCTGCATAAATTTCACACCAAAAATTACAAAACGTAATATCTAGGCATCATTTGAGTCGCAGATTCGAAATATGGGAAAAAGTCTGTTATTTCAGAAAAAGGTCCGATTTTGTGTCAAAATGCCTATGTTAGAATAATGCTATATATAAATCTAATATATATAGTAAGTCGTGCTTTGGAGACATGAAAAACGAATTTCGTTAATCGGACCAGTAGAACGGAAGCTATAGAACTGTCCTGTTTTTTTTTTTTCGAACAGTCTATTGCAAAGTGGATCATTTACGGTGTCTATTCTACGCAGTGTCGATCCTGTGGCGTGTGTATTGTATGCGGCATCGATTTTGTACAGTGACTATTCTATGCAGTATCTGCACTGTGCATTCTAACGCAATGTCGATCTTATGCAGTGTTACATCGTGTCGATTCTGTACAATACCTGTTCTACACAGGGTCGGTACTACGAATGTAAGCCAAGAGTGCGTTGTTTTTTCTGTGTAATAAAAATGGACGTGGATTTCTTTGTGTTTTGAATGCAGTAACACCTACTTTTAAATGATAACAAATAACCATCTGCATTAAAATCCTTTCGTGTTGTCTGACAGACGACACATCGACATAAACAGTTCTAAAGATTACGAATGATTGCCACAAAGTCTTTGATTATTAAGTATATCTTTCATTAGGTTATGAAATGAGAGATTACTATCAAATGATTGCAAAGAAAAGAGAGAAACATTCTCATTGACTGATAAACACAGTGTCGTACGCAAGACTATAAATAACAGATCTGCTACGAACGTATTTACACAGATGACAGATGGCCGCAGCAAAATTTTTTGCCCCAGCTTCCAAAGCAGAAAGTAATATAACCTGGGGAAAGATCATAACCTGAAACTCCGAACTACACCTGGTTAAAGAAAGATAAGAAAAACAGGTAAATAAATGCTCAACACAATACAGAACTTCTAAGAACCGTTTGTAGTTTAAGGACTTCTAATCCTGCAGAAATTGAAAGTGAATATAAGTTCCTGTATTTTTAATAAATAATATATAATTTAATAAGCTTCGAAAATTTAGAGAACTTGTAAACGTTTAATTTAAATTATACTGAAAACTAATTTAAATTCCGAATTATTAATTAGAAAACCATTAGAAAACAATATGATGTGATAATCACATAACTTTAAAAAAAAAAAAAAAGAAAAGAAAAGAAAAACTGAAAGCATTCTTATATGATGCCCAAAGGGGCGTTTTTAACATTTTGCGTGTTACCTTTATTTATTAAATATCATGTTCTTCGCACTTAAACCGTAAAATTCATTTCAACAGCAATGTCGCAAACTATTTAAAAGTGCATATCTTTAGAAATTCCGATACACAGTCTCGCTCGCTGGAGTTATTTTTTTCCGCTTTTTTCGTACAGTGTTGCCGTTGCTCGCTTTGAAATCGTTGACTTTGTTAACCACTTGCGCTACGACTAAACATCACGGTTGCGGTGCCGTGCGCTACAATGTAACAAACAGTAAAGTGTCTCATTTACGCCGCTCCGCGTCTGCGAGTGCAATCCAGAGCTGTAACTCGAGAAATAAACAATCTCGTTGTTAGGCGACGTGTGCACCACGTTATTTTCATTTTTGCGATAAATGCCTATCGACGTGGTGTTCACGTCGCTCGCGGTTTGAGACGAAAGCATCTCGACGTGCGTGGCACGTCTTTTTAGCGCAAGTGGTTAATCAAAAAATTTAATTTTTGAAAAAATATGAAATAGATAATAAAACAAATTCCGAATTCGGGGCTCCGCATGCCCATATTCGGGTGGACACGCACGTTATTCAAAATAGGGTGGCTCTAGGTACCGTCGTTTTACCACAATGCGAGAAACACACATACCTTTATGCAGATTTGTCATTATTTAATTTACACTCATGTCCATAAATTAAGGATAATTCGGAGTCACGCGGAAATCGAACTCTAAAATAAATATATCACCTGTAAAATCACTACACACATTGACAATAAACTATGGTACGGCTTCAGCTACGTCTGCTTGTGAATGTCATTTTATGTACACTGCGGAAAAAAAAATAATAATTGCCGCAGTTCTACTGGGCTATCCCGTTCTACTGGGCCGATTGACGAAATTCAAAGTGCGTTTTTCATATCTCAAAAGCGCGACCTAGGATATGTATTAGATTTATATATAGCGTTGCTCTAATATAGGTATTTTGACACAAAATCCGACTTTTTCTGAAATGTCATCCCATTTTTTTCCATATTCCGATTCTACGAATCAAATTACGCCAACCTCCCAAGATTTGTAAAAATCGCAGGAGTGGTTTTTAGAAAATTACCTCTCAAAATTTTAGCTCATCAAGGTTAATAGAATTTGGTATATATTTATTAATCTCAGCTACGTCTGCCTGTGTCCTTCTCAGCTACGTCATTTGATTCTTTTTTTTAAACTTATTTGATTCTTCCTTTCACATTCCGAAATTTAGGTTCATTCCAAATAAAATTTGCCTATATTTAACGATTTATTTATAAAATATGTATTTTTAAATAATGTTTTTAAAATTTTCGTAACCAATTTTGAATTATGATCTATAAAATTTATACCATCATCTTAAAATAGATATGTTTCTAAGCATACATGAAAAAAATTAGAGATTTTTACTCAAAATTTCCGAAGGTATACGTGAATTTATATATTGGCGCGTTTTGAAATTTGGCATCTTTGTCGAAAGCGATAACATCAAATGTGATTTACGTACTTTATTAAAAATTAATTGAAAGTAGGAACGATGCAGCTTTTTTTCCTCTCATATAAAATGTAAAAAGGGAAAGGAAAATAGTTTCCCATAAATTAAGAAATTCGAGACGGGACGGGGTCTTGGCACAATCTGAAAAGAAAGCGTCAGAATAAATTTTTGATATTCTCCGTAAATTTCGCACCAAATTTTACAAAATTCAATATTTAGGCATAATTTGAATCATAAAATCGAAATATGGAAAAAATTGGCATCTTATTTCAGAAAAAGTTCGGTTTTGTGTCAAAATACCAATATTGGAACAATATCTCTACATATAATAAAAGAAGGAGTCTGTGTGTGTGTGTCTTTCGTTTGCGCTGCGCGTAAGCTGATAGACCCACGGCTACGAAATTTGGTACATAGGTGCATCTAGACAAGAGCCAGTGCACCTCGAAGCGATTTTTTCGAAATTTTTATTTTATGTTTTGTGACGAAATCACGTCATTTTGAGACATAATGATCTATAGGAAAACGAGATTTTACTCTACACACTCCAGTTTCACATCGTCATGAAACGTAGGCACTTAGCTATTTTACGAACTTAAAATAAATTTCGTGTTTCTATAAATCGCTTAAATACGAATTTATTTAACAAAGGGAGCTTAACACCTTTTCAACGGGATTTTTTCTAAAAAGGTTTTCTTTTTTTTAAATGTACAGTTTATTTTTCTTTGGTTTTTGGACACGTTAAACTTTCATCCTTACGATTGCTTTTACAAAAAGAATTTTGGAAAATTGATAATATTTTGTATTTTTTTTAAAAAAATTTAAATGAAGCTTTCGAGTACACATCTCACATCTTTAAAAATGTGATTTTGGCAACAATTTTCCCGTCTTATTTTTGTTGATAGATTTTTGATGAAATCGCATCATTTTGAATGGTTTCATTCTTTTAGAAATATGGGTTTGGCAACAATTTTTCATCGTATTTCTTATGTCACTGTTTTTAAGAGATTGGCATATTTCATTGTCAATTTTATACATATATAATACATTTTTATTGATTTTTTTGATAAAGTTGTTCTGCAGAGTAAAATTCTGCGCTGAATTTTATGTTTTTTAAGTTGCTTTATTTTTTGCTTATTTCACTGTTTGTAAGATATTGAAAAGTTTTTAGAAACAAAGTTATTAACCTCCTTTATACCATTTGAGTTCTTAAGATTTTGCAAAGGGAAGCTGGTTCATTTATTTATTAGGATAATTAATATTTGTATTAGGGGATATTGCTTATTTCATTATAATTTTGTTATACGTAATAACTTTTTTTATGAAGTTGTTCTGCAGAGTAAAATTCTACGCAGTTTTTAAATTTAACGTTTGGTGTTCTCTTCAGCCACTTTTCCGGTACATTTTAAAGCCAGACGAAGGCTGGCAGAGAAGCTGCTAGTTATATATAAATCTAATATATATCCGAAGTCGCGCTTTCGAGACATGAAAAACGCAATGTCAATTTCGTCAATCGGACCAGTGGAAAGGGAGATACAGAACAGCACCATTTTTAGTTCAGAGAGGCAATTTCCCAAAAAGGGGTAATAATTTCGTTTTAGCATTTTGCGTCGATTCACTATAAGCGTTGTTTCACTTTTCTAATTGTTGCCACCCAATAATATCGCCCTGTATTATATTTAAAGAAATTAAACAATGAAGAATCTGCATGAATGTATGTATGTTTCTCGCGTTTGATGAAACAATATTACCTAGAGCCATCGAAATTTAAATAACGTAATCTTCCATACAATATGGGCATGTGGAATCCGTAATTTGAATTTGAAATTTATTTTATTATCGATTTCAGATTGTGTAACACTTCAACACTTTTTTGATTAACAAACTAAACGATTTCAAAGCGAGCATTGGCAATACTGTACGAAGAAAAGAAACATTTTTTTTAAATCTCCAACGCGCGAGACTGTGTATCGGAAATTGTAAAGATACGCTCATTTTAAAATTATTTTGCAATATTGCTGTTGAATTGAATTTTATGGTTTAAATGCGAAGAGCATGATATTTAATAAATAAAGGTAACACACAAAGCGTTAAAAAAATCTGAAAGCATTCAGATTTTTTTAAAACATTATTCGATAACATCGTCATTTTTCCGTTAGTAAGCCTACGCATAAAATTCCAGCAACTCTTTAAACTAAAAGAGAGACCCTACCGTCAATTCGTGCTTTACTTTTCATCAGTCACAAAATACCCATTTAATTAAATATATTTTTTCCAAAGAAAAAACATATATTTTTAAGCTATCCTAAAGGACTATTTTTAGTTTTTCCTCAATCCACCAGTTTATGGCATGTTTAATCTCTCGAATTGAACACTCTGTAACTATTTTTATCACATGAACAGACTACTCCTCGAAGACACTGAACACTTTCTGAAAATGTCCTACCCTTTTTGCAAAAATAAGTAAATAAATAAATAAATAAATAAATAAAAATTCGCTCCTCGCCTCTTCTGTTGCTGCCAGAACAGAGCTCCAAAACTGTGCTTGTTTTGGTCCAATAACTCTGCACGGGGTAGCTGCATAAACATTTCAAGACTTGTCTGTGACAGATAACGTTTCCTATAAGTTCTGCGAATTGATAAAGAGCTCTCTTCCAAGAATTTAAAAAATACTTTATGTATTTTTAGTGCACACAAATGTACATTTTTAGAAAATAATACATGCACATGCTTTAAGCAAAAGAAAATTTTTCTTACGAATCGCAAAAGAGTTCCGATAATTGCAGTTACGAAATCGTTATTCTAACGCAATTTCGTCAGTTGTCGAGAGACAACTTCACAAATTAGGACAGGATATGTTCCCTAGTTTTTTTTTTTTTTTCATTTAATGTAATAATAATTTATGAACCATCTGTGTTATTTAATTAATGTTGGTTTTGCAGCCGAGTACCGGTACCAATTAAAGTTGGGCGGAAATATTTTACGGACGCATACGTAACGAAATAAAGTATACACGGGAATATTCATGGTGTTCTAAATTCCGATATTAAAGCCATGATCTAAAACTGCTTGAAAAGCTTCTTAGCTCTGAACATCGATTTTTCCTCTTTCAACGATTATTTTGTTAATCTGAAATAATAATGAAGCCCATTTTATAAATGCAGCCCAAATAAGTTTCGATGCGTAACTTTATTACAAATATTATCCTAAGTTTACTCGAGTTATAAAGTATTTCTCCCACCGTCTTAACGTGCTTCGTGGTGTAATGGTCGGCACATTCGACGCCTATTCGAGAGGTCAGAGTCTTGGCGAGGGCATTGCTCATAGATCATATACTCTTGCTTTGAAATAATCCAATGACTCTACAAAGTTAGGTAAGGCAAAGGTAAGGTATCGAAAAATTAGGTAAGGCAAAGTCTTTGGATTAGGCGTAGTGCTTGTCAAATCTCTCGATTTTGTGGGCAAACTCCTCTTCCTCAGGAGCAACGAAATCTGCAAATAAGACTTAGACGTAGACTCGTTGTTATAACCGTGCTATTGCGAGGTGCGACGATGCCGGTTCAATGAAATGAAGCCCGAAGGCACATAACGTAATGATCTCTGAACGTGGATAAAATATCAGAATAGAAATCGGAGGATAGGAAAAGGAAAGGAGGGACCGTAAAAGATCAAAGCCAGAAATGAATCAGATAAATGACTCTGTACTTGACGAGAGTAGAAATACGAGGTGTGACACAAAAGAAAACGATGCTGTGTAGCATGAAAACAAAGTGGAGTTGGCAACAACTGTTTTGGTGACGTCATACCACACACCTCTTTTATCCATGTGCCCAGTTTCTACCTACCTGACCGCGCCAGTGGGGAGTACTGCGGCATTGAGTGAACACGTGCAACTGCATTCTGCCAGAAAAATGTCTAATGTAAAAATCGAACAACGAATCAATATCAGGTTTCTTGTGAAACATAAGAAATCAGCGACGGAGGAAATATTTCAAATGTCAACTGAGGCTTATGGAGATGAAACTTTGCCTCGTGTACGTGTGTTAGAATGGCGTAAGCTGTCTTTAGGGGAATGGGACAGGGTGGAAGATGATGAACGTGCTGTGCGCCCCGCCTACTTGGGCTCCCAGCACGTTCGTCAGGATTGAATTCTCAGTGGTCAGACTGTTAATCAACACTACTACATTGAAGTACTAAAAGACTTCGTGAAAAAATTACGAAAACAAAAAGCCACAGTTGTGGAGTCATAGATGGGCTGTTGCACCAAGACAATGCACCCGTTCATCGTTCTATCTGTCAAGCAGTTTCTGACCAGCAAAAACATTACTGTGATGGGGCACCCTCTTATTTACCTGATTTGGCTCCATGCGACGTTTATTATTTCCTAAAGTTAAATCATACTTAAAGGGAACCCATTCTACATCAGCTGAAGAGGTTCAGCCAAAAACGGAGAATCTCCTGAAGGGCCTTCCAAAAACCTCGTTCCAGAACTGTTACCAGCAATGGCAGCACCGAATGCAGAAGTGTGTGAATGCTGAAGGGAACTACTTTGAAGGTAATAGTGTCACGGAGAACCAATTCTGTAAGTACAATGATAAAATGGACCAGTCTCGTTTTTTTCGCGTCACACCTTGTAATCCAAAATTTAAAATGATCGAGCAGATTCAATAGAAAATACAATAATCAAGATACTATATACAAGTAACGTATAGATAGTAATATACAAAATACGATCAATAAGAACATATAAAAATAAAAAAAAATCATACAATGAAAACATATAAAAATAATCAATACAAGTTCAAACGCAGAAAAATTTCCAAACAAGTCCAAAACTCAACCCAGGTTAAAATCAGGTAAATGGAAAAATATAGGCAACCACAAATCGCGAAGGGAATTCATCGTTGTATATTACACCCAAAAGGAGCAAAACGAACGGTAAGGTAGTGCTCTCTGTCAACAGAAATAGGAATAAAAATTGAAAAATTAAGTTTAATATAATTTTAAAAGCCTTAAGAAATACTGGACTGGAATTCAGATCATTAACTGAACAAGATAAATACGGAATGTGAAAAGCTTCAAGGAAATCTAATTCACTAATGGAAGAAGCGTTTTGGATTATTTTTGTAGACCAAAAGTCAAAATTGTGTTTAAATTTTCATCTACGATTAGCTATCGAAAACTTTTAAATTTCGCCTTTTGAGACTTAAAATTCGTGTTACCTTTAACGCTCTTTTGGTTTCGACGATATGTCAAACTATGCTGACACGATACGTTACAAATTCCCTAAGAATTACAGTCAGAAATGAAATTTTTAAGAATCGATCCACGGATTTTTTTGACAGGCAAGAAAATGACTTCATTAATATTTTGAACGGCATATAAATATGAAAATAACATGAAAGGTCTTTATTAATATTTTTGTCAATAGTATTCTCCATTAATATTGCAATTCAAGGTGTATAAAGGAGTTCGTACGATTTGGAGCTCAAGTTAACTCTGGCTAGAATTATGATTTCACGCCAAAAATTGGGAAACACCAAAATAGAACGCCAGCCGAATTAAAGTATTGATCTGAGCGAAAATTTTCATGTCTTGAAACTGATAACACACTGAACTTGTTAAAATCATAACTTAGAAAATGATCATGGCAAAAGAAAACCTTTCTCTGATATCATAAACTATTAATGAATTAGTTTTATTCACTCTGTTCCTGCCGAAGATAGCTCCAACTTATTTAATGATACTTAACTTCAGCAAGTGGACTGTAATATTAACAATAACAAATTTATTTTAACAAAAATAGCGCATGTGCTTATAGTTAGTTACCTATGTAACTTAGCTAAAAGCGAGCAACCATATGCTCTTACCCCTCAAGTCAAAAATTCATACACACTAATAAGGCAAAAACGAAATAACTTTAGGGTTACACTAAAGCCAAACTCTGCTTGGCGTAAAACAATGCTGCCAAGCAATACTCTTTCAGACACCGAACACACTCTGAATGTCCGTTTTACTTTTCAAACTGTTGCCGCCCAATATTATTGCCCTGTATTATACTTGAAGAAATTAAATAATGAAGAATCGGCATAAATGCATGTATGTTTCTCGCACGCTGATAAAATAACGGTATCTAGAGCCATCTAATTTTCAATGATGTAATCCTCCGGCAAGTATGAGCATGTGGGTGCCCAAATTTGAAATTTGTAATTTGTTTTATGATAGATTTTATATTTTGTAAACCTTTAGCGAATTTTTGATTAACAAACTCAAGGATTTCAAAGCGAGCCATGGCAACGTTGTACAGAGAAAACATTTTTATCTCCAGCGCGCTAGATTGTATCCGAAATTCTAAAACTAAACTTATTTTAAAATTATTTTGCGTTATTGCTCTTGAAATGGAGTTTACGGTGTAAGTGCGAAGAACATGATATTTAATAAATGAATGTAACACACAAAATGTTAAAAAAAAGCCCCTTCGGACGTTATTTAAAATCTGAACCCTTTCATATTTTATTTATTTATTTACTTATTTTATTTATTTAATTTTCCCCCTTCTTCTTGAAGATCTTCCAAAGAGTTCTGGCACTTCTGATTTTAAAAATAAAGCCCTGCTATGCATACTGTAATCCCTAAAGCGTGATATAAATTGGGCTAAATTTCAACACTGAACATTCAACTCTCATTTCTTCCTGTTTAAATACTATGTTGAGGCAGTATGCAATTAGGGAAAAAGTGGCGATGTAACCAACACTGCGGGAGAAAAGTAGGGATAAAAGTTTCCCGTAATTCATTAACGATGTATGTAGAAAGCCTGCAGAGGCAGAATTAGAGGACACCCAACAGCGCACAACACGTTCTGTTTCTAATTCTAAATAAATTCGATGACGCAGACCAAACCGTATTTTTAAAGTAACCAATAAGGATTTTACTATACGAATGAGTTAAAAAATAATTATTTTTACACAATTTCAAGTTTATGGGCATACAATACGCTCCTGATAATTAATATATATATAGCAACCACTTTACCGGCTTAAAAAAACCTAATCTGGCCTTTAATTTCGTAAATATCGTTCGTATTCATATGCTTACAGCAGAATTACAATTACAGAAGTATTTTAAATTAAGAAAATATTTATGTTTCGGTTATATTAAATTTAAAAAATCAATTTTGAAAAAATAACGAATCCTGGTAAACCTTTCGGGTTCTTATACTTATGTCTGGGAAAGTTTCATACTTGTCATAAGAAAATTTTAAAAAATTATATTAAAAAATAAATATAAAAAAAAAAGATCGGAAAGGTTTAAGGTTTAAATTACGTCCACAGGGGCGTTTTTTTAACATTTCGTGTGTTACCTTTATTTATTAAATATCACGCTCTTCGCACTAAAACCATAAAATTCATTTCAGGAGCAATATCGCAAAATAATTTTTAAATGAGCCTTATCTTTAGAGTTTCCGATACACAGTTCAGCGCGCTAGAGATAAAAAGGTTTCCACCCACCGTAGAGTGTTGCCATTGCTCGCTTTTAAATCGCTGAGTTTTCTAATCAAAAATTTGTTAATTTTTTACAAATTATGAAATAGATAATAAAACAAATTCGAAATTTGGGCTTCCAGATGCCCATATTCGGGAGGAAACGTACTGTTACGAAATGTACAGGAGCAGTAAAATAGCTTCTCCGCAAAGAAATTTTAGGGTTGCCATAAAATGGCAAGGGAAGGCAGTGTTGCATATTTGGGGAGGAATCGCCCATTTGGCAACAAGATTAGCTATATACCATGGACTGATGGAGAACCTTCTGGAACGAATTCTTACCTTTTTAGCCCAGAATCTTCTCGAACACAAGCCGAAAGCTATATAAACCCTGCTGGTCCGTAGTCGGGAAGAGTGCCTCGTCGAGAGTGCGGGTGAGTGTGTCTCATCTAGTTAGTCCGTGCGGAGACGATCGAGTTGACAGCCGACCAGCGAGTGCCGAGTGGGTCTTCAAGTTCACCGAAGGAGTCTTTTAGTGTATTGCGGTTAGTGCATCGTCGAGTGAGCGTGTTGAGCTCCGGGAGCGACTGAACCGAAGAGTCGGGAGCCGTGCTCTGAGTGTCTTCGAGCGCATCGCGAGTTGTAGCGTGGAGAGTTTCGAGAGTACGTGGAGTTCCGAGAACGAACGAGCAGAATTGGGAGCTGTATTCTGCTGCTTTGCAGTGAAGCTGTCTTCACCGTGATAACTTGATAACCTGAAAGCTGTGTCGCTGATCGTGTCAGCGTGTTTATAACAGTTCGACGACTGTAAACGAGATTTTGGAGCTGTCCTGATTAATACCGGCCAATAAAGTGTGTTTCTATACTTCATCATGAAGTGTAGTCATTATTACTCCAATTCCACACGAACCCCGTACGAACTGGTGTCAGAAGAAAAACGAAACACTACGTTATTCAACATTGGATGGCTCTAGGTAGCGTCATTTTATCACAGTGCGAGAAGCATATATACATTTATGCAGGTTCTACATTATTTAATTTCTTTAAATTTAATACAGGGCTATCATATCGGATGGCAACAATTTGAAAAGTGAAACAACGCTTGTAGTGAATCGACGCAAAATGCCAAAACTAAATTAATAGTTCTTCTGGGCAAATTGCCCCTTTCGACTGAAAATAAAAAATAAAAGAATTTTGACCGGGTTATTTAACGGACCGGGTTATTTAATTAAAAAATTTACAGTTTTTGATGTCATTTTCAACTTGCCTTTGAGAAATCGGTTAATAAAGTCAGAATAATTCTAGGAAATACATTTAGACGAAGCGCATCAAAAACGTGTATAATGTAATAGAGCGCAGAAGGAAGTCCACATGAGATTTTTTATTTACTTAAGTTAGTACCAAATATTTTTACGCGATGATCGCCTCGATAGCAATGTTTCCCGGAAAGTGGCCTCGGGTGAGTGTTCTATCATCATACATCAAATTCCTTTAATGGCTGCAGCAGATTATAGTTTAAACAAGAGAGGATACTTACCACCTTGCCGCAATATAACCATTTTAACCACAACTTATATTCGCAAAATGTTATTTACTGCTTACATACATATAGCGTTTCGATTAATTATTTAGCCCGAAAATTATTCAACAAATCTGCTTAATTGCACGTTTTTGTTTCTTTTAATCTGGTGGAAATTTATTACCGATAGCTTTACGGATAGATACAAAACAGTTGCTCTCTTCAGCAAATTATTATACCCCTCCGTAAATTTTACAGCGATTTCTTTCAATGTAGGTAAATTCCCCAAGGGCTAACACTGAGTTACATTTTCAATTATACCTTCTTGGCTTCTGTAAATATATTTTTTTCCCAACTTTTCTACTTGTTAAATGTTTTTGCAAGATTGCATTCTAAAGATGACTTTGAATTAACGTGGGTGTCGGGGGACACTTTACTTAAGTAAGAAAATAATAATACTACTCACTCTTACAATAATATCTCACGATTTTGAAATTTAATTTAAAATTTAACAGAACTTTCATCGTGTATTCTATACAGTACTTTAACTTAAATTCATCTCACTTAAAAATCTGCCTACTTAGATTAAACTCCTCTTACTAAATAACAGTTTGGCATAATTCTTACTTAGTAAAATACGAAAAGATCTTCGCATTTATTAATTATTCGGGAGTTTGTTTGTTTTCCTGGAAAAGTCGACCAATTTC
This sequence comes from Stegodyphus dumicola, assembly GCF_044657685.1. Taxonomy (NCBI): domain Eukaryota; kingdom Metazoa; phylum Arthropoda; class Arachnida; order Araneae; family Eresidae; genus Stegodyphus; species Stegodyphus dumicola. The sequence goes on along the minus strand of NC_140770.1, from coordinate 272,607,460 downwards.
CGATCAATGACCATAATTGCTTGTTTTGTTTATTACTTTTTCATTTATTAAATTTTCCAGTTTCAAGTATCATATTTGATGTTTCATTAAAAAATTAAAGATTCATTTTTAAATGCTTATAAGTTACTTCATTCAACTTAACTTCTACTACCTTTCTCAAAAGGAGATAATATACTCAATAATAATTTAGTATATATGTGTTAATTTTTTTTTTTTTTTCTGTTTAAAGGTAAACATTTTGTTTTAAACTTTACACTGAAGTATTTTGTTTTCTCACTTCGGTTTTCAATTCTTTTAATAAAATAGAGTTTTCCTTATTTAAGGCTGTTCTAATTAGAATTTACTTTGTTTTTTCCTTGCTTTGGGAAAGGGCCAGATTTTCGGGTGAGCTATTATAATTAAAATACATTGAAATGGTTCATCGGCTAATTCTGGATACAGAAAAGCAAGGATTTTTGTAGAAGATAGATTTCAATTTATTTCAATGTTCCTCCCCCCTGACGAAGTAGCATTGAAGTTGATTGAGTTCCTCTTCTGTTTTTGTTCACTTTTCTTTAAATTTCATTAATTTTTTGAAATGTGCTTTTGTTTGTTTGAAATAGTTTTGATTTTAACTATTTTTAAATTCTTTGTTGCATTTATGAGGTTATTTGAAATTTATTAATTATGAATTTCAATTTTTGGTCTTTGTAAAAAATTAGTTCTAAATTTCTTACTTTATGTCTTTAATGATAATTTTTCTGCAGCTTAATGCGCGAAAATACTAGGCATGTTTATATTTTTTTGTTTTCGAAAGAATTGATTTGTAATTACGGTTTCTTTTGGCTTTAATAGACTAATATCTTTATTTGGATTGGGTATTAATTGTGACTTATGGTTAGGATCTAGACATTTTCGATTAATTTAATTGTTGTTAATTGATGGTCGAATTGGTTTATCCCCTTGATAAGTCGATTAATCTGTGATTAATGACAATAGCTACATTTCAATACTAAAATTTACTTTTGGTTTTGGTATTTTTGCGATTCAAGAATTTTCTTAGCAAATTCAAATTACTATTTAAAATACTAATTTAAATTCTGACTAAAAATGTTTTTCATTCATTGTTTTTAATTGAGTTTGTCTTCCTTGGAGATGGTATATGGAGAGTTTTTTATTATAAATTATTATTGAATTATTGGTTTATTACTTTGCAGTCTTAGCGCAAGTCATAGGCTTTTTAATTTACTTTTATTACCTTATTTTGAATTTATATATAACATCCGAAAAGGAAATTTGTTGTGGTATCGTCCGAAAAGCAAAGTTTCGGCATTATAATATTTTGAATCGGTATAAACGTACTGGCGTTATTTGGAAAGCGATATTCTGCGAAAGAGTTAAAAGCGTCCACAGATTATTTGGAAAGCGATACGCGGCAAAAGTAGGACTAATTAGAAGTTAAGAGATGATTATTTCAGTTATTAATATGTTGTTCATCCGAGAAGCGGCATTACCATATTTTTGAATGTTGTAAGCGTTATAAAAACAAGTTACGTATTGAAAAAATCATTCGACGCAAAAGTGAGTATAAGTTATAATACGTTATCGTTCGAAAATATATTTTTCAGCATTATGAACCTTACTTAAAAAGTTTTAAAGGTTATAACGAACCCTGCGAAAGTTGCCTTAAGTTATTAATGTTAAAAGCGTCCATTCATCATTTGAAAAGTGATTCGACGCGAAAGTGAGGTTAATTTATGGGCTTTATAAGCAATATACGTTATCTTCCGGAAAAGAAATATTCTGCAAAAACATATTTTGTAGAGTTATACCGCATTATAAAAACAAGTTACGCACTGCAGAAGTGAGAATAAATAGCAAAAGTATTATAAGAGTTATACGTTATCGTCAGCAAATGAAATATTCGAAAATATGGCACTTTTTAGCGTCAAAAGTTTTTGTACATTATTGGAAAAAGTATAAGTGATTTTAGGTTATTAAAGTTTTGGAAAGTGGTACACGGGCAAAGGTGAGTTTGCGTTATAAGCGATATAAGTTATCTTCCCAAAAGCAAATAAAAAAGAGATAAAAAATATTTCCTTTTTCAGAATTTTTTCGAAGTCTATAAGAGAGATGATTATTTCAGTTATTAATATAGATAACCACTAACATATAAAATAAAGAATCCGCGTTTCAATGACACTGATGTGTATCTGTGATTATGGCAAAGGCTCGAGGGCTATCTGCCTAAGAGGAGGGATGCCTTCGTAGAGGACTTTCTAAGGGAAACTGGCTAGTATACACGTTACACATGGGGAAATCCACGAAAATGCCCATGCAGCCAGCCCGTTCGCGGGATTCGAACTTCGCACAGAACTACCATAGTTCAACGACTTTACCGCTCGGCCGCTGGTGGGCCCAATGACACTGATTATCTAAATGATTTAAAAGTGAAGTTTGTACCCAGAGTTTGCATCGGGCATCAAAATTAACTTTTCCAAAGTTTAATTTAAACCGTCGAACAGATTTTGAGATTAGTAATTTTAAAGGTTCGAATAAGCTTCGAATATTTTTCAGCATTCCAATAGCATAGTCATAAATTATATGAATCAATTATAACATTTTTTCTTCAATGGAAATGTTTAGAGATTTTTTTATTTTTTTTTTTTAATTATAGCAAAGCAGGCTAGGGCTATCAATCTACTGTGCGGGATGCTTCGTGGCGGACTTTCTAGTAAAACTGGAATAACAAACACAGTAAAACTGGAAACCCACTTACATATGGAAAATCTGGGAAGTCAGCCTGTTCACCTGGATTTGAATCTAGATCGAACTACCAGTGTTCAGCGGCTTTAAACGTAGGCTGCTGGTGGGCCTGCAAATGCGTAGATGACAAATGTAGCGCCCTCTGAATTTCTCTTTAACATTCATTGATGCCATTTTTGTAACATAACCGGCTCCTCAGTTTTCGCTTATCAGAATCTTGACTGTGAGATATTCTGGACCACTGAATTCTCGCTAAGGAAACGTCGGTGGAAAGAAATGAAAGAGAGCGTGTTCGGGAAAGATAATCAGCGTTATTTCCAATCAATATTCCGAATGATTTTTATCCTAACCGGACTGCGAGAAGTTGCACGGGAAATGCTAAAGGCAAAGTTCTAAGAGTTCCCGAATCAGCATGAAAATACAAATCTCTACATGTAATAAAATAAAGAGTCTGTCTGTGTGTGTACGGCTTTCGTTCATGCTGCGCATAAGCTAATAGACCTAGGGCTACGAAATTTGGTACATAGGCGCATCCAGACAGGAAGCAGTGCACCTCGAAGCGATGTTTTCAAAATTTGAATAAGATTTTTTAAAATTTTATCCTTTTTGATGAAATCGCATCATTTTGAATAGTTTCATTTTTTTTAGAAATGTGGTTTTGGCAACTGTTTTTCACTCGATGCTTTGTGTACTGGACTGCTGACTGTTTGAAAATATGAGATAAAGTGTTATTTATTATACACGCAATACGCACATCACAATCTTCTTATTCTGACGCGCATGTGTCTCGCGAGGGCAACAGAAAGAATTTCCTTTCCCCCCCTCTCTCTTTATTAGCTAATGTCAAAGAGATCTGTATATTTTCAGTTATGTCATCTACAAAGCACAATTTTGATTGGTTATTGCTTTCCGATGATGTGGTTATGGCAACAGTTTTTCATTCACTGCTTTGGATACTGGACTGCTGACTGTTTTACTCTCGAAAATATGAGGTTTATTGCTTATTTCATTGTCACTTTTTTGTATTACGTTTTAATTACATATAGTTTTAATTGTGTAAAATTGTTTGCATTATTTTGTTTAAGAAACAGTTCTTAACTTTCTTTATATCATTTGTATTCTTAAGATTTTGCACAGTGAAGATGGTTAATTTATTAACTAGGCTAATTAATACTTGTGTTAAGGGATATTGCTTATTTTATTGTAAATTTTTTTATATATAATATTTTTTTATGAAGTTGTTCTGCACAGTAAAATTCTGAGCAGTTTTTTAATGTTTGGTGTTCCCTTTACACATTTTTCCCGTGCATTTGAAAGCCAGACGAGGGCTGGCCGCGTAGTAGCTAGTAGGTAATAAAACAAATTCAAAACTCAAAATTTGGCCTACCAAGTGATCCTGTTCGGTTGGACGACTACGTTATTGAAAATCTGATGGCGCTAGGTACAGTTGTTTTTTGACAATGAGAGAAACATTCATGCAGATTCTTCATTATTTAGTTTCCTTAAATATAATACATGGCTATAGCATTTCGTGGCAACAGTTTGAAAAGCGAATCAAAGCAGATAACGATGCAAAATGCCGTTTTGATACTAATAGCCCGTTGGGTCTAACGCCTCTTTGGGCTAATAAATAAATAAATAGAAGAAGCATAGCAAAAAATCGAAATACAAATTAAACTTGGAAAATCTCGATGAAGTACACATAAGCTAACTGCCAATACTCGGAAGTATCAGACTATATAAAATAAAAAGCTATGTACGCTGCTCACAAGCTCCCGCGTAAAAAAAAAAAAAAACTGATTACGCCAAAGTTTTCAATGATTTCGGTGATTAAAAAGCCTCAAATGATCTGATTTGACTGCCTTCCAGAAAAATCTCATAATAAAAAATTTTCAATAGTTCCGAAATCGCCCGTGATGGCCTTTTAAAAATCTGCCATGTCTGCTATGAAGACACACCGTAAGCTCCTTACTTTTAACACATTGACTGCTGCGCGCATCATGGCGATCAAAATGAATTTTTTTATTATGTGATGGTTATAATTAAAGTTCCACACTGAAATAGTTATCAAAGGAAAACTACTGTACCAAATGTTTTCAAACTTGGTAATCATATAAAAGAGATCATGCGAATTTATTTCCCGCAGAAAAAAAGTTTAAAAACTTACCACCAGGACGTCCACCATTTTCCGAAAGACAGTTAAGTCGTATTACTGCATTTTCAACAGCAGCTCTCAGTAATACTTTATGGTTCAAGAACACAATTAACAATAAATATGCGCTCAGCCGCATTAGAGACTGCACTACCATTGCTAAAAGCATTGTTGACAGCCTGGATTGACATCTGGAGAAACTAAGTTGCGCAACAACATATATAACGCTCTCTTTTACTTCTGCAAAATCAAATCAGGCTTATCCATTCTGGATATTATTCGAGGAAATAAGTGTTTAAGATTTACTTCATTATTTTTTTGGACACTGTGCAGCTCGCTCCGTACATTTCTTAATTTAGTTAATTTTTTTTACTTAATTTACTTAGTTTTTTTTTCTGTTTTTTAATTATATTTAATATTATGATTAATTCAGAACTCAGTTAATGTATTCCAAAATTTGTAATGTATTTGATCATCTTTACATCTGTACCTGATTATTATAGCACATCCTTAATATAACTGCAGGCCTAACATGTATCATAATAGTGAAAAATGTTCTACTTAGTTTCAGCAGCCCCCACCATGCACCTTCTTTCCATGTTCTGGTTCTTATGTCAATGTTTCGTGGCCGATCCCCGTAGGACACAGTACTAAGCTTATTATTTATGTTTATTCATGTATTTATTTTTATTTCCATCGACGGGATCCAACAAGCTGGAAAGCACCTAACCCAGTGGGCCAGCTGTTGGTGAAAAGCCGTCGATGGTGAAAAGAAAGAAAGCAGCTCTTAGCATATCAGGCGAAATGTGACGGACATGTCGGCGAATCGCATCTTTCATTTCCGCCAAATTGTTTAGATTACCAATATAAACAGTGCTGCTGTAAGCCAATTACATGCCAATGCGATATTGCATAATCCCACAAACAATTCCGTTTCAAAAACGATTAAAAAAGTTTTAAACCGATATCATCATGTCTTAGAGCCGAATTCAGGCTTCAAAATTAGCGATCTGTATTAAAAAAAAAAAAAGAAAAGAAAAAAAAGATTTCCGGCATGCGCACACTTTAGCAAGCGATTTGCGATCTCACATTTTCTAATTGCTGATGTGTGGTTTTCACCGACGGATTTCTCCGTTACACTAATGGCGCAATCTACTTTTATCGCCTTTAAATGGTAATTTTTATTCAGGTCAAAGTTTCTTAAGGGTATACAACATATCAAACTGTGTAACGAAAGGTTAAGTTAGATTCAAAACCTTATTTCATTTAACAATAATGCACACACCGACATTTCCCCCCTGGTGGTGAGTTTTCCAACTACTTTTTTTCGCGGAGAATAAATTCCCATGACATCCTCTTTTATCCTTTAGTAAATCTGGGTGCAATATTTGTAGAAATATCAACAGTTTAAAAGTTGTTCAAGTGCGGGCTAAGTATTTTTCCATGGCGGCCATGCTTGTTTACATTTGAAACATCGCAGAATAGGAGATTTGTTGCCAATCTAGAGAAACTAAGCTGCGCAACAACATATATAACGCCCTCTTTTACTACTGCAAAATCAAATGGAATGATTATCCATTCTGGAAATTAGTCGAGGAAATAAGTTTTTAAGATTTACTTCATTATTTTTAAGAAAGATACTTTAAGTTTTTATGTATTTTTGTCTTGTCGTGAAGTGAAAACTGAATTAATTGAATGAGAAATATTGAATCGTCTGTAAAAATCTGTTTCTTTGTTTTTTTGTTTGTTTAATTTCTTTTATACATCGTCTTAGATTTATTATAGTATTTGAATAGCACATGTGGCAGCAATTTGATAATTCTTCAGATGATGTAAATTTTGTGCATTCTGAGTTATCAAATGAAGGAAATGTAACGCCATCGCGCTACATTTCATTCATTTTGTAACTATTATATTCATATTTATTCTATTGTGGTTTATGCGCTATCGACGAAGTTGATTTAATTCAATCAAAATATAAGTTTAAATAAAATGCAATAAAAATGTGTATAATTTAATATTCCGTACAAGAAAGTCATGTGGTGTACACATCAGATTTTTTTAATATCAGTGTTCCATTCCGATGCAGCATTGCATAGAATCGTATGAAAGGTAAATCTGCCTCTTCTCTCTCAAACCAAGTATTCAATATTTTCAAATGACACAGATTAAACAACCTGTTCATTATTATGCTTAACCAGGACCGATCCTAACCAGGGACAAGATAGTGCACAATACGTGGGCGGCCAAATTTAAAGGGCGGTGAAATGATTATCAGTCAGTGTAGGACAAATAAGGACCCGAGCTAAATGTAACAAAACCTCTCTATGTAAACAATAATGTTTTCGTTACTGTTTACACACTGTGTAACAACAACGTTGCTTCACTTTCCAAACTGTTGCCACCATATATTATCGCCCTGTGTTATAGTTAATGAAATTAAATAATGAAGAATCTGCATAAATGTAGGTATGTTTCTCGCATTGTGATAAAACGACGGTACCTACAGCCATTCAATTTCGAATGACGTAATCCTACTGTGAATATGGGCATCTGAAAGCACAAATTTGGAATTTGTTTTGCTATCGATTTCATATTTTGTACAACTTTAACGAATTCTTGATTAAAAATCTCAAAGACTTCCAAGCGAGCAATGGCAACACTGTACGAAAAAAAAATCATTTTCATCTCCAGCGCGCGAGACTGTATAGGAAGTTCTAAAAATAGGATCATTTTAAAATTATTTTGCAATGTTGCTGTAGAACTGAATTTTATGGTTTAAGTGGGAAAAACGTGATATTTAATAAATAAAGGCAACACACAAAACGTTAAAAAAAGCCAATTTTGGGCGTAATGTAAAATCTGCAAGCTTTCAGATTTTTTTGTGTATGTGTGTTTCCTTTATTTATTTATTAAGTCAAGTGAGTCCAGATAACAGCTTGAATGAAGTCTTTAAAAATTCAAGGTACGCTACTTTAGCTATTATTAGTTATTGAATTCATCACCTAAGAAAAATTTCATCGGGGCGCTTCTCAACATTAGTCACTTGTAAATTGCTCGTAATATTAAATTGTTTCTCTCCTCATTTTTCCAATAGATGGCGCTGCATACCTTGCTTATTTGATATATTTATTTATAAATACTACTTCCTTTTCGATAAAAAGAAAAGTCTGAAAGTTAAAAAAGAAAAAATGTTTCTTTTCTTAAGAAGGCGACATGACTAAAAATATTAAAAACAAAAATATAGCTGCCAAAACGCTCGCACGTTTCATTTCTTGTTCAGTGATGCACGAAACGCTTTTGATGCTCGATTTTGCATAAATTTTGTGGTTAGTCATCTGCATGTATCGAGGACGTGGTGAAGTATCCGACTTCTTACACTATGTTTCTTTTTATATATAAAAAAAGAAATGTCGTTTCACTTCTCACACATACATAAGTTCTAACAATAGTGACGCAGATTAAATCGTTTACAAAAAGATAAAGATGTCTGCTGTCTGTAAGTTTCTGTTAATAATGAAAATCATAGAATTCATGAAGTTAAATATGAATGTGTATTTTATTTATTTTTTTTTTATAATACGGGGTGTCAATAATGATATTTTTAATCCATTAATTCTACAAATGCTAATCCTATTAATGTGTTATAAATTTATGCATTATTAATAGATCACATTATTCGTTATTCGTAATATATTTAAAATGTGTTGTAGAGTCATTAGGTACTTTTTTAAAAGCAGAAGAGATGAAAAAATGAGCAGCGCCTTCGCCGGGAATCAAACCACGGACCTCCGGAATACGCGCCCAGCCTGCTGACAACTACACTACGAAGGCGGAAGAAGTACCTTATAGTGTTATTATTGATATTTATAGCAAAATCGCACAAGTCATTAGAAAACAATTATTTATTCAGTTTACCTGCTATCTCCCCATCCGAAGGCCCACCAGCGGTCGAGTAAAGTGCCGGAACGCTGGTAGTTTGGTCCGAGGTTTGAATCCCGCGAACGGGCTCGCTGCATGGGTGTTTTCGTGGTTTTCCCAAGGTGTAATCTGCTAATACGAGCCATTTTCCCTTGTAACGTTGTCCACGAAGGAATCTCTCCCTCACGTGTAGTGTCATTGAGCGGAACACGTGAATAATAATAATTCCCCCCCCGAATGGGAATTCCTCGAAAAAAGAATTTCCAAGTGTTGTTATTGTTGTCTTGTCCATATTAGATGGAACAATGTTTGCCAGAGCCTTCTCCCAAAAGAAGGTGGACTTCCACCCCCAATTTTGACAGAGAGCATCCTGGGGGGGATCCGGGCTCTTCCACCCCTCTCAACTCACACCAATCCACATGAGAGAACTTTCGGCTCGCAGCATATTTAGAGTGTCGCCATGCCGCACAGACACTATACACTTACAAACATCCATGTCTCCTCCGGGATTCAAACTCGGCCCCTTCAATACCATAGTAGGCTCCCCTATACCGTATGGGCAACAAAATTTAAGTAATTTATGTAAAACATTTAAGATCTCCTCGTTTTAGTACTACGCTAGACAGATGTGTGTGCCAAAGTTATACTTTCAGCGAGAAAAATAATTTCGTCAGCAGTTCATTTTGATTGTGATAGAAGTTTTTTCAATTTCATGAATTAGTCATTCAGTAAACAAAGAACGAAACGGAATAACTCTTTTAATAAAAAAAAAATCCATTTACAATGCTTATAGAGAACCAAAACACTGTCATAAGAACAAGGAAAGGGCAGGGCTATTAATTTTGTTTTGGCATTTTGCGTTGAAAACTCTAAATGTTGGTTCACTTTTCAACTTGTTGCTACCAAGTATTAGAGCTCTGTGTTATATTTAAAGAAATTAAACAATAAAGAATCTGCATCAATATATGTATGTTTCTCGCATCGTGATAAAACAACGGTACCTAGAGCCATCGACTTTGAATAACGTAATCCTACACCGAATATAGGCAACTGGAAGCCCAAATTTGAAATTTGTTTTATTGTCTATTTCATATTCTGTAAAACGTGTTGGAATTTTTGATTAACAAACTCAACGATTTCAAAGCCGAATGGCAACACTGCAGGGGGAAAAAACATTTTTATTTCAGAAACTGTGTATCGGAATTTCTAAAGATATGCTTACTTTAAAATTATTTGGTGAAATTGCCGTTAAATTGAATTTTATGGTTTAAGTGCGAAAAAGATGATAAAGGTAACACACAAAACATTAAAAAAAAAAACCACCCCTTTGGGAGTACTGTAAAATCTGAAAGCTTTCGGATTTTTTTTATTTTTATTATTTATTATTATTATTTTTTTATTTATACGTTTTTACTTAACTGAAAATTAGAATAACTATGAAAAGTAAAGTTAAGAAAACAACTCATAAAATGAATCAAACACTTCACTGTAAGTAATATTTGGGTGAAAACATTCTTAAACATTATTAAACGCAGTTGAGTGCGTCCACGCCACAAATATTTTTTTCTTTTCGTTTCACCTAATATCAGATATTGTCTCTCCGATATTGCAATACACATAACAAGAACTATTACAGATATTTTAGGTTAAAATAACACGCAGATGATTAATTATTGTAAAAAGTCAAAAAAAAAAAAAAAAAAAAAAAGAATCAAGGTAATTTTTAGGGCTAGTTTCGATGGTTTAACTACAGAACCATCCTCCTCAGCTGCCTAAGTGGAAATGAACGAAGAAAGATAGGGTGATAAGATAAGAAGGGTAATGTAAGTTCACTCAGGGCTGGGCTCTGATTTCGGATCTTATTTTATCTTATCATCCTATCTTTTCTCGTTCATTTGCACTTAGGCAGCTAAGGAAGCCGATTCTGTATATAAACCATCGAAACGAAGCTTGCAAAATTTACAGCGTAACGTTTTAAGCTGATTCGTGCTGTATGACTTTAATATCTCTTATTTTTGTTTTAATCCCAAATTACAGAAAAATCTATTTTGATTTGTTTCGAAATGAGAAAATATAAGACATGTAGTATTTAATGATATTCAGTTCCAGAAATGAGAAGGGAAAGAAATGTAAAAAAAAAAAAAAATAATAATGCAGTTTTGGGATTGGAATTCCTTTCTTGGAAATTTCGGATTCAATTTGGCTGGAAACATCACCTAGTCAGAACCAAGATGCTTTTAACAAGGTAAGCTGCTCTTCAGACGTTATCGCAACAGGTGGCCAATTAGTGCAGTATTTGTCCCCAACAGGGCCACCACATATGTGGTAAGCAAATATAATATTTCTGCGTTTCCTAAAATACACCGTAAGTTTTGCTCTACGACTTCAGATTTGTCATTTAAAACACGACAAAGATATTAACGATAATTAACGCCACAGATGGTAGTTTAATGACCAAAAATTCGGTTGATATACGTATTAGATGAATTATTTGAATATCGATAGCTTTGCCCTTCTGCATTAACTTTTGTAACACTTTTATTTTGTGCAGTTCATACAGAGTGCGAACAGTTCATACACGGCAGGGTTAAGATCTTTAAAACAAATTTAGGTGCCCTCCCATATAAACACATGCGGGGACACCAAAATTACGGCAGTTTTTCTTCATTCCCCCTCTTTCAGTTTTTGTTTATCTGCTCGATGCATTCCATAGTAGAACCATCAATCAGAATTACTTTGGTGCGCCATTTTGTGGTGCCCCCTTTCCTTCATGCCTAGTTGACAATGTATTAGACAGGTTAGTATTATATATTATTATACAGGGTGATTCAGAATTCATCATCAATATTTGGTGGGGAAGTAGGGAATAGGAAAAGGAGGAGATTTCACATGGAAAAGTATGGGCGCAGACGAACTGTAGATGGCGCTGTGTGTATACAACTTCCATACAGTACAGCTGTTTGACGTGTGCAGCCAATCAAATAATTGCTCTACTCAACCAACGCTACTACGCCATTCTCCGACAACTACTTGTACATTGATCAACAGATAGAGCCACCGTATTCTTGACCTTTACTCAAGAAATTTTCCACTTTAACTTACTAAAGTGGATCTATTTCATTACTATGACGTACCCCGTAGGGTAAATAACTGTTGAGTCAAAGTCCTAAGGACTAAATACTCATTCATACTTCAATTCAATTCAATTCAAAAGTGTGCAGCCGTCGTCATTCGACTAGGCGAATTTGCAGATGTAATATGAACCGGTATACGTGGAATGAACTTGCAGATATGCTTGTAAATGCCAGGCATATTCCAGAAGGTCCGGTTGTCCATGCAACGCTGTCGTGAGTCATGCATTCTAGCACACGGTCAGCAGTTCGAGCATCTCTTGTAAGTCTGTAAAACCGATGCAAAGAAATGTTACATGTAAGATAGTAAATGTTTTTTCCCTTACTACTTCCTTTTTATGTGTTCTTTCCATTATTGAACTTTTCTTTCCATTATTGAACTTAGGTCATTTTCCCCTACTACATGGCATATGCGCCCATGCATTCCTATGTGAAATCTCCTTCTCTTCCTATTCCCTACCTCCCCATGAAATATTGATGATGAATTCTGAATCACCCTGTATGTATTAGATGTATTAGAGAGATTAATTAAATAAAACAACGCTTATGGCAGCTATCTGTCTAAGGCAGGGTTACATCGTGCGTATGTATCGGGAAAACAACGGAAACCCTATGTCACTAGCCCGTTAGCCTTGTTCACCCAGCAAAGATTAGCAGTTTTATCCATTTGGCTGCTCGTATCGAAAACCTTTTTTTTAAGCCCAAAGGGCCCAAAGGCCAGGGCTATTAATTTCGTTTTGGTATTTCGCATCGATACACTTTCTGCGTTGATTCACTTTTCAAACTGTTGCCAGTTTTGAAACTTTTCAAACTGTTTCAAACTATTACAGCCCTGTGTTATATTGGAGGAAATTAAATAATGAAGAATTTGCATGAATTTATGTGTGTTTCTCGCATTGTGATCAAACAACGGTAGAGTCATCCAATTTTGAATAACGTAATCCTCCGGCGAATATGGGCCTCTGGAAGCCCTAATTTAGAATTTGCTTTATTATCTATTTCATATTTTGTCAGACATTAAAGAATTGTTGCTTATCATACTCAACGATTTCAAAGCAATCGCAGCACTTAACAGGGGGAAAAAAAATATTATTTTCAGCGCTCGAGACTGTGTATCGGAAAATTATTTCGCCATATAGTTGTTGAACTGAATTTTATGATTTAAGTGCGAAGAACATGATATTTAATACATAAAGGTAACACAGAAAGCATTAAAAAAAGGCCCCTTTGGTCGTAATGTAAAATCTGAATGTTTTCGGTTTTTTTAATTATTTTTTATATTTATTTAAAATAATGGGATAGTGTCTTTAAGGATAGGACTTTTCTTTTTGTAAAATAAACCCCCTAGTCAAGCTCTTTTTATAAAAAATGACTAGATTTTTCAAAAATAGTCAACCTCAATAAAAAAAAAAAAAAAAAAAAAAAAAAAAAAAACTAGAATTAATTCCTTTTTAAATTCCTAGTTCTCACTCTCCCTGTATACTGTTCATATTTTCAATCGTTAATAAAACACTTTTTATTCATCCATTCAAGTTAAAATATTTTTTTTAAAACTTGTAGTGGATGACACTTGATGTTAGTGCAGTTTTTTCACATATTTCACATATTAAATTTTTTTTTAAATTTTACTTCATAATAATAAATTAATTAATTTTCAGTCGTTAATAAAAGACTTTTTATTCATCCTCTCAAGGGAGCATAATGATATGTTTGAAAATACTGCGCATAAAAAACCTAAATTCCGCATTATTATTTTTTTTAAATTTTAAGTCTGTTTAAATGCCATGAAATCAAGTAAGTAGACAAACAAGGTTAGGAATTTCTCAACACCAAACTCACTTATTTACATAGATACATAAAATTCGGTCTTAAAGCCGATAAAGGTGAAGACATATAAATATCATTTGGTACTTACGTATTATCCCGTCGACCATAAACATCGGCGGACATCATGCCAACATTACGCGAGGCAGTTCAGTGTGGGTTTGAAAGCAAATCCACTTTATCAGATATAATCAGGGAAGAAGAAAGGAATATTTTGGCCCTTAATGTTAGAACTAAATACGTGTAACACTACGAGGCCATAGCACGCATTAAAATACCTTTAAGTATGTGTATTATTTAAAATACGTACCCTTCCTTTTAAGTTCTTTCTCAGAATGCTCACGATAAGTTATTTCTGTTATTCAGTTTATAAGCCATCTTCTAAACTGAATTCGGATTTCAACACTTCTGCGTGTTATGGTATAAAAAAATTACCTACAAATACTGTAAATAATAAGAGAAAAAAATCACAAAGTGTTAAATCATGTGACCTGTGAGACCAAGCGAGGGAACAAAGCGAGGTCATTCTCACCAACACGCATAATGCAGCGATGGAGAAGTTCATTGCTCAAGTATCGACGAACTTGAATGTTATAATGAGAGGGGGGATAGCAAAATCCATGTAATCAGCAACCAGTTGCGGAAACAACCACAATTAAAACATATCGAGATAACTTTTATAAGTTGTAGATATATTAGGTTATTTCGAAGCAGGAGACATGAATAATGTGCAGTACCGTCAACGGTACTCGAACCTCGAACGTCTCAAATACGCGCCAAGTGTGCTGACCATTGCACCACAGAGGCATGCTAAGAAGGGGAAATAACATAAAAAGTCACAGTCTCGGCATACAAACTTGATGAGTTTGCGGTTATTTTCATGTATCACTCCTACTAATACACTGCCCCCCCCCCCAAAAAAAGTTCTATATTTCCGGTTCTACTGGGCCGATTGACGAAATTAAGTTTGCGTTTCTCGTTCTCGAAAGGCATTGTTCAAATACAGGTCAACACAAATACACAAAATCGGACCAAAATCGGACGGAATTTTGAATTCTGAAATGACATCCCAATTGTTTTTCCATATTTCGATTCTACGACTCAAATGATGCCAAACTCCCAAGTTTTGTAAAAATCGCACAGCTAGTTTTTAAAAAAATTGGCTTAATAAAATTGGCTTAAATAAAAATATTGGCTTAAATAAAAATTTTAGCTTCTCAGTGTTAGTTGAGTATGGTAAGTATTTATTAATATCCCTTTTTTATGAAACTTATTTGATTCCTTCCTACACATTTCGAAATTTAGGTTCATCCAAATAAAATTCATAAATATTTTACGATTTATTTTTGAAATTTGTATTTTTAAATAATGTTAAAAATTTTTTCGAAAGAAATTTTGAATTAAAAACCGATAAAATTTTTATAATCATCTTAAAGTAGATGTAAGTCTAAGCATACCTGCAAAAAATTAGAACTTTTTATTCACAATTTCCGAAGATATATGTGAATTTATATATTTGGCGCGTTTTGAAATTTGGCATATTTGTTGAAAGCGATAATAACGAAAATGTGGTTTATGCACTTTGTTAAAATTATTTGAAAGTAGAAACGATAGAACTTTTTTCCGCTCATCCATAATGTAAATAGGGTAAGAACGAAGTGACTGTTTCTACACTCCTGCACAATGGAAGGGAAAGGCAAATAGGTTGCCATACATTAAGAAGTTCGCTAAGTGAATTAATCTTGGCTCAAACTGAAGAAAATGCGCTAACATTAATGTTTGAATTTCTCCGTACATTTCGCACCAAATTTTACAAAATTCAATAATTAAGCATAATTTGAGTCGTAGAAATGAAATATTGAAAAAAAAAATAGCTATGTTATTTCAGAAAAAGTACCATTTTGTGTCAAAATACCTATATTAGAACAAAAGTACAGTATATGAATGTAATATACGTCATAAGTCGTGCTTTCGATACATGGAAACTCAATTTGTTTTTCGTCAATTCGCCCAGTAGAAAACGGGAGGTATAGAACTGTCCCCCCTTTTTTTTCTCTGCGCAGTGTACGTGTAGTTTTGAGCATATAGCGTTTTGAAAATGAATGAATCTTTTATAACAACTATGTGTTTGTAAAAACAAATGCGCTTAACGATGTTTCCAGGCTACAGACAATTGAAAAAGCAGTATATCCTCCGATGGAAAAAGTGTGTGTGTGTGATTATGGCAAAGCCTCGAGGGCTATCTGCCTAAGAGGAGGGATGCCTTCGTGGAGGACTTTCTAAGGGAAACTGGCTCGTATACACGTTACACATGGGGAAAACCACGAAAACGCCCATGCAGCCAGCCCGTTCGCGGGATTCGAACCTCGGACCGAACTACCAGTGTTCAGCGACTTTACCGCTCGGCCGCTGGTGGGCTCCGATGGAAAAAAAAAAAAAAAATTCTGTGAATGTCTTTAGACAAATACCCAAAAGCTCGAATTTAGGAAGATTAGTTGAAAAAAATTATCACTTTAAAAAATGTACAAGTTATTGTTGAGTCGTCACTTTTGTCTTGGGATTGAACAGATTTAAGAAGGTAATTTCCAAAGATCTTAAAATACGTGTAATTGTTTAAGTAACAGAGTAATCTAATTTTTTAAATAAGATAAAAAAATGTACCCATTTAAAGTGCATTCATTGCTCTCTGTGCATTTTTTTATATAGATAATTATATAAAAAAAGGCTTCTGCGGGAATAAAATGGATCCCTTCGAAACTATGCAGGAAATTTTCTATTCGCCGATGTCTGAAGTGCGTTAAAAGGGATTAGAAGTGAAGAAAACGATGTTAATGGCAAAGTGCGCTTAGGCAATCAAGGCAGAAGCAATGGTTTACAGGAACTTCTTGATAAATTACTGGCGAAAACTTGGAGCGCTTGGAAAATTAATAAATTTGCTTTTATTTCTGTTAATTACATAAATACATGTAAAAATTCTATGAAACTCTGCAAGCATTTATAAAGCTTCCCTATTTACCCGAATTAGAGTAGACGGAAGGAGTTTGGGTAATTCATTTTACCAGATGGGGGTTATTTTAGACCCGAAAGTCAGAAATAAATAAGTCTAACAGTGTGAGGCAAAAGTAAGCATTAAAATAGATTTATGTATGTGTATTATTTAAAGTTCGTAACCTCCCTTTAAGTTCTTTCTCAGAATGCTTACAAGTTATTTCATTCAGTAAAGTCATCTTCTGAACTAAATTCGAAGTTCACGACTTCTGTATGCAAAGTTATATAATGTAAATTTACTATATTGTTTTAAATTTATTATTTATATACATATATAAATAAGAAAGTCTGTGTGTGTGTTCACTAATAATTCAGTCATCACTACTATAGCTATCGTCGCCAAACATTCCACAATTCTTTTCTGGGTTCTGGAAATGGTCGACGTCCACGTTTTTTTAAAAAAAGTTACTAAAATCATAGATATCTGTGAAGAGCTCGGAAGAACGATCGTTTACGCCCTCATTTTTCCAAGTGGCAGCAGTCTCGTTCTGATGAACAGTTTCGTCTTCGAATCTGATGAAATACCAGAATTCAGAAGTCATATCCAGTCGACCACTGTTTGGCCATTGCGCATCGAAGTTTAAATGATAAATATTTTAGTAAAAATATTACTAAAAACAAAAAATTATTAGACCAAGGAAGCTTTAGACCAAATAAAGGCTATTAGTTTTCAAACGAAATTAGCTGCATATGAAAATCTGCTTTAATTTCAAAGTTGTTGCCACTGGTCGCTTTCAAATCCTGAAAAACGCAATTTGAATTTCTTCCAATCGGCCAAGTAGAACGGGAGATATAGACCTGTCCCCATTTATTTTTTCCCCTTTTCGTATTTAACGTTTTAGTAGTTTAAAATATAACTACTGTGTGATATTGTGATATTGTACGACTATTTATGAGGAAACAAATTCAGAATTTCGTCTTATTTCTTGTGATAAGAATAAGTTTTATTAACGTTTCATCAAACTTGTGCATTCAATCTATTACGAAACCGTACGCACTTTTTAATATCAGCTGCGACTATAAGAGTTACTACATATACTATTAATCACAATTTAGTAAAAGGATTAATTTAAAAAACTTCTTAGCCGAAAGTGACAATTTGCCCAGAAGGACTACTAATTTCGTTTTGGCATTTTGCGTCGATTCACTACAAGCGTTGTTTCACTTTTCAACTTGTTGCCACCGAAAATGATTGCCCTGTATTATATTTAAAGAAATTAAATAATGAAGAATCTGCATAAATGTATGTATGTTTCTCGCATTGCGATAAAACAACGGTACATAGAGTCATTGTATTTGATATGGTTCAAGAACAATAAAATAAAGCCAAATACATAGCCAGCTATTTCCAGTTCAAATAAAAAAAAAAAAAAAAAAAAACTAAAATGTTTCAGATTTTAAATTGCGTCCAAAGGGGCGTTTTTGCAACGTTTTGGGGTTAACCTTTATTTATTAAATATCATGTTCTTTGCACTTAAAACATAAAATTTAGTTCAATAGCAATGTCGCAAAATAATTTTAAAATGAGCATATCTTTAGAATTTCTCATAACGCAGTTCGACGCGCTGGAGATAAAAAGGTCCCCCCCCCCGTAGAGCGTTGCCATTGTCCGCTTTTAAATCGTTGAGTTTGTTACTCAAAAATTCGTTAAAATCTTACAAAATATGAAATCGATAATAAAACAAATTCCAAATTTCAAATTTGGTATTTCAGATGCCCATACTCGCAGTAGGATTACGTCATTAAAAATTGGATGGCTCTAGATACCGTTGTTTGATCACACTGCGAGAAATATACACATATATGTTGATTTTTTATTATTTAATTTCTTTAAACATAATGCAACTCTAACATTGTGTGGCAACAGTTTCAAAGGTGAACCGACATTTATAGGAGTCCGACGAAAAATGCCAAAACGAAAGTAATAGTCCTTCGGGACTCAAATCCCTTTGGACTGAAAAAAGATTAAAAAAAAAAAAAAAAAAAAATACTGAAAGCATATAAGCGGTTACTCGGGGAAGAGAAATTAGTTATTCGAGTATTAAGTCTTTTCCTAGCGACAAAGAAAAATTCTCAGCTTAAATGTCACTCGGATTCAGTTGTGCTGTGTTATTACACTAAATTACCCTTTCATAGATGAAAATTGATAACGCTACAGGCATGTTATTTTGTCCTAGACGACAAACTTGCTGGGGTGTGGTTACGTCAATAGATGGTAAAATAGTATTATAAACACTTATTTTTTGTGGAGGGGGGGGGTTACAAGTCGTCTTTACTAATCATCGGGCTTCTCCTGTTGTCTGTATGCAAAGCTAGATAAGGATGTTGTAGAGGCGTATTTGATTGCTGTTGATTTTATATATCCCTTCTGAGAGTCCACCTTAGCGCAGTGGAAGAGTGATTAATTTCCCGGACGGACAGCGTTTAACTTACCCGCCACCAAGCTGCGAGCGGCCACCCAAAATGGAGGGTCCATTAAGCATGGTGATTCTTGGGAGTACATTCTAAACATCCACTCATTAAGTTCTTGGCAATGCTTGTAATGGGATCGTTTCCTCGGAACAAGTTAGACGTGAGTATTGGAACCGATGACAAGGATACTAATGCCTTGGGACCGGATAATTCGAAGAGTATGCTGTGTAATCAGGGGAGAAAGATTTCTTAAATGCAAAATATACATTTGCAGTTCGTAAATATTTCTTAAATGATTTAATATACAAAATGCTTCTCATAACTAGGAACATTTACAGCAGTTGAGAGGAAAATTTGCACTTCAAAATCTGAAACTATTTTGTGGAGGTCCTATTTCAGAATAAACTGAAAAAATTCTCAGACTGCCCTTTCATGTTACTGTTTCGATTTCCTGAGTAATTTATGAAATTAAATTATGAAATCCTTTATTAAAGATGAATTTTTCTCTACTAATATCAGCCGTGACCATAATGATGATCGTAAGATGATGATTGTAATTTGCATTGGAGCTGTTGAAATCGCATATTAATTTCTCTATTATACTCTATATGAATACCCTGGTTCAGACATTAGGTTATTTTGAAGCAAGAGAGATGAAAAATGAGCAATGGCCTCGCCAGGCCTCGAACCACGGACCTCTCGAATACTCGCTGAGCGTGCTGAACGTTTCACCATGAAGCATGCTAAGAAAGCGGGAGAACTACTTTTATCAGTATCTTAAAAAAGTGAATAATTCTGAAAAGGAAAGTATAATTAATAATACTTCATCTTATATTTTCTACAGTCAGCAGTCCAGTGTACAAAGCACTGAATGAAAACCTGTTGCCCAAAACCACATTTTTAAAAGAATAAAACTATTCAAAATAATGCGATTTCATCAGAAAAGATAAAATTAAAAAAATCGGGTTCGAATTTTGAAAAAACTCGTTTCGAGGTGCACTGGCTCTTGTCTGTGTGCACCTATGTCAAAATTTCGTAGTCCTGGGTCTATTAGATTTCGCGCAGCACGAACGAAAGACACACACACAGACGGACTCTTTTATCATATGTAGAGATGTGTAATGGTAATTAATGTAAAAACAAAATGAAAGGAAAGGAAAACAAAATTACTGTAATTTACGAAGTTGCACAAAGTGTTCTAAAATTCTGATGAAAGTTTTGTTATCAAAATTACGACGCACATATTCTAACAACCATATAATTTTATTCTTACACGTCGTATCACAAGATATGTATTTTGTCATTTCAATGAACCAACCAAATTAATTTATTTTGTTGATTAATAGCTTTACTATTTTGATAGAAAATCTCTGTACGTTACTAATCTTGGCTTTTTTCAATTATTCATTCAAACTCAGATATTTCTAAAAGATGAATATAATCAATGGCCTTCCTAACTGCACGAGCACACGCAAATCTGCCTCGTCGAGCATAAGCTGAATTTTAATTAACTTTTTTATCACTTACTTCAGAAGCCGAATTAGAATTCAGAATTAAAAAAAAGATATTGCCATAATTAAAAAAATTCGACAAATAAACTCGCGTGTGTGTGTATCAGGAAAGTACATAGGGTTTAATATACGTTCTCTCTAAACTTTTACCGGTGGATAAATAAAAGAAAGGTATTAGATTTCAGTGGAACTATAAATATTTATTTTTGGTGTAAACGTTTAACTGTATTAAGCATTATTTCGAATGAAGCATATAATGATCCTTTACAAAATTTAATAACTAAATCTAAAGGAAAACGTTTACTTCCAAAATTAGAAAGTTATTTAAAATATTTTGAAAGGGCTCGGGACTTTAACAATAAACGAAAAAAGGCTTTTTTAAAGTTTAATGTCGTCTATCATTAGAGAATGTCGATAGAGATGGCGCCGGTGAAAGAGGAAAACATTTTGTAGGATATCACCAGAGGGTGTTTACATATTTTTAAAACAGTTTCGATCAAAAATTTTTAAAACGTAATTGTATACGTAATTGCGTTTAATTTTCTAACAACAGGTTAGAATGATATATTAAATACGGAACACAGTCTGTACTTTTGTTGTTGTAGTTGCTATCTTGCCCATATTACAGAGAACAATGGATGCCAGAGCCCGCTCGAAAAGAAGTTGGACTTCTATTTTCCACCACCAATATTGAGCACCCTGGGTGGGATCCGAGGCTCTCGGATCAATCCACACGAGAGGACTTTCGGCTCGGCGCATATTTAGAGTACCACCATGCCGCACCTACATTATACAAACATCCATGTCTTCTCCGAGATTCTAACCCGGGGCCTTCAGTACCATAATAGGCTGCCATAAGCCTGTTTCACAAAGGCCCTTACTCATCTGGGTGACCGCTCATACGGAAATAGAAGGAAATCAGAGAGCAGATGTTCTCGCAAAGGAAGCAACTGATTCATCCACTTTGCGAGAAGTCCCGACCCTTAGGCCAGTCTCGGACCTAAAGAGTCGGACATTCCATCAGCTCCTAAGAATATGGCAAGAACGTTGGGATCAAGCCTCCACAGAAAGACGTGTTTACAATCTCATCCCAAGGTCAAGACAACAATCCAAACTAATAGCAATTACATGACGTATTTCCTTACTGGTCACGGGCCCTTTCCTTCACACCTCTGCCGCTTTGGCTTGAGAGAGAATGGTAACTGTGCATGTGGGGAGGAAGGTCATCCAGATCATTTTGTGTTCTCCTGCTCACACACAGCACTTAACAGCCTCAAGCAACCAGGAGCCAGATTCTGGCCAAATTGGTTCCAGAATCTACAAAGTAACAGAGTTGCCCTGCGGAAACCGAAAACAATAATTGACTACTGTACTAGCAATTACTCTTCTGACACTGGAAGATAGTAGTCATAAAAGTCTTTATAAGCTAGTTCAATATGTCAGCAACAGAGTATGTGATATGTATGTTCAATATGTAATTTTGCATTTATGCTGTGCCAGGTTCTCACACATAAAGTTCGTACTGTATCTGAAATGCTGTAATGTATCTGCACATGATTATATCTTTTATTTATGGTACCTAATTTATACTAAGGATCACGCGTACCTCAATGGCATGCTTCTTGTAACTTTAACTATCATGATACGACTTTGATATGATCACACATGATAACATATATGTATAGATGTATATATCAATATAAGTGAGAGTATGTATACTTTTATTTGTTTCGAAATATATATGTATGAGAGTGTGTATATATCTGTATCTGAGTTGGTATTAATATGTATATACATATATTTTAATTGTAGTCTTCTTCAAGTGCCTTGTATGCACATGTATATTTCGTTTTTGCATTTTATAAATGTCATCTGCTCAGCCGAGGCTGCCCAGAGCTGCGGCCTGGTAGCTAGTGGTTAATTCCTGCCGAGTTGGTAACTTATTCTGCATGGATATATCTATACCTGGGTCGGAAGCCATCTCAGCGGTTTACCTCCCCTAACCACTATACCGTCTGAACGACGTCTCTGTACTTTTAAACTTATTATTAGTCCAAAGAGGCAATTTGCCCTGAAGGACTATTCATTTCGTTTTGGCGTTTTGAGTTGAAAACTATGAACGGTGAATCACTTTTCAAATTATTTCTACCAAATATGATCGCTCTGTGTTATATTTAAAGAAATTAAATAATGAAGAATCTGCATCAATGTATGTATGCTTCTCGCATTTTGATAAAACAATGATGCCCAGAGCCTTCCAGTTTTGAATAACGTAATCCTCCACCTGAATATGGGTATCTGGAGTCCCAAATTTGGAATTTGTTTTATCTTTTCATCGATAATTTTCTTAAGGTCATATCATTGACACTCACTTTCTTAGTTGATGAATTCGTATTCCACCCTCCATAGGAATAATTTCCATGAGGCATATATATATATATATATATATATATATTACTTTTAATTCAGATTTGCAGATGAAGTTGCTCTCTCTCTCTCTCTGACTCATTTCACTCTTCATTTCAGATTTGACTCATGACATCTGACTCATTTGTGGCCTTGATTACCATTTGTGACGTTCATACCGAACGACTCCAGTTTCCGGAAGATCCAAAACGTCCGTCTGGTGGTTACCATATCCTTAGGTCGGAGTTTGGATCTAGAAGAAGACACAGGAGGTTTCGAATAATAATGTTTTTGCGAAATGGGGAAAATTAAAATTCACGACTCGCCATAAAATCATCAGACGTGGTGTGTGGTAGGTAGGGAGAATGGGGTAGAAGACCCGTTCCTCGGAGGATTTTCCTTCAGAACTGGGACGAAGTTGGCCAAGATCGCACTGTCGGCTAATTAAGGTACTCAAAGCCGGTGTCATTAGCAGATGCAATATTTCGCCCCTCGCCACCTGCACTTCGTGGACTAGTTCTAATAGATCTCTCGGAGAAAAATCGCAATAACGGTAGTCTAAAATCCCATAAAAAATGGCAAGTAAAATGTAGAATATTACCTGCTTATGCGCCATTGCATGAATTTGTGTCACATTGCATGCATGTACTTATGTCATTTCGGACATCACCATTATCACAAAAATTTTAGCCCCACCTGCAGCTGAGCAGTTAAAGACCGCTGAATACCGATAGTTCGATTTGTTTCGGTCTTTTGAGTTCGTTACCAGCCGAACCGTAGGCTGCATGGTGGGTTTTCGTCATCTTCCCCATGGAAAATGTGAATATTTGCCAGTTTCCTTCAGAAAGTCCGCCCACCAGCGGCCGAGCGGTAAAGTCGCTGAACACTGGTAGTTCGGTCCGAGGTTCGAATCCCGCGAACGGGCTGGCTGCATGGGTGTTTTCGTGGTTTTCCCCATGCGTAACGTGTATACGAGCCAG
Source organism: Stegodyphus dumicola (assembly GCF_044657685.1). NCBI lineage: Eukaryota > Metazoa > Arthropoda > Arachnida > Araneae > Eresidae > Stegodyphus > Stegodyphus dumicola. The sequence goes on along the minus strand of NC_140770.1, from coordinate 272,583,330 downwards.
TTTCCCTTAGAAAGTCCTCCACGAAGGCATCCCTCCTCTTAGGCAGATAGCCCTAGTGTGCTTTGCCATAATTAAATACACCACACCACACCTTCAGAAAGTCCTCCACGAAGGCATCTTTCCTGTTAAGGCAAATATCCCTCATGAATTTGCCGTATTCAAATAACCTAATAACTTAACCCGAAATTTATGGGGAACTTTAGATCTGATTACTAAATTTCAAAACTGAATAATTTTCAGCAATTTATTTATAGAAAATTTGTAATGTTTAAGCTTACCGCAAGAGATGCGCTAAAAAGTATTCAATTACCGAGGTGAGATCAGGATAATTTTGCCTTTACTTAGTACATCAAATGAAATCAATATCGTCAGTATGAGCAATTGCAGATGCTCCTGGATGTTTCTTAAGTACCAATTTATTCCAACGACTGACACTTGAGAGGGAAAAAACGTTCATTCAGAATATTCTGCATAGATGGCAGCAATAAATAATTTTAAGAGTTATGAGGCACCCCCACATTTGATTCGACTCCCCATAAAAAGTATACTGCGCAAAAAAAAAAAAAAAAAGGGGGGGAGGGACAGTTCCATATCTTCCATTCTACTGGGCGGATTGACGAATTCAAATTGCGTTTTTCATGCCTCTAAAGCGTGAGTTAGGATATACATTAGATTTTATATGCAGCATTGCTCTAACATAGGTATTTTGACGCAAAATCGAACTTTTTCTGAAATAGCATACCAAATTTTTTCCATATTTCGATTCTACGACTTAAATTATGCTTAGATATTAAATTTTGCAATTCTTGGAGATAAATTTATGGAGAAATTTAAAACTTTAGCTTGGCGAATTTTTTTTTCAGTTTGAGCCAAGAATAATTCACTTCGCGGACTTCTTAATTTATAGAAACTTATTTTTCTTTGTTCACGAGCGGGAAAAAAAAAAAAAAACCATCGTTCATACTTTTAAATAATTTGAACAAATTGCGTAAGCCACATTTTCGTTAATTATCGCTTATAATAAATACGCCAAATTTCAAAACGCGCCAAAATATTCATTCTCGTATATCCTACGAAATTTTGAATACAAAACTAATTTTTTGCAGGTAAGCTTAGACATATATCTACTTCAAAATGATGACAAAAATTTCACACGTTATAATTCAAAATTCTTTTAAAAAATACAAAAATTATTTAAAAATGCAAATTTTAAAAATAAATCATAAAAATGGGCGAATTTTATTTGGAATGAACCTAAATTTCGAAATGTGAAAGGAAGATTATATATCAAATTCAATTAACATTGAGAAGCTAAAGTTTCGAGGGCTAATTTCTTAAAAACTACTAGTGCGATTTTTACAAAACTTGACAGTTTGGCATAATTTGTGTCGTAAAATCGAAATATGAAAAATCATTGAAATGCCATTTCAGAAAACGTCCGATTTTGTGTCGAAAATACCTATATTAGAAAAAAGGTATTTTCATTATGTGTCAAAATACCTCTATTAGCTATATATAAATCTAATACATATATTAAGTTGCGCTTTCGAGACATGAAAAACCCAAGCTGAATTGCGTCAATCGGCCCAGTAGAACAGCAGATATAGAAATGTCCCACTTTTTTTTCGGAAAAAAGAAATTTCAGAAAAAGTCCGATATTAGAACAATGCTATATATAAATCTAATATATAGCCTAAGTCACGCTTTCGAGACATGAAGAACGCAATTTGAATTTCGTCAATCGGCCCAGTAGAACGGGAGATATAAAAATGTCCCTACCCCCCCCACTTTTTTTTAGTCCAAAGGGATTTGAATCCCGAAGGACTATTAGTTTCGTTTTGGCATTTTGCGTCGGACTCATAAATGTCGGTTCACTTTTCAAACTGTTGCCACAAAATGTTAGAGTCCTGCATTATATTTGAAGAAATTAAATAATGAAAAATCTGCATAAATGATTGTCTATTTCTCGCATTGTGATAAAACAATGGTACATAGAGCCATCGAATTTTGAATGACGAAATCCTACTGCGAATATGGGCATCTGAAATCCCAAATTTGGAATTTGTTTTATTATAGATTTTATATTTTGTAAAACTTTAACGAATTTTTGATTTACAAACTCAATGCTTTAAAAGCGAGAAATGGCAACGTTATATAGAAAAAAATACTTTTATCTCCAGCTCGCGAGACTGTGTATATCGGAAATTCTAAAGATATGCTTAATTTAACATTATTTTGCGATATTGCTCTTGAACTGAATTTTATGGTTTAAGTGCAAAGAACATGATATTTAATAAATAAAGGTAACACTCAAAACGTTAAAAAAACGCCCCTTTGGACGTAATTTAAAATCTGAAACATTTCAGATTTTTTTTTTTTCGCACAGTACAAATATAAAACTATGCTGAGATGGATACTGATAGAACTGCAATAGAAATTTTGCCTTCAGTGTCGTCACAATTTTTTTAGCTTTCTTCATCTACAATTTCTGCCCGTTAGGAAGAATTCTTTACAAACCCTGATGCTGATGAAACATAAAATACCTATTAGCCCTCCAAAATTGGTACAGCATGTAAAAATACACAAGCTGTAATCTAAAAGCTTCTAATTTAATCAACTCAGGTATAAAGAATATCTCGTTAGATGTGACAAAATTTTACAGAGAGTGTAGCTGCCTTCCACGCAGAAATGCAGATGGCAATATTTTTTCGAATATACACTTGAAAACGTGTAGGCGGTCTCAAGCTGTGTACCCCTTTTGATTTAAGTGTGGAGGCTTGCTGCGCTATAATGATTTCGTGGAAACATCCTTTCCTCTAATTATAATAAAGTAAGTTTGTCCAGTGAGAAAACATATGTAATGCAAACATCCATTTGGTGTTTACTACGGGAATAATTTTTATGGATATGCTGAATAAAGACAAAGAGGCTAGCAGGTAATTTCATAGTAATTTTATCTTGATAGGATGTTTTACGTTGTACGTTCCAGCAAAAGAACACATACCCTGTGAAAGTTTCCTCTTCTTTTTTCTTTTCTTTTAGTTCAAAGGGGCAATTTGCCCAAAAGGACTATTAATTTCGTTTCGACAGTTTGCGTTCATCCATTAAAAGCGCTGTTTCAATTTTCAAATTGTTGCCACACAATATTATCGCCCTGCATTATATTTAAAGCAATTAAATAATGAAGAATTTGCATAAATGTATGTATGTTTCTCGCATTGCGATAAAATAATGGTACTTAGAGCCATCCAAATTTGAATTATTCAACGTTCTTACCCGAATATGGACATCCGGAAGCACAATTTTGAAATTCGTTTTATTACAGATTTCATATTTAAAAAACCTTTAATGAGTTTTTGATTAACGAACTCAAGGATTTCAAAGCCAGCAATGGCAATGTTGTACAGAAAAAATTTTTTTGTCTTCAGCCCTGAGACTGTGTATCGGAAATTTTAAAGATAGGCTCATTTTAAAATTATTTGGCGATATTGCTCTTGAACTGAATTTTATGGTTTAAGTGCGAAGAACATTATATTTAATAAATAAAGGTAACACACAAAATGTTTAAGAAAACGCCCCTTTGGACATAATTTAAAGTTTAAAATATTTCGGTTTGTTTCTTTCTTTTCTTTTCACCATCGACGGAACAGCTGGTCCACTGGGTTAGGTGCTTTTCAGCCTGTTGGATCCCGTAGGTCGAATTAAAAATAAATACATGAATAAAAATAAATAAAGAGCTTAGTACTGTGTCCTCCGGGGATAGGCCATGAAACGAGGAACATTGAAGTAAGGACCAGAACATGGAAAGAAGGTGCATGGTGGGGACCGCTGAGACTAATCGGAACACTTTGTTAACCCACTGTCCTGTTTGCTAACCTCATCAGTACGGACAGACCTAGTACAAACCATCTATACAAGGGGTTTATGACAAGAAATGGCCCCTTTTCCACGTATATTACGAACGAAACATAGCTCCTTCTGAGCAATGTATATGTGGGGAAAGGGGCGACTCTCACAATTACATCTTCAAATGTCCATTAACAAAAAAACTAGCACTTGAAACTTACTGAGATTAACCTATACCAGTGCTTGCAACTAGCATTAAAAATCAAACAACTAAGAAGCAAAATAGAACCCTCAGTCATATTCCTCTCTAGTAGAGGAGAAGAATTGTGCAATACAAGATAAGCAAATAATAACACACTGGAACTTTCAAATATTTTAAATTAGAATTGCGAAAAGATTGAAGGACAAAATTCATAAAATTACAGACTAAACTGGACAAAAAGACTAGAGGACCATACTATATCTCTTTGCATCCAACAAAACAAAAAAAAAAAGTCTAAAATATTCTGAAAAATAATTCATATACAAAACGGTTTCTGCATGAACTCCAGGATGTATTCGCTGCATATACAATAAAAAATGCCCTTTGCATTTATGTATATATATATATGTTTGCAAATATATTTTTATATGTATGCCATCATGTATTAATATGTTATATATTTACTTTATAAGGTATTTCTCCCGCTTTTCTGGTGTGCCTTCGTGGTGCAGTGGTTCTGCACGCTGGGCCGGTATTCCAGAGGTCCATGTTTCGATTTTCGGCTAAGGCGGTTGCTATTTTTCATCTTCCCTGCTTCCAAAAACTCCTAATGTCTCTACAACCTTTATGCTATGTATTTGCCTTAGATATTCACCATTGTGTATTCGAGTATGAAAGGCATCATATGTGTTCGATGTTATGTAAATTGTATTTCTTTCTTTGTACCGAGGAGCGGCGCAGACGCAAATTTGTTAGGATTTTAAAGCTCGCGGTTAGAGCTTCGAGGTTGCTGTGAATTACTGGAGTTTCAACTAGGCGGAGGTTCTTCTGAGTTTGTGTTGGTAAGCCGCCACTGAAGTCGGAGTTTGTGTGGTCTTCGCCGTTCCTCTTCGCCTAACTTACTATTTGAAAGTCAATAAAGAAGTTTCGGTCAAGTTAGGAGTCTGAGGTTTTTTGGGTTCTATACTGAAGTAACATCAAGTTAATTTACAGTCCACTATTTTTAACAACGGAACGTACATGTTTTATGGTCCATCGAGCCCGGAGTCACAGTAAATTTGGTGAGTCAGTGTTTTTTTTTTTATCTTTCTTATTAGATAATAGAATTTACAACGCTTAAGACCAAAAAGCGTGTAGCTAAAGCTAAGTTAAGTAAACTGAAAGAGAAAATTGCAGTGACTTACGATTCTGCTGATGTTGATCAGTTGGAACTTTTTAAATCTAGATTAAATGACTTAATGACCGAACTTTCGGATATTTTTAGTAACATATTTGTAGTGTGTGAAGAAAAAGATATTGATGTATTTATAGAAGAACAACAGGTCATACAAGATACTGTGGATGAGTTAATTTTAATGCTAACCAGAGTTAAGAATGTTAAAGACATTAGTGTGGAAACTAAATCTTGTGAAATAGCGAGTATACGCTTACCTAAGCTAACTCTTCCTGTATTTAGTGGCAGTACTGAAGAATGGTTATCATTTTTTGATTTATTTAAAACGGCGATAGTGGATAATGACCGTTTATCAGGTGCACAAAAGCTACAATATTTAAAGGGTTCTTTAAAAGGAGATGCTTTGCGGATTGTTCAAGCTTTAACTATTTGTGACAGGAATTTCGAAATAGCGTGGCATTTATTGTGTCAAAGATTTTCACATAAGAGAGAATTACTTTCATCGTTATTAAAGAAAATCTTGTATTTATCAAATTTACAATCTGAAATTCCTAGTCAGATATTAGCGTTAGTAGACACTGTAAGAGAGTGTGTATGTTCGTTTGAAAATCTAGGATTCAAAGTGGAGCAATTCGCGGATACTATTTTAATGTTAATAGTACAGTTTAAATTGGATTCTTCGACGAGAGGATGGTGGGAAAGAACATTAAAGAGTGAGGAAATACCAACACTTAATAATCTGCTAGAGTTCTTGAAATCTCATGCCAGAACCTTGCAAGCAGGTAAAACGCAAGGTGTTAAAAAACAAGTTACAAAAGACAAATTAACTTCATTGGCTTCAGAGATTCGCGCGCAGTGTACGTATTGTAAAGCCGGTCATTCAGTTTTTAAATGTAATAATTTTTTAAATCTGAATGTGCAGGAACGCGTTAATTTTGTCAAGAGAAATAATGCTTGTTTTAATTGTTTGGTTTCAAACCATAAAGCTTTCGAGTGTAGAAGTACACATAAATGTAAAAAGTGCTTTAAAAATCATCACACACTACTGCATTTCGAAAGAGTTCAAAATGAACCAAAGGCACTTAAAGGAGTTTCGAACAGTTCGAATGAATTATCAGTGACGGCTAAGCCATTTTTCCCTGGGCCAGAACCTCGCGCTCAATCGGCTGGGTCAGGGAAGAATATCGCAAGTTCTAGTCCAGTAATTAAATCTTGTGTTTCAGACATTAATTTTCAGAGTGAAGTTTTATTATGTACAGCTGTTATTAAAGTGTTAGATTCATCGGGTGAATACCAATTGTGTAGAGCCCTCCTTGACTCTGGCAGTCAAGCAAGCCTGATTTCAGAAGATTGTGTGCAAAGGCTAGGGTTAGCAAGAAGAAATGCCAAAGTTTTTATTTCATGTTTAGGGTCTTTGGATACGAAAACTAATGGGATTACGGAAATAAACTTCGTTCCGCATTTTCCGGCGAAAGTGTCGTTTGAAACACCAGTATTTATCATCAATAGAATTATTGGAACTTTGCCGCATTTTACATTGGATAAGAAGTACGTTGAGGAATATGATTTAATGTTAGCAGATCCAACATTTTACAAAAGTGGGCCTGTTGATATACTTTTAGGCGTAGATATTGCCTTACCTCTGTTAAAGGGAGAAAAAATTAAAAGCGAAGAAGGTAAACCGGTAGCTTCTCGTTCTGAACTAGGATGGATTATTTCAGGTAGTGTGAATAATTCAACAGAAATTAATCCTACTATCTATGTTAATAATATACAAGTGGAAACTGATCAGATGCTGTCTGACTTTTGGAAATTGGATGCTGTACCTACTTTTGACATGCTTACTAAATCGGAGAGAGCATGTGAAGATTATTTCAAATCTACATATACGAGAGAGGAAAGTGGGGTATATATTGTGAAATTACCGTCTCACTCTCCGCCTTCTCAGCTTGGAGATTCCAGACAATTAGCTATGTGTAGATTCCAATCTTTAGAAAATTCACTTCTAAAAAGGCCTCAGATATATGAACAGTATAAGGATTTCATGAGGGAATACCTTGAGCTGAGACATATGGAGGGAGTGCCTGAGGGAGAGATTCTTATTGACTCTACGTATTACATGCCTCATCATGCCGTATTAAAGGAATCAAGTACTACGACTAAACTGACAGTTGTTTTCGATTCTTCGGCTAAAACGACATCGGGTCTTTCATTGAATGATATTTTGATGGTTGGGCCAAGAGTTCAGCAAGAGCTGTTTCCAATACTTCTACGGTTTAGAAATCACAAAATTGCAGTATGTGCCGATGTAGAGAAGATGTTCAGACAAATTCGTGTCCACCCAGAAGATACAAATTGGCAACGAATGCTTTGGAGGGATAGTCCTAGTGAGCCCTTGAGTACATTTAGATTAGTGACAGTTACATATGGGACTGCCTGTGCGCCGTATTTGTCTACTAGAGTAATGAAACAACTTGCATTAGATGAACAAGTTAGATTTCCTTTAGCATCAAAAATTGCCCTTCGTGATTTTTATGTTGATGATTTGCTTTCAGGGGCACAAAGTGAAGAGGAAGCGAATGTTCTAGTTCAGCAGTTGAATGAAATGATGAAAAGGGGTGGATTTCGCTTAAGGAAGTGGATTTCAAACAGTTCAGCTATTTTAGAGAATATTCCCGAGTGCTTACGAGAATCCAATATTTCTCTTGAAATAAACAGTGACAAGAAAGTAAAAGTATTGGGAATTAATTGGAACAACTCTAGTGATACGTTTCACTTTTCGGTATGCATAAGTGATAAAGAGTTTACTAAGAGGACTATTTTATCAGAAGTAGCGAAAATCTTTGATCCAATGGGATGGTTAGCGCCAACAATAATATACGCGAAAATATTATTACAAGAGTTATGGAACTTACAGCTGGGTTGGGATGAACTTATTGATAAGAGAATAAGTAGAAAATGGAAGCGTTTCTATCTAGAATTACCCTTACTTTCATGCTTACAATTTCCGAGGTATGTCTTGAGTCCGAAGGCAGTAGTGATAGATATCCATGCTTTCTGCGACGCTTCAGAAAAGGCTTATTGTGCAGTCATCTATCTCCGTACAATCGACCTTGATTCGTCAGTCAAAGTCAGCCTTCTGACATCGAAAACCGGAGTAGCGCCTTTAAAAACCCAGTCTCTTCCGAGACTAGAGTTGTGTGCTGCGTTACTTTTAGCAAACCTCTTACATGCAGTATTATCATGCATAGAACTGCCTATTAACAATATTTACGCATGGACCGACTCGCGGGTTACATTGGCATGGGTTTCGTCCGAACCTCGCCGTTGGCTACCTTTTGTGGCAAATCGAGTTGCAAAAATCCAGGAAGCTGTTCCAGGTATTCAATGGAATTATGTTGCTGGGAAAGAAAATCCTGCAGACTGTGGGACCAGAGGTTTTATTCCATCAGAATTTCTACAATGCGAGTTATGGATGAAGGGACCGCAGTGGTTAAACGAATCCGTAATTCATGTACAGCAAAATTCAAGTGTAGAATTAGAGGGTGAGGTTATGTTGAAGGAATTGAAAAAGAGTTTCAGTTCAAATATTTCCAAATTTGAAGAGCCTAGTGTTTTCAAGATTTTCATCATGGTTAAAGTTATGTCGAGTGTTAGCGTGGTGTTTAAGATTCAGAAATAATTGTAGTAAGTTACCTACAGAGCGTATAAAGGGTTATTTATCTACTGAAGAATTCTGTGAAGTTACTTCTATGATTGTTAGGATTGTGCAAAGAGCCGAATTTCCAGAAGAATTATTCTGTTTAGAATCTGGTAAACCCTTGAAGACATCAAGTAAATTACTGTCTTTAAGTCCTTTCTTGGATTCCGCGGGAGTAATGCGTGTAGGCGGAAGGCTCAGAAACTCTACAGTTTCAAATAATCAGAAACATCCTATGATTTTACCTAAGAATCACAATATTACGCGTTTAATTATTAAGCATTATCATGACATGTATCTTCACGCAGGTACGCAGCTACTCACTTCTGTCATACGACATAGATTTTGGATTGTGAATGCTAGAGATATTATAAGAAAGTGTATAAACCAATGTGTTATCTGCCGTAGAGTTAGAGCGCAAACTGCAACTCAGCTAATGGCAGATTTACCCGCTTCAAGAGTTACTCAAAGTAGAGCTTTTTCTCGTGTAGGGATTGATTTAGCAGGACCATTTAACGTTAAATATCGTCCTGGTAGAGGAGTCAAAATCTTTAAGTGTTACGTATGTCTATTTATTTGTTTTACTACAAGAGCAATACACTTAGAATTAGTTGGAGATCTTTCAACAAAATCATTCCTCGCGACACTTAAGCGGTTTATAGCTCGTAGAGGCAAACCGTGTGAAATTCACAGTGATTGTGCAACAAATTTTATAGGAGCTAATAAAGAATTAAGGAAAGCCTTTTCTATTGTTCAACGTGATGAACAGCTACAGGGTTATATTTCTTCAGAAAATATTAAATGGGTGTTTAATCCTCCCTCTGCCCCTCATTTTGGAGGGCTTTGGGAAGCGGGTATTAAGTCTATGAAACATCACTTAAAAAGATGTTTAGGAACACTTATTTTAACATACGAGGAATTTTTGACATTAATAACCCAAATTGAATCCTGTCTTAATTCTAGGCCTTTAGTACCAGCTTCAAGTGATTGTAGCGACTTGGAGGCGATAACACCAGGACACTTTTTAACCGGAGCGGCTTTAAACGCTATTCCAAAATCTAACCAAATTCAAGAAGCCATGAGCTGCAGTGACCGTTGGAGGAACGTGCAAAGGTTATTTCAACATTTCTGGAATCGTTGGAGCAGTGAGTATTTATCTAGATTGCAGCAGAGACCCAAGTGGTGCAAGGTACAACAAGACCTGAAGATTGGTGATATGGTTCTTATTAAGAACGAAAAGCTACCTCCGCTACATTGGAAATTAGGTAGAATTATTAAAGTGCATCCCGGTCTGGATGAGAAAGTTCGAGTGGTGAGTTTACGCACGTCTAATGGTGAAATAAAACGACCTATAGCAAAGCTATGCGCTTTGCCATTTAATTCTTGATTTAGAGACTTTAATTTTTTTTTCAGGTTTATGCAGTTCAACAGTTTAAATTTATTGTTTGAACCCCCTTGGGACTTCAAGGCTGGGGGTATGTTCGATGTTATGTAAATTGTATTTCTTTCTTTGTACCGAGGAGCGGCGCAGACGCAAATTTGTTAGGTTTTTAAAGCTCGCGGTTAGAGCTTCGAGGTTGCTGTGAATTACTGGAGTTTCAACTAGGCGGAGGTTCTTCTGAGTTTGTGTTGGTAAGCCGCCACTGAAGTCGGAGTTTGTGTGGTCTTCGCCGTTCCTCTTCGCCTAACTTACTATTTGAAAGTCAATAAAGAAGTTTCGGTCAAGTTAGGAGTCTGAGTTTTTTGGGGTTCTGTACTGAAGTAACATCAAGTTAATTTACAGTCCACTATTTTTAACAACGGAACGTACAATATGTCACAATTATATTCTATAAAAATTAAAAATATGACAAAATTATTCAAAAAATAATAATCTCTGCATATATTAAAAGAAAGAGTCTGTCTGTATGTCTTTCTTTCGTGCTGCACGTAAGCTAATAGACCTAGGGCTACGAAATTTGGTAAATAGGTGTATCTAGACAAGAGCTAGTGCACCTCAAAGCGATTTTTTCAGAATTCGAATCAGACTTTTATTTTTATCTTTTTTGATGAGATCGCCTCATTTTGAATAGTTTCATTCTTTTAGAAATGTGGTTTTGGCAACAGTTTTTCATTCAATACTATGTATACTGACTGTTGAAAATCAGCACTGTTGCCATTTGGAAAAATGAGGGCGATCATTCTGCCCGGATTTAAATTTAAAGTTTGTCTTGGATACTGGACGTTTGTTGAGAGAAGGCAACGGGAAGTTGGTTAATTTATTTATTAGTATAATTAATATTAAGGGATATTGCTTATTTCCTAGTAATGTTTTATATGTAATGTAGGATTCTCCAATGTGTATTTCTGAATTGCAGTTGAAAACGAGTAATTCCTTGAGTTCGTTTACAGGAAACAACAAGTAAGATGGGTTAAATACCTCTTTATTATTCCAATTAAAGTTTAAAAAAACTCCGTCTTGGAGTAGTACAATAAAGCCGACACTCGGGCTTGAACATAAGAAATAAGAATAAAACTAAACCGATCTTAACTAAAGAGATATAGCTGAAGCTATCAAAATTCTAACAGAGTTGGCCCCTTAACGTTAATTGACTGCGAAGCTATCAAGGGCCTAAAGTACGCACGAGCGTGAGCTTACGAGAATGTAGCCTGAAAAGGCGGACGCGTGCAGCCAGAATACCTGGTATCTCTCTCGCTAAGTCCGAATAACTTTGCGGTTAAATGCCGCTCATCCTTATTATGTATTCAGACGTGATTCTAAAACTACGTTCTGGCCGGAAGTGGTAAGTTGAAGTTAAGAATAGATAGGAAAGGAAGTTTAACTCAAAATTTAACTGTTAATAAAATTAACACAATTCTTACAGTAATAAATTTTTATTGAAATTTGTCCCCCCTCTTTTTTTTTTTTTTTTTTTTTTGCTTATGTTTTTCTGCAGAGTAAAATTCTGTGCAGTTTTTAAATTTAATATTTGGTGTTCTCTTTAAGCATTTTTCCAGTACATTTTAATGCCAGACGAAGGCTGGCCGCCTAGCGGCTAGTGTTCAAAATAAAGATAGATAGTTCAGTTGGACAATACCCACATTGCCAATGGTTAAACAATCGCTGTCCCCTGCACTACAAGCTGAAATTTAGACCTCTAGAATACGCATTCAGTATGCTTACAATTACATCATGAAGGCATGCGGAAAAGAGGCAGAAAATGCCTTATATACTCCCCTTTTAAAAGGCGACTGAGGATTAGGAGACCCAATCGTTAAATTCTGCTGGTTACGAATTATAATCCACCTCCGTTCGGGCACCCTTCAATTTATTCATAAAATGATTAAAAGATAATGTAATTAATTAAATTAGAACTTTGAAAATTTAGTTAAAATTAATTACTCAAGTGGTTAGATCTGCAATTCTAAGACAATATCCAGTCTAAGATGCAAGTCATTTTTCTCGATATTTATATTTAAAAAGAAATGTCCACCGTAGAATTGAAGGAAGTAAGCTGTCTACTATTTTTTAAATCTTTTTACGCATTGCAGTATGTTTTCCCCTACATCATGTAAAAGACAGAAAAGTTAAATACACCGATAAGTTATTACAAAGTTAATAACAAATATTATTTTCTTGATGAGGTAAGACAACAAGAACTGAAGTTCCCTACAAATTAAACAAAATAATTAGAAGACGATCCCTTAAAGAAGCCCTTTTTCCATTTGGGATTTTATTGGCAATTAAATCCTAAATTATTTTATTTTGTCATCCGAAATTAGATAACGAAAATGAGAAAAGTTCGAATTCCAACCAATTTTTTTTGGTACTTTTAATTGCATAATAATAAAATTCTGGAAATTTCATATCTAAAAGCATTGGTGAATGCAGGAAGGAAATAAATTCTGCAAGAACTTTATTTTAATACAAGCAGTTCTTGACTGAAAAAGTAATCCCAGAAGTGGAATAAAAGTTATGCCTACTTCCGTGTTTCATACTTCGCTTTCAGATACTTAAATTTAATAACTACATCGATTTTCAGAATTCTCATAAAACGGATTATTGTCCTTGAAGCCTTATCTTAGTCACTTCAATATCGAGAAACGTATTTTAGAAAAATGGTGCTAAACTAGTGCGTATAAATTTATTTAGAAATTTATTTATTTAGAATTTATAATGCTATATGCCTTAACATATACTGCTTAACACACAGGATTCTCATGCTGTGACTGCATATTTATTTGATAAAAAAATTTTTAAAAATGCTGTATGCCATTAAATACATTTCATACAAAATATTCAGATACTGTGGTACATATTTAATTGGCAACTTACAGTAAATGAATTTAAGACAACACATACCTTAAAATAAAAACCTTAAAACATAATTAGCACAGAAGTGCTATTAATTTCGATTTGGAATTTTGCGTCGATTCGCTTTTCAAACTGTTGCCACCAATGTTAACAGCCCTGCATTATATTTAAACAAATTAAATAATGAAGAATCTACAAATTTGGAATTTGTTTTATTACCTATTTCATATTTTGTTAGACATTAAAGAATTTTCGATTAAGAAACTCAACGATTTCAAAGCGACCAATGGCAACACTGCACAGAAAAAAAATTATCTTCAGCGCGCCAGAATGTGTATCGGAATTTTTAACTTTATATATATATAAGAAAATCTGATGTGTACACCACATGACTTCCTTGTACGGAATATTAAATTATAAGCATTTTTTCTTGCATTTAATTTAAACTTATTGGATTGAATTAAATTTATTTCGACATTAGCGCATAAACCACAACAGAATAAATGTACTCTTTAAAATTCACTATATTTGTTTACCATAGAGACACTCTGGCCCTAGGATCACTTAACAGATCACTTAACAGATCACTGGATATTTCATTCAGTTTGTAACTCAGAATGCACAAAATTTATATCATTTTAAGAATTATCTAATCGTTGCCACATGTTCTATTCAAATACTATAATAATAAATCCAAAACAATGTATAAAAGAAATTAAGCAAAGAACAACAACAACAAAGAAACAGTTTTTCACAGATGATTTAATATTTCTCATTCAATTAATTGAGTTCTCACTTCGCGACAAGGCAAAAATACATTAAAACTCAATATGTCTGTATTGAAAATTATGAAGTAAATCTTAAACACTTATTTCCTGCAGTAAATTCTAGAATGGATATTAAATATGATTTAATTCGCAAAAATAAAAGAAGGCATTATCTTTGTTATTGCAAAGCTTACTTTCTCTAGATTAGCAACAAATATACTATTCTGCTGTTTCGAATGTAAACAAGCAATGGCCGCCATCGAGAAAATTATTAGGCTTAGCGGCACTTAAACAACTTTTAAATTGTTGATAATTCTAAGAGTATTGCATACAGATTCACTAAAGGCATAAAAACCTTAACCGGAAGATAAGAACAGCATAATTCAATCATTTTTAAAACAAAAAATGCATAATTTCCAAACATATAAGAATAAAAAAACTGAGATCACTGAGCCGAGTAACAGAGTGGATATATATATACATATATTTGTATGCTTTTGGTGCGGCCGATTGCAACCAAATTACGAGGCGCACATCTACATGTTATAGCGTCCTACATGCAACATTTTAACATCCTTGGGCTACTCGTTTATGAATTATGCGAGATACATACGTACGTACGCGCAGACGCCATTAAATATTCCTTCAGAATTCATTTTAAATTAGTTTTACAAGTTTTGGGGGAATAACGAGTCCTTTATCCTGCCCTTACGGACAGGTGTTAAGCAAAAACATCGTTAAATTGCATTCGATAGCGGTGAAAATGGATATTTCCATTAAAATATGATGCCTGAATCTTTTCGCGATTACAATACTTCCTTTTCACTTCGTACAAGGAAGTAAAAACACAAATTTCAATAAAAATGTATTATACATAAACAAATTACAATGAAATAAGAAATATCCTTTATACAAATATTAATTATCCTAATAAAAAAATTAACGAACTTCCCGTAGCCTTCTCTCGACAAACGTCTAATATCCAAGCGAAACATTAAATTTAAAATCTACACAGAATGATCGCCCTCGTTTTTCACAGTGTCAACAGTGCTGAATTTCATCGAAACAAAGACACACACAGATTCCTTCTTTTAATATATGAAGAGATTTCATATTTTGCCAGACATTAAAATTTTTTATTAAAAAACTCAACGATTTCACAGAGGGGAATGGTAACATTGTACGAGCGAAAAAAAGTTTATCACCAGCGCTCCAGACTGTTTAGCTAAGAACTCTAAAGATATGCTCGTTTCAAAATTATTCTGCGATAATGCTGTTGAAATCAATTTTATAGTTTGAGTATAAAGAAGATAATATTTAATAAACAAAGGTAACACACAAAAGGTTAAAAAAACGACCCTTTAGACGTAAATTAAAAGCTGAAACCTTTCAGATTATTTTAGTCCTCTGGCATTTTGCGTTGAAAACATTAAAATGCTGTATCACTTTTCAAATTGTTGCCACCAAATATTATCGCACTGTATTATATTTAAAGAATTAAATAAGGAATAGCCTGCCTAAATGTTTCTCGCATTGCAATAAAACAACCGTACCAAGAGCCATCAAAATTTGAATGACGTAATCCTCCAGCGAATATGGGCATCTGGAAGCCCAAATTTGGAATGTTTTATTATCGATTTCATATTTTGTAACACGTAAAAAAATTTGTGACCAACAAACTGAAGTATTTCAAAGCGAGCTATGGCAACGTTGTACTGAAAAAACATTTTTATCTCTAGCACGCCAGACTGTGTATCGGAAATTCTAAAGATAGGCTCAATATAAAATTATTTTGAGATATTGCTGTTGAACTAAGTTTTATTTTTTAAGTGCAAAGAACATGATATTTAATAAATAAATGTTACACACAAAACGTTAAACAAACACCTCTTTGGGCGTAATGTAAATCCTGAAGGCCTTCTGTTTTTTTTTTTTTTTATTTTATTACGATTTAAATCAAAATTTACATTTGGAAAACTGAAGATGTTATCGCTTAAAATTAGGATTCACTATCGTTGCCCCGGATGCAGTTTCCAGGAGTCTTCGGTTGCGTGAGAATAAAATAAATACAAATTAAATGAAATTAAAGAAATAGAAAAACGTACAACCAGAAAAAGAAATTAAAAAATTCGCCAGACTGACTTTCGCTTCTTATCTAGCAGACGACGCTTGGTCATGCCTTGTAACCACACATTATAAAAGCTTCTCGCTTTCTTCGAGAATTTCTAGAATCCCCTCTCGAAGCTTAGCCGCATATAGTATAACTGCAGATAATCGAAAAACAGATAATACATACATACAGATAATCGAGAACGTAACTAGTCGATTTGGAGTCATTTCTCGATCAATGGTCATAATCATAGTATTGTGATTTCTATCACGAGATTTCTGAAATTTTTGTGTCTTTGTGAGGTTTAATTGGACAGTTTATAAATGTCTAATAATAAATTATAATAATAGCAAACTGTGTAAAATCATTACCTCTTAAAAAAAGAAGTCTCTGAAAACTAATGTATAAAGAATATGACAAGCGACCACGAATGCCTTCTGCCATATCCTGCCAGTAAAGGGGCGAGCTACATTGCCGTTTTCGTGGATTTTTCCCATGCGTAACGTAGATATGAGCCCGTTTTCCTTAGAAAGTAATCCACGAAGGCGTTGCTCTTCTTAGGACTAAAGCACTCGAATGTTTTGACATTATTGGGTATACCAAATGATCTTGCCTCATACTGAATTTAGGAGATTGACATACAGGGTGGTTGTAATTAACGTGACCCAAAAAGACCCCTCTAAAATCTGTTCTACTCACTGAATTTTGATGAAATTTGGTATAATTGTTATATAAAAAAATAATTCGACATGGGCCCTTTTCCCAATCCCAATAAACGGCGACATTCATACAATGCAGCTAAGCTATTGCTACCGTTCTAATAAAACAGATTTACCAGTAAAGCTCGATTTTTCTTCTGTAAGGGCATGATTAAGGATGACAAAGAAATGCAGAATGATTTTCTGACTCTGGTTGCAAGTCTCTTTATAGTTTTGACTAATTTGCATAAGGAGTTTTTGAAAATTGCCATCTGGTGGTCAAAATTTAAACTACTTTTTATTCCAGAAATCTGTTCCCCATAGCCTTTATAACGTATCTATACCAAGTTTCATCAAAATCCGATAGGTAGAACGTGTTCTACAGGATCAAAAGAGAGTCACTTTATTTATAATCACCCTGTATTTGATGAAACTGCATGCATAGGCTGTAACATTTTTTTAACAAACCATTGTACTGTATTGGAAAGGTTTTAGAAACAAGTCTGGGGGAACATACAACGGCACTTTGCGTAAAAATTTGTAAGGAAATGAACAAAAGGAATGTATCACGTGACAGTTTTTGATGCGAGCGCCAAAATATCTCCCCCTCTGGAAACATATGTTGATTGGAATGCCTGGAAAAGGAAGATAATGCTTGCATTTGGAATACAAAAACTATATGTGAAGAAAAAAGCATCAAATTTCACGAAGAAATGGAACAAAAATATTCAGGCACTTCACAAAGCTTTGAGAAACTCGTTAAATTTTTTTTCTTTATTTACCGATAGCTCAAGAGAAGGATTCTGAATAACTTTCAATGGGTACTGAATATGACAAAAAAATATCTGATGTGTACACTACATGACATTCTTGTACAGAATATTAAATTATACGCATTTTTTCCTGCATTTCATTTAAACTTTTTGGATTGAATTAAATGTATTTCGTCGATAGCGCATAAACCACAATAGAATAAATGCCACTTTTTAAAATCACTATGTTTGTTTATCATAGTGACACTCTCGGCTAGGTTCATTTAACAGCGTTACATTTCATTCATTTTATAACTCAGAATGCACAAAATTTATATCATCTGAAGACTTATCGAAACGTAGCCACATGTTCTATGCAAATACTATAATAAATCTAAAACCATGTGTAAAAGAAATTAAACAAATAAAAAGAAACAGTTTTTTTACAGACGATTCAGTATTTTACTTTAAATTAATTTAGTTTTCACTTCATGCCAAGACAAAAATACTTAAAAAATCAAAATATCTGTATTACGAAATCAATCTCAAAACACTTATTTCCTGGAATAAATTCCAGAATGGATTAAGCATGATTTAATTCGCAATAATAAATGAAGGCGTTATCTTTGTTGTTGCAAAGTTTAATTTGTCTAGATTGGCAACAAAGCCACAATTCTGCCAAGTTTCAAATGTAAACAAACATGGCCGCCATGGTAATCAAAACGTAGGCTTAACGGCACGTAAAAAAAAAGTTTCTATTGTTGATAATTCCACAATTATTGCATGCAGGTTATCTAAATGCATAAAAGTCCTAACCAGAACAATATAATTCACGTGTGTATGCTAATTCACGTCAACATAATTCACATTCAACATAATTTCATGGCGATCACCTCCGGATCTTTCCGTTTCAAAGAATGTTTTGTGCCACTTTTTTATGCTCTTAGCTTGGGGTGGATTTCTTTTACAAACTGTTGAAACATTCTTTGCACTTTTTCGACGGATTTGTAGTCCGCTTGCCATAGAACAATTTGTGCTTTCTCTTGAGGTGACACCATTTTTCCGTTTGTCGGCTCATCAAAAGCGTAGGTGCGTCAGGGGAAAAAAAAAAAAAAAATGTTGTCACTAAACTGTACGAATTCATCTCCCACATGTTGCCAATATGTAGCGCTAAAAGTTTGTTTTTAATTGACTGTTAAATATAGGTGCACTGCGCCCCCCCCAAAAAAAATAATAATAAAATATAGAAATAAAGAAATGGGACAGTTCTATATTTTTCGTTCTACTAGGCCGATTGACAAAATTCAAATTGCGTTTTTCATGTCTCGAAAGCGCGAGTTGGGATATATATTAGATTTATATACACCATAGTTCTAAGATAGGTATTTTGACAATAAATCCGACTTTTTCTGAAATGACATGCCATTTGTTTTTCCATATTTCGATTCTACGGCTCAAATTATGCCTAGATATTAAATGTTGTAAAATTTGGTGCCAAAGTTACGGAGAAATTCAAAAATTTATCTTGGCGCATAGTTTTCAGTTTGTGCCAAAAATAATTCGCTTGGCGAACTTCCTAATATATGGGAACCCATTTTCCTTCCCCTTCCATTATGAAGTAGAGCGGGAAAAAAAAAAAAAGCACCTTTTTCCTATCCTTTTACGTTGTGCATGAGCGGAAAGAAAGTCACATCGCTCCTGCTTTCAAATAATTTAACAAAGTGTCTAAACCACATTTGAAGTTTTATCGCTTTCAACAAATATGGCAAATTTCATAACGCGCCAATATATAAATTGACGTATATCTTCGGAAATTTTGAATTAAAAAACTGAATTTTTTGCAGGTATGCTTAAAAATACGTCTACTTTAAGATGACGGTAAAACATTTAGAGATTATAATTAAATTTTTTTTTGAAAAAAAATATAAAAATTATTTTAAAATACAAATTTTTTAAATAAATCATCAAAAATGGGTGAATTTTATTTGGAATGAACCTGAATTTCGAAATGTGAAAGGAAGAATCAAATAAGTTTAATAAAAAAAGAGAGATTAATAAATATATGCCAAACTCAATTAACATTGAGGAGCTATAATTTTGAGAGGTAATGCTTTAAAAACTACTCCTGCGATGTTTACAAGACTTTGTAGTTTGGAGTAATTGGAGTCGTAGAATTGAAATATGAAAAAAAATTGGTATGTTGTTTCAGAAGAAGTCCGATTTCGTGTCAAAATACCTGTATAGTAGACTCCCGATTATCCGCGGGCGGATTATCCTCGCCTGCCGCACGAAGATTTTTTTTTTTTTTTTTTTTTTTTACAAGCGTAAAGCAAAGAAAATAAAAATTTGCTAACATCGGGCTTATTTATGGCAAAAATATCCCAGGCTTTCCTGGAACTTTCTCCTCGACCTTCTCGGAACCTGCCCCTCTGATGAGTAAGTGATTTCTTACTCACCCTTGCAGTGGCCGCTCCACCGCTCTCTCTCGTCTTTAATCTTATTGACACGTCCACTTCCTCCCACTCGCCATTGTTAGTTTAAGCCTGACAGTGTTTGCGAACCGGTCGGAGTTAATTTTTTATCTTTTATTGTGTTCAGTGCTTGTACGTTTTGGTTTTGTGTTTTTAGTTACCGATTTAAAATGTCAGGGAAACGAAAGAAGGTTGTGTTGACGATTGCGTAAAAACTAGAATTAATTTCGAAAGTAGCAAACGGCAGCAGATGGAATTGGATTACGGAATCGCGAAAACAACAGTGCGTGACATTCTAAAGCAAAAAGAGAAACTGGTGAACTTTGCATCAATGTCGGACAGTGCTTCCGCAATGAAAACGCGAAAAACTATGAAGGGTTCTACCTTTGATGAGCTAGCCACGGCATTGACAGAGTGGTTAGCTGAAGTTCGAAAAGAGGGTACTCCTGTAAATGGTCCTATCATTGCGGCGAAGGCAAAAACCTTTTTTGAGTTGTTAGGCCTGAAAGGAAATTTTGATGCGTCTTCTGGCTGGTTGACTCGTTTTAACCAGCGACATTGAATTCGAGAAATTGGACTTCATGAGGAGAAATTTAGTGGTGACCAACAAGCAGCCAACGATTTCCACCATGAATTTGAAGAATTTTTTTTAAAAGAAGAGCTAGCCTTTTGAACAAATTTACAATGCCGACGAATCGGGACTTTTGTGGAAATGTCTTCCCACTCGCACTTTAGCATTTGAAAGTGAAAGTAAAGCGGCGGGTCATAAAAGCAGCAAGGAAAGGATCACTATCATGTCTTGCAGTAACGCTACTGGTGACATAAACTTACACTTGTTGTCATTGGAAAGAAGAAAAAAAACCGAGATCTTTCAAACGCACAAGGATAGAAAATTTGCCGTTTGATTACTTTAACCAAAAAAAAAAAAAAAATCTGAAATGTTTCAAATTTTAAATTACGTCCAAAGGGGACGACGTCATAGGGATTTTTAACGTTGTGTGTGTTACCTTTATTTATTAAATATCATGCTCTTTGCACTTAAACCATAAAATTTAGTTTAATAGCAATGTCGCAAAATAATTTTAAAATGATCATATCTTTAGAATTTCCGATACACAGTTCGACGCGCTGGAGATAAAAAGGTTTTTTCCTCCCATAGAGTGTTGCTATTGCTCGCTTTTAAATCGTTGAGTTTGTTTCTCAGAAATTCGTTAAAGTTTTACAAAATATGAAATCGATAATAAAACAAATTCCAAATTTCAAATTTGGGATTTCAGATGCCCATATTCGCAGTAGGATTACGTCATTCAAAATTGGATGGCTCTAGATACCGTTGTTTTATCACAAAGCGAGAAATATACATACATTATGCAGATTTTTCATTATTTAATTTCTTCAAATATAATGTAGGACTCTAACATTTTGTGGCAACAGTTTGAAAAGTGAACCGACATTTATTGGAGTCCGACGCAAAATGCCAAAACGAAAGTAATAGTCCTTCGGGACTCAAATCCCTTTGGACTAAAAAAAAAAAAAAGGATGGATGAACCGAAGCATTTTTCAAGAATGGTTCGAAAAAATCTTTGTTGCTCAAGTGCGTAAACATCTTAAATCGAAAAAGCTGCCTGGAAAAGCTGTGCTATTGATCGACAACGCACCTTCTCACCCAGCAACAAGCGTACTAAAGTTCTTCTGATGGACAAATTTTTGCAAAGTTTCTGCTCCCAAACGTTACTGCGCTAATCCAACCCATGGATCAAGGACTCATTGCAACAATGAAGAGAACATACCGAACCAAGCTACTAATGATCAAAATTGAAGAAGGTAATGATCTGAAAGAGTTTTGGAAACACTACACAATCTTGGACAGCATCTAAGATATTGCATCTGCATGGGACGCAGTGAAACCGTCAACCCTCATACAATCATGGAGAAAACTCATGCCTAATGTTGAAGCCAACAACAAACTAACTCCTTTGAGTTGTGGAGAAGAGAATGAAGATGTAGACACGCCCACGGCAACTCTTGCCGATATGGTGAAAACAGTACAGGGTGGTGAGAACATCGATGCTGTAAACATTAACGAGTGGTTGGAGTGTGACGTCAACGAACCTGACTAACCTAAGCTTGACAGAAGACGAAATTGTGATGAAAGTAAGGGGAGAGACCGAGAATGAAGAAGAGCGAAGTGAAGGCGAAGAAAACCCCAGTTTGTAGATGCGGAAGACTCACGAAGCGGCTTTGCAATAAGCCGACGGATTGCTGAGCTATTTGGAAAAACAAGACGACGCGGAGTTGGCCGAGAAACTTATGCTACGAAAAATGCAATCTCGGATCAAGAGAAAATGCTTCCAAAGCAAAGCAAACACAAATGACTGATTTCTTTAAAAAGGTGTAGTTTTACAGTTATGTTTTTGTAATTACATAATACATTACAATATTAAAACAGTACATATGTATTAATTTTTCTGTGTATCCTTGACGCCTCTCGTAAGTATACAAAGCACTTTTCTGTTTTCATTAACAAAATGCATCTTAGGTTAGTTTGATATACGAAAATATTAACCGTTTGTTAAACATTTCCTGCTGTTTATTTTGCTTTTTATTGTACATAAAACGAAGTTGGAATGACTGTTTTCTCTTTTGCTATACCCGTTTATAGCTTTTTTCGGATTATCCGCGACTTTTGTTATCCGCAGCGGCCGCGCCACCCAATTCCGCGGATAATCGGGAGTGTACTGTATTAAAACAATGCTATATGTAAATCTAATACATATCCTAAGTCGCGCTATGGGGACATGAAAAACGTAAGTTGAAGTTCGTCAATCGGTAGACTAGAACGAGAGATATAAGAACTGTCCCCCCCCTTTTTTTTTGTGCATTTGATTCGGAAAATCTGTATAAGCCTCCCGATATGAGCTCCTATCCGCTCAACCAATGGAAATTAAATTTCAAATATTGTTATTTGAAGGTATGCGCCCTAGATTGTGATAATATAAAACCACGGAACGGTTGCGGTTACAGTGAACAAATTTCAAAATTTTCGAATGGCAACACCCACTTTTTTCACCCCCCTCAGTCAATGTGGGGAAAAGAATATCTGCTTAAAAATTATCACTCACCTGTATGTTTATTTACTCTTAGGAAAAAGGAAAATATTATATGGAAGGTCATTCGAGCGCAATGAATTGCAAGAAAGTGTAATCAAATAGGCTTGTAGAACCTTGGAAGCTATTCTGCGTTTTTTGCATTTATTTTTTCTTCCATTCGGGTCACCTGACACTGTTGCAGGAAATGTACTCGCAGCTGCCCATCATAAAAAGAAATTCCCAGACAAAGGAAAGTTATAAAGGTCATTCATACGTCTCAAATACATCTACTCGTGTAAATTCTATTGGAATTTTGAGGAGATACAGTTTGAAGCAAAATATGCTTCCGCGATTGACAACATTTCTGCTATATCAAGCAAATAAGTTTTAGAATATTATTTATACTAAACTAGCGGAAGTACCCGATGCCAGTTAAGTTAGATTGAGAGTAATGCATATAACAACAGAGAAAACGATACCGCTGTAATCCTTTTCTAAGAACGATGCAAAATATACGATTCATAGTCATACATTATTCAGTCTGATGCTATAGGGTTTATTTGCAAGGTGCACAATGTTGTTGTTAAAGACAGTTAGTTGCTCCTTGTGCTGCTATACGTCAGACAAGTGAACAACAATAATTTGAAATTCGAATGAAAGTTTCAATAATTGCATCTGAACACGCATACCAAAAACTATTTTTGTGAGTGTCATCACATTAAAATTAGGTTTATTAGATGCGGTAATATGTTTTAATGATAAATATTAATGAAATATTAATGATAATTCAATATTAATGAAAAATTAACATTGAATTATTAGGAATAATTGAACTAATTAAATAATTGAATTATTAGGAATACAACCAGGATTTTATACGGTAAAGGTTTTTCGAAAATATATTGCGATAGAATTCGTGAGGCCCTATCTCGCTTACCAAAAGTTTGCTATAGAATTCGTGAGGCCCTATCTCGCTTACCAAAAGTTTGCTATAGAATTTGTGAGGCCCATCTCGCTTACCTAAAACTTTCTAAAATGGCAAGAAAGAAACATAAGTTAATGAAACAAAAATAAATAGATTCAGGAATGCCAGTTCAAGATGATTACAGTGCAGGAAAATATTAAAATGATTTTTTAATAAATTATTAGTGTTTAAATGTTTTTTTCAATTTTTCTCACAACGTTTTTTTTTTTTTTTTTTTTTTTTTTTTTCGGTACACTTTTTTTGAAAACTACTCAGCCTAGAAGGTTTAAATTTTCCACTGTTGTTTATCTTAACTATTTCTTTGAAACTACGCAGGACATAAAGTTTATGATAATTAGGTTTGGATAGATTAAAAATTTAATGCCATTTTTTTCTATGTTTTCCAAAACATTTTACTAATTTATTTTTAATATTTTTTCTTTTCAAGTAAAATGTAAAATACTGCTTATTATTGTTAAATGATATGTATTTAGCCATCATGCAGCATTTGAAGGAGTCTGATGCAGTATTTTTTAAGAAAAGTATACCAAATTAGCACACTGTCACATAAGATGCGTCAAATGTAAGAGAAATTAAACAACTGGTTTTTAAAAACATTAAGCTTTAAATTTACATTTTATGCGTTTTATATAATCTATAAGTCTAGTTTAAATGAAAAAAAAGAATTTAGAGTATAAGTTTATTTTGAGAAAAATTATAACGTAATAACTTTTGTCCCGAAATAGTTGCATTTCGCCATTCGATATATCACATTAACACACAATAATTATTTTTGATAAATATTCGACAAACGAGTTACTAGGCTAGCAGTTTAATACCAAATAACTAGGCTAGTTATTCGGTATTAAACCGAAGTTAATACCGAATAACTAGGCGAGTTACCGAATAACTAGACTAGCAGTTTAAATTACAAGTTCTCGTTTTAGATTACTGTACAAGAAATTAGCAAGTAACAAAAAAGTGTGAGGTTTAAAGCACTAAATACTGCTACGATATCTAAATCAGCCCCACCAGTGGTTGAATTTTGATACTTTCTAGTGAAAGTAGTGAATACGAGAGTGTTGAAGACCGTTCAGTATTGATACTGCGGCTGTGGTGACACGTTAGTTCTTGGCGTTTGCTTACACATTCGTTGCATCAACAGTTTCATTTGATTTGTGTTATTGATTTGCTATTATACCTGGTCAGAAATTGCAAATTGTGCTGTATCGTTATGTCAGAAATTAGAAGGAAAACTAGAAGTTAGGGTACCACATACCATCGTTTTCCAAGTGATCCAGAACTTCGTAAGTTATGGATTGTTCGCTGGGAAAAAAAAAAAAAAAAAAAAAAAAAACAGATAATTCCAACATCGAAAATGCAAGAATATGTGCTCTTCATTTTACACCCGATGACTGCGTACGGGATCTAAATGCAGAATTGCTTGGTTCAACTTCTAAAAGGGTGCTGAAAGCCAATGCTGTTCCCACATTACATCTTGTAGAGTCATTAGGTTAATTGGAAGCAGGAAAGATGAAAAATATGCAACCGCCTTGGTCGGGAATCGAACCACGGACCTCTGGAATACCGGTCCAGCGTGCTACCGTTACACCACGGATGCACGCTAGGGAAGTGGGAGAAATACCTTATAGTCTTACATCATCATCGTGTGAAAATAACTCATCAATACATTATATATGTTGTACTTCAGAAAACTGAAGTTAATCTGGAGAGAAATATTTATGACACGAATGATTCATTCAAATTTATGCTAAAAAGAGATAGAGCAATCAGGCGTCAGGCTCACGAAACAAGGAAACGAGCATTGGAAAATTTAGCTTCCCTTTCCCCAAAAAAGAAAAGGCTATAAGCTGATAAGATAGACTGTGCAACTCAGTTTACACCCAGTGACACATCTGATTTAGATGAAGTGACACATCATCCAATGACACATTTGAGTTGGTAATTACAACTAGATAAAATATCTGCTTATTTTTTAATGAATTTATGTAGTTTTTATACATAATGTCATCGAATGGATACATTAGTATATGGAATTGTACATTTATAGGTCATTTTACTAATATTATATATTTAAGTTTAAATTTTTTCTCATCTTAAATCACTTTTTATCATGTCTTCATTTTGTGAATAAGACTTATATCACAGTGAGACATTTAAACTCAGTGTCATGTTTACAAATATTGACTACCTAAATGATTATCTAATTATTAAATTCGATTACATAACTTCAATCACATGCCTATGTGTTTTGATTACTTTCTTTACATCTCAAAAATAATTCTATATATTGAAGCAGTGTTTGGGTTAAGCATTGCGTACAAAGTAAACTGATATATGCCTGATGAAAGAACAGTTTCTCGACCACACTACCATGCAAATATCGAATCAGTGATTGACATGTTCCCATCAGTGTTATTTAATTGAATCATATGTCTGATGTAGTTTAATTAACATAACTAAGTGAATTTCCCATGCTTGACCCTGAAGGAAAACAAATATGTGCATTGTGTTGGAATACAAATAGCGAAAGAGTAAGGTATCCTCTTCAGTGTTATTTAACTGCTGCATGTTTTTAATTTTGATTCCATATAATTTGTTTTTAATTATAACAGAAAGAAAAATGTTTAAATACTGAACACTATTTCGAGTATAACAAAAGCATTTTAAGAAACAAGGTGATATAAATACAGTAGTTATTAAAAATATTTAATTTGTACGCAGGCTTAATTGAAATTAAGAATTAGGGAAAGAGTACTTTTAGATAATACTGAAAATATATGTACTTCTGCTGACATCTGAAGTGAATCAATACAAGTGACTTTTACCTTAAAAGGCATGTGATAATTCTATTTAAAAAGTATACTCAGGTGGTAAAGAAATTAGTAGAATTTTATATTAAGTATGAATTTGGGGATTAAAATTATTTTATACATTTTTTTTACTTGAGATATGTAATGTAAACTGAAAATCACGATCATATATTACCCACAGAGTACCAAAATTCATTTGTATTAAAAAAAAAATGCATGAGAAATGAAAACCATATGGGAAAATACTTCTTGATTATGTTATTGCCATCGTTTTGGCAGTTATGCCTTCATGTATTTTATTCAACAAGATTTATTAAGTGCAGGCAATATAACGTAAAAATATTTAAATATACCGCGTTTTACAATATTTAGTTTCATTAACTGAAATATCATTTTTCATATTCTAATGCTTTTCTTTAAGAAAAGGATGTTTACAATTATTTTAGCATTCGGGTGAATTCTGAATGTAAAATAAACATTCGCTTTGACAAAATACTTAATAGGAAAGTATATACCCGGTATTTCCAATATGTTATTATACATACCACATGTAAAATGGTCATTTTGTTTTAATTTACATTTTTTCCACTACTGAAATCATGCAGAAGACGCGTCGACCGATGTATCTTGTCACTCGGGTGACGTCACTACCCGAGTCACTACCGAAATTGAAACCAGCAACCAGTGGCATGCTTTTTCCGTTCCTGGCCTAACTTTTAGTATATTAAAGAACATTGCTTTGATAGAATAGAACTCCAATTATGCGAATCAAGTGCCAAAAGTCAATGCTTCCTGAACATCTCAGTCAAAGTGGCCTGTTTGACTGTCTTCATCCGTTTTCGGGCAGCGAAGTCGCGCATCCGCTCGACAATGAGAACCTGTCTGTGGTAACACTCGGCCTGACGCTCCATCCACTTCGATGCAGTTTCGAGGCCGGCAAACATTTCACTAGTTGATGGTCCCGTATCGACATTAAGGTCATCTTCTTTTTCGACATTGTCTTCTCTCACACTTTCAACAAGTCATCATCATTTAGAATTTGAAACCCAGGGCCTGTCGAATCACACACCATCCGTTCTGCTGTATCCTCAGCACTAGCATCTGAACACACAGGAATTTTCAAAAGAATGTTTCTTAATTCCTCAAGTGACATGTCATCCTCATCTGTTCCTGGCTCTTCCCTCTCTCATTTCCTTAAATTCGGAAAGCTATTCGGATGATTGGAGTCGAGTTCGGATGATTGGAGTTGTACTGGACTTCCATAATGATTTGGGTTCCTAGGCGCACGGGCTGGCTGCATGGCTGGATTTCGTTGTTTTCGCCATGTGTAACGTGAATACGAGCCAGTTTTCCTCAGAAAGTCTTCACGAAGGAGTTCCTACTTATAGGCAAATAACCCTCGTGTCTTTGCAGCATTTAAATAACCAAGCCTAACTTGACCACATCTACATAACGCATGATTTATATCTAATGCCCTAATTTTACCTCGAATAACGAATAACAAAACTCGAAGGGTGAATCCAGGGTAAGTAATGAAAATTCAGCAATAAAAGTGTATAACATTCATTTAAATCGTTTATTTCAATTTCGGCGAAAATTGTGATTTATAAAAGCTACGAGTTAAAAAATTCACAGAGCCTCATTTCATTCTATTTCTTTTCCTTCCACACGATCAAAGTTGTTTAACCTTAAGATGCTGTCCAAGAAGGCCATTCCTCCCTGGGCAACCAGCCTTCATTCTTTTGCCGTAACAAATTCTCTGTCTGTTACTCTTCTTAACTATAAACTAGCTTCTTAGCGTATCTAATGGATTTTCCTTCCACTATTTCAGTTCTACTCCTCAACCCTCGTAAAAATTTACACAGACTTTCATTTATTTACGTCTTTACGTTAACTACGTTAATTTACGCCGCCTAACCTGTATAGTGGTTGGCGTCGCTGACTGCCGTGCCGAAGAAACCGGGCTCAAATCCCAGGAAAGGCATGGATATCTGTAAATGTATAGTGTCGGGGAGGCATGGCGGCACTCTAAATAAGCGGCGAGCCGAAAGTCCTCTCGTGTGGCTTGGTGAAAGGGCAGAGGGCCCTCAGTCCCGCCTCCCCCCTCGTCATGCTCTCCGTCATAATTCGGGGCGAAACTGAGCTACATCGAACTGTCACCTGCAAGGTGCTCCCGACTGTTGCCAACGACAATTGTATCTTACACCCCTTACCACGAGCAATTTCGACGGCTTGGGCTGATGTTACTGTCAGACAAGTGAGCATAAGTAAAAACAAAGTTAATAGACGTCTACAAAATCTGCACCTTTCTTCGAAATAAAATCTTATTTTCAGTCGAAAAGTAAAATCTTATTTTCAGTCGAAATTCTAGTGCTCGATTTGCCAAAGTAACTTGAGCTAAACTTTCCACTTGCCCATTGACCACATTTTCAAACGCAAAAATAGAACAGGATAGAATTCATCACTTTTTAGCCCAAAGGGCGTTAGCCCCAGGCGGGCTATTAATTTTGTTTTTGGCATTTTGCGTTGATTCTCTATAGATGATAGTTCACTTTTCAAATTGTTGCCACCCAATATTAGAACCTTGTAATAAATTTAAAGAAATTAACTAATGAAGAATCTGCATGAATATATGTATGTTTCTCGTATTGTGATAAAACAACGGTACCTAGAGCCATCCAACTTTGAATAACTCAATCCTCCAGCGCATATGGGCATCTGGAAGCCCGAATTTGGAATTTGTTTTATTATCTATTTCATATTTCATAAAACCTTAACCAATTTTTGATTAACGAACTCAATGATTTCAAAGCGAGTAATTGCAACACTGTACGGAGAGAAAAATATTTTTATTTCCAGCTCGCGAGACTGTGTATTCGAAACTCTAAAGATAGGCTCATTTTAAAATTGTTTTGCGATAGTGCTGTTGAATTGAATTTTATGGTTTAAGTGCGGAGAACATGATATTTAGTAAATAAAGGTAACACACAAAACCTTAAAAGACGCTCCTTTGGGCGTAATGTAAAATCTGAAACTCTACGTTTCAGATAAAAAAACGTTTTTTATAAAAAAATATATAAAAATATATAAATAATATATAAATAATATATAAAAATCTGAAACTCTACGTTTCAGATTTTTATATATTTTTTTTCTCTTTTTTTAAAATATCTCATTCAACAAATTTTTTTCGCTTTTATAATGAAACGCTGTCGTTATTAATCAAGCCCATCTTTATCCGAGAGATAAAGCCACTGAATACTAGTATCTACTCAAGTTCGAATCCCGGCAAACAGGCTAGCTGCATTGCATTGATTAGTTGGTTTGTTTAATAACGGGAAAGCCTCCAAGGCTATCTGCTTAAGAGGAGGGAAGCCTTCGCAGAGGGTTCTGAATAGAACTGGCTCGTATACACGTTACACATGGGGAAAACTACGAAAACGCCCATGCAGCCAGCCCGTTCTAGGAATTCGAACCACCTACCAGTGTTCAGCGACTTTACCGATCGGTCGCTAGTGGGCTGCTATCTGGAGTATTCGTGTGACTTCTGACAAGTAACGGGAATACGTGACAGTTTCTTTAGAAGGTCCTCCTCGAAGACAACCTTCCTGTTAGGGCTGATGTTCTTTTCCATAAGTCCACTCCAATTCAGCATTGAGTGTTAATTTACGAAGCCCAATTCGGCAAATTACGTTAAGAGTTTCAAAAAGACATCCGCACGTTTACGCTTTAATCGAAGATGAAAGAGTCAAGCTTTTGCGATGGTTTATTTGGCCGCTAAACAAATACACATGATAAAAATTAAACCTTAAATAAAAAATAAAACCAAATATGGAAACTTTCAAATTTTACATTACGGCGTTTTTTTTTTTTTTTTTTTTTTTTAACGTTTTGTGTGTTACTTTTATTTATTAAATACCATGTTCTTCGCACTTAAACCATAAAATTCAATTCAACAGCAATTTCTCAAAAAAAATTTTAAAATGAGCCTTATCTTTGGAATTTCCACACAGTCTCGCGCGCTAGAGATACTTTTTTTTTCGTACAGTGCTCCGTTTGAAATCGTTGAGTTTGTTAATGAAAAATTCTTTAGTGTGCGACAAAATATGAAATCGATAATAAAATAAATTTAGAATTCCAAATTAGGGCTTCCAGATGCCCGTATTCGGTGGAAGAATACGTTTTTCAAAACTAGAAGGCTCTAGGTACGGTCGTTTTATACCAACGCAAGAAATTTACATACATTCATGCAGATTCTTCATTATTAAAATTTTTTAAATATAACACAGGGTGACAATATTTGGTGGCAATAATTTGATAAGTTAACCGACAATTATAGTGAACCAACGCAAAATGTCAAAATGAAATTAATAGCTCCATTGGGCTAATAAAATAAATAAAATGTTGCTATCCTCTTAATTTTAATTTGAAGCTGTTCCTGTATAAAGGATGATTATCGATTTAGCAATATTACAAGCACTACAACAAGAATTTTGTGTGCAATAGAAAAGCTGCTTAATATTTCTAATGCGTATGGGAATTACTTTATATTTCTAATGTGTTCGGGAAGTTAAATTGATATTTAATTCCTCTTAGCAAAGAGTAATGAATTATATCTGCGTAGGTGTTTGTCTCTTCCACTCGATAATGGTGTGTAGGCATCTGTCTCTCTAATATCAAGTGAAAGGAAATAATTAAAAATTACTTACGCATTCTCTTAAATTTCCTGAGAGGATTACTTTATTTTTTTGAGACAACAAACCCACGTAAATTTACGAAGCACGTAGGGATTTTGTATTTTCTAGAGTCCTATACTCGAAACCAGAATTCGAGGAAAGAAATATTTTTTTTCTGCATTTTCTTTTTAAAGATATAATATGAGAATATTACTCTATTTCTCCACTGTGTTTTTTCTTGCTTTATTTTTTACTAGCCGCTGTTTTGGCTTTTAAATGTACCAGAAAATGCTTAAAGAGAACACCAAACATAAAATTTAAAATCTGCACAGAATTTTACTCTGAAAAATTTTATTAAAATTTTTTTAAATCTGAAAAGTTTCAGATTTTAAATTACACCCTAAGGGACATTTTTTAACGTTTTATGTGTTACCCTTATTTATTAAATATTATGTCCTCCACACTTAAACCATAAAATTCAGTTCAACAGCAATGTCGCAAAACTTTAGAAGTTCCGATACAAAGTCTCGTGGGCGTTGGAGATAAAAAGGTATTTTTTCCCTGTACAGTGTTGCCATTGCTCGTTCATAAATCGTTGAGTTTGTTAATCGAAAATTCGTTAAACTTTTACAAAGTGTGAAATCGATAATAAAACAAATTCCAAATTTACAGATTTTATTTATTTATTTTCATTACCCTGAAAAAAGATTTTGCTCCGAATTTTATGACTTATTAAAATAAATAATCATCATATGATGTTAATAATTAATAATCATAGTATCAAATAAATGATCGTCTTGTAATGTTATAATAATTTTATAAACCACTGCCTGAAAATGCTAATAAAATTTAAATATATATATATCAGATCTTGTTTAATTTTGCTTTATTTGTTTCAAAGCTTCATGTACTACCATTCTTATTTAATTTTACTTTATTTGCACCCAAACGTAAGTTCATTAATTTTGCGTTTAGAGTTTTTATCGTTTTACCTAAGTAAAGATGTTTATACAAGAATTACGCGTGAAAACAATGGGCGAAATGCAGTAAAAAGTACTTTAATGAGATATATTAAATCCTATTTGGAAAAAAACTGCGGCTTTCATAATCTCATCACTATACAACGTATCACATTTAATAATTAAAAAGAGTTATGTGATACAAACGCCATAGGTGTTAAAGTAAACCCGATCGTCCCTACTCTTTCTTGTGGACATGTGGGTGACGCGCGCCCGGTGGGTTAGTCTATCTCTTATAAGGTCCATGTGTTCGTTAACTCAGATAAACCCCAGTGGGACGGCCCTTAAGAATTCGTTCCAGAAGGTTCTCCATCCGTCTATGACATGTCGCCAAATGTGGCAACCCTGTTTTCTAGCCATTTTCTGGCAACCCTAAACCTGCTTTGCGGGGAAGTTATCTTACCTAGTCTGGACATTTCGTAACAATATAGTATGAAAGAGATACATACGTAGGCTTTCAAATCACAGAAGTTGGTTTCTGTAATTAAAAATATTTTTAGTGTGTCTTATTTTTAAAACTTTCTTTTCCTTTTCTAAAAACAAATGGAATATTTTAGTTCAAAATACAACAATATTCTATAAATTACTCTAAAACTCAAAATATTTTAAAATCTCTTTTCAGTGTAATCAGATAAGTGTACTTTAATTACACAAAAAATTTAAAACGTGTATCCAGAGGAAATTTTGAGGAAAAGTACATCCAAAATGGCCAATTTAACATTGTCGATATAGGGGGTTCTGACTACCTTTAACCAGCCATTCATGGCAAGTTTTTAACGAGCCTGCCTCCGCAGACATCTTTCTTTGCATCTTTCAATTCATCATTGCATCAATCATCATCAATTCAATTCCTTCATTGGATCTTTCAATACGCATTGCGTCTTTCAATTCTGACAAATCATGTGGATTTGATGTGTATCTTTAGATTTCAGACAACCCCAGAATATGAAATCCGTCGGTCTGGAGATCGTGGTAGCCAAGGAACTTCACAGTTAAGGGAGATGAATACCTTAAAATGTTGTTCAAATTGAAAACTTGTGATTGCAAGAAATGTTTTTTACCCTCTCTTCTGTTGTGTTATCATTTGTATCATTCATGGATTTTTTTATGACTACCCTGTACTTATAAAGCAAATTTTATTTGCGGAAGAGAATCGATATTGTTGCAAAATTCCAAACCGCGGTAAGAAAGCTTCCCCGCAAAGCAGTGTTAGGGTTGCCAGAAAATAGCAGCAAAACGCAGGCCAAATTTGGCACGAAATCGCCCATTTAGCGACATTTAGCGATAAAATTATTAATATGCCATAGACGGAGCAAGAACATTCTGGAACGCATACTTGGCGGTTTTCTCTAGAATGTTCTCGAAGGTAGGTTAAAAGTTGTGTATACCCTACCTGTGAACGTAGTTGTAGTATCCTGATTTCAGTAGTAGTATGTTGACTTCAGTAGTAGTACGTTGAGTTCAGTAGCAGTATGTTGAGTTCAGAGATTAACCTTTTGAGGCCGAGACTTAGGTAGCAGTAAAAGCTACCAAAGGACGGGGAATCTTGAACCGAATGCCTTCCCCCCCTTTAAGAAATCACCTCCTATTTGCAACAAAGATTCTTGTGGGTAGTTTAATGGATTCTCATAGGGGTGCATCTATGTCGCAAAAGGAAGACCTTTGAAAGAGATAAGTGGTTAAAACCCCAGGGACGTCAAATTTGACATTTCATCCCACTTTTCAGCCTGGAAAATGGGGGAAAAAGACATGGCCACTAAAGTGGACAACCCCGTCTTTTCAAAGAGATGACTCTATGGCTATCCCGTCTTCAAAAGGTTAACTTGAAAGCGACCGAACCGAGTCGGGAGCTGTACTTAAGTGGTCGTGAAACTGTCTTCACCGTTGTAGCCTGAAAGCTAGGTTTCTGATGGTTTCAGCATGTTTATCGTAGTTTTTCGACGATCGTAAACGTAGGTTTGGAACTCTCCTATGTAAAACTGGAGATTAAATTGTGTTTTGATTCTTCATCAAGTGTTATCGTCAACCACTCCAAATCCACGAACCCGTAGAACGCAACAATATATTAAAAAAAATCCGAGAGTTTTCAGATTTTACATTACGCCAAAAGGAACGCTTTTTTAACGCTTTGTATATTACCTTTATTTATCAAATATCACGTTCTTCGCATTTAACCATAAAATTCAATTCAACAGCAATATCGCAAAATGATTTTAAAATGAGCCTATCTTTAGAATTTCCGATGCACAGTTTCTGTAAATAAAAATGTTTTTCCGCCCCTGCAATGTTGCCATTGATGGTTCTGAAATCCTCGAGGTTGTTAGCCAAAGTTCGTTTAAGTTTTACAAAACATGAAATAGATAATAAAACAAATTCCAAATTTCGGCTTCCAGATGCCCATATTCTCAGTAAGATTACGTCATTCAAAATTCGACGGCCCTGGGTACCATTGTTACATCACAATATGAGAAACACGCATACGTTTATGCAGATTCTTTATTATTTAATTTCTTCAAATATAACACAGGGCGATAATATTGGGTGGCAACAATTTGAAACGTGAAACGGATATTCAGAGTGATTCGACGCAAAATCGCAAAACGAAAACAATAGTCTCTCGGCAAAGCCCCTTTGGACTAATAAAAACTGGTGTAGATCATAAAGGTTACTTATATACTTTAGTTGTCAGTGAACTCAAAAGGAATATTTTAGCCCTGTTTGTAATATTTATGAAAATCCGTGTTATGATAATCCGTTGTATTTTTATAGACGAAAATATGCAAAATAGGAGAGAACAGGGTATATCAATCAAACGAAAACAGAAAACGAAAAGAGAAAACTACCATACATTAACCAGGTAAGTGGTTAAATCAGAGGTAAATACAAGAAAATGTAAACAGCTAAAATGAAAAACACCGAAAACAGAATAAAAGTGTTTCCTTGTTCAGTATCTTCTTGGTTTGTATTGTTCGTAAAAGGTAAAATTCCGAAAATAAATATTAATTGGGCATGATAAAATCATATGTTGGAGACAGAAACGGAGAATGAGGAAAGATGAAGAGTTCGATAGAACTTGTTTTTAATTCATGACTGCTGCATCGTCTGCTCATAAAGTTGATCAATCATTCTAAACCAATTTGCAAACATCCCGAAACCTAAAAAAAAAAAAAAAAAAAAAAAAAAAAAAAAAAAAAAAAAAAACTAGACAATGTTCTACGAAATGAAAAGGACAGTTACTGAAATTTGTGTTCGTGTGACTTTAAAATTTTGCCTTTGCAGTTTTACGATTCACATTTATATTTCTATAATAAGCTTTTGATAATTTTCTTTCCTTTAGAGCTTTTAGTAACATGTACTTTTTAGAGTGCAACGTTATTCATTACTATAAATTTTCAATTTAATAAATTTATTTTATGAAGACCTGCGTAAAAATTTAAATGTTATGATCCAAAAGCTTAAAATTATCAATAAATTTTACTTCCTTGTACGAAGTAAAGAAAGCAGTGTACGGATTTTGTATTGAGTTGGCTATTTTTAGTAGAATTGTAATTAGAATTGTTTTATTTCTCCGTGTAATGCAGCGCGTGACGAATTTTAAGAGAAAGCTACGCCGAAAAGTAAAAATTCAAGAGGACGTGCATTTTAACATTGAATAAAAGTTTATCTCTGTAACTGATTTTTAAACTGACAAAATGTAATTGACAACAATGTTAACTGTAACCGTAATTTTACACTTTTGGCTTTCCAGAAATCGCAAGAAGTCTCTGGTGTGGTCGATTTAGAAAGCTATAAAAGCCAGAGCGATAACTGTTGTTTGTTAATTGTAGTAAATTCGCGGAATAGCTTTCTGTACGCTTTGGATTGCGTACTATTTAATGTTTTAGTAGTTTAAAATTTAGCTACTGATTATATTGCGTGTTATAGTGATATCTTTGAGGAAAGATCCTGCCTTTTGTTATTTATTCTTGTGATAAGAATAAACTGCATTAACTTTTTATCGGATTTGTGCATCGAATCTATTACGAACCCGTACGCAGCCAACAGTATTGTTATAGTGAAAATTTTGAGGTATATATCCATTTTGTTTGACTACTATTTGTAGGTGAAATGGATAAGAAAAAGTAATTTCAAGTTATGGTGGATGAATGTTATTGTAATGAATAGTTGAATACAAAGTGAAGAATATGCTGAGGGAGTATTGGTTTAGAAACGCAATCCAATCATAACATCTGTACAGTTGTTTCTCTTACCATCCTCATAGAAGATAAATGTTGAAGGCTTATTTTATGACATAGTGTAATATTTTTGCATATTACCGTCGTTTTATATTTTTTTGATTATCGAATATATTAGTGCAGTTCCCAAAATCCAGGTACCTTATCCAAGGAATGAAGACCTTTTCAAGTAACTGCCATAGCCTTCCTTGACCACTGCTGCCGAAACACGCATCAGTTAGCTCAAGTGGATGGCTGAAAACATCGCGGACGAAAACGTCGCTGAGAAAACAATGCAAGGCGAAAACGTCGTGGTGCAAAACATCGTAGTTCTAAAACGTCGTGGCACAAAATAGCGTCGTCGAAAATATACGGTTCAAAAACTTCGCAGTTTGGAAACATCGTCGTCGAAATTATCGTGGTAAAAAATAAAGTACCTACAAATCATCGCATGACGATAACATCGCAGACATGCGTTTTTCAGACTTTAATAATTGTAAATGGATATTCACATAATGATTTGTGAGCGCAAGATGGAAAGAAGGTAATTTTTACTTTCACATTTTTTATTAACTAATAATTTTTTAAAAACAAGACATTTAAACAAAACAAAAAATAATTTTAACTGTCAGAGTATCAGATTAACAAAAGTGAAGAAAATAATCTCATAATTAACGTAGCAATTTTTTATAGATAAGATCATGCAGTTACTTATCGTTCTTTTTCTATTCATTTTTAGGTTATACTTTTCGTGAAAAATTGCCAGTAAAACTTTATAAAAAAATAATTTATGAATGACCTTTGTTAGTTAACAATGTCAGTTTAAAATTAAGTGCTGTAAGTTGCAGTAATTTTCTATGCTTAAGTTTCGATTTTACATTTTCAGCAAATATTTAATATTTAATTTCATAAAAAATTATGAAAGTAAATATTATCCTTCTTTCCATTTCTTTCCATTTACCATTCTTTCCATTTTCTTTCCATTCATTATGAGAATTTTTACAATTATTAAATTTTGCAATTCTTAAAGCCTGAAAAAGGCATGCCTGCGATATTATCGTCATGCAGTGATTTTGTAGGCACTTTAATTTTTACCGCGATTATTTCGATGACGATGTTTTTAAACTGCGAAGTTTTTGAACCGCTTCACTTTCGACAACGATGTTTTGCATCATGACGTTTTAGAACTGCTTTGCTTTCTCTTTGCTTTATTTTCTTCCACGATATTTTGTACCACGACATTTTCGCCTAGCGTTGTTTTCTCAGCGACGTTTTCGTCCACGATGTTTTCGGCGGACACCGAAACGGATAAGTCCTATTGATGCAAATGTTAATTTACAAGCACTGCGGAACTTGCAGTTTGTTAAAATAAGGAATTACAAATGGAAGATAACAACTGGATGAATATTGGATAACAATTGGTGAAATATTGGATGGAACTGGACCCTTTACGACTTTTTCAATAGAAAGACGAAAATCATTGAAAACCGCGTGCCAAGGAGACAGAATTAGTTTATTTTTCTGTCGAAATTTTTATGTGGGTTCCATATTGCATCAGACTGAAAAATGTATGAGTATGGATCCTATTTTTTGCATCGTTATTAGAGAAGGATGAAAGGGGTATTGTTCTTTCTTTTGTTAAATGCATTACTCTCAATTTAATTTAACTGGCATCGGGTACTTTCGCTAGTAGTAAATAATATAAAGTATTAGAAATGTCGCTTATCGTTCAAAATTTACCAAAATTTTGAATCAGATATAAATTATTTTAAATGGATGTCTTATTAAATGTAAAATTATTAAGAAAAACGTGTATATTTATAACATACAACTATTCCCCCAAATAAAAATAACCTTTCTTTCATTTATACGGTTAATTTATATGGTACGGTAACTGTAGTTCACAAGTGTGCGCAGCTGAATTTAACAAATGGCGACTTATCAGCATTAAGAGGAAATTGTCTATTATACATTCCTGAACGCTGATTTTAAATATTCTTCAAATCTAATTAAGGGTCAAAGCCAATCATGAAATCAGCAGAAACGTTAAAAATTCATTTGCGATTACCTGAGTTTCTAATTCTTCACCTAAAGTTAAGTAATGAGGAAAACTTTATAACCCTTCCAAACTCTCGAGATAGATAAGAGAATCGTAATATACGGATAGACATTTCCATCCCAGTTTAAAACAAAAATATTTGCATCCAAAGGAAACGGCTTCTTAAAATAGAAATCAATAAAGAGGTATTAAGTGATTAAGACACAATAACACGCCGAATAAATACTAATTCAGAAGTCAAACAACAAAAATCAACGTTATATTTACCAAATTTTCACAGGACTAGTTTCGATGGTTTTACCGAACCACCATCTTCAGCTGCAAAACTGCAAATGAACCAGATAGGAAATAATGATTAGATAAGATAAGAAAGCCTGGACAAGAATAGTCGCCATGGATAGGAACCAGATAGTCGTCATGGATAGGAACACTTACATCGATGGTGTCACTAAACTCTTAAACGAAGGACCATATAATCCGATCCCTAAAGATCCTTCACCTTCGGACTTGTCAAAAATAAAAACTGCGATCAAATCTTCGCAAATCATTTCAGGCAACTTAAAACATTCACTTATCCCATCTGTTGCGAATTGTGCCAGATTATATGCTCTTCCCAAAATTCATAAAAGTGGTATTCCTTTCCGCCCTATTGTATCAAATTTAGGTACTGCCTCGTATCCATTAGCTAAAAGTTTAGTTTCTAGATTTTCAACTCTATTAGACAATAACATTTACACCATAAAAAATTCAATAGAGTTTGTAAAAAAAGTTAAAAACATTTCTTCTAGTAATTTACTCATGGTTTCTTTTGATGTAAAATCATTATTCACCAATGTCCCAGTGGAGGGTGCATTAAGATGTCTAGAAACCAGACTTCGCGAATTTCATTTCTCTTGCATCGAAATTGATGAGCTAATTTCTATCACTCAACTCTGTTTGAAACAAACACATTTTGTTTTCCAAAATAAATATTACAAGCAAACTGAGGGATTAGCCATGGGAAGCCCCCTCAGTCCCATCCTGGCTGATATCTACAATGAATTCAAAATGAATTATTATGAATCAAAATTGTTTGAAACTTTAAACTTCTCGGCATGGTTCCGCTACGTAGACGATACTTTTACTCTGTTTGAAGGTAATAAAGATGATTTAAATAAAGTGCTTTCAACAATGAATTCTATTGATCCTGCTATTCAGTTCACTTTTGAACTTGAGACTTGCAATTCTCTTCCGTTTCTCGACATTCTGGTCACACGTAACACATCCAACTTCAGTACTACAGTTTACCGTAAACCTTCATCGGTTTGCCTTCCACCACACTTTAAATCATGTCATCCGACTAAACAAAAGTTAGCTTCATTTTATTCCTATGTTTTCCGTGTTCTTCAAGTTTGCTCCTCCAAACTAGCCCTTGATGAAGAACTAAATTATTTAAAAGCAATAGCTATTGACAGGGGCTTTCCACCCAACATTATTAATCAAGCAGTTAAAAAATTCTCATCTCAACACACTAAAAGGCACACTCTTGTTTTAGGAGATTATAAAAATTCTGTTGTCATTCCCTTCTTTCCATCAATTAGCTATAAAGTTGCACATATTTTGCAGAAATTTAACTTTCGGGTTGTTTATTCTCCCATCAATAAAATTCCGAGTTCCATACTCAAGGACCCCATTCCGGATATGAATTCCTGGGGTATTTATAGGATTCCTTGCCAGTGTGGTTTAACTTACATTGGCCAAACTAAGAGAGCCTTAAAATTTCGCGTCAAGGAACATGAGGCATATGTTAGAAAAAAGGAAACACAGAAGTCTTCTGTTGCTCAACATTGTTGGTCCGAAAACCACACTTTCAGTTTTTCTGCTGCCAAAATTATTCAAAAAACATCTTCCATTGGAGAACTGGATTTTCTAGAGGCATTTCACATTCATAAAAATCTTTCTGTTCTAGTTAACGATCCTAATTCCAATCCAAATTTGCCTTCGGGCTTTAAAGAAATTATGTTTTAGTTCTTGTTTCACCAACGGATGGCGCCACTTGCTTATTCTTGTCCAGGCTTTCTTATCTTATCTAATCATTATTTCCTATCTGGTTCATTTGCAGTTTTGGAGCTGAAGATGGTGGTTCGGTAAAACCATCGAAACTAGTCCTGTGAAAATTTGGTAAATATAACGCTGATTTTTGTTGTTTGACTTCTGAATTAGTATTAAGTGATATTCTCATTTAGATGAGTATTACTTTAAAGTGAATTCTATTATATAGAATAAATTCTTATTATTATAGTTTCAGAAAAGTAAGTGGTATTGTGAAGTTTTAAGTTTTCATTTGAAGTAAATAAAAATTTCATTAGTTTCCGAACGAAAGAATTGCATATTTGCTGAAAGCGGTAAAACATCAAATGTGGTTTAGACACTTTGCTAAAATTATTTGAAAGTTAGAACGAAGTGACTTTTTCCGCTAATGCACAATATAAAAAGGTAGGAACGAGGTAGTAGTAGTAGTAATAGTAGTAAAGGAGGACGTAGGGACCATCCCTCTACCATTACGGTTAATCGGTTGTGCCCACGTCCGCCCTTGTCTAGTATTTATTAATAACTCTTAAATTTTTACATTGTCATATATTGTAGCTGATTTATAAATAAAGTCTATACAATAATTTTCACATTATTAGCATAACTTATTACATAAATTTTGGTTGGATAATTTTCTTTAAAGAATTTCTTTCTTTTGTAATTTCTCTTTATTTTTAAACAGTCTATATATTATTTCTTCATCGTGAAATTTCTCTGGTAGGAACGAGGTACCTTTTCTTTCGCTCCGGCATAATGGAAGGGAAAGGAAAATAGGTTGCTATATATTAAGAAAATCACCAAGTGAATTATTCTTGGCGCAAACTGAAAAACGCGCCAAGCTAAATTTTTGAATGTCTCGTAAATTTCGCATGACATTTTACAAAATTAAATATCTAGGCATAACTTGAGATCTGGAATAGAAATATGGAAAACATTGGTATATTATTTTAGAAAAAAGTCCGATTTTGCGTCAAAATATTTATGTTAGAACAATGAGATATATAAATCTAATATATATCCTAAGTCGCACTTTCGAGTCATGAAAATCGCAATATGAATTTTGTCATTCGATCCAGTAGAACAGGAGGTATAGAAAGTCTAAAGGGGTTTTGTCCCCGAAGGACTATTGTTTTCGTTTTTCGATTTTGCGTCGATTCACTGCAAACGGCGAATCACTTTTCAAACTGTTTCCACAAAGTATTATCGCCCTGTGTTATATTTAAAGAAATTAAATAATGAAACATCTGCATAAATGTATGTATATTTCTCGCATTGTGATAAAACAACGATACATAGAGCCAACGAATTTTGAATGACGTAATCCTGTTGTGATTATGAGCATGTGAAAGCCCAGATTTGAAATTTTGAATTTGTTTCATTATCGATTTCATATTTTGTAAATCTTTTAAAAAAATTTAATTAACAAACTCAAGAATTTCAAAGCGAGCCATGGCAACGCTGTACAGAAAAAACATTTTTTATGTCCAGCTTGCGAGACTCTGGATCGGGAATTCTAAATATATGCTCAATTTTAAAACTAGTTTACGATATTGCTGTTGAACTGAATTTTATGGTTTAAGTGCGAGGAACGTAATATTTAATAAATAAAGGTAACAGACAAAATGTTGAAAAAGCGCCTCTTTGGACTTAATTTAAAATCTTAAACCTTTCAGATTTTTATTTTGTGTAGTGTACCTTCTCAAAGCCGATTATGGACGGATCCAAACGACTTTAGTCTTCTGATGCAGTGGTCGCTTTAGAGAGGTGACGTTCAATAACAATGTTTATTTTTCTTTCCAGAAATATTGATGATTTTCAGAGGTTATCTCTTGACGAAGGTGGTCTTCAGAACGCTATTCGCAGTACTTTGAGCGAAAATATCAAATATAAAAGTGTTACAAGAAGGAGATATGTTTAAATCAATACAACATTTACAGGGATGTGATTAAAGATTTGGTTACGTTTTGAGTGGATGTTTGAATTATATTTCAGTAAAACGTAGAGGGAGAAAAGTGCAGTAAGAAAAATATATTTTTCTTAACAATAATTGTGAAACCGTTCGTTGGTAGTAACGTTTTTTCTCTTTAAGAAATTGCATGTATGAGGTTTTGCACACATTCACTCGATGCATCCAAAATCAGACGTAAGGATTTCGCTTTAAGCAAATTACTCGCTTAATGAACAATTATCAGTGATTTCTACATCATAAATCAATTTTATTTCCTTCTAGATAAGCATTCCCATTCGTTAAACTGGAATCTCAACGCGCAGATCGGATTGCAGAGTTTCCTCGCGCTAGTTTTCCTCAATCATCGTTTAGATTTATCCTCGCTATCCTAAACTACACAAATCAGGTTATTTAAACTTGTTGTTGAGACAACAAAACCGAAACAACAAAACGTAACAGCTGCAAAAATACAAATACGTAAATATTTATTGAAAAAATATTTACCACAAAGAGTAGAATCTTCTTTCCGCTCTACGCAAAGATTCATTCATTGCCCAATATTTGGAGATACGCTTCAGATATCCACTGCTGTTGTAATAACATATATATTATAATATTAATATCTATTAAGCCCTACAAAACTCAACAAGCCATATGTCTT
Source organism: Stegodyphus dumicola (assembly GCF_044657685.1). Taxonomy (NCBI): domain Eukaryota; kingdom Metazoa; phylum Arthropoda; class Arachnida; order Araneae; family Eresidae; genus Stegodyphus; species Stegodyphus dumicola. The sequence continues at coordinate 272,539,782 of NC_140770.1, read as the reverse complement.
TTGCAGCGGAAGCCATAACTGGTCTGTTGTAACGAGAAGAAAGCTCCTTTTATTTCAAACAATGTAGCAACAGAGGATAATGTTTGAAATGTAAGGTATACTTCTTTAAATATTCGATGTGATAATCGTTTTACTGGGCTATGATTTTCATTATATTTAATGTCGAACAGAAATGAATGACACAAATGCTGCCTCAGAACGGAATACAATTTATTAACAAAAAACTGATAGTACATCAGGATAGAAATAATCCCCGCCCATGTCAATACACTTCTGCATCTGGATGGGAGGTCCCGAAGGGCTTTGGTAAACCAATCTGCGGGGCTGTTATTCATCACCCATGGATAATTGCATGCAATGCTGCAGAAGATTCAACATGTTGGCTCCTGACTGCGTCCTTCATCTTATCAAGCAAGGCGCAGTCCGAGGTCCAGCCACTTTGCACACACATTTATCATTTCCAACACGAAACACCAAATCGCCTGCAATGTTCCTTGCGCAAGCCCTGTCGCTTTCTGCATCTTGTTGAACGTTCGCCATGATCAAATCCGACACGGCTGCCCCATTTGCTGCTGTATGCGATGTTGCTGGTCGTTCCGCGCTAACACCTTTGGCTGCGGTCTCCACTCGACGGCTGAACTTGGCCAGCCAATGGGATACGGTATGTCTTGAGGATGCTTTGTTCCCGCACACAAACACCATGCGGCAATGGATTTCAATACCCTGCATCCGTTCCTTGCACGCTGTCGAACGCTGGCCATGATAACCACTTTCCATCATTGCTGTCCACGCTCTCGATGACGACGGCGAAAAGGACGGGCGCTTACCGTTCGCTTGCGGGCAGCTCCATCTATGCATTCTGAGTAGCTCACGACCCCCCTTGTGTCAATTTCACTTGTTTTTCGTTCGCATAGTGTAACAGTTTCGTTGTGAGAGCCGCTGTGTCAATTATTTCTGTACGATCCAAGTACGTTACATATGGGGGGGGGGAACCACGAAAGCGGCTGCGATTCGAACTCTGAATCCCATTTGCCGGGATTCGAACAGTGGACGGAAACACACAGCGACTTCACTGCTCGACCACTGGTGAACCTCATTAAAAGACGGATTAATTTCTTATATCTAATATTTATAAATTAGCTCAACCTCTGATTAGGCTTCCTCTTTGTAAATCTTTTTCTTTTCCCTTCTCATTATCATTATTTACGTGTTTCGTTAAAAGGCACTACACAAACTGGAAGGATACCTTGACTTTCTAAGGGAAACTGGCTCGTATAAATACGTTAAACATCGGGAAACCACGTAAACGCCCATGCAGCCAGCCCTTTTGCGGAATTCGAACCTCGGACCGAACTACCAGTGTTGAGGGACTTAACGGCTCGGCCGATCGTAGGCCTTTACCCTATGGAACCCTTTTTCCTTCTTTTTCTATTTGATTTTTTTGCTGGATTATCTCATTTTCTTGTCTATAACATGCGCTTTTAATTTTCCTTTACGTACCTGCAGCAGCAGTTATTTTCTTTCGCCATTTTTACTTGCATTCGAAACCATTAAAGTTCTACAAACAGTTCCACCCTACCAGCGGACGAGTGATAAAGCTGGGCAGTTTCTTTGTGAACAAATTAGTCTTCGTTAAATTTAGGCTCCTCTCGAAATCTTTAATATCATTCTATTTGTAATTCTGCTACGATATTAGCTGTTATTTTCAGATCTTATGTTAATCAATATGGATGTTTTAGACGTTCTTGAAACCAAAACGAAAAAAAATCTTTACCACTTTATAAAAGTTATCATTATCGAATTCGGAATAGAAATAAATAAAATGTAGTTTATTGGATTTGCATTAAATGAAAAAATTAAAAGCTGCAAAGGCGCAATTAAAACCAAAGCAGAAGTCGTTTTAGAAGAACGAACGTCATTTTAGAACGAATATTTACTCTGAAAGATTTTATAACTTACATTTACGCAGAATTTTGGAAGAACATTCTTTTTTTAATTTAGGAAACGATTTTGTGGTTCATTGCCAAAATCATCGCAGAGATTAAACATATCGCTCTCTTTCTCTCTCTCCTTTTAAAATATAGTATTAGCTTCATTCATGCAAAGATCGCAAATATTTTTCGATTATTTCTTAAAATTTTTTTTTTTCTAAATCTAAAATTGGTTTGGTTTCCTACATTTCGGATGAGGCCAAGGTCCAACCCCCCCACTATGTAACCCCTTTAGGAAGGAGGATAGTGAAGACTGATGATTTTGCGAAAACAGGAACATTTTTGACAACCGCGGATACAGAAAGACACATTATATTTCAACGACTGCTATAACATCTAGTTGTGCACCTCCTTTTTTCATCGCAGTCGCTAGTGCCAGATATATACTGCTACTTCCAATTACAGAAGTGTTATAAACGTCGGAAATATTCCTGTGTTGGCAATGTCAGATTAAAAAAAAAAAAAAGACTTAATTTACGAAAACGTTTGGACTCATATCCAAATCTAACTTACATTGCGGTCTCTCGTTTCCTATCTTTACATATGGGGAAACTCGTTATGGAAAAATAGAATTATAAGGATTTCGACTTCCTGCGGCAGAAATTGACCGGAATATTTAATTTCAAAATTTGCAATTTTTGATGTCATTTTCAACTTGCCTTGGCGAATCGGTTAATTAAGTTAGAATAATTCGAGGGAATAAGTTTATGCGAAGTACAGCCAAAAAATGTGAATAATTTAAAGGGCCTTATAAGATTCTCACATCATATCCCCCCCCCCAAAATGTTGATACCTGAAGTAAGAAATTTACTGAATGCGTTATCACGGAAGATTAGAATTGAAAGACAGCACCAGAGGAGATGTCAACAATATTCCTGATGACATAGTACGACGATTAATGAACAGCTTCCGTAATCGCTTGAAGAAACTGTATGGTGCACTGCATAAATCATATCACACGCCTTATATACAAACGCTCAAAACTATATAGTGGTCAGCGAAAGCTGACTACAGTTTTAAATCGAGGGTGCGTATTCAACTCTCGCATAATTTTAGTTGTATATGCGTGTCTTCCCTCCTTCTTGCGGGTATTATATCGGTATACTTACCTGTATTTCATCATGAGTATCGTTCTCGGCGATGCGACGGCTAAGTTGTAGAGACATTTGGTATTTTTTTTAAACAGGCGACATGAAAAATGAACAATGCAATCGCCGGGATTCGAACCACGGACCTCTCGAATATGCGCCGTGTGTGCTGACCACTACACAACGAGGGCATAACCCCCCTTTTAAAGGGCGCCTAGGGATTACAGCTCCCTACCGCCAAATCCTGATAACGGTGACTCATCTTCCACAACATTTTTTTAATTCGGGCGCCACTGTACAGTTCTTAAGATATTTCGAAGCAGGAGACATGAAATATGAGCAGTGCCCTGCCCCGAGACTCGAAACTCTCAAATACGCGCCGAGTGTGCTGCCGCTACTCCATGAAGGCACGCTAAGGTGGCGGCAGAGATACCTTATAGCGTTTTAAAAATTTTCACCTTCCTCAAAGCGTACTTTCATGGTGTAAGTGGTTTCACGTCCAGGCAGCATCATATAATCCGTAGTTAAATCTTCGGCGAAGGCACAGCGGATGCTTCGTATTCCGTTCTTCGAAAAAACGTACTATATTCTATTGCGTACCCCATGACGTTATCATTTGGTCCAACATTTGGTGTATTCATTTAGTGCATTCGATAAATCCGAGGTTCGAGTCCCGGTGAGGGTACTGCCCATTTTTCTTCGCTCCTGCTTTAAAAAAAATTTCTCTACAGTGGCGCCCGAACTAAAAGAGGTGGTGGATAATGATTCTTCACCACCAGGATTTGGCGATAAGGTCCCTAATCTCCAGTCGCCCTTTAAAAAGTGGAAGTTTTAAGGCATTTCCCCCGCCTTCTAAATATCTACAAGCTTTGATCGATTTTACCTATATTTTTTTTATATAAGTATGTAACCGAAAAGAGTCAAAGGCAGTTTGTGAACGCCGACTTACACGTTGACAGCAACAATTTATGGTCAAATACTGTTATTTTATATAACAACAACATCAGTCGTACATTTTAGAATTCTAAGGATTACAGACTTTTTGTATATGCATAACTTATTACAAATTCTGTTCATTTAAATATCTAAAAAAAAAAAAGACAATTATGAGAATTCACTTCAGTAAATTTCCTCGAGAATTAATTAGCATCCTTATTTATTTTTTGATTTCAATAATTAGCGTTTGTTGAAAGCTAAAGATAAAAAAACGTGCGTAGAAAATATTCATCAATCAATTTTAATCATGCGCATAATCTTTAATAAATTTATCTACAAAAACATCAGTTAAATATTAATGCAAACATAGCAATGTGTCATATAAAACTTTTTAAAACGCATTAAATGAATGATGTTATGAATCTAAGCTCACGTTATCTTAATGAGCATAATACACGAATTAATACTCGCTTAAATATTCGCCGTTTAAGCCCTGAGATAAGTATGCACACCTTTAATACTCAGAAAGAACATTACCTAATGTTAAACAGTGTCCTGAATTCTTTCTTTATTTTTACCCCTTATTTTCTGAGGCAGTGTCTAAATACATATATATAAAGAAAAAAGCGTGTGTGTTTGCCTTCTAATAACTCAGTCACTACTAAAGCTATCGTCCCCAAACTTTCTACCATTCTTTTCTGGGTGCTCGGAAATGTAGACGTCCGTTTCTTTCCAAAAAGAATAGCTAAAATTGCAGATATTTATTAAAAACTCGGAAAAACGATCATTTTTCCTCATTTTTCTGACTGGCAACAGTCTCGCAAACTAAAGAAGAAAATCTGCTTCATTTCGAAAGTTGTTGCCACTGCTCGCTTTCAAATCCTAGAGTTTGTTAATAAAAAATTTCAAAGTTTTACGATGAAATAAAAATAGCATTTCCAAACGTTAAATACATTATTCCCGATTCCGAAAATTAGCGGGAAGCCATTTTAACTGCGTACGACTTTAATCAGCCGAGATATTAATTAAAAACTCCGAAAACATTAATTTTCGCACAGTGGCAACAGTCTACGGCGTCGGAGATAAAAATGCTTTATTTCGAAAAGTGTTGCTACTACTTGCTTTCAAATCGTAGAGTTTGTTAATCAATTCGGTTATTAGATTTAGACGATAATATCCACTTTGACGTTTCGGAATCCAGTTTGATTATTGTTTTCAGTGAATTCTGTACGTGCGAAAAAGATTATTCTTATTCTTTATTTCAAAACGGATTGTTGTAATATGGATCCAAAAGAGATTTTTGCGTGAACGTACCTGCGTATGTATGTCGCATAACTCAAAAACGATTAGCCGTAGAAAGTTGAAATTATTCCTATAATAGTCCATACTGTCTTTAAAATGGAAACAGTTTTATAAAATACAATTTATTTCTCAAAAACGAGGAAAGGAAATGTAGGCCTCTGAAAATCAATCTCTTTCGAAAGCTAAGCAGTCAAAAAACGCCAGCTTCATAGAGACGATTCTATTATCCGGAAGCGAATTGGTTAAATTATATGTATAAATAATAACTCACCAAGCGGAACTAATCTGGGGTGGACGAAATGGTTTAATATACTATTCTGAATTTCTGAAAAGTTGATAAAGAAGATACCAGTGCTAGGCAATCACAGATTGAGCGTAAAAATGGAAAGATAAGCTTTAACCTCCTTCTTTTAAAGTGAAAAAAATCTGATGTGTACACCACATGACTTCCTTGTACGGAATATTAAATTATATGCATTTTATTCTAGCGTAAACGTATTGCATTGAATTAAATCCACTTCGTCGATAGTGCATAAACCCCAATAGAATAAATGTTTTCTTTAAAATTCACTATATTTGTTTAACATAGAGACACTCTGGCGCTAGTTTCATTTAACAGTGTTACATTTATTTCATTTTATAACTCAGAATGCACAAAATTTATATGACCTGAAGAATTATCGAATCGTTTCCACATGTTCTATGGAAATACTATAATAAATCTAAAACGGTGTATAAGAGAAATTAAGCAGTAGCAGCAACAACAACAAAAAAAGGAACAGTTTTTCACAGACGATTCGGTATTTCTCATTCACTTGAATTCAGTTCTCACTGCGCGACAAAGCAAAAATGCATAAAAACTCAAAATATCTACTATTAAAATTACAAAACAAATTCTTACTATCCACTTATTTCCTGGAATAAATTCCAGAATGGATTAAGCATGATTTCACTCGCAATATAAAAAGAAAGCGTTATCGCTCTTAAACAACTTTTAAATTATCTGATAATTCTACAAGTATTGCATGCAGATTTAGCCTTAACCGAAACCCTTAACTGGAAAATAAGAACAACATAATTCAATTATTTTTAAAGCAAATAGTGCGCAGTTACCAACATATAAGAATAAAGAAACTGAGCTCACTGAGCCGAGTAACAGAGCGGATATATATACATATATTTATATACATTTGTTATGTGGCCGATAGCATCCAAAATACGAGATGGACATCTACATGTTATGGCAGTCCTATACACAAAATTTCAACGTTCTGAGGCTACTCGGTTTTCAGTTATGTGAGATACGTATATACGTACGCACAGACGTCACGAAACAGGCTCTCCAGAATTCATTTTAAATTAGTTTTATAATTTTTTGGTGGGAAAAGAGTCCTTTATTCTGTCCTTACGTACAGATGTCACACAAAAACATTGTTAAAAATTGCATTCGATAGCGGTGTAAATGGATATTTTTGTTGAAATATGATGCTTGAAATTGTTCGCCATTACAATACTTCCTTTTCACTTCGTACAAGGAAGTAAAAAGAACATTTCTCGAAAATGGAATAGATTTAGCTCTTGGATTAAGAAATTCCTAAACGCATCAGTGAGGCAATGCTGTTAATATCACGAATATAATTCTTGCTTTTTAACGACCTCTCAGCTCAATAAATTTCAGAAAATTTAAAAATGCATTTAGGGATCATGATTTTTGGCACCTGCAGAAAAACGAATTCAGATTTATACTTCCTTGTACGAAGTAAAGGAAGTATTGTGATCCCGAAAAATTTCGGGTATTATATTTCAACGAGAATATTCCCGAATTCATTTGGACGGTTTTCTGCGTGAGTTCTGTAAGTACGCATAGAATAAAGCACTCCTTTTTCCAAAATGGACTGTAAAGTAGTAATAATTTTCCCAACAGTTTTGAATTTTTATTTATGATTATTTTTTGTCTCCAGGATTTAATAAAGGAAATACTGTCATCACCAAAAATTTCATGTATCGTGTTTTAAAGGGAATATCCTTTCAGACCGTTCCTCTGTACATTTTGACTATTTTTTGCGGGAATGCTATATACTTTCGAACAGAATAAAGGATTCGTTTTCTCAATATGGATTGTAAAATGAATTAAAGAGGTAAATAAAGTAATTCTGTTTCATTATATCAACAACAATGATACGCAGTTTTAATGATTTTCGTCTTTCTAACCAAATGATCTAAAAACTCAAGTTCCATCCAATATTTCACCTATATTCAATTTTAGTCGATTAAATGTGACAAAAAATTGATCAAAAATCAATAGCACGAACAAAGAAACAAACACATAAACACAGATTCTCGTTTACAAGCAGTTATAAAAAATACTTAAAGAATATTTCAGCTTAGGAATATTCAGTTCATTTTAATGTACTTCTTTACAAATTATACATTAAATTTCCTAAGCGAAGAAAAGATCAGAAAAAATAGTTATTTGTTATAAGTACATAATAAAGCTTCTGTCGATGACATTCTGAACGGGAAATGAATTACAAGATACCTCTCTAACTAAATTATGTTTTCCTTCTTGTCCTCACAGTTTTCAGCAATTTTGAAATTACTAAATTTCTTTTATTTTCGTTTATTTATGTGTTCTTATATCTGGAATATAAAGTAAAACAGAAAATACAACATGAAGAATGTTGAAATATGTACATAAAATGTTACGATTATAAATCAGTTATTTATAAAGAACTAAAGGAGCTTTAAAATATGTTACATATTAAGCATACTTTTACATCTTAAAAAGCATATTTCGTGAAGCATATCTTGACCAAGTATGCTTTATATGAAACTACAGAGACGACAGTCGTAAATATGAAAACGACAGAAGACACTTTCAAAAGTCCCCCTTTTTTATTTATAATTTTAAAACTACATGAACTGAATGTGCACCACACACACAAGTTGTACGACGACAAGTAAAAAAAAATTAAACAACACAATTTAATGTATAACACAACACAAAGCAAAATAAATTATTTTTATTTCCGCCCAAAAAATTAATAAAATCTGAAAGCCTTCAGATTTCACATTACGGCCAAAAGGGCGTTTTTTTAGCGTTTTGTTTGCTATCTTTACTTATTAAATATCACGGTCTTCCCACCTAAACCATAAAATTCAGTTCAACAGCAATATCACAAAATAATTTTAAAATGAGCCTATCCTTTAGAATTTCCGATGCACAGTCTCGCGCGCTGGAGATAGAAAAGGGTTTTTTTTCGTACAGTGTTGCCATTCTTTGCTTTGAAATCCTCGAGTTTGTTAATCAAAAATTCGTTCAACTGTTCCAAAATATGAAATCGGTAATTAAGACACAATAACACGCCGAATAAATACTAATTCAAAAGTCAAACAACAAAAATCAGCGTTATACCTATAACGCTGATTTTTGTTGTTTGACTTTTGAATGAAATCGGTAATAAAACAAATTTCAAATTTTGGCTTCCAAATGCACATATTCGGTGGAAGATTACGTTATTCAAAATTCGGTGGCGTCGTTTTATCACAGTGCGAGAAACATACACATTTATGGAGATTCTTTATTGTTTAATATCTTTAAGTATAACACAGGGCTCTAATATTCGTTGGTAACAATCTGAAAAGTGAAGCTACATTTGTAATGAACCAACGCAAAATGGCAAAACGAAATCAATAGCCCTTGTGGGGTAACGCCCTTTGGACTAATAAAATAACATTACATCACAGATGAAACGTAAGAAATAAATATAGAGAAAGAAGAGAATGGCATTTTGTCTTGAACAAACACACGGAAAGAGGGAGGAAATGTAATGTTTAAGGAATTTAACCAAGTTCCTTTCTTCCTTCCGCAAGCCTTGAATACTAGAAGAACAGAAGTTCAGTATTTTGCATTTTTACGAAGTTACAGAAGACACGACTTTATCAGATATCTCAGATATCTTCCTTACGAGATAAATTACCGTGCGCAGTTAGAAATTTAGTAATTTCAAAATTGCTGAAAACTGTGAGGACAAGAAGGAAAACATAATTTAGTTAGAGAGGTATCTTGTAATTCATTTCCCGTTCACAATGTTTTATTCAAACTGTGTTTCTTGAAGAATGACTTAAGTAGTGTCATTGTGATGTTAACTTGAAGATTTGTTGCTCATTTTGCCATCCAATCAGCTTTTCTATTTTCTAAATTGCCAGTGTGGCCACGCACACTGCAAAAAAAAAAAAAAAAAGAAAAAAAAAAAGAAAAAAAAGAAAGAAAAAGAAAAAAAAAATTGCGAGATTTTTGTATGACTTGTTCTACTGGGTCGACTGACGAAATTTAACTTGCGTTTTTCATGTCTCGAAAGCGCGACATAGGGATATATATTAGATTTATATAGAGGATTGTTCTAATACATGCATTTTAACACTAAATCGAACTTATTCTGAAATGAAATGGAATTGTTTTTCCATATTTCGTATGGTGTATTTAATTATGGCAAAGCACACGAGGGCTATCTGCCTAAAGGGAGGGATGCCTTTCGTGGAGGACTTTCTAAGGGAAACTGGCTCGTATACACGTTACACATGGGGAAAACCACGAAAACGCCCATGCAGCTAGCCCGTTCGCGGGATTCGAACCTCAGACCGAACTACCAGTGTTCAGCGTCTTTACCGCTCGGCCGCTGGTGGGCCCCTTTTCCATATTTCGATTCTACGATTCAAATTATGTCTAAATATTGAATTTTGTAAAATTTGGTGCGAAATTAACGGAGAAATGTAAAAATTTACCTTCCCGTATTTTTTTTAGTTTGCTCCAAGAATTGGCAAACTCCTTAATTTATTTTATAGCAAACTATTTTCCTTTTCTTTTTTTCATTCTAAACGAGCGGGGAAGTCATCGTTCATTTTTTTCAAATATACCAAATTTCAAAACGCGCCAAAATGTAAATTCACTATATCCTAGGAAATTTTGAATAAGAAATTAATTTTTTGCAGGTATGCTTAGAAATACATATATTTTAAAATGATGGTAAAAAGGCTATAGGTTATAATTCAAAATTGATTTAAAAAAATTATAGAAATTTAAAAATTAAAAATAAGTCATAAAAATGGGAGAATTTTATTCGGAATGAACTTAAATTTTTAATTCTGGAAGAAGAAATGAAATAATTTTAGTAAGAAAAGCGTTATTAATAAATGTATGTAAAATTTAACATTGAGGAGCTAAAATTTTAAAAACGACTCGTGCGATTTTTACTAAACTTGGCAATTTGGCATTATTTGAGTCGTAGAATGGAAATATGGAAAACACATTGGCATGTCATTTCAGAAAAAGTCCGCTTTTGTGTCAAATTACCTATATTAGAACGATGCTATATATAAATCGAATACATATCCTAAGTCGCGCTTTCGAGACATGAAAAACGCAAGCTGAATTTCGCCAATCGACCCAGTAGAACAGCAGATATAGAAATGTCCCATTTTTTTTTTCGCAGTGTACATCAAAGATGACATCAAAAACGTTATTATTAAGATCTTTGAGAATCACATGAGAAGTAACAATTTATTGCAGGAAAAGATATTCATAAGAGAATATAAGGATTACAGAGAATCACAAACGTTACGACTTAAACGAACAAGGATAAGATAATTACTTAATTGATTCACTAATGCGTAGCAATTCAGCCTGGAAAACACTATATTCATTGAGAATTCTAAGTTCCAGCTCAGAACCATAATGGAAAACAACATAGAATCCAATTCGATTACTAATTCTACTGGCAGGTATACAACACGCAGCTAGGAAATTATCTTCAGTGGAATAGTCTGGATTGGTAAACGATCTGCAGGCTGGGTAAGACCCTTCAATCCGTTTAGTCGCCAACAACTGAATTAGGTCACACTACCGGCGTTCATCCATCCATCCGACTATGGACTTAAAGCCCAATAATACAAATCAATACGAATTCCTGCAAATTATATCAACAGACCACGTTGGTATTTACATCAATAGAACGGCAGGCGTTATATTTCCTTGCTTCTTTTAATGTTTAAATAGTAATTCTCGTTTTGAAGCTAGAAAACTAATTACCTAAAATTCCAAGCACCTTTCCTATCAAGACTGACTGTAAAATAATTTTAAAATCAGTGCCGAGCAGGTAGCTTACCGAATAGACCACAGGCCGCCCAACTGGTGGTCTATTCGGTAAGGTCTATTCGGTGGTTAGCGTCGCTGACTGCCGTGCCGAAGCGCGGGGGCTCGAATCCCGGAGAAGGAATAGATGTTTGTAAATGTATAGTGTCGGTGCGGCAGCACTCTAAATATACGGCGAGCCGAAAGTCCTCTCGTGTGGTTTGGTGGAAGCGGAGAGGGGTGGAAGGGGAGAGGGGTGGAAGGGGAAGAGGGTGGAGGGGAAGAGGGGTGGAAGGGAAGAGGGGTGGGAGACCGTCGGACCCCGTATCCAACCGGGTGCTCGCCATCAAAATTGGGGGAGGAACTGAGCTAAATCGCACTGTCATCTGAATGGTGCTCAAGGCTGTTGCCAACGGCAGGCATAATCTAACGTTGCTTTCTACAAGGAATTTCATGGGCTTAGGCTGATTACGTCAAACAAGTCAGCATAAGCAACAAAAACAACAACAATAGCCCACACAGAACGATCCGTTTCACGGAAAGACAGTTTTGAAAACCCATTACGTAAATTCGTTACGGAGTTGAAAGTTGAGACACATTTGCAATTCAATTGAAACAAAACAATTTATTTTGTTCTGAAATAAAATAATTAATTACCCTTCAGAAAGGTGGGATTTATTTAAAGAACAAAAAATATTTGCTAGTAATTGCATAGATACCGAAATTATTATTCAAAACAAATTAAATGACATGTCCCTTTTGTAATCTATTTCACGTTATAATTAATTTCATCTTTTCGTCGACGCCATTAAAATAGAAGCTTGGAGCGAAAGCAGAGCATTTTCCATTTAATTAAATGAATCGAAGTAAATGATTGGATATATTACATCCGTGAACGCGGAAGGAAAGCTTTTCACCCAAATCAATACAGAGCACAGTTACGCTTTTGAAGCACATCAAATTGTTAAAACAAATTAAATTAATATAAGGAAAAGGTTGCTTCGGGTCTGCTCCTAAGAAACAACTCTCATCCTGCGATTTGGTTAGATTAGGTTAAGTTAGGTTATTTAACTATGAAAAGCTACGAGGATTACCTACCTAGGAGGAGGAGTGCCTGCGTGGAGACTTTCTGAGGGAAACAGCCTCATATTCAAGTTATACACGAAAAAAAAAAAAAAAAAAAAACGAACCCAGTAGCCAGCCCATTCACCTGTGTTTGAAACCAAACCATGTCGAAATGCCAATATTGAGAGGTTTTAACCAAGCGGCTACTGGTGGGTGATCTGGGATTTCGATTTATACTTCCTTTTACGAAGTAAAAAAGGTTGTAACCGCGAAAAATTTCCTGTATCATATTTCAAAGAAAATATTCATTTTGACAGCTATCGAATGCAATATAACGATGTTTTTGAGTGACATCTGCATGTAAGGACAGAATAAAGGACTCTTTTCCCCAAAAAAATTATAAAACTGATTTAAAATGAATTCTGAAGAGAATTTTTCGTGGTGTCTGTGCGTACGTACGTATCTCGTATAACTCAAAAAACGAGTAGCCTCAAGAACGTTGAAATTTTGTATGTAGGAATGCTACAGCATGTAGATATGTATTTCGTATTTTGGTAGCAATCGGTCGCACCTATCTGTTACTTGGCTCAGTGAACTCAGTTTCTTTATTCTAATACGTTTGTAAATTACGCATTTTTAGCTTTAGAAAAGATTGAATTATGTTGATCTGGTTAGGATTTTTATGCCTTTAGTTAGCCTACATGCAATAATTGGGGAATTATCAACAATAGAAAAGTTTTTTAAGTGCGGCTAAGCCTACGTTTTGATTACCATGGCGGCCGTGTTTGTTTGCATTTGAAACTTAACACAATAGTGGATTTGTTGCCAATCCAGAGAAACTAAACTTCGAAACAACAAAGATAACGCCTTCATTTAATATTTCGAATTAAATCATGCAATCCATTCTCGAATTTATTCCTGGAAATAAGCGTTTAAGATTTACTTCGTAATTTTTAATATAGATATTTTGAGTTTTTATGTATTTTTGCCTTGTCGCGAAGTGAGAGCTGAATTAATTGAATGATAAATACTGAATCGTCTGTGGAAAACTGTTTCTTTTTATTATTTGTGTAATTTCTTTTATACATCGTTTTAGATTTATAATAGTATTTGAATAGAACATGTGGCAACGATTCGATAATTCTTCAGATGATGTGAATTTTGTGCATTCCGAGTTATAAAATGAAAGAAATGTAACGCTGTTAAAAGAACCTAGCGCCAGAGTGTGACTATAGTAAACAAATATAGTAAATTTTAAAGAGTGCATTTATTCTGTTGTGGTTTATGCGCTGTCGACGAAGTAGATTTAATTCAATCCAATAAGTTTAAATGAAATGCAAGAAAAAATGAGTAAAATTTAATATTGCATACAAGGAAGTCATGTGGTGTACACATTAGATTTTTTAAAGTACGGTAAAGCACACTTTAGCAATCAGCTGAAGGGATTGGTGACTTTCTGGAGGAACTAATAAAAGTGAGTAATTTTGATGTCTCACCCACAGGGAACATAATGAAACAAATCATTATGTAACAAATCTATTGCCTTAAATCTTAATATTATGAGAAGTGTTAAATATTTCCCGAATGCCTGCCGATATATTTCCCGATTTCCGAAATTCCAGTCAAGGGCATTTACTTGGCAAGGACTTTGAGTATTATTGCAGGAATAAATAAATGTACGAAGGATGTTTCTAAAGTTCTAGGAATTCAGGCATAATTTTTTAACCACGCTGACGTTGCTCCTTAATAAATTTTGACAATTGTTGGTCGTAGTCATACACTTCCAATTACAGAAGTGAGTCAAATGAAGAAAATATTCCTATTTCCGCAATGACATATTAAAAATTAAATTAATTTTGGACAAATAACAACACCTATCTTTTAATGCGTTTATTAAATAGGCCATACAAGGAGGTTATGGGGTGTCCACACATTTTTTAAACAGTATTTAAGTAATTGGATACGATTTATAGCCATATAGGATCACCTCAGGCAAAGAATCGAAACGGGTTTTTGAGTTGCCGCGTGGCATCCATGGAGGTAGGAAGTAAGAAGGAGTCGCCCTAAACAAGTTTCTCCGTACCCTGCTCTGAAGCACCGGCGATCCCTACGTGGTGACCAAAACATTGGGTCATTTACCATTGAGTTCTATGGGATTTGACGCGTTCGGGTGTAAATATTTTGTAATTACGTCGCAAATATACATATAAATGTATATATTTTCTTTTTCTACAACACTTCAGAGTCCTAAGTATGTGAAAACAACATATTTTTAAACAACATTTCATTCTGAACGGAATTAAATGCTATACTTTTCTCAGAATGGTTTAATTTGAATGAAATATTTTCACAAGTTTTCGTTAATTACATTAGAAAAAAAAATTAAGGTAGTTCGATTTTATTCGGTTAAGGTACAAAAATTAAGATCAAAGTTTATTGTATTATTAATATTAAAATTATGCATTATTTCTTTTCTATTTATAGAGCTTCTTCCTAAAATACTTTCTTAAATATGACATGATTTTTTGGCTTCTTTTAAATCGAAAAATGTAAGTCAATTTATAATTAATGCTCTATTCGGTTCATTTTAAATTAGAGAATTATTAGGAAAATAGTATTTGACTTTCTCTGAACATTTCTGAAAGGGAATAAAATAAGTTTTTTTTTTAAGTATTATTTAAAACTTGTAACTGAGTTATTATAACATGTAAAGGGAATAATTCTTTTAAATATACTTATCAGATTTTTTTCTTTTTACCCTTCATTTCAACAATACATATTCCAAAACTCTTTATTACGTTCTTAAGTGCGCATCTCATAGCATTTGCTTTACAATAACTTTTAACAGATTGCTTTCCAATGCGAACAATTCTTGCTTAAATAGTTTTATAACTTATTTGTCAACAGGATTTCAATTTATGTTTACAATTCAATATTAAGGTTATTATTTATTTAGATAACATTTATAATCATTATAAATTAGATACATTTAATCATTAGATTTCTTCACAGTACTATCACAGTTGTTTATAAGTGAATAAATTCTTCATTTCAAATACATTTATAAATAATTTAATGAATATTTAAGTATTTTGTCAAAGGCAGATACATGCTTTTTGCAAGCACATGCATAAATACCCATACATATTTCCTATTTATCATTTCCGGCATGTGCAAATCTTTAATTTCTGTGCATTCACTATATTTTTCGTGTAAAGTAATTTACACTAATTTAGCATACACCCGAAAGTTTTACATAAAAAATATATATGAATATAATTTGAATGAAAATTATAAGTATTATTTTTAATACCCACTCAAAGGTCAGTTTTTCTTCAAAATTCCCCCACGATGGCATCTCTCTCTTTAGGCAGATAGCCCTTGCATGCGTTACTCTATTTAATAAAAACTTAATCTGACCTATGTGCCTAATTACAAATATTTTAACATACATAATTTTATATTTACATTTAGCCATCAAGTTTCAAACTTTTCAAATCTTCTAGAAAATAAATTTTGGCAGATCTCTTTTAGCAATTTTCTTAAAATCTATATTTTTGTAGTGCAACAGCTTAGAATTTTATAAAACAAATTCATAATCAAAATCGCTGTTGTTAGTTATCGAAAAATAACCAAGATGTGATTTTTGCGTAAATGTCAGTAAACTATACAAATTGCTATTATCCATCCCACTATGAATGTTTCTTTCATGCGAAAGTGTCCCTTTTTCGATTTCTATGGAACTGTCGTGTGTCGAAATACTATCAGAATTTTGTCAAGCGAGCTTCTGAATGTAAACAAAAAACACCCCGTCTGGTGACCCAAGCTTCAAAGCAGTGCTTCACTTCTAGCGCGGAATGGCCCCTCCTCCCTTTCCTACCTCCATGGTGGCATCGGAGGGAATGCCGATACTGGGGGGGGGGGGTAATTGTCTCGCAAGTCAGAATAGTCGATATACGGTCAATGGGCAGGCTAGGGGGTTAACAACTTCTCAAGCATTTGGAGGTTTTCCCTTCTTATATAAACTTGGCAGGTTCCTACCGCTTGGATGACAGTAATCACGAGGCCGGTTCCTCATTTACATGTTCTCAGAAGTAACTTGTCTCATCGAACAAGGCCTGGGTGCTGCAACGACACTGCATCCAGGTAGCCAAAATATGCGTCGTTTACTTTCACTTCTCAACAGGAGAAAATTCATTGTTAAACGGTGAAGCTTCTAACTTTAGTTACAGAAATTTATTTGCAATAACTTAGAATCGTCGTATAATTCCTGTAGTATGTTTTAATTTGAAATAATGTTGTGCCTCTCATACAAAAATGAAAGTTCTAAATTGAAGAAATTAATATATATTATATTCAAGTATTGTACTTTAGGGTAAGGAATTTGTAAATTAGAAAAAATTGTGATTTTTTAATGTATATATATATACATATATATAGTGGATACCTTCTTGAAAAACATCTAAAAAATTACTTGAAGCACGTTTAATTACATTTAAAGTATTTAAATTTTTAACAATTTAGTATAAACTAAATTAACTTCTTCGATGCATTTTTATTTAAGTGTTTATAGTTGTCATTCTTTTTTTTAATCTTGAGTCTAACTCATCTAGTTGCCAACTGAACTGAACAAAAAAATAAATTAAAAATTATAGGATGAGCCTGTACGCCATTTGGTATTCAACACTGACACTACGTGTATTATATATATATATACTTAGCCGCTACACGGAAGCCTTCATCTGACTTTAAAATGTGGCAGAAAAATGCCTAAAGGGAACATAAAACATTAAATTTAAAAACTGCACAGAATTTTACTCTGCAGAACAACTTTATTAAAACAAACAACAAAAAAAGAAAAAAAAAAGAAATTTCAATAAAAATGTATTATATATAAAAAATTACATTGAAATAAGCAATAACCCTTAACACAAATATTAACTATCCTAATGAATATATTAACCATCTTTCCACTGCAAAATCTTAAGAATTCAAATGGTGTAAAGGAAATTAAGAACTTTGTTTCCTATAAAAAATCATGCAAAATTTTTTATATAATTAAAAAATAATATAAATATTTTAAAATGAAATAAGCAATAAATCTCATATTTTCCAGAGAAAACAGTCAGCAGTCCAGTATCCAAAGCAATGAATGATAAACTGTTGCCAAAAACCACCTTTGTAACAATCATCAGAAAGCAATAACCCATCAAAATTGTACTTTGTGGATGACCTAATTCAAAATATACAAACCTCTTTGCCATTAGATAATGAAGAGAGAGAGATAGGGAAAAAATGAAATTCTTTCTGTTGTGCCTCACGAAACACATGGTCGTCAGAATAAGAAGATTGCGATGCGCGTGTTGCGTGTCCAAAAATCAAAAGAAAATAAGCAGCATTTTATCTCATATTTGCAACACTCAGCAGTTCAGTATGCAAAGAATTGAATGAAAAACTGTTGCCAAAGCCACATTTCTAAAAGAATGAAAATTTGCAAAAATCGCTTCGAGGTGCACTGGGTCTTGTTTAGATGCACCTAGGTACCAAATTTCGTAGCCCTGAGACTGTTAGCTTACGAGTGGAACGAACGAAAGGCACACACAAACAGACTCTTTCTTTTATTATATGTAGAGATGTAAGATATAACAAAATACGATGGCTACTTTAAAAATAATTGGCGACCTTAAAATTAACTATTCTAGACTTGGTACTCTCCACTTAAATTCATCTGTTCTCCCAAAATCGAGATACTTCTATGTTACACAACAACCTAAAATTAATCATTCACAGATTAGCTGTACTTATACGTCAGACTTAGTATAGACTTGGCACGATACCTACATCATTTTTTTCTAGCTCCGGCCAAGCTATCAACTCTATGTTACTCCGTCTGTCTTTTTCTTATTCTAAACTGACGTCGTATCCCCGTTAATCTGTGTATATAAGAAAATGTTGTGATTGCTTATGATCAAGAAATATATTGTCTACGAAGAATTATTCTAATATGCTTGAAAATAAAGATTGGCAATTGATCGAAATACAGTTTCGTTATCTTCGTCAGTACACATTCAACCACCTACCATGGCGACTGCAAGCTGATTACTCCTACCCATGAAATTATATATATACATGTAAAATAAAAAAAAAATACGATGGCTTTGCTCTTTGCGAACCAGCAACCTTTAATTACTTTTCTGCAATTCAGGATCGTCCCCTAACCCAGTACCTGCTAGAACATTCACGCCTATTACATAACCTTTCATATAAATGCTGCGTCATAAGTTCTCCTAGACAGATGCCTTCTCGCCTTCATCCTGCTAACGCTTCCGCTATGTTCCTCTTTCTTTGTTAACGTATTAAAGACAGTCGTATCTAATAATTCAATTACTGAATACTGCTCTAAAATAAAATAAAGATATGCTGCTAAAAGTGAAAAGTCCTGAGTCGTCATTTTTCTCCGTACTTCAATCATCCCAACTTCGTCAACCCTCTGCCAGAACGTGTAATGGAATAGCCTCACCATTCGCCCACGATGTGATGGAATAACTGAAAACATTACTGTTATTAATTAGCCGGCAGGATGTATTCTCTACGTGGGAAAAAAGCTCCTGTATTTATTTCTAACGCGCTTCTAAATTCAACAGTGGGTCAAGGACAGTGTGTGATCGTCTTATGCTTTTGCTTCTTTTCCGGCGGTGCTTAAGTGTTTTACTTCGGCTCCAAAGTTATGCGTTTTATCAAGTGCTTCTAAAGTGATTTATTTAGTGTTCAAATTGATGTGTATGCGAAGTCTTAAATTCAAGATTTTGTGATTGGAATGTTAACACGCTCAAAAACGGCAAAAATGTCAACTGATAAGAAAGAATCCGTAGCTATTGTGGATACAATAAAATTCCAATTTCCTATTTTTGATGGCACAAGTACAAATTTTCCAATAGACAAATATCTTCTATTGTTTGAAGAGAAATGTGCCGCAAAGAACATTCCAGAAAAGGAAAAGAAATTTGTTTTCTCAGAGTGTATTAGAGGAGAGGCTTTAGCCCTCTATTTACGTGATTGTTTAGATAAAGACTGGGACAACATAAAGGTTATTTTCGAGACATACTTCACAACATCGGAATCTGTTACTTTTAGTGATTTTGTGTCTTTAAAACACGAGAAATTTAATAATATTGATGTTTATTTTCGTAATAAGTTGAAATTAGGAGCCAGCTTGAAACTAACAGATTCCACAATGGTGGAAGCACTTACGGAAGGACTTCCTGAGTCTCAAAGAATGCTGTTAACAGTGCAAAACATAGACACACCGAAAGACTGGATTACTCTTGCTAGGAAACTGTTTCCAGTTAAGATGCCGTTAGATGGTCTAGAAAATAGTAATTACCAATTTGTTTCTCCAAGGCAAACTGTTCCGAAGTGCTATTATCCCAGACCAGTGCAAGCCACTCCTTATCAAAGTTTTCGTAGTGTGAGACCTTTAATTATCAACAAGTGCAATACCGAACTCTACAGTATGCGTATCGGCCAATTCGATATCCACAATTACCTGCTATTAATTATAACACGGTTCCTAAAAGAGAAGTTAAAAAATGATATTACTTTAAAGTGAATGTCCAAATTGGACAGAAAAAAAATCCCGGTATTATTGATACGGGATCGCAAATTAACGTTTTACCGTTAAAATATTTTAACAAAATTGGTGATAAATTTAGAGAAATTTCATTGAAATCTCATGATAAAATATTTTCAATATCTAGTCAAGTTCATATAGAGAAAATAATCAAAGTAAAGTGTAAAGTAGGTAAAATAGAAAATAATGTGATATTTTATGTAGTAGATTCAAATTTGAATTATTTATTGCTTTCATCACCATGTGTTTCATTATTTAAATTACAATTGAATTTTCATAATTATGAAGTGTATCAGCTTGGAAAACAGGTAAGTAAAAATGTTAAAGTAGACAAGTTTTTCCAAAATAATTATGTATGTAAAAATGATATCAGTGCTGAACAATCTAGTAAATGTTTTGATAATAGCGAAAATTTTGTATGTAAAAATGATCTTAGTTCTAAAAATTGTGGTAATTATTTTGAAAATAGTAAAAATTCTGATAGTAAATTACAGAAATTGTTGAATGATTATAACCATATATTTGCAAAAAGTAAATATGATGTTGGTTGTATAAGGGTTGAACCTCCCAGAGTTATATTAACTTCTGAATTACCAATAGCCTATAGACCATATAGAGCATCTCCTAAAGATAATAGTGAAATTAAAAAACAAATAGATGAATTGTTAAAAGCTGGAATTATTAAACCTTCTTATAGTCCTTATGCTGCTCCTGTAACTTTAGCTTATAAGCGAGACGAGCAGTCCAGAAGCAGATTGTGTATTGATTTCAGGAAGCTTAACCAAATTACTAAAACTGATTCTGAACCTATTCCTAGAATTGATGCTGTATTAGACCAATTAACAAATGCAAAAATCTTTTCTACATTGGATTTGGCATCAGGCTATTGGCATATAAAATTAAATGAAAAGGATACTGAAAAATTGGCATTCACTACAAATTTTGGACTGTATGAGTTTACTAGATTACATTTTGGTTGGAAAAATTCCCCAGCTGTTTTCCAGCGAGCTCTTAGACAAATTTTAAACAAATATCAGATTCAATTTGCTTTCAATTATTTTGATGATATTATAGTATTCTCTCCAAATTTTGATGAACATTTAAATCATCTTAAAATAATATTTGATATATGTGAGAAAGAGAATATAAAATTAAAACAATCTAAATGTAATTTTGCTAAAGAAAAAATAAATTTTCTAGGATATGAAATTCAAGCAGGTAAATACCAGCCCAGTAATGCAAATATAGAGGTTATTAAGAAATTGCAACCCCCTAAAATATCAAAGAATTACAAAGATTTTTAGGAAGTATTAATGTTTATCATAAATTTATTCAAAATTATGCTAAAATTAGAGCCCCATTAACAAATTTACTTAAGAAAGATACTCCTTATAATTGGACTGATGAATGTCAAAAAGCTTTTCAAAAATTAAAAGATGCATTGATTTCTAGACCTATTTTAACTTTGTTTAATCCTAAATATCCCTGTCATGTATTTGTTGATGCATCCAAAGATGCTGTTGGTGCTGTTTTAAAACAAGAACATCCTGATGGTAGTTTACATCCAATTGCTTTTCATTCTAGAAAATTAAGATCTTATGAACAAAATTATGCCATTACTGAGCTGGAATGTTTATCTATTATTGATGCAATTGATAAATTTTATTATTATTTACATGGTAACCATTTTACTGTACATACTGATCATGCTGCTTTAGTTTGGCTTAAAAATATAAAACACCCTACTGGTCGTTTATTTAGGTGGTCTTTAAAATTTTCTATGTATGATTCTGATATAAAATATAAAAAAGGATCTACTAATGTTGAAGCTGACATGCTCTCTAGAAATCCTATGTGTCAACATTTAAGATTGCAAGTTAATTTATTATCATTAGAAGAAATAAAAGAATATCAAAATTTAGATAATGTTTGTAATACTAAGTATAGGAAAATGAATGATGTCTTAACTATTAAAAAACAGGGATTGTACAAAATTGTGATACCCATGTCTCTACGTACGAAATTACTTGAAAAGGCCCATATACAATTTGGTCATATTTGTGTATCATCTATGCTAAATTTGGTATCTCCACAATATTATTGGCCAGGAATTGTTCAAGATGTTAGAAATTATTGTAAATATTGTGAAGTATGTCAGTTTAATAAGAAAAGTAAACAAAAGAAATTTGGTTTAATGCAAAATTTACCATCAGTTAGTGAACCTTTTGAAATATTATCTATTGATACTGTAGGTAGTTTAAATTATTATAATTCTACTAAAAAGTATATTCACATAATTATTGATCATGCAACTAGATATATCTGGACATTTGCTTCTAAAAGTG